>NC_138519.1:2417500-3102500 GCF_000230855.2 Cajanus cajan
GTAGCTCAAAGTTCTTCCTTGATTTTACTCTATTTCGAGATGAGAAAAGTTGGAATCTTGGGTTGTTGTTGAAATGTTGGGTTGTCGAATGAATTAAGAACTTAATGTTGATAGAATTTTTGCAATTTGTAGCCGTACGAATGAATTTGAAGGGATTGCATGTTTACATATGATTTGAACTTTGATGATTATATATAGTATGAGAATAGGGTAAGGAAAAGATTGGAGTATTGTAGTGGAGGTTGTTGTAGTGGAGGTCATTTAGTAACGTTGGAGCTCGATATTTTGATGACCACCTATTGGTGATAGATTTGTATAGATAGTTGTAGTTGTTTAACTAGCAACTTAGTTGTATATTTACATTTACGGGATTACTATATGTATATTATACATATTGGAGTAGTTGTTTCATCTTTATATGCATGTGATAAAATACATATTATAATATTTATAATTATATGATTTTAAATTAGTTGTTTTTCGCTACTAGTAATTATGTCATTTAGTACAAGGATCATGACGGTTCGATACAAATGATATTATATCTTCAACATTAAACCATCACTACGTGGCCTATAGTCATTATTCACATAATATATGTAAGTATAAATCTATTTATACACAATTTTAGTGTTAATTTTGAATAAAATTTAACAACATATATTTTCTGTCACTATAATTAATTAATATATATATATATATATATATATATATATATATATATATATATACTTTTTAACAATTATGAGAATATAATTGTAGACAAAATAGTTTTTAGTGATAAATATTATATTATTATAAAGTAATTTTTTTTTTAGTAATTTGATGCTTCGATTACACTCTTTGTTCCTTAGCACACTAATTAAAAAAAATAGAGTAGAAACAAATCATTTTAAATAAAATATGTTTAAAATTATTTGTTTTAAAGTCACAATTATTATATTTGAAACAAGTTAAAGACTAATCTTTTTAAATAATTAAAAACAATTCATTTATGAATACTTTTTTAAACCTATGATATATCCCTCAATTGAGGGTCAAAAACTATTTGTTTGAAAAACTGAAATCTACTTAATGAAATTATTTCTCCCAACAAATTTTTTCAATACACACAAACATGGAGAGTAAACCCCGACCACATGCGTAACATTAACCTAAGAATTCAAAGTACAGCGTTTAAACTTGTAAAGAGAGGAGAAAAAATGTGTTATATTCGTCGATTTTCAAGTTTGAAACCAGTCGGTTTTTCTTTAGAAACAAGCATTATGCGTTCACCATATAAAGGAATTCAGCAAATTTCAAAGTGACACTACCAACAAATAATATAAACAGAGAAATTATAGTTAGAATGACAAAATGTAAAATAAGAGCGTCCCTCACTTAATGTATTAAGATAATATATATAGAGGAGTTATAATTACATCGATGTAATTTTTCCTAAATATTATTCTGCTTAATAACTTTATATTAAATGTAAATTTTGTAAATCTAATCGTTAGATTAAAAGTTCACATCTCTTATATTATACATATAAAATTTTATATTAATTTAAGATGATTTGATACTTCATTTTTTATAAAATAAAATTGACGTAGTATATTTATTTAAAAATACACTAAAATATAAATACTTTGATTATCTTCAAGTTATTGTTCAATTTTGACAAAATTTGTTATACATATATAAAGTGATACGAACTTTCAATTTAACGGTTAGATTTATAAAATTTAATATAAAGTTATTGAGTAGTGTAATACTTAGTAAAAGTTACACCGGTATAATTATAATATCCTCATATATATATATATATATATATATATATATATAATAGATTATCATAAATAAGATAATATTTTGTTTATTTTGTCCCAAAAAAAAGTGAATCATTTTTATTACGTAAGTGTAAAAGAATATATTATTAAATCTTATTATAAAATTAAAATATGCAAGCCATATGTTTTTTTTTAATAGAAATCATGTAATATTGAAGAGTTTATTTTAACTATTCATGTATAATATAGTTGTATGACTTGAATTTGTTTCTCTTATTCTTATAATACGTAAACACGAATGTTTTTATGATAAGAGCTGCGTGCGTATAAGATGACGATTTAACTATTATATTATAATGAACATGCTATGGTTATACCTGTGGTCAGTTAATATGTCATTGTGATGAACGCACTTGATACGTAATTCTCCGATATTTCTTAAAACCAAATATAATACAAGGTGATTAATAATATCTATTAATAATATAATGGAAAGAAATTTTTTAACAACTCCTTTCCTTTCAACAGTCTCAATTCTCATTTTCGAAACTCTCTCAAAACTTATATATATATATATATATATATATATATATATATATATATATATATATATATATATACATAAATGTTAATTATAAAAATAAAACAAACTGATACAAAACATATTATATAAAAAAATATATTAAAATTAAAAGAAAAATTAAATTAAAATGTTTTAATAATTAGTAATAATTATTATATTTCTGCAATAGTATAAAATAGACTATTATTAAATATAAATTGAAAAAACAAATGTATAAAAAATATCAAAATGAAAGAAAAAGAAATGAATATATATCAAATTTAATGAAAATAATTAGATTAAAATATTTTAATAATTACTAATAGTTATTATATTTCCACAATAATATAAATTGTACTTTTTCTTTGACAACTTGAAATTTATTATAAATATAGAGGTAGTTTCAAAATAATATTTTAATGTATTTATCATTATGAGATTATTATTATTATTATTATTACTATTACTATTATTACTATATATATATATATATATATATATATATATATATATATATATATATATATGATAAGACTACTTATTTTTTTTTATAATGTTAGATTTATTATGAATATATATACAATTTTATACGTATCATTCATACATTTCATATATAATAATAATTTAATGAATTTACGAGATTATTACATTCTAAATCAAATAAAATTATTTCAAAGTTATAGTTTATGAATCATTAAATTAATTTTATTACCACATGTTTCAAATACTATATAATTTTTAAAATTTATTAAAAAAATTATTTATTTAAGATTTGAATGAGATTTGATATATACATAATGTAATATGTAATATTTTTTAAATTCAATGATTATATTTTGTAATAAATGTATAATTTCATAAAAATAATCAACTTGCATTTTTTTACGTTTAATGATAAAATAAAATATACTAAATTAATAATTAAAAAATGAAAAATGAGTAAGTTATTATAATAATAAATATATTTTGATGACATCATAAAAATATATCACAATAATTAAAAAGAATATTTATGTGTAGTCAATTATATTTGTTTTCAATGATACAAAAAGATTAAAGATTTTTGTTTTCAATTATATGCATAATCATTTCAAATATTTAAAAAGCTTACTAACAATAAATATTTTTTAAAATTAATTATCGGTTTAGTGATAAAATAAGAATATCCTAGTAAATATTATGTAAAAACTCCCTCAAAACCTTTTTAATAATGTCACATTTGTTATGAATATAGTCAGTTTCAAAATAATAATTTAATGTATTTACTGCCATGAGATTATTACATACATACGACTATTTTTTTAATAACATCAGATTTATTATGAATATATAGACTTTAATGTATTTATTGGTGTGAGATTATTACATACTAAATCAAATAAAATTATTTCAAAGTCACAGTGTATGAATTATTAAATTAATTTTATTGTCACATTTTCAAATAATATATAATTTTTGAAATTTTTTAAAAAAATATTTAAGATTTAAATGAATTTGGATATATATCATATAGTATGTAATATTTTTTAAAATTCAATAATTATATTTTGTAATAATTATATAATTTCGTAAAAACTCAACTTAAATTTTTAAAATTTAATGAAAAAAATAATAATATGCTAAATTAATAATTAAAAAAATGAAAATGAGTAAATTAATAATTATTTCAATTATATTTGAAATGGTTACTAATAATAAATATTTATCTATAATTAATTATCGATTTTGCAAATACAAAGCAATCAGAAATTGTTATTTATTGGTAATTAATAATTGCTAATAATTATAACTATTACTATTAATAGTTACTAATTATTTGTCATTTCAAAATTATTCTGATATATATGTAAGCATTTATCATAAGTCATAACCCATTACCAATCCCACTTCTATTATGCAGAAACTTCTATCCAATTAATATATTACTTTTGTTATTTGATTTTATTTCATAATGGATAGTAATTTTATGTATTATTTAGATATAGAATTTTTTTTATCAGCAAAGAGAATATTTATTAATAATACTATATGAACTACAAATACACGGTGCCCTTATGTTTATTTAGATATAGAATGTATTTGACATAAGTACATATTATTCGGTATAAAAAAATTTTTATGGTCAGAAAGTATGAAATTTTTAATATTTATATCTTTTAAGATTTTTCCATTTTTATTTTTTGTATAAAACTAATTATAGAAATTTATTTTGTTCTTTTACATGTATAGGAAAATAAAATTCATGCCTTTAAGAAATTGTTGATATACTAAATATAAAGATATATCTATATTTCTAATGATCCTATTGTATTTAGTTCTTCAATTCTATATATTGAATAAATATAAAGGTAAAATATATTTCCTTCAATACTTGAAATAAGTTTAGAAGTGTTACTTAAATTAATATAATATTTAATTCATATTAATTTCAGGATAGATGAGAATATCAAATACATTTTATGGATCAAAACTATATATTGGTGAATTTTAAATTGAATATCATCAAAGAAAAATAATAAAGAAAGACATATTTAATTTTAAATATTTCAATGTTTCAAAAATTTTTTTTAAATTTATAAAAGAAACATAAGAGCTAAAAAAATGTCGTGAATACACGATAAGCAATACATGTCTGCCATGTTTATAAAATACAGGTATTAGTTAAGGTTGATAAAATTTGTAAAAATTGAAAAGTTACATTATGGAGTTAAATTATATACGTTATAATTAATTCCTTTAAATGGTAACATTTTATTTAAATTTTAACCAAGACATTTTTAATTAATTATTTCATTTACAATAACTATTAGCAAAAGTCAACGTTAATTTTTAAAGTATGTTAAAATGTATCTTCCAAAATCATATTTTCTCATAATCACTATATATGAAAATTTCTACTTACATCGAAAGATGGATTAAAATTTTAGTTACTAATAATAAAAATAAAGATTCAAAAATGTGTTCTAATATCGTAGTTACAAAGAAATTTTTAATAATTTATAATAATAATTTAATATATTTAATTTTTAATAGTATTTTTGACTGATTCTTAATATTAATATACCTTATATCTATTATTGTCATCAAATTATATATATATATATATATATATATATATATATATATAAAATTAAATATCAATTCACTCAATTTACTAATTAATATAAACCGTATAGATATGGATCTAGTTATTATATTATACCTCAAACAATAGTGGAGGAGCCGAGGAGGTAAACTTGTTTGGCACCACAAGGAAAAGATCCTGATATTCCTTTTTTCTTATTTTTCTTTAAATATGGACCACTGCACTACATATAAGATGGAAACTAATTTCTTTTCCTACCACATATACCTTTGACTTTGACTTATTAAATTAGATGTTAATCTTCCTCTAAAAATTCAACATGAAATTTTTTATTAAATAAATTATTCGTACAACATGTGACTACAGAATACTTACTCGTTATATCAACTCATCAAATGTTGAAGAATGATTATACTATACACTAAATGTGTAAAAGAACTTGAGCAAAATTGTTCTAATTTAATATATGATTTTAAGTTTGAATATTTTTTTTGTATATAAGTGCATTAAATGCTTAAAAAAAAAACGAGTTGTTGATAATAATAATTATAATCAATTTAAGTAAAATTGTCTCTTGTCAATGATATACCTGATATATCTAATACTATCTAATTCTAGCATATGTAACTGGCAAGGGCACGTGGAAGACTCTGAACATTGAACATATTTGTAGAAGTTAATTAAACAAATTTTAGGAAGCAGGTGATCATGCATAAAAGGATGCATGGAAACATGGGATTGGGACCAAATTAATAAACTTTGAATTTACTGGAATGAGGAGTTATAATTAAAGAATGTTGCTATTTTTGGTGCATGCGTTGATCTGGTCTGAAGAAGAAAATTTACCAAAATGATCATGCGTAGTCGTGTTTACTACAAGTCAAGTTTGGTGAAAAACTCATTTTTCTCATGGCTTCTAATTTCAAAAGAGAGATGATAATCAACCGCGTGAGAATCCTGACACACCCTACTAGCTCATGAGCTAAGATTTATGCATATGCACTCAGATCAGATATCAAACTAAAGTTTTATTCAAGTACGGTTCTGGAGGCTTCTTATTAATTCTGAGCTACGAGTTACATGTGTGATTTGAATGTGATCCACGTCCTAAATGTTTCAACATTTTCCCAAGAAAATGGGAATCGTACACCATATTAATGCTTCGTGGTCGTTGTTTACTATATATACATGGCAAAGGTGGCAATACATATTGTTGAGTAGTAAGAATTTGAAAATGTCATGAAGTGTGGGGGCCAAAGCTTTACACGTTATTGCCGCCCCACAAGCTCAAGGGCCCTCGTTACCCTTTCAAACCTTCTATTTAATGTCTAACAATACTTAATGTGCTTCGGTCTGTGCCATCATTACCCTTCTAATAACTATTTTCACATTAAAGACCAATACCGGCCAAATATTCCTTCTAACTCATACATTCCCTTTTCATCAACTTTAAATTATACAAAAGATGATTGAGTTTTATACATGATTATCAATAAGAGAGATTTCTTTAAAAGTGTTCCATCAGATTCTACAATGAAGATTAGTCATCAATAATATTGATGAATATTTCTTGTAAAAACACACATATACATAAAGAAAAAAAAAATAAAGAAAATACTTTTCACTTCATTTTCATTTACGTATTATTTTCCACAATAGAGTTTTGAATAAAGAACGTTTCTATGGATGTTCTATACTATAGTCTATATATAGCTGAATCGTCCATCTAAAAATGAAAAAGAAATTTAAGAATTAAAAAAAAATATAAAATCTTAATTAACTTCAGTCATTGAATTTTATTAAAGTTGACCAAATAAATTGGCTTAGGTCAAAAGATGTACATGAATAGTTTGTCAAGCATTTATAGTCTAGTTCACATTCGGCACCACTATTATTTACTAAATATTTTTTATTTAAAAAAAAAGCTTATTTAGTCAAACGATATACTATACTCCAGGCGATTAAAGAAAAATCACAATCATTTATTTAAATACATATAAATAGTATAATATCATTTTAATTAACATATTTAATTTTTAATACAGCATTTTAAGATTATATAATTTGATAGAATATTTTAAATTTATTTTATGTTTATTCTTCTTCATGAGAAGATTAGATTATATTTACTGTTTCATATAAAAAATTATGTTCACCTCCTTATCTAATAAAACTAAGCACATTAATAAGTTGTATTAACTCATTTGACTATTTTTTATTTTTTAAATCACAACTATCCTTCATTAAAAACAATCATTGTGACTTCTATCCTTAAAGAGTATTTTTTAATTAAAATTGTGTTTATAATATAACCATACCTAAATAATTAAAAATAATAATATAATTAAATTTTAAAAATATTTTTATTAAATGTATAACATAAAATGTACTTTTTATAAAATAATAATTTATATCATAATATCAGTTATTATTTATTATTGATAATTATTTTTAAAATATTAAAATTTAATTTAAAAATAACAAAAATGATAGGTTAAAATCGATAAAAGTTTAAAAGAAATACTTAAAAAAAAAATTATTAAGAAAAAATAATTAAAAACATTCTTGTTAAAGAATAATTTTTAAAAATACTTCTATTTAAAATATTATAATTAATGTATATAAATGATTTGATTATATAATATTCATATTGATTTAACTTTTTTTTTATATCATTTTTAGATTAAAAAAAAAGTTGTCATTAATGACATTATTTTATCATGTCATCATATTAATGACATCATGATAACTTAATTAGTCGCATCAATAAAAGGTACCACAACATAATTAATAAGTAAAGACATCATATTAATGATATCATGATAACTTAATTACGTCGCATCAACAAAAAGTACCACAACATAATTAATAAGTAAAGAATGTTATATCAACATTCATGTTATAAGGATTATAAATAAAATAAATAACATTTAGGAATTAAAAGCAAAAAAATGAAAAATGTTTATGCATTAAATTAAATATTAAAATATAATAAAGATTTAAATATTAATATATTTCTTCTTTCCTACACTCAATATTTTACACTTAGCACTCAAACTTATTCAAATTCTTAAAATAAAAAATAACTCACACAATTAATCATATGATTAATGGATACTAGATCAATTTCAAACCAATTTCGACAGGAAAAACATACTTTGATCATAATTGGGTTTGAGTTTGAGTTTTTCTCATTTTTGCAGAAATAATCAAAGTTAGAAATTTGAACCATCGTCTAAAAAATAACCTACACAATTATCATATGAACTATGCACGGGTACTAGTTCAAATCTAAACTAATTTTGATTGAAAAAAATACTTTGATCCTCTAATTGGGTTTGGGTTTGAGTTTTTCCCATTTTGTAGAAATATGATCAAGGTTAGCTAGGAATGTGAACCCTTGCCTCAAAAATAACCCACACTATCATATGATCGATCTATGGGTACTAGTTCAATTCTAAACCAATTTTAATATGAAAAACATACTTTGATTATAGTTAGGTTTGAGTTTGAGTTTTTCCCATTTTATATAATTGTGTGGTTAAAGGGTAGAAGTGTTGTGATTCCTATGTATAATGAATTGAAGTTAATATAATATATTTTTACACTATTTAAACCATTTACAACTAGAAATACTATCTAACTCAACAATTTTGGTGGGAATGTTAAACTTAGATATGCCCACTTTATTTCATTTGAATCATTATGAAAATCATAATATCAAGCTTCAAATTTTCAATATGAATTTTGTAACAATCTACCTTAATCCTTATGCTTAACGGCTCAATACTAATAGTTGTTTCAACTACTACTATCTATCGTTTTATCATACATTAAGTACTTGGATAAGTATACTATAATATATACATACAATCCTTTAAAACATTCATCAAACGATTGGAAATCATTAAAACATGGATATGCATATACATACATACACACATAAATATATATATATATATATATATATATATATATATACATGTATATACAGAGAGAGAAAGAGAAAGAGTAATCTAGTACTAAAGTACGTATAACATTTGTAATTATTAAGTGATCAATCTAAGTGGCTTGATCCTACAAAATAAACAATCCAATATTTTCAATCCATCTAGATCAACAACCAATTTGGATAATAATCCACAAGATAACATGGTTTCTTAGATTTCGCCACTTAAACTAGGAAGTCTATTATTCTTATTAGGGTAACACGATTTGGATGTGAGTTTATCATGACATTAGGTAGTATAATTAAGTCACCTATGAGATTAATCTGTCGACTACCCTCTAAATACTACGCTCTTCTAATGCTTAGTTAGAGACTAGGTCCCCAATTTTGTACTACTCAATTGATCATTTGTAATCAATATAGTTCGATGTGACTCCTATACTATGATGACTTATAGCTGATACGACTCCACCTGACCTATATATTATATCAACTAAACTTCCAGAGGAGACTTAACTATCCACTTCAAGGGTCATCTTCCTAAGAAGAATTTTCCAACAAATTGAGCTTTCAGAGCACCACAACACAATTTCCTTACAATGGGATATGCAACATTAAAAACAACCTCTTCTATAATCCTAAGTCAATCAACACAACTTTCAACACTATGTTTTAAGCATTCTCAACACAACTGCATAATAAACAACATAAAACTCAACTCAACTTTCACCTAATTAAATAACTATACAATATCCTAACTGAATGTATAGAGATTCAACATCATACATCAATATAAAAAACATAGCACAACTTAATCATCATACAACATGTAATAGATCCATCTATCCTATACCAGTTCACCAATTTCATCATAAACCAACAAGTTAAATTCAAACAACTAATGCTTGACGCTATCCACTCAATGCTTGACGTGATTAAGGCAAGGAGCCCTCTACCTCGCCCACACTTAACGTCATACAATAGATCCTTGATTCCTCATGCCTAGTGTGACAAAGTCCCACACTCAACCCCATCTAACTAGAGATGATTCTCTCTTCTCATGTTTGACGCCACTCCTTTGACGCTCGTTGTCATTCTAAGCAGAGTCAATTTTCTCAACTCGCACCTGACGCCATTTTAGACAAAGCTACTTCTCTCACCTCATACCCGATACCATTTTAGGCAAAGCAAATTCTCTCATCTCATGTCCGACGTCATTCAACCCATACCCGAGGCTAGTTCAACATGAGGCAATTCTCTCTCCTCATGTCTAGTGCCACCAATCCTACATCTGACATGAGCAAGATAGAGTGTCATTGATTGAACCACGCCTGATGCTAATAAGGTGCACTCAGTGTGATAATAAGTTCTGACTTGGTAGACTCTCGAATTTGTTGACCCTACTTGAAACTTAGCCAAAACTAAACATGCAACACAAGATATCATATATTTACATGAAACCAACAATTAATCAAATCATCAAATTTTCTCAATACGCTTCATAAGAAACAAAAACCCCAACCTCAACCATTATATCAAATCTTAACCAACACAATCACCATTTTATGAAAATCAAGCAACATATAGCTCAATCAAACCAACAAAACAAGGTTTTAACTTCCCTTATCTCAACTCCAAGCACAAAAATAAGAAGGAAGAAGACAAAATGAGTAAACACTAAGACAACTTTGCACTTGTGTCAAATCCTCAGCTTCGTATCTTTGAATCACCAACCAATTACTCGACTACAAGCTTCCACAACTCTAGGGGCTAGAAAGAAGAAAAAGAAGAAGAAAAGTTCTTAGAAACTATAACTCTTCTCTCTAAGTTATTAATTATGAGAAGTGAGATTAAGTTTTAAAATAAACCTTATATACTATTTTCTTTCCAAGGGATCAAACTGAATCCCTATCTAAAAAAATTCTTAATTACTTAAAATTTATAAGGAATTCCTAAATTTTAGAGTTTCTCAACACAAAAACAATTATCAACTAACATAACAACACAAATATTAAAATAAAATCAACAACAACTTTCTAAAACTCACATTGTTATAGATTTAACTCATAGAATCTCATTTAAACACCTCATTAAACCAAAATGGAAGGAAAAAAGGGTGTAAGAGAGACGGTGAAAGGTAGAGGAAGGAAGGTCGAAGGAAGTGAAGAGTGAAACATTTCTTAACCAAAATTGTTGAGGGCAAGAAGGGGAGCTTGAAAGAAAGAAAAGGAAGAAGAAAAGGAGTTTGAAATTAAAGAAATACAAGAACATAATTAAGAGAATATTTTAAAATTTAATAAATTATTTTATTTTAATATTTAATTTAAAACATAAATATTTTTTCAGTCGTGGGTGAATATGTCAATTTTTGCATTCAATGCTTGTAAATTTTTTTATAGGCCTTATAAATCATTGAAAATATGACACGACCATTGTTTAAAAGAACCTTTTGTTAAGATGGTATGACGATATGCCATGATGATATACTATAATAAAATATATTTATAAAAATAAATATGTAATTATTAAAAAATATTTAACTTAATTTTTAACTGATCATTTAATTTGTTCGAGATTAGCTAGCGCTCTTCCTCTTTCAGTTAGTTATAATTAAAAAATTACTTTTAGCCATGTAGATGATAAACAATAAATTTAAAAATTAGATCAAAGATATTTTTTAATTATTTGTTTAATTTTATATTGATAAATTGATTAAAAGTTGATATTTTTATTTTTATTTTTATTTTTAATGAATTTCATGATTTAAAAATAATATTTATATATTATATATAAACGGTATATATGGCATATTTAACAATTATAATTTTACAGTTATTGTTGAAAAAGATTATGCCTCGCTCTAATAAATAATAGGTTTCAGGATCTGTCTTGAGCATATTATACAAATAATAAAACTCGAGAAAAAAAAACATTTTTTTTGGTTGAGTGGTGATTTACCTACACCCAAAAACTTCACCCTTTTGAGTGCATGTAGGTGATAGAAAGAGAGACAAAAGAAGAAGAAAAAAATAGAGGAAGTGACAAATTGGATAAATGGTGTGATGAAAAAGAAAAGCAAAGAAAAGAAAAGAAAAAAGTTGAGAAGAAAAAAAATAAGTAAATATGAGTATAATTATTGTATTTGGCTTGTGGTCTTTCCACACGTGATGCGTTTATTACGAGAGCACGCAAACAATTAGCCTACGACCAACAAAAATTCTCCATATTATTAACTTATATTTTCTTTAGACTTGTTAGTTTTGAAGTTCGAAATACACTTGGCTTCCTCTTCATCTCATCTCCCACATTAACCCCACATCTATCATCGGTCTATAAATACAAATTCTCTCCCATTTCCTCATCACCATACATATTAACTAGCCTTTGCCACTCGATCGAACTAGAGTGACCATATACCTATTATTTCCTTCGGAGATTGAAATTATATTAAACATGGTTTTGGGTGGTAAGAGCCAACAGCTTCTGTCTAAGATTGCAACCAATGACAAACATGGAGAGAACTCTCCATATTTTGATGGTTGGAAAGCATATGATAGAAACCCTTTTCACCCTACAAATAATCCTCAGGGTGTCATCCAGATGGGTCTTGCCGAAAATCAGGTATGTGTGTCTACTCTCTAAATATTTTTACCCATAATTAATATATACGAAATGCAATATTGTTTGATTGCGAGTTTACTCATATCGGTGTTCATTATGTATTTGTTTTTCTTTTCCAGCTATGCTTTGATTTGATTGAAGAGTGGATTAGGAATAATCCCAAGGCTTCCATTTGCACTCCTGAAGGACTGCATCAGTTCAGAAATATTGCTAACTTTCAGGACTATCATGGGTTGCAAGAGTTCAGAAATGTAAGCATCGGAAAAACATAGTAATTAAAAGAAGAGAAATGTTAATAACCGCGGACAAACTCTAATAAATTATGAAATGATGTGACTTGTATTTATGATAATCATATTATTTCTAATAAAATAGTATTATATCAAAATAACAAGATTTTACTTTTACTAAATATATTTTCAGGCTATGGCAAATTTTATGTCAAAAGTGAGAGGAGGTAGGGTGAGATTTGATCCAGAGCGTATATTGATGAGTGGAGGGGCTACAGGAGCAAACGAACTAATCATGTTCTGCTTGGCTGATCCTGGAGATGCTTTTATGATTCCCACCCCATTTTATCCAGGGTATGTACCTTCTCTTCCATCATTTCTAGTGTTCATTCAATGTATGCCACTGTACATCAAACGTTAAAAGTGGAAAAAGGAAACCCCGCATTTATAAAGTCATATCTTTTCTTTTCAAATTAAGGGACAATTCAATGTCTTAACACCTTATTAATTTATTTTACTCTAAATTTCTTCCTAAGCCATTGATCGAATTGAGAGAGCTTCTAGTAACTGCTCTCAAAATCTCCTAGTTTACTTATATTTTAAGAAAAGGTGAGCATTATATGTATCCAAATTAAATAGGAGGTGATTTTGCTACCAGAAATAATTAATTATATAAGGACCAAACCAGCGTTTAGAACCATTGTGAAAAGTATATCTATGTACATTGTTTCGCTTCTCGAATACTGTAGAATTAGCTCCGTTGACAGATTACGTTATCTAAAGAATAAAGATGCCACGCTTGAAAAATTATGTGATAAAGACGTGGTATCAAAGGATTTTGGTTCAAGTAATGTGTCTAACTAAAACATGAAACAATTGACTCTGCATTCTTCTTAATTTTTTTGTAATTAATTAAGTTTTTAAATAAATGTTAGAGAAAACATAATTACAATATTTTACATAATTTTAGTATATATTATTTTCCAATTAAAAAAATAAAGTTTCATTTTAACAATATGTACAAAAAAAATTGACACAAAATAAAGCTCTAATTTTAATTAAATAATAACATTAAAACTCGACCTAATATTTAACTAAATTATGTTGATCATGAAATTTCTGCTCGTATTTATCTTCTACATATGTATTACATCATTAATCTTCTTACAAAGTTATCTCTTATGGTCTTTCAATATTATAAGAAATTGGAAGAAAAAAATGAGTGAAAATATGATTCTAAAGATTAAGCCTACTGACATACAGTGAGATTAGTCAACAAGCATGGGATGATAATAAATCTGCCACGTGTCATTTGTCAACACAAGCGTGTGGTTCTTGTTCAAATGTTAAGTCCAAATTAAACACTTCATAATACAACCTAAGTGGAGGGTTACAATTGACCTTTACAAAATGAAACAATGAATATCTGTGTACGCGGTCACCTCATTTTCAAACAGCAACGTCAGCAAAACCCAATAAATGTTTATGCACACATGTAGCTGTGTTTTTGGAAATTCAATTTTTTTGGTCAAATATTTTCACAATTAATTCCAAATTTTGACCAAAAATAAAATTTCATGGCATACTATTACTTTTTAAAAACAATTAAGGAATTTTATCATTTGCATATTTCTTTTATATTACCAATTTTTCCTTATAAGAGTCGATCTCATGATAAGAAATTATATTTCCTTATATATTAGACTAAAAAAACACTTTTTTTAATTGATGTCTTCGTTGACATATTTAACATCTTTAATTGTTTTTTTCATTGATAAGACGCTTATAACTCTTTGTCTGGGTACCACTTAATGCATGGACCACAATACACATTAATATAAGGGAGTTGCTGCAGTACTGATAATTACACATTAATATAAGACGTGGCAAAGTTAATTAATTCACAACGTCTTATCAATGTTTTTTAATCACGCATGCGTCTACTAACACAACACAAAAAATGACATGCTAATTAACGTACTGATAATGATTGATTACATTTTCATAATTTACTACAGATTCGTGCGTGACTTGTGTTGGAGAACCGGGATGCAATTAATCCCTGTCCACAGTGATAGCTCCAACAACTTCAAGATAACAAGAGAAGCTCTCGAAGCAGCATACAAGAAAGCCAAAGAGGACAACATCAACGTGAAGGGTTTGATCATAACAAACCCCTCTAACCCTTTAGGCACCACCTTAGACAAGGACACGTTGAAGAGCCTCGTGAGCTTCATCAACGAGAAAAACATCCACTTAGTTTGTGATGAAATCTACGCAGCTACCGTGTTCAGCTCCCCCAACTACGTAAGCGTGGCTGAAGTGATCCAAGAAGTTGAACATTGCAAACGTGAACTCATTCATGTTATTTATAGTTTGTCCAAGGACATGGGGTTCCCCGGTTTCAGAGTTGGCATAGTTTATTCGTTCAACGATGAAGTGGTGAATTGTGGAAGGAAAATGTCGAGCTTCGGGCTAGTCTCCTCGCAAACGCAACACATGTTGGCTTCGATGCTTTCGGATGAGAATTTTGTGACGAGGTTTCTCAAGGAGAATTCGAGAAGGTTGAAGAAGAGGCATGACAAGTTTATGAAGGGACTTGAGGAGGTTAACATTACTAGATTTCCAAGCAATGCTGGACTCTTTTGTTGGATGAACTTGAAGAGCTTGTTGAAGGAACCAACCTTTGAAGATGAGTTGAAGCTGTGGCGTGTGATTATCCATGAGGTGAAGCTTAACGTGTCACCAGGCTCTTCTTTCAACTGTTCCGAGCCTGGTTGGTTTAGGGTTTGCTTTGCCAACATGGACGATGAAACAGTGGATATTGCACTCAACAGAATTCGGGCATTCGTGGGGAGAGAAACAAAGAAACCATTGGGAATGAAACGCTGGCAACCGAATCTTAGTCTCAGTTTTTCTTCGAGGATGTTTGATGAGACTGCTGTTATGTCTCCTCATTCACCTATTCCCACGTCACCGCTTGTTCGAGCCACTTGATGATTATTGGATCAGGGTTTCTCCCCGAGCGTTTTTTCATGAAGAATAATATTGTGTCAGTGAAGCTCTGCATGCGTCTGAAATTAATTAATCTAGAATCTAGATAGATATGATTTTTTTCTTTTGCTAATGAGGTCTTGATTTACCTAGTGTTTAATGTATTTTCGTGTCTAGGTTGTCCTAATTACAAAACGGCTAACTGTGAAGTAGCTAGGGTGACTGAAGTTATATACTTGAGTAATTGAGGTCATACATGAATGGAAAATATTTGGCTGCAGTTTGGCTTTTTAATATTTAGAGAAAGTTTCATTTTCTCGGTTATGTGCACATGCATGAAGCAAATAATGATTATTTATATATTGTTGACACATGTGTTTAGAGAAAAAATTAAAAAATTAAAAATAAAAATATTAACTAAAATTAAATACACTTATTAATTAATTCTTAATAAGCTTATTTCACTCAATAATTCATAATCTAATTCAAATTTTAACAATTCAATTATTAAGTTAAAAAATTTTAATGAATTAAGTCTATAAAACTTTTGGAAAATTAGAAATCTATATTATATAAATTTAAACTAATGTATAAGATTTTTTAATATGTATTAAATTAAATCAATATAATAAAAAGTATTAAATAATTTTTAAATTTTTTAAAAATTTACTGGCATGATCTTTTTAATAAATTTTTTTAAAGTGTTATTAAAATTTAATATAAATCATAAATTAATAAGATAAGTCTACCAATTTTATTTTTATTTTTAGAGGAAGTTGATCTTTCTCTTGAAACTAAAGGTTTAATATAATTAACAAAAATTAGTATGATTTTTTTGTTACGACACATGTTAACAAAATCCTTATGATAATAATAATAAATAAATAAATAAATAAATAATGAAGGTTGATTGATTGATTAATTCAGGTTGCTAATTTTTTTGTGACCTTATGAAGTTATGCTGCATATAAATGCGTGGCTTCCCTAGTTCCGTGGAGCGTGAATTGGAGTACATCTATAAAATTCGGTTATTGATGACTAATACGTAGTACGTGGAAAATTCAATTCTTTCGTGCTAATTAAGCTCGCGAGGGAGTATGAAACTGCCATGTGAAAGGATTTATTTCTTATTTTAGATGTGCATATCTACTCACCCAATCCACTAAACTTCTCACAAATATATTAAACTATCAAAGAATCATGACCATTACCAACATATGCACAGTAATATTATTGAATGCACTAAGACTCGTTATATACCACTAGCTTGTTCATTGATTCTACACGCCAAGAAATTTGTATTTTTTTCTTGAAATAAATTGTATTTGTTGTGAATTATTATAATTATATACTAATAATGAGAAGTTAAAATTAAGTATCTGGCGTCAACTATATTTGAAAAATAAAAATATTTACAATTTTGATTCCTTCTATGTTCATCTTGTGTGTTTTTATTTTTTTTATTTTTTTATTTTTATAAATGTATCTGTTTTTTAAATGTTATTTAAAAAAATTGGAAAACTTATTCTTTTTTATTACTATTTTCATTTTAGATTACTTTCACTTAATTTTTAACTATGTTACGTATTTATGAAGTTGAATAAAAAAAGTATGCGGACACACCTTTGGATGGACTTCATGACAACATTATATGAATGATTTATTTTACAAAAAAAAAATCCGGTGTTCAATCTCAGTCATATTCAAAAATCTTTTTAAGTCAACAACAATTAAAGGGTGGTGAGATAATAGGTTAAGGTGTATGTATAAAAATCTTTAAATAAACTTTATTTCAATATTTTATCAACGATTTATTTATTAAAATAATCTTCTCTTCAATCTCTCAAGAGTATTTTTTGAGTCATTAATATTTACAACAAATACTTACAACAAATATTTTTTCAAGTTCTTTTTTTAACGAAGCCTTCGTTTTATATATAAAGAGTTACTGATTCCAAAAGTGGTAATTACAAAAGTCTTTTTTGACCAAAGCTCAACTTCCATTTTCTAGCTAAACTTTCCCTTTTGATTATATAAGCATTCAAAAATACTAACACCATTTACAAATATTTATAAGCAAATGGTCATTTTGAGAAACTAGCCAGTACAATGAACCAAGGCACTTTTGTCTAGATTAAGGTATGTACATGATGGATCTTGAAAATAACAAAGTTTGTGGTTTTGTTCTTTGTTGTGCACTACGTGTGATGATTGCATGAGCGATGAGGTACTCGATTAGTAAATATCTCTAATGACCAAGGCTTTTCCGATTGTAGCTTAGTGGGTAATATATTTTGTTTGTTCGTTTTTCTTGATTTGGTCGGATGCATGTGTAAGGATGTATTTGAGTGTTAACTTTTGAGGTCTTTTTTCACATGAGAAGGGGACATAGTGACCCACTCACTATGGACATATTCTGTGTTTCCATTGAATTGCATATCCAAATTCAACTCCCTGTCTCTCAAACCCAATGACTCTTCGCACTTGATAACTCATAACTGGGACACAGTGGCAAACAAAATCTAAATATATCATCCACTTGTTCTAATATCTCTGGAATTGACTTATTTCAGAGCTTTTCTTGTCGTTTGGGACATGTTTATTTATTTACTGTTCCTTGACACTGATTGTCATCTCAATGTTATAACATGGGCATGATTGAGTTTTTTTTTTATAAACTATATTTAACTTATATAATTAATTAATATGAGAGCTAAAATTTTTATAAATTACTTTATGTATAAGTTAATTTTATTTTTATCTATCTTTTTTTGTTGTAGTGTTTTATATATAAAAGAAGTTTATTCAGAAATTAATGTTGTGAACTCTGAAGTGAATAATTATTAATAGATATTACTTAATGCAGTGGTATTCCATCTGTCTCGAATCTTCGACTCCGTTAATCCTTAGTTATATATATTTGACTCCAGATGGAGATGCCTGGTTACAAATAACAAACTAAATATCTTAGTCATGATATATATATTTGTAATTACAGAATAGAAAGTTCTTCTAAAATGAAACGTTCTAGCTCAGCTGAGCCACTATTGGCTATTAGAGATTGTGCGACGTCTATCTTCCTTCCCTTCATGAATATCAATGTCATAGGTGATATGCTTATTCACACTCGGTCATGGCTGGAGTGTGAAATGAGTGAAAATAAAAGATATACCAAGAGAATAAGGAAAAAATAAGAGTAAGATTGATCATCTGATGAAAAAACAAAAGAGAGACATGCACATAGAAAGAAAAAGATGAATAAGAGATTTAAAATAAAATGTGTAAAACATCAAAATTTTGAGATTCATAGACAATTGTTATAACTAACAGGTACTTGTGAATGTCATTTATATCTTACTGTTACACATATAATTTTCACTTATAGTATTTCTTTAAATTTTATTTGAATTTAAAAATACATATTATTGATTTCTCCTTCTTCTCCGGCTAATCAAACAAGAGGGTCACTATTCCTAGCCTTCCCTGCTCCCTTGGCCAAAAGTTAAATAAGAAAATATTTTTTTTCTTCTTGTATTTGATATTTAAGAGTCTGTTTGGATATGAGTTTAAAAATATTTTTGAAATTTTTTTATTAAAAATATAAAAATAATAATAAAACTGTTAAAAAATATTTCTAAATTATATATCTTAAAAGTAAGTTTATCTAAATTTATTCTAGTAAATAATTAATATTTTATATTAAATTTTAATAATTCAACTATTAAATTAAAAATACTTAATGTATAGATCAAGTTTATAAATTTTAAAAAAAAATTTAAAAATTTGTTTAATTAATTTAAATTGATAAATAATTATAAAATTATTTTTTATGTTAATTTGAATTATTAAAAAAGAGTATAAATTTATAATTTTAAAAAAAATTATAAAATTATTCTATAAATTAAAAAAATTAATTTAATAATTAAATAATTAAAATTTGATATAAAATATGAAAGAAATAGTATAAATAAAAATAAGTTGATGATGTTCTCTATATACATATTATTTCAGCCATTATAGCTGGCATCAACTAGCTTTGCCATATGAAAGAAGTAGCTCAGTGATTTGGACGGAGAAGGAAAGTAAGAATGAAGGCAGGCAAGTGAAGAGCAAAGATTTTTGACCCAAAGAATGAATCTGGTTGACCCAACTCAAAATATATATTAATTAATGTATTCAATCAACACTTTTAGCTTCAGTCAATCACTAGTGTAAAAGAAAGAAATTAATAATCTTTTGACTTCGTTTATGCATGTTCCCTCACGGATCTTATGGACACAAATTTAGAGAAAGAACCTCATTAGGACAAGACTAAGTAACCTAAAGAATTTCATGTTGCACAATTTTCAAATTTTACACGATATATATATATATATATATATTACAAGAAAAATGCTGATTTCTGACAGAAATTTCTGACAAAAATAGGTAAATTTCTGATAGATTTTTTTTTTCGACGGATTTCTGACGGATTTTAATCCGTCGAAAAAAGTGGCGTTGGAAAAAAAAATCCGTCAAAAATAATTTTTCGACGGAATTTTTTGACAGAAAAATCTGTCAGAAAATTATGTGTGCTTCAGATACTCGAATAAATATCGGACGAGATTAAACCATCTCTATCAAGATGACAGATCCTTTTTATGTTCTGTACTATCAATAGGATCCATTAAAACAAGTCACACACTCATATTCCAGAAATACAGAAACAAAAAAATTCCACGATCAAACTACCAAATACAAATGGAATAAGCTAACAAACAATAAGAAACCTAAATGTTTAACTTTCCTTTCTATTGAAAAACAAATAACTCGATTCTTGTGAATCTAATTCATAGAAATTTCGTCCAGTAAAATGGACGAATTATAAATCTCTAAAATAATCTGTCGGAAATTTCTGACAGAAAAATTCGTCGAAAAATTCTGTCAGAAATTTCCGACGGAAAAAATCCGTCGGAAATTGTAATTTTTTTTAATTTTAATAAATTTATTAATGTAACAACTCTCATATTTAGGCTCTCAAGAGTTCTATTTCACTGTTTAGCATGTTTTATCCTTACTTGTGCAATTTCTGGGAGATTTCCCAGAAGGTCACCCATCCCAGTACTACTCCAGGTCAAGCACGCTTAACTGTGAAGTTCTGATGAGTAAGCTACCAAAATGTCTATGTATGTTGTCAGTATAACTTGTACAAATTAATTCATTTAAGTCATCCTCAAATATACAATCTTATATTTGTACTATAATAATAATATATAATAATTTTATATTACAAGTAATAATAATAATAATAATAAATTTAATTATTCTTTATTTATATGTACTTACTTTTATAATTAACATCTACTTATTTTTATTCAAAATTATAATTTAAATTATTTAATTTTATAATTTATAATGATAATATAATTTATAAAATTATAAATATTTATTTATTACATACTTATAAATTAAATTTTAATATTTTAAATAAATTATTAATTAATTTAACACATTTATTTACCTTAAATCAAACATATAAAATTCAAAAATGTATTTATCCTTTTTTTTTTCTTCTAATTATCAACTATTAATAAAATACTAACTTAAAATTTTATCTAATTATATATAACATTTTGTATATATGATTTTAGAGTAAAAGATTTTTAATTTAACAGTTAGAATTTACAAAATTCACATTTAATATAAAGTTATTGAGCGGTGTATATTAAATGTGACTTTTACAAACTATTACACCGCTCAATAACTTTATATTAAATGTGAATTTGGTAAATCCAACTGTTAGATTGAAAGTTCATATCTCTTATAGATTATATATACAAAACTTTATATTAATCCAAGATGATTTGATACTTCATTCTTATAAAACAAAATTGATGTAATATATTTATTTCAAAATACACTAAAATATCAACTCTTGGATTATCTTCCAGTTGTTGTTCAATTTTAACAAAATTTGATATACACGTATAAAGTGATATGAACTTTCAATTTAACGGTTAGATTTATAAAATTTACATTTAATATAAAGTTATAGAGCGGCATAATACTTAGTAAAAGTTACACTGATATAATTATAACCCCCTATATTATATATATATATATATATATATATATATATATATATATATACACACATACATATATATACATGGACAGCTACACGTTTGGAATAGTGAGGCACTTGCCCTCACTACTATTTGACATATATATAATTTTTTTATCTAAAAAAATAATATATTTAAAAAAAATAAAATTATATTCTAATAATAGATTCAGAAAAAATGTTTATTTATTTGATATCTGTCAAATTTTTGAAAGAAATTAATTCTCATGTGATAAAAAAAATTTCTTAATAATGAATTAATTTTTTTAAAAAATTTAATTATAATATATATATGTATATATATATATATATATCTTAATATTCACATATATAATGTAATATATTAAAACAAATAATTTTTTGATAAAATAAAATTTGTAGCATGCATGTTTCTCTTTTGTTTCTTTTATTTATTATATACGTTGATTGAAAAAATCAAAATAGTAAAATTGTATACATTGATTAAAAAATTAAAATAAAAAAAATCATAAGATTTATATTCCATTTAGAATTGTTATTATAAGATATATTTTAAAATAAATTATCATCTAAAAATATATATTAAATATTAAAAACATATTTATATCATAAATAAATTAAACTTTATTTTTATAAATTTAACATATTTATTTTTATATTTTTAATAGTGTTAAATTATTATAAAATAAGTATTTATGATTGTAGTTCTACCCAAATATTTAAAAATTGTTTATGATAGATAAATAAGTCATACTTAAAATATATATTTTTAAAGAAAATTAGGTTCAAACCAAGTAAATTATAATAAAATATAGTATGACCTAATTTATTTTCATCTTTAATACTAATCGTAGATATAAAAAACTTGTAATAAATAATTATAATATATATTTATACCTTTAAAAGATATATAAAATTTTTAATATTACAAATATATATAAGAAATTAAAAAAAGAAATTAAAAATAATAATTAAAAATAATAATTAAAAATAAGATTTCCGACAGAAAATTCCGTCTGAAATTTTTGACGGAATAAATCCATCGGAAATTTTTGACGGAATTATTTTTCCATCGGAAATTTTTGATAGAATTTTCCGTCAGAAAGTTTCTATCGGAAATTTCTGACAGATTTATATTTTTGTCGGAAATTTCTGACGGAAAATTCTGTCAGAAATTTCTGACGAAAATATAAATTCGTCAGAAATTTTCGACTGATCCATATACATCAGAAATTTTCCATCAGAAATTTACGTTTTTCTTCTAGTTATATATATATATATATATGGGGAATGCTAATATATTCTTACTTATTTTTTAGTGGGAGTATGTTAATAACTTATACCAAAATTTTATGAAAAAAAAATCACTCATTTTTTTTATTTGGTTAATTCGCACAAAGGATATTATAGTAATTTAATTTAATTTTAAATTAAAATAAATATTTTCTCTTTCTTATTAATTTCATTCTCCAAGTCATTTATATTTTCTATTAATTAATTTTTATGTGTTTAGAGAGAGGGAGAGGGAGATATCATGAGAGATGAGAGAGAAATGAGTTAAAGAAAGAATTTAATAGAAGAGAGATAAATAAATTAAAAAAAAATCTTAATAAAAAAGAGAAATGAGTTGGAGAAGGAATTTAATAAGAGAGAAATGACTTAGAGAATGAAGTTAATAAGAGAGAGAAAATATTTTATTTTTATTTAAAATTAAATTAAATTACTATAATATCCTTTATACAAATTAACTAAATTAAAAGAAATGAGTAGTTTTTTTATTTTAAAA
The DNA here is from genome assembly GCF_000230855.2 of Cajanus cajan. Taxonomy (NCBI): domain Eukaryota; kingdom Viridiplantae; phylum Streptophyta; class Magnoliopsida; order Fabales; family Fabaceae; genus Cajanus; species Cajanus cajan. Next base: position 2,441,582 of record NC_138519.1, read on the forward strand.
TTTTGGTGTAAGTGGCTAACATATTCCACCAAAAAGTAAGTGGGAATATATTAGCATTCTCCATATATATATACATATATATATATATATATATATATATATATATATATATAAAATCTTTTTTAGAGTTGTGATGTATTCTCATATAAATCACTCTATTATTATTATTATTATTATTATTAATTATTAAATATGTTTTTATTATATATAAAATAAACTTGTTTTAATTTTAGTCTTTTAAAAAATTTTCATTGTTTTTCATTTTGCTAACATGTGTAAATATTATTTTTGGTCTTTATAAAATAAATAAATTTTAATTTTGATCATGATAAAATATTTTCTTTTATTTTTCATTAATTTCAAATCTGAAATTACTAATTTTTGTTTTTAATGATGATCTTAAAATAAATAATAATATTTATTTAAAGAATATAAAGAAAATTAAAGGTACTAAATGCTAATATTATATAATTATTGTGAGTAATACTTAAGATACTTATTTAATTTTTTAATAAATATATAAATAGTTAAAATGATCACATAATAATATGAATTACAAATAATAATTTAAAATTTTTTAGAATGAAAAAAAATAAAAAAAAATCTTTGTATTACTTTATATATGAAAGTGTTTTAAACAAAAAATAATTTATTTAATGTCTTGAATAATATAAGACGCAATCGATATTAATCATACAAAACAGCAGGGAAATTAATATCGTGAGGGTTTAGAATTAGGATAAAGCTTGCATATAATTTTATGTGTTACTCCCTCTGTTTTATATGTAAAACATTTTTCGATTTTTCGTTTGACATTTTTTTTTATAAGATTCTTTTCAAATTATTTCTTACATTAATATTTTTTATTAAAAAATATATAATTATCTTACAAATGTTCAACATTTATAAGATAATTTTATTCTCTTCTACAAGGATATATTGTATTAGAGAACTATTATCATACATATATTAATGAGTAATGTTATTTGCATAAAAAATATTCTCCGATAACTTATATAACATCACTTTTATGTTATTCTCTTCATTTTTAATAACTATTTTTCTCATGATAAATGAAGTAATAAAGAGAAATAGATATAAAATAAAAGTTAATCATCTATTCACTATTAAGGCAAATTTTTATTTACACTGGTAACTAATTATATCTTTTAATTGTGTCATATCACTATTAAAAATAAATGTATTAACAATGACATAGCACAATTAAAAGATATAATTGATTGTCAATATAAAAAAAAATTTATATTAACAATATATAAGTGATTAATTTTACATTGACTTCGAGTCAACAAAAAATTTTCAACTTGTTCCTCCATGTTCCAATTTACTACTAATAGGCAGCATCAAGAAGTGCTAAAAATTACTACTAGTATGAAATTTTTTCACTTAACATTTCTGCTGGGGTACTGGCACTGTGATATTGGAAATTAAACACCGTCATTAATTAAGGATAAGAATCCTACGTGTTTGTCCTTGTGCTTGTGCTTGTTCTTGACGTTTGCATATAGAAGTTAGTTGCATTTATATCTTGCACGTATTTTCAAGTGCGACAACATGCTTTTCGCCTCTAGCGTGTTCCTTGATTTTGATTTAAACATAAAGAGAAACCCCCGACAAAACATAAATTCAGTTTGAATTTTGAAGCAGAAAAACTTGTGTAACAATCAACTCCTCACACTTTCTTTTCAGGATTTTCATTTATGCTAGCAATTGTTGTTTATTGTTCTTATCGTTTCTGCCTTTTGTTTCTTTTTTCTTTTGGTTAATATTAATTGCTTTTATCTTTTTGAACTTTGCTTGATATATATCTTTCTTCTCGTCAACCCCAAAAGGCTTCTGATCAGTTTGATTTGCCTTAGACCTTGTTTTCCAATGTTGGAAATTGGTGTCGAAGATTAATGACTCACTCACCGACCAGCACCTAATTATATCAATGGCCAATATCATCATCAGTGACCAAATCATCTATTAAATGACTCATCATCGTCGATGAACTTGATTGACTAAATAAAAGGAAGAAGGCATCATCACCCGTCATAGAAAATAGTTAAACATACTAATCAATGGCTCATATAGTAGTACGTGTTTTTCCATCTGTTGACTGTTCTATAGTTCATACTCTGAAGTTTTTTTTTAATCAATTGGCTACAATTTTCCATTATCGTTCTCTGAAGGAAGACGAAAAGATGTTTGAACATACTCTTAATTATGAGAGGGATAGAAGTTTGAACATTTTACATTAAGGGTTATTCATTCAATTATCTAAATCTTAAATCCTAATTTTTAAATGAATAAAGTAATTTGTAACGTTCCGTTGATTATTACATGTATTAAGATTCAACAACAACCAAGCAAAAACATTAGTATCAAACATCAGTCTAGAATATCATGCAACCAGAAGGTAAATCTCATGCAAGAAATCATAATCTACATACATATAAATATAATTGATGTGTCATCACACATATTAACTATGAAGATATCTTACAAATGAGAGTGAGTAGTTTAAGTAACTTGACCCTACCAAATCACAACAACCAGTATAAAACCAAAAATAGCAGCTGGCATAAAACTAGAAACAATGACTGTAATTATGGTCACAAACATTAGCAGACACTAAAGCTAAAAACAAGGGCTATCATAAGTTAAATTGATTTCTTATGTTTCGCCACTTAAATAAGGAAGTTGGTACTATGTCAGGATAGAACAATTTAGGTATAGACCTACCACGACATTAGTCTGTAACATTAAGCTACCTATGAGATTAGCCTACTAACTACTTTCTAAATACCACAACCCTTTGCTACTAGGTTAGACTAAGTTCCTAACTCGGTACTTTACTTGGTTGGTCATTTTATTATACACGTGTGCTTCGACCTTACCCATATAGGTACCACATAGAACCTATAGGAGACAACTGGAAAAAAAAAACTCACCTTTTCAAAAGCCAATTTACCTACTGAAGGGTTCAATTAGACTCTCGAAGCATCGCAACATATATTCACACAATGGGATATTAAGTTGAAAACATCTTTAACTCCCTTCGATCTAGTTTCTACGTATCATAGCTAAGATATATATCCAATCCACATATTTATAGCTTATCAACTTAATAATTTATTCATCTTTTAGCATTCAACTTAACAGTTTTAACAATATACAACACATGCAAAGTTCAACTTTCAACTTCATAACATGTCAACTTAAACAATGTAAACAACATACATTTTTACAACATTCACATATATTGAGCAAACAACATCATAAATCAACTTAAGCAACTAGAACGACTTACAACTTTACAACATATTCAACATACCATACAATCAACAAATCTATCATTTTACTTACATGACTAGTTCATCATTTATCAACTGTAAAATAATTATTTAAGAACCAATTTTTCATCATACAACTTATTCACCATTAATCAACTATAAAACATCAGTAAATAACATCATTTTAATCATTAAACTCATGCCTGGTGTGCATTCACTAGACACCCGATGTCAATGAGGTAGGAAACTCCCTGTCTCGCTCATGCCTAGCATCACATCTCTTGCGCCCAACGTAATTAAGGCAAAGTGTGCCCCACACTCTCATGCCAAGTGTGGCAACATCCATGCTTGGCCCCAATCAGGCAAAGAGCTTTCTACCTAACTCACGTTTGGCATCACAGACTTTAGCGCTCAGCGTGAACCTAAGCAAAGATGAGCTTCTCTTTTCATGTTCAGCGCCATTCAACTCACACCCAATGAGGTTTCAACTCAAAATAAGTCTCTCTCCTCATGCCTAATACCATCAATCTTGCATCGAACTTAAGTGAGACAAAGAGCTCTTCTTTAAAATCATGTTCGGTGCCTTGAAGGCGTGCCTGGTGCGATATTAAATTTTGAAATTGTACAGAACCCAATTTCGCCTAATTTTCTAAAAACCAAAAATCCCAACAACATACAACACCATAATCTATATATATACAAGATATGCAACATGAGTTCACCATCAAAAAACAACATGCAATTGAATACTTGAAGCACAACTTCTAACAACTAGTACAACTTACAACATATATTGTAATCTATATATAACAAATTTAATCACAATGTAAACAACTTCAAACATCCTCATATATTATCCATATAAAAAATTCATCATATAATAACTTAGGACATTATATACTATCATATGCTATAAGGGGATTAACACATTATTTTCAATAATCATCAATTAGCATACAACAACAACTTCTACATAACACAAAATAATTAATTGGAGTTCCACTAATCCAATAAAAATCATCCTTATCTCATGTGAAAGATAAAAAGTTTATTTACAACTCTTATGAAGACTTCAAGTTCTTAATCCATCACTACTATATTGAAAATTATAAAAACTAAAGCAGTTTGTCTAATTGATGACAGCTTGACCCTTTTTCAATAAAAATGTTATAGCTGGAGTTCTAAACCTCATTTTTAGGTTATTCCAAAGCCATTGAAACGTTCACATCCAAGGCTACAACTTTCATGAAAATCCCAAGATCAAATTCAATCATTTACCCCTATCATTGTAGTGTTGAATTTGGCGTTTTATGTTGGATTTCTGTCAGCCTAGTTTTTTCTCATGGTTGTAGAGCTCAATTGCCACTACAAGCTAGGTCTCGATCAACCCAATTTTTTCCCATGGCTGCAATGCTCAACTACGGTTGTAGCACTAGATCTCGACCATCCTAATTTTTTCTCATAGTTGTAGCACTCAATTATGCACAAAGTTTTTCTACATATTCATAGTTTTCCCTTCGCTTCTCACCTGTAATTCACAATTTTTATTCCTAAACATCATCTACAACATCATTTTCACTAATTTATCCACACCAAAATGACATGCACCCAAATTTATACAATTAAGTTCATGCCTTTTGCATCTAAACACAAATCCCAACTTCAACATGCAATAAATTCAAAATTAGCCACTATAATGAAAACCATCATCTCATCTTCCTCAATAACAATAAGATGAATCATACATGACAATCTACACAAAATTTACGGACAACACAGGCTTCCTTTTCCTCGTTGATGATCTAGAACCGACAAGAGGAAATGGAGAAGATGACAGGCTTCGTATGACTTCAACTTAGGGACTCTTGGCTCTGGGGCTTTGAATCACCCACACCAACGAAGTTGGATCAACTGCAAGAAGAGAGGGAGAAATGGGTCTTAGTGAAGAAAGGAGAGGGAAAATTACAAAGAAGCTCTATCTAATTTCTCGTTAAAGATTTATGAAAAAAATTGAAGTTATGAGCCCCTTTTTATCAAGAAAACCTATATAAATCCCTTTTAAAGTTAAACCAACTTAACTCAAAAATAACCTTTTACTAAATCACACCATTTAAAAAAAAAACACTTTAAACATGAATGTTACATAATTCATAAAGGGAATATAATTAGAAAATTAATTATGACATTTCATAATTGTATCACAATCGTAAATGATTAAAAAACAATATGTTGGGCTAATATTATTTTTTATTTTCTTTACAAAATTTATATATATATATATATATATATATATATATATATATATATGTTAATTTAACCTAATTTGACAAATGAACATCACAAATTATGAAATAAGTACTTCCTTCTACTATAATTTTTTTAAGTCTAAGGCTTTTGCACACTCTTTAATGAATATTTAATATTAGTATATTAAGTCTAAAATATCCTCATTTTGATATCTTGAAATATGTAAAATAAAAGTAGTTGTAGAGTAGGAATAGTAATTCTTAAATAAGAGTACATGTGAGAGAAAAAAAAGTAATTAGTATTACTTGACATGTGTAAATCATAAAAATTTTGGAACTAAAGAAAGGACCTAAAAGATAAAAAAATAATGATATGAAAGAAGTAGTTTATAAGAATTTTGGATAAATTAATCCACTTTATAAGCATTAATATGATAGATAACCCATTTGATAAATCTAATTTTGAGATGAAAGAATGCGGTAAATTAAGGGAGATGGAGAACAAAAATCAAGATTTGTGATTTTAATTAAGCTGAGAAAGTGGGGTAGGAAAAAAAGAAAAGACTGAAATTTGAGATGTGGAAGTGGGATAGAGGGTGGAAAAAAAAGGGAGAGTTTGAGTTTTGAAATAAGGGAATAAAGAGCAAAAAAAAAAAATAGAGGCTGGTTAAGTTTATATTTTTTTAGAATAAATTTAATTTAATGGGATTAAATGGTTAAATTCTGTTCGACATAGATGAAAAAAATGTTTAACACTAACGATATTGCTACATTTTCACACCTTTTTTCTTATGTTTATTAGCATGATTTTTCCCCCTACTTAAATGGTTCCCTTCTGTCAAATTTTTCTGTCTATTTCAATGAAATTTTACCACCCATGTTCATTTTTTCTACTTTTTTTTTCATGATTTTTCTACTAATTTTAATTAATTTTTCTACCTTTCTTTTTGTCTTTCTTTCTACTTATTTGCACAGTTTTTTCCTTTTCTATTTTTCTCATTCGAAGAATCTTTTTCACTAATTTTACTTTCCATTTATTCGCAAGTTTTTTCACTCCTTTTCCTTTCTTCCTTATATACTTTTTCCTAATCAGATGAATATATTATTCTTCTAAATTTTTTCTACTTATTTTTACAGTAGTTTTAGCTTATTTTTCTTGTCTAGTTGCATTAATTTTTGCACCCATTTGTGCGTGTGTAGTCATGCACATGAAATTTATTTTAATAGTGATTCTATATGCATTTCAAAATTAAATCCTTAGATTAATATTATATTTATATTTAGTTAATACTATATTTTATATCAATGACTCTTAGGTGAAGTAAAATGATTGTTAAATTATATATATAACAAAAATTTGAGCTAATTATCACATAACTATGAGCATAGAATAGGGGGAAAAAAGTCTTTAAGGGTCTTTATCTCCTTAAATTTATCCATAATTATGACCCTGTAAATATCTAAGTTTTTAAAGGACATGGCCTTAACGATAAAAAGTTTTAAATCACGAAAGGTAACAAGAGGGGGGGCGGGGGGTTAGGAATTCGAGAAAAAAGGGGGCCTAAGCCCAAGTGAAAAATAGAAATTAAACTAACTCCAAAGGATTAGTCTGCCACAACATTCTTTAAATGTTTAACCTTCAACTTTCTCTAGATTTTTTTTCTATATTTAATTCGATTGTATCTCAAATTAAATCGCCTCTAAAAGAAAATACATGTGATAAAAAATAGACAGATATCAAATGCAAATTAGTAAGCTAGAAGAAGGGAGTCTTCTCCAAGTGGGTTGAGCAAAGGGTGGTAATTAACACGGGCTCCATTTTGGGGGAGAATTAGGTGAAGATATGAGAGAAATAAGAAGCAAAGAAAGAAAAAAGAAAAGGAGTAGACAGAGAAAGTAATAAATATGATAATTAATGATGTGATGAACAAGAAATAGAAAGAAAGTGAATAATAAAAATAAATAAATAAATAAACGTTTATAATTTTTCTTGGAAAAAAAAAACTTGGATGAGGTGATACGTAACTAAAGTTAACAGTAGTTGAAGTTACGTGCTGTGTCTTTCGGAGAGAAGAACAAACAAAAAGTTATTGAGAGCGAGGTGATGAAATTGCTTTAATCATACTCCACTAAGTAGTGTATTAGAAAATAAGTACAAATCTGATACATGAGCATGAACATATTCTCAAAATTAATATAAAAAAAAATACATGTGCCCAAAAGTTTGATATGCATTTCTTCCTAGATAAGACCGAATGATGAAGACCAATTAGCTCATCAACACCATTAGAAAAATAATGATGACGGTACTTATAACCACCTAGGCCCTAGCAACTTGAGATCATGGCACTTAACTATCTGGATCGGTATAAAATAGTTGTTTTGCGGTGAATCCACTATAATTTTATACCCATCATAATCTTTTACCACCAAACTATATACTATAATCATGCATGAAGTAAACCAATGAGACAAACGAGCCCCACAACTTGCATGATTTTTCTCTAAATCACAATTGCAGTGCATCAAGGTAACAATCAATTATGTGTCATGTAAGTTCTCAACCATATAATAATTTCTTCAATGTGTGACAATTGGAGAGAAAGACAAAGCTCTGAAATGGAAAAGAATCTCAACCTCAATAATTAATGGGGTACTATGCTTTTCAGCCACCATGTCCCACATAAAGAAAGACATGACAATGCTACGGACTAACAAAAAAAGGCATTTTCTTTGTGGTTTGGAGTGGTTGAGATGTGCCAATAGATCTGGAGTTGGGGCTGCTTCCCCTCACCCAACCCCACAAAAAAAAAGGCCTTTTTATTTCAAATAATATTTTAAACAAACATACACGCTACATTAATTTAGTGGATGATGATCCATTCAAATAGCAACTATATATTACAGCAAAAAAGTATATAATGAAATTACATCCCCAAAATTTTATTGCTGCTTCTCTACACAAAGAAAACATCCCAACAACTGAACAAGGCATGACCATATTATTTACATGTTGAAAAAGTATGTCCTTGAATTCCCTTAACAAATGACACAGGCATTGGGATTCTCTTCAATGCTTGGAGCATAGTAGTGTGTGGTCATGTAGGGGTTATATGCCCTATAAGCCTTTACCCATTCCAAAACAGGATCTAGGGGTGGCTCTTTCTTCTTATCATCATCCTTCTTCTCTTCTTTCTTTCCCTCTTCCTTTTTGCCATCTTCCTTCTTTTGATCATCTTTCTTTTCTCCATCCTTCTTGCCTTCTCCTTTCTTGGGGTCCTCTTTCTTCTCTGGCTCCTTCACTGGTCCTACTGCTACTATGTCTGTCTGCCAGTATTTGCGCAATTTGCTCACCACACTTACCGGATCCACTGTCCCTATCACTGTTAATTTCTTCTCTTTCATATCCATGGAAATCGCATCAATTCCTAACATGTTGAACAAACTTGTCATTAGCACTTTTTTCTTCTTTGAAACAAAACTTCTTAAGGAGTACTCATGTTTTTCTTTATATGAGCATTGATGCAGAGGAAATCATCAACCAGAACTTCATAAGGAGGCAACCCAATCAGAAACAAATCACCAAACAAAAACTAATAAACTATCATGGCCAGGAACTCTCACTTCAAGAGTTTCATTAATCAGTAAAAATTACGGTATCAGCAGTAACGCTGGAAAATAAAACTTTTTTGCATATTATCCCATCTTTCTATCCCCATACCCATCCTAGTGGTTATCAGATTAATGCACATTCTAAGATGATTTATTCTCAAACATATATCAAAAGCCACTGTAATTTTAACATAACCTAGAAAAATTTGTTGACATCCTATCAGTATCACACAACTTTGTCTGATTTAGAGTGGGAGCCTATTTGATCTATTTCAGCTATAGAAATTAAAATTTTATTGTTACTTGATATCAATTTATCTAAACTATGTAGCGGATTAAGCATATATTTTCCTCAAGTGGAAAGAAAATTAAGTGGATCATCATGGTGTTACAAGGTAAGATTTAAGGGAAAGAATGAGGTACCCTTGAGTATCTTCCAATTGACCCGGAAAAACATTCTATTACAAGATAGCAATATACCCAAATCTTAAAACTTACATACTTGATATAGAATAATCAGAATAGCTATAAATATACATGACATGAGAAACTTGGGAACGTAAAGATCTGAGTATTAGTATTTTTTAATCTTTACTGTTATCTTTCATACCCTCGATTTGATCATCCAGAACCGACAATTCTAGATATCCAAGTATCTTAGACAAAATAAGAAAGACACCGATGTAAGAGTAAGAGACGTGCAGCCCTCTACTACTGCCCTGTTGACTGGTTCTAATAATTCAATTTTCAAGATAATGAAGGCTAAATTTTAAATAAATAAAAAAAGATAAAAATAGTGGAGAAACGATCCGAATTCCCAAAGTGAACCACAAAATTATTCATTACCTGAAAGAGTTGAGACCGTTTTCAATGCCTTCTGCTTATCCTTGTCATCATGCAAATCTAACTTGAGTACAAACTTCTGTAAACAAAATCAGGAACTTCTTTAACCCACAAACTAATTAATTAATAAACAGAACATTTGACTCAGGAACTGTGAAAGAATATTTACAGAACAACAACATACAATATCTGAACAAGAAAAAAAAAAAAACTGACACTTTAAAACCTTCAATATTTATCTACAACCCAAAAGGTCATTATATATTGCAAAAGATGTGATCTCAACCACCTCAAATACAGACCCAGGTGTTGAAAATCCAAAACCAGGATTCTGATGAAGGGAATATACAAATTTTTTCAGGCCACCCCAGATCCTTGAATCAGGATTAATAAAGGAGAAAACAGAGGATGTGAAAAGAATAAAGGAACAAAAGGGGAAAAGTATAAAGCTCATGGAAAATCAACAATGAAATAAAGTTAAGAGGAGAAAATTATCCAGTTTTAGAAAATGAATAAGCAAGTAAGAAGAGCAGAGAAGAACCAAAATTGGCAAGTTGAACAATACCTTCATGTTTTATATTTATGCAGATCAGAAGAAGAGAGAAGATGGAGTGTTTAAGAGAATGGGAAAAAAAATGCGTTGGTGCAGAGAGAGGTCAAGAGGGTATGAAATACTAATAATGCTATGATGGAAAAGAAAGAAAGTTTGGTTTGAAGAAGGAAGTGTCAGAGAACGAAAGATGGAATCTGTAGTAGAAGTATTTATATGAATATGTTTGTTTTTATTGACCAGGTGTAAAATGATACTAATGCATTTCTGACGTTGTAAATTTTTCAATACTAACATTTAATGGCTGAAAAAGAAAAAGAATAATTGAAAGAGAAGAAAAGAGAATGAAGGAAATGATAAGAAATCATGATATAACAGAAAAGGAAGAAAAGGATAGAGGGTGAAGGAGGATGAAAATGATTGTTAGAGAAAGAAACTATGGGAAAATAAAAATTTGTAAAAAAAAAAAGAAGGAAATTAACTATAGATAGTTCCAGAATTGTAATTATCGGCTATTTTAATTTACAAAGCAAAGTAGAAAGTAATGTTGAAATTAGTATTTCTAAGTCATTTTATTTTATATCATTAAGTTTAATTAATTTAATCTTTGACTTAGATCTTTAGTAATTATTTTGATTATTTATGCTAATAACCATTGCTTAATGGACAAAACTTAAAGTTTCACCGATGCTTTTGGTATAAAAACATTTTTTTTCTAATATTATTCTTTAGTTAAATTAAAATTTTAATTCGATAATTCATATAATAAAAAAAATACATTCAAAAGGTATATAAATCATCGAGATCAATCTTCAATTTTAGTAAGAAAACAATATTAAAAGTATTTTGTTTTCACAACATATTAAAAGTATTTAAGAAATCAAATTAAAATTTTATCTTTAATCATTTTAGTCAATAGAATAAGATTAATCGATGGATGTTAAATTTAAAAATAAATTAATTAAAACTAAATTATTCCAATTTAGATTGAGAGTCAAGTCCTATTTGAGAACTTTTAATAAGAATTGAAATGTCTCTTTAAATCACATTTTTAAAAGAAGTTAGAGTAATATATACAAATTATAAATTCAAACTCTGGTATTAGACATTATAATTTTAATAAATAAATAAAATATATTTATGCAAACTTTTAGTTAAATGTGACTCTTCTCAAATAACTTTTTCCAACTGTTTGACAATACTTCACAAAGATTAAGTTTTTACCTTTGATGCTAAGGCTATAGTTTTGTCCCTTTTTTTTTTTTTTTTTTTTGCTTTTGTTGTTTCCTTCCTTTAATCACCAAAAAAAAATTCAACTAAATAAGTATTAATTTTGAAAATCAAATTAATTTATGTTGTTGTCAATTTTCGGGACCAAATTACTTACAATCAAAATTAAAGACTAAATTTATTTTTTGAATGTAAAAGATTAATTTACAAATAAAGCCAGTTTTAAGACTAAATTGATATTTTAATAGAAAATTTTTTCGCAACTTTATCATCAACTTTTTTTATATTTATGGACTCTTTATAAATGTTTACAAAATCTAATACTAACATCTTACTTTATTTAATGTCCATAAAAAAATTAAAAAAATATTTATATAACAAAAAATAGATGAAATTGGAAGACGACAGGATTGATTGTTATAGAAAAGGTCAAGAGTTGTAGGCCATGAGAAGATCAAAAGTAGAAAGTAGAAAGATCACAAGCTCCACGAGTAGCATAGCAGCAGCAGGTGACATTTTGACTGGCTGGTTATGGCTGCTAGCTACCTAGGACAGCCCAAGCCCTCCGCACAAAATTTAACTAAGCTACACCTCTAATTTAACTGCTACTAATAAATATTTTAAGGGAGGTATATTGGATTAAAATTTTAAAAGATTTTTTTAGTTAAAAAAAATCTTTTGGATTTTAAAAGATTTTGCAAGATTTTTATGACTTTTAAGATTTTGTAGGATTCTACAAGACTTAAAATCAAGATTTTAATGAATTTTGAAAGATTTTTAAATCAGGATTGTAATGGATTATGTGAGATTTTGTGGAGTTTTGACATTTGATAAGATTTAAAAAAAAATCATACATTCAAATTTAAAAAGAGTCAAAGATAAAAATAAAAAAAAAAACAAAAAAAAAACAATAGTGTCTAGATAAATAATAATAATAATTTTTCATAATATCCTATCCTCTTTTTATAGCATCCACTATCAATTGTAATAATTCATCAGAATCCTTCTTGGTCCAAGCTTCATAGTTTTATTTCTCTTTTCCTTTTTCTTTATTATTTTCTTGTGAATCTCCCATTTGAATTACTAAAACAATATATGTTGAAAACTAGTTATATAAATAATTATGGATAAGAGACAAAATCAATAAAATTATATTATTATTTTTATAAGCACACTAATCATACAAGATCGAATATATCTTGACTATCCAAATGGATCAAATACCTCAGTCATTATAAAAACAATATGTAAAAATGAAAATATAGAAACATAAGATAATTTTTTCTATATGATAATTTTTAACGATATTTATAAATGTAAATTATTCTAACAAATATTTTAACAATATTTCCTTTTTTTTAAAAATAAGCTAATGAAGGCATAAATCCTAAATCCTAAAAAATTAGATACTGCAATGTCTTATGTTAATTTTTTTTTTAAATATTAAAAAATCTTAATTTTACAATATAAAAATAATAAAAAAATTCATAGTAAAAAAAATAAAATAATTGTTGAGTCATAAAAGGAGGAGGGATAAGAGTAACAAATTCAAGGGAAGGAGAGAGTTTGCAGTTTTTATGCTGAAAGGGTTCTTCCTCCAACTAAGACAGCAGCATAGAAAAAAAAAGATAAAAAAAATCACTTGAAAATTCTTGAAACACTTGAAAATCACTTCAAACAATCCTTCAAAATCCGATGGGTTTGGATGTGATTGTTTTATGAATCTGGTATTTATAGATAACACTAGAAAGTCCTACAAAATCCCTCTCTCACAACAATCCTTTAAAATCCTTATATTTTTTAATACCAATGGATTGTTTTTTAAGTGACATAAAATCTTGATTGAATACCAATGGACTTTTTTACTCAAAAAAAGTCTTTTAAAATCCTACGAAATCCTAAAACAATACACCACCCTAAGATTAACCGATCATTCATTTACCTATTTTAAGAATAATTTTACCTAGACTTACTCTATTCAATAACTCATATTCTATATCAAATTTTAATGATTCAACTGTTAAATTTAAAGTTTTTAATGCATAGATCATATCTGCAAATTTTTAAAAAATTTGAAAATCATTTGATTCTTCATTTCATTAATTCAAATTAACGAATAATCATAAAATTATTTTATATATTGATTTGAATTGATAAAATGAAGTATCAAATACTTTTTGAATTTTTTTAAAATTTACAGATTTGACTTATGCATTAATAACTTTAAATTTAACGGTTGGATCGTTAAAATTTAATATAAAATATGAGTTATTAAACAGAGTAAGATTAGATAAACTTACTTTTGAAGTAAACACTCCTTTATGGTAAATTCTCTCATGGACCATTACTACAAGTGGCGTATGGGTGCACCATGAAAAATTACCATTAGATGCATCTAAGCCTATTGTTTACCAATACACCCTATCACACTGGATCCAAATTTTCAACTTTTTGACTGAAATTATTTTTTTTTAATTTACCAAAAAAAAGCACGTGTTACGATGCACTGACATAACTGTTATTCACTTTCGGAACGGGCCGTTCTGAAATCAGAACGGGCCGTTCCACGTATAAAAATAACACATGAATAATAGATCGGAATGGGCCGTTCTAGACGAAAAAAAACACATGACGAATGGATAAGAACGGCCCGTTCCGAAATCAGAACGACCCGTTCTGAAATCAAAACGGCCCGTTTCGAAATCAGAACGGTCCGTTCCGAAATCAAAATGACCCGTTTCGAAAGCAGAACGGCCCATTCCAGATTAAAAAATAACACATCACTAGTTAAACCAGAATGGGTCGTTCTGAATTCGGAACGGGCCGTTCTAACTACAAATTTGTCATAAGAATTTTTTTAAGCAAAATAATATTTTTTTTTCACTCTACTAAATTACATTTAAAATTTAAGTATAGTTTTTCAATTGATAATGCTTTTCTATTAGAATTAGGGGTTTACATTAATTATATGCGTAAATTTCTAATTCTAATTAGAAAATAACACCAAACAAAATTTTCTACTATAAATATAATATGGGCCTAGTTTTGGGCTTCATGGGCCTTTGGGCTTTTGACAGCTTCTGAGTTTAGTGAGCCCAATGAGTTTAGTGGGCCTAGGGTTCTCTTTACTTAGGCTTTAAATGGATAACTACCTTTCTCATATATTTGGTAGTATAGGAATTTATACTGTTTGATCTTGTATTGTGGGCCTTAGTATAAAACTTTTTGGGTTTTAAGCTTATTGGGTCTAGTTTTGGGCTTCATGGACCTTTGAGCTTTTGATTGCTTCTGAGCTCAGTGAGCCCAATGGGTTTGGTGGGCCTAGGGTTCTCTTTACTTGGGCTTTACATGGATGACCACCTTTCTCATATTTTTTGTAGTATAGGAGTTTATATTGTTTGGTTTTGTATTATGAGCCTTAGTATAAGACTTTTTGGGTTTTAAGTTTATTGGGCCTAGTTTTGGGCTTCATGGGCCTTTAGACTTTTGATTGCTTCAAAACTTAGTGAGCCTAATGGGTTTGGTGGGCCTATGATTCTCTTTACTTGGGCTTTACATGGATGACCATCTTTCTCATATATTTGGTCGTATAGGAGTTTATATTGTTTGGTCTTGTATTATGGGCCTTAGTATAAGACTTTTTGGGTTTTAAGCTTATTGGGCCTAATTTTGGGCTTCATGGGCCTTTGAACTTTTGACAGCTTCTGAGCTTAGTGAGCCTAATGGATTTAGTAGGCCTAGGGTTCTCTTTAATTACTTAGGCTTGACATGGATGATTACTTTTCTCATATTTTTTGTAGTATAGGAGTTTATATTGTTTGGTCTTGTATTATGGGTCTCAGTATAAGACTTTTTGGGTTTCTCTTTACTTGGGCTTTACATGGATGACCACCTTTCTCATATTTTTGGTAGTATAGGAGTTTATATTGTTTGGTCTTGTATTATGGGCCTTAGTATAAGACTTTTTGGGTTTTAAGCTTATTGGGCCTAGTTTTGTACTTCATGGGCCTTTGGGCTTTTGACTGCTTCTGAGCTTAGTGAGCCCAATGCGTTTGGTGGGCCTAGGGTTCTCTTTACTTAGGCTTTACATGGATGACCACCTTTCTCATATTTTTAGTAGTATAGGAGTTTATATTGTTTGGTCTTGTATTATGGGCCTTAGTATAAGACTTTTTGGGTTTCTCTTTACTTGGGCTTTACATGGATGACCACCTTTCTCATATTTTTGGTAGTATAGGAGTTTATATTGTTTGGTCTTGTATTATGGGCCTTAGTATAAGACTTTTTGGGTTTTAAGCTTATTGGGCCTAGTTTTGAACTTCATGGGCCTTTGAGCTTTTGACTGCTTCTGAGCTTAGTGAGCCCAATGGATTTGGTGGGCCTAGGGTTCACTTTACTTGGGCTTTACATGGATGACCGCCTTTCTCGTATATTTGGTAGTATAGGAGTTTATATTGTTTGATCTTGTATTATGGGCCTTAATATAAGACTTTTTGGGTTTTAAGCTTATTAGGCCTAGTTTTGGGCTTCATTCATAGGATGCTTGATGTCATTGAGGAAGGGGCTTCATATCTCACTCATGCTTAGCACCAAACTACCCGCACCTAATGTCATTGAGGCAAAGAGTCTCATATTCTCTCGTATCCGCTAATTAGACAGAGGACCTTTGTCTAACTTATGTTTAACGTCACATACATTAGCACCCAATGCAAATCCAAACAGAAAATGATTATCTCTCCTCACACTAGGTGACATTTAATCAACGCCTAATGTTTGTAGCATTGGCAACAAAACCACAAAAGTCTATGCACCTTAAAAGCAATTAAACTAATGTAAATCAAATTTAAAAATATTTGGTAATATTTTTTTTAAGAGGAAAATGTCGAGATATAAAATTAAAACTAACAAATTTTTACAATAATTTAAATGAGAGAAAATTATATTTATAATAGAAAATTTTTTTTGGTGTTATTTTCTAATTAGAATTAGAAATTTACGCATATAATTAATGTAAACCTCTAATTCTAATAGAAAAATACTATTTATTGAAAAATATACTTAAATTTTAAATGTAATTTAGTAGAATGAAAAAAAAATATTATTTTGCTTAAAAAAAGTGTTTATGACAAATATGTAGTTAGAACAGGCCGTTTCAAATTCAAAATGGTCCGTTCTGGTTTAACTATTCGTATGTTATTTTTGAATCTGGAACGGGCCGTTCTGATTTCAGAACGACCCGTTCTGAGCCAGTGATCACGTGTTTTTTTTTTCATCTGAAACGGCCCGTTCTGAGCCATTATTCATGTGTTATTTTTTCTCCTACAACGGGCCGTTCTAATTTCAGAACGGCCCATTCTGAAAGTGAACAGCAGCTATGTCAGTGCATCGTAACACGTGTTTTTTTTTGGATAATTTAAAAAAAAAATTATTTCAATAAAAAATTCAGAAATTTGGATCTAGTATGATAAGGTGTATAATGGTCTATTAGTTTAGATGTATCTTAGGGTTAAAATTCATGGTGTACCATGCACCACTTGTGAAACTTGACTATCAGACACATTACCCTCCTTTATTTATATATATATATATATATATTATGATAGGTACTTTTACGATATTGGTTAAGCAATTAACATATATAGAAATTTTTAATTGAAAAATGTAAATGACAATAAAGTTATATAAAAGATTTTGTAGATATATTTTTCAATAAAGATTTTCTATTTTTATTTTTTAACAAGTATTTTAAGAAGATTGGTTAACATTTTTTTTAGAGTATTTATATTATTAGTGCAAAATAGTTATCACAGTTTTATTTATGTAATTAATGATATTTTTTTAAATCATATTTTTTTATATTATATCAATCTTTTATTTATTAGGTTAATAAATTTTTTTTAACCAAAATATAAAAATGAAGTATTTATTGTCAAAATTAATGATTAATCTTTGTTAAAAATTATAAGTAAATATAAAGTGTATATTTTCATTTCAAAATAATTTATTTTATATTTGAAATTAGAATTCAAATTTTAAACAACTTAATTATTAAGAGAGATAAGTCGTTACCATAATAGTTCATAGATAATTTTATTATAATCAAGTAAAATTATTATAAATTATAAAAAAATTCTAAATATTTATTACAGTAAGACACATAACTTTTAATTTTCAAACTATTGATTAAATTATTCTCGTATTAACTAACCAAAATACTACATAGTTAAATTATATATGTTGCATTTACTCAAGTTCAAATTTTTTATGTAGGAAAGAGTTTGTAAAATTTATTTGTTATAAAAAATTTATATGGTTTAAACAGAAAATATTATCAATAAATATTGAAAAGAATTATATCCGGATATATATTGCGGAAAAGACATTGGTAAAAATTCTGTGTTTTATTTTAACCTTTTTTTATTTAATTTTGAGAGATACATATAAGACTATTTTATATGCCTTACCATCGCATATGTACTTACACGTGATCATTCCAAGCTAAATATTAAACAGGAAAATGAATTTTTCAACTACTCACCTTCTATTCCAAGAACATTAGTTAAGAGGCTTTTGGGACCCCAAGAGTTATTTATAAATAAAAAAAATCACTTTTCCACCAAAACTAAATGGAAAAGGAAGAATGTCAATATGAATTCTAGAAGACTGCAAAATTTTACTTTGAATTTTCCTTCGTAAATTTTCACTACGCGTCTCACAGAAATTGATATAATTTGTGTGGTTGTGATTTAAAGGTTTAAAGAAGCACGAAGGCCAAGAGCTTATTGGTTAAAAGGAAACAAATTCTTACTTTTATCAATAGACAAAATTAGGTGCAGTTTTAACTATTTTATATGTTTGTTTTCTAATTTAAATTTATTTAATTTAAAAATTTATTATGCAAATGACTAAAATAGAACTTCAATTTTCGTTCAATGCTTATGTTACATTTTCTTTTTCCTCAAAGGAATACAAGATAATCCTTTTAAAGACATGAAGAGAAAAAAAAAATGCATTTATTGCAGCAAATCAAAATGAGAAGAAATTAAACTCTTTTTCAACGGCTAACTTTCTCATGGCTACAAAGGGAAGACTTCAACGATGAAGATGGTGATACAAACAACCATCTAAAGAGGAACTCTAAGCTTTCACTTTCATTCTTCTTGTAAACAAAATACAATACTGTATATTACCTTTCATATTCTCATTTAGTGAGTTACCTATTAGAAACAAACTTTATTTTCATGGAAAAGCTTACAAAGGCCTTAAGAATACTCATGTAAGTTTGACTGTTACAGTAAAAATTCTTTTTGTAAAGGAATTGAATGTGATTCTTAATTGATAGAGCGAATCAAGATAATCATTGGTGTTTCTTAGTCTCTCCCTTTTCTCTTAGAAGCTTGGCTTTCAAAAGTATCCTATATATTTTATTTCTAATTAATTCATCCTTTACCCATAAATGAAGGTAAGATTTTACTTAAAAAATGATTAGTCAAATTTTATGATAAAAATTAGTCATTAATTAAACCAACAATACTTCATACCAATAATACTATTATTCAAAAATATTTCTCGATTCAAAAATAATTAAACACGTATTTAAAGCTTCATTGGGTAATATTCCTAAATTCGCGCCTATAAACTTATTTGTTTCACGACATTTAAATAAAATAAAAAAAAGAGAGATAAAACCCCTTAAAATACAAATAATAAGAGACTTAGTCTCATATTAACTTTCATTTTTCTCTTTTATTAATATCATTTAAAGATGGTGTGGGTCTACAAACTCTACTTTTTGGACCAAAGATAATCATATATATATATATATATATATATATATATATATATATACTATCCATGTTGAAAGAATGTAACGACGTCTTGAGCTTTAATGAGACGCAGATTCTTATAAATAATGAGAATTTGAGCCCTAAGAGTTGATATTTTCTTTTATTTTTTATGCGATTCAATAACACAAGTTACACGTAAGATTATAATTAGAAATTGTTGCAGTAAAAGAAGCAGGTTATTTCACGTAATATCCTAGAAAATATAAGAGAATATGCAATTGCGGAAGAAAAAGTAGTACAACACTATTATTTATGACAAAAGATGACATCAAAATGTTCGCACACTTTGTCTGCATAAGTGAAGAAAACACAAATTTGTTTTGTCTTTTTAGGATTAAGTGATTGGCATCAAATTTCCCCGAATCCAACTAATGCATTGCCAATTTCTGATACGCACGTTAGGTTGGACACGACCAGAACTGGTAGTTGAGTCATTCTCTCACAGTATCGCATAATCAGAGAAATATTAACTATATATTTTTAATGTAACTTTTAATATTAATTTAATTTATAAAAAATAATCATCTGATGGATAAGTCAAGTTTGAAGAAATTATTGATATTTAAAAATAATGATAATTTATTAAAGAATACATTCCTGATAAATATTTATATTTTTATTGAAGATGACACTTTTAAAGTCTTCGATTAAGGATGTCAAGAGACGAGACCGGTACGGATAGTTATAAGGATATTACAAATTATAACACTTACTATTAAAAATCAACTTCAAAGTGGAAATGAAAACATGCATAAATAAAATGTATGAAATACACTATATATGAAATTCAACACATTATACTATATCCATCAAATACAAAACAACTACAAAATATTTTATATACTACCGATTGAGGGTTACAAAATATGACTTTATTGGAAGAGTCATACAAAAAACCTCCATCACGTACATAAGCTAACCATCTAATCTTGCCTTACTTGCATATTAAGTATGGTTATCACAATTTCTATCACAAGAAAAAGAAGGATAAGCTTATGAAAGAAACAACATACATCAATACAATAAAAGTAGTAAAAACATATATCAATAATAATAAAACTCACAACTTAACAACTTATTCAACATTTACCAACTTTATTATAATCAACATCTCAACATATAATATTAGCAACTAATACATTGTCATGCAAGTCAACTAAGGAAATCTTTTACAACATATGTGATCAATTTAAGTGACTTATCTCTATCAAACCACAACATTACACTTATCTCAACTAGGTCAAGTATAGTATAGCGTTAGACCTCATAAAAGAGTCAGGTATAGACAATTTAGTTTGATTTCTCATGCTTTGTCACTTAAACAAGGAAACATGATACTATATCAAGGTAGAATGGTTTGGATATAAGCTTACCACAATATTAGTTAACTTAACTAAGTCACCTATGGGATTAACCCACCAATTACCCTCCAAATACCATAACCCTCTGATACTAGGTTAGGGATTTTAACTCTCAACTTTGTACTTTACTCTATTAATCATTTAACTAAGAAATAATTTGACTACTTCAATAAACCCCAAAGAGAAACAACTTTTAAAATAACTTAATTCAACTCTAACATTTATGTATCTCAACTTAAACATGTATCTCACCCACACGTCTATAGCTTCACAATTATACAACATACAACTCAACATAATATCATTAATTCATCTATCAACTTACAACACGGATATTCATCATATATCAACACACATACAAATTAATCAACAATATTCAACTATAATTCATCATAAAACAACCAATATACAACACGTAGGTTGTGCCTGACACTACTCAAACGATATCCAACACCATCGAAATAGTGAGCTTCTTATCTCGCCCACGCCTGATGTGATTGAGGTTGAGAGTGTCACACATTCTTGCATCTAGTGTGGTAAAATCCACACCAACCCCAATTAGGCAAAAAGCTCTCTACCTAACTCTTGCCTAGTGTCACACTGTTAACACCTAATGAGAATCTAAGTAGAGGCGAGTCTCTCTTCTCACACCAGGCATCGTTCAATCCATGCCTGACACTAGTCCAACCTAAGGTTATTCCTTCTTCTCACATTTAGCACCACCTATTTGTTGGTCCCGGGTAGAACACGAATCTAGAAAGGGGTTGAATAGATTATTCGCTTAGACGGCTTCTAATGGTCTTTCAACTCTCTTTTTAATTTCTTTATTTCTTAGACCAATTTTAGTAAATCACATTCATATTACTAATTCAATCAAGAATACAATTTATCATATTTAATACATAGCGAAATAAATATTGTAATCCAAATTGATTTTAGTAATTACCTTATTTCTTTATTACCAAATTGCATATAACATAAATAGATTTTTCCAAATCAATAATTGATAATATTCAAGAAAACATTTCTTTCACTTCTTAAAATTCCTTTTTATCAATTCAACATGAATTATAACAAGGTATGAAGGTTAAGAGAGAATCCAGTTTTAGACTTAGCTCCCTGTTAAATCTAGTCATTCCACTATAATATACTTTACAAATAGTACAAGCAATATTAAAATCTAAATCACATAATCTTGATCCCACAAGATTACATGAACACTAAATTCTTGCACCTCAAGAATTCACTTAAAAGAATCTATCTCAAGATTTCTCTTAACTCTTTCTTAAGACACCGTATCTCAAAGAGTCACATACCCAGTAGTAAAAAAGATGTTTTAAAGATCAGAATTGATACACCTGATGTGTAGAGTGATATTCAACAGAGATTAGCACAATAATCTTTGAAGTTCTTGAATTTCTTTTCAAGAAGACATGATGGAAATCTAATCCCCAAGGATCCCTTTGGAAGAGGTAAGACCAAGAAGGGTGAAGGTTGAGCTAAGAAGTTTCCATTGTACATACTTGTAGATACTTGTATAGGTGTATTTTTGCCTTTGTATTTGTGAGGCACTTTATTTTCCTTTTTAGTAGCTTTTGTATATTGTTTCAAGGGTAGGTTACTTGGACACTTTGACTCCATTTAACCTAACCTAGAAATACATTCTTTTTAGTTTTTCTAGTAGGAGTGGCATTAGCAAAATAGAGAGTGTCCTTAGTAAGCTAGAGTGTGCTCCTAGCAATTTAGCCAAAGGTGGTCTTGGGCTAAAATTTACATATTAGACTCATTTTACTCCTAATTTTTCATAGATTTGATTTAGCTAGGTTCCATTCACATTGAATGAACCTAACTAAACCAAATTAACCATTTTAAAACCGGATGGAGTAAATTAAATCCAATGGGCCTCCCACCTTAGAAGTGTGTTCACACTTGTGTTCACACTTGGCCAAATAGCTTGGTGCTTCTCAAGCTTGGAAGCTTGAAGCACAAGCTTCTCCTTAGCAAGCTTACCAAGCAAGCTAAGAGAGAAGCTTGCTCTCCAAGCCTCTTAACCTTGGACGGTTTAGCTAGACCCAACCATGGTTCCTAGTGAACCATGGTTAAGACTAGCTTGCTCTCTAAGCTTCCTACTCCTATATTTTCGTTTTTACTTCATTGTAAAACACTTTTGGATTAATTGAGATTGTATATTCTGAATTGTGTTCAGATTTTCTCTCTTCTAAAAGTCCCTAAACCTCTTTGATACTATCCAATTCTCTTATCCCTTCCATAGAAGAGTGTGGTGAGAATTGAAGGGGCTTATCTCTTCTTCAAGGAGTGGCGCCTCTTGGGAGTGTTCCTCCACCAACCGTGGTGGCTTTAAGGCTTCCTCCTCCATAGGAAGCCTTAACCAAGCATAGGAAAGATCAAGGAGTTCAAGATCTAGGGAGGAGCTTGAAGGGAACTCAACATCAATCCGGGTCTCCAACAAGTTTTCCATCATTTGGTATCAGAGCTAGGTCTCCTTGGTAAATTCGTTCCTATGCTTTTTTGTCTTGTGTTTGTTTGTCCAATATCATCTTGTTATGTGTCTTTACTGTTCCTCCATGTATTTCCTTTTTGAGTCTTGAGTTTGTGTGCCTTGAGTGGTTCTTGTGTCACATATATAAATCTATAGAACACACTCACCTTGTCTTGCTTTTCTTGATTCATTTTATAATTTCTTGTGAATCAATCCTTGTATGTGCCTTTAGGTATTCTTTGTATGTCTTTTTGAGTGTTTTAGGATTGCTTTTATCTCCCTTTGGACTCTTATAAATTCGGACTAAAAGAAAACCCCTAAAAAGAAATAAGATTACAAGCTTTTTACATTTCTTAATCTACTAGTTTTGTCTTAGAGTCATGTATAGTTCTTGTACTTGTCATTAAATCCTTGTTGTGCCTTTTTCTTTTTGAATCTTAATGTGTTAACCTCTGTTCTTGAATTGTGTCATTGCTGGTTGAACATTAAATAAATCTTAGTGTGCTCATAAAAGATTCCAATGCATGTTATTAGACCTAACATGTTCTAGAGTCAATTTTTGTGAACTTCTTTTGCTAATAGTTTCTTAGCAATTTGTGACCAGCAATTCCTAGTGTGTCTTGTGCTTGTTTTGATAAAATAAAACAGAGGTAGAAGTGTATTGAAAACGAAAATTAAAGTGTACAAAAGAAGATAACAAACTAGTACTAAAACTAGTAACATTTTGTGTTGAAATTTTTGACTAGTACACTTACACTTCTACTCTTCTTGTTCTTCTTTTCTCCACCACTTGGAAACCTCTTTATTAATTGTTTGGCCTCTGTTTGAAGTGCTTACACTCTGTATTGAAAGAAAAGAAAGAAAGAAAAGTGACAAAAAGAAAAGAAAAAGAAAAGAAAACAAAAGAGAAAACCTAGAAAAATTAAAGTGAAAACAAAGCAAATTTTGTAGCACTTGGCCTTGAATTTTTGTGTGAATTTTTGTGAGGTTTGCTTGCTGTCCAGTGGCTGGAAAAAGACTTTTAAATCATCAAAACAATTGCACAAATTTTATTTTGGTTTTTGTAATCCATTCTAGTGCCATTCTTAGGTTTAATCCTTTTGTGTGCTAGCCTTTTGAAATTTGCCCTTATTTGTTGCTTTGTGTCTTCTTGGCTCTCTTTTGTTTTGTCATATCAAATTCATATTAGAGTGTAGCCTTTCTAAATTGTGCTTTTCAGTTTTCATTCCTTGGCCTCTACTCTCTCTTGTTTTGGTTGTTAAGCCTTGGTGAAGCCATAATCCTTTTTCAAGCCATCACACTTGGAAGGAAGGAATAATTGAGACATATTGGCTAATCTCAAAGGAGCTTATACTTGAAGGAGATTGAGGTACACCAAACCTGAGTGAAACACCTTGGATAGGCTCACTTGTTTGTTGTTTTTGCAGCCAAGAATTGTTTTTAATTTTAGGATACAATTAGAGACGGATTTGGAGACAAATTTGTGATGGTTTTTGAAGAAATTTGTGACGGATTTGGAGGGCTTGGTGGAGACCAATTTGGGAAGCTTCTCCTTGACTTCAAGGCTGTTCCAAACCTGTCCTAGCTGCCCTTGGTGGAAAATTCTTCAAGAAGACTTGTTTTAGATTGTTTCCTTTATCTTGTAACTCTTTAACCCTACTTGGGTTAGTTTTGTTTAATTTTGCTATTGTATACAAACCTACATTTAGGAGTGGTTGTTTGGGTCATTGTTTAAGTCCCACCACTTCCTAAATAGCTCTAAATAAAGACTCTTAGCCTCGGATTAGTACTTGTGGAAGGGTCCCCAAAGGCTTTAAGTGCCATTTGGGCTTCCATTAGGACACGCCTAGCTTTATTGCTTTCATACTTCGTTTAGATTTGTGGAAGTGTCCCAAAAAGCTTCAAGTGCCACTTGGACTTCCACATTAGGACCCTACGACTAGTATATGCTTTACTTGCTTTCCTTTTACTTGTTTAGCTTATAAGTTCGATTTAGAAGGCTTCCTTGCCTACTAGGGGTTTCGTGCACACACACACAACTACTTTGCTTGCTTGTGTGAAAACTTTGTTTTGTAAGAAAGGTATAAGGGAGTTTAGTAATTTCCACTTGAAAAGGCTTGGTTATTAAGTGGCTCTTTGTAGCTCACCTCCCTTGATAGTGCAACTTGTGTACTTAGGCCTCCAAATACTTAGTCTTACACCAAAAAGAAAAACTCTTTTGTGAAAATCCTTATCACTCATTTGCAAAATTCTTAAAGATTTTTGAAAACCTTTTACTCTTGCAAAATGAGTGATCATTCTCATGAGAATAGTGTGCATGGTCATCATTCTCCTAGAATTCATAAGAGCACTAAAGAAGAACTTAGAGAACTTAAGAGATATATTAGGAGAAAAGAAATAGAAAAAGAAAAAAACAATGAAACGATAAAAGAATTGTTGAATAAGCTTATGGTGGGGGGTGAGACTAGCAAACCCCATGCCAATAAAGGTCATGGGCCTTCTAGGCCCAAAAGACATGATGGTGAAGGGCCTTCTATAGGTCCCATAGACATAAAAATGAGGAAACACCATGTGATGGTGATCTATTAATTTCCCAAAGGTTATTAACCAACCAATTAAAAGAACAAGATCAATCACAAGGAGAGAACCTTTTTCATTCTAGATGCAAAATTTTCAAGAAAACATGTTCTCTCATTGTTGATAGTGGCTCTTGTAATAATTTTGTAAGTCAAAGGTTGGTTGATAAACTTCACTTAACTACTATAGCCCATCCTAAATCTTATCAACTTCAATGGCTTAATGAGGATGGACATATAGAAGTTAAGGAACAAGTAAGTGTGCCTTTCTCCATTGGAAAATACCAAGATGAAGTTTTCTGTGATGTCATTCCAATGGATACAAGTCACATTCTACTTGGAAGGCCATGGCAACATGATAGAAAAGCCATTCATGATGGTGTTAGCAACAAAATTCGCCTAGTCCATCTAGGCAAGAAACATACTTTGATTCCTCTTACACCTTCCCAAGTGTTAGAGGATCAAAAAGTCATGAAAAAGAAATTTGAGGAAGAAAAAAGAAAGGAAAAATTAGAAAAAAAACAAAACCTCTTAAGTCTTGAGAAGGAGGGAGGGAAGGTTATAGAGTTGGAAGGAAGTGTCCCTACCAAAGAAGTTGTTCCTAGAAGTCAATTTTCAATAAATCATGAACAACCTCTTTACCTTCTCAATACAAAAAAGACACTACTCTTGGAAAAGAGTAAGGAGGATAGTGTCTCCTCCAAAAATTTTATGCAAAAGGAAAGTCACTTTTTAATTCAAAATGATTGCAAAAAGACTTTTCTTCTTCACAAAGATTTTAACTCTTTTTCTATTGCTGCCACAGACTTAGAGCTTAAGATCCACAACGTAAATATTTTTGAAAATAATGGATCTCAAGTTCTTAGTCTTGTGAAGAAGAAGTGGACTTCACCTAGTTCTACTTCTTATGCTACTACTTTGGTGGTGCCCAAAGTAGACAGCCATTGTCTATTTAGGACTTCTCTTACTTTAGTTTTTCTAATAAAGCACCCAACCTTTGGTTTATATTGTTTATTAGATACATCTCATGGTGTCTTATTTTCTACTTTTGATCTTAAGGGAAGTTCAAACTTCTTTGAACTTAATTTTACTACTTCCCTTCAAGACCAAATTAGATTCTATGACTTTTCTAAACTCTTTACACCCTCTTCCATGATGTATCTAACATATAATATGATCAAGGGTTGTCTAGGTAGTTTCCTTATTATATTCACTTTGTTTTCTTGTAGAAGCCTAGGTTACTACATAGGGTGCTTTAGGCAAGATATCTTAGTATATAGGACTACTTCCTTAGTTTTTTATAGTTTTAGCACTTTCACATTTTTAGGATTTAGTTTTACACTTAGACTACACTATAGTGAGGATCCTATTCTTATGCTTAGAGAACCTATCCTTCCTAGTCTAAGGACCCTTGCTAGGATTATAGCAGGAATTCCTCATAGGGTGCACTTTCCACATATATTATATGAATATGTCATTCCTAATGCTTTGTTTTATGTTTTCATTGTAGGTGATGATATCTTTGTGGAAGGACCACTGGATTTGAGGACAAATCCTTTCGAAGGGGGAGGGTATGATGGAAATCTAATCTCCAAGGATCCCTTTGGAAGAGGTAAGACCAAGAAAGGTGAAGGTTGAGCTAAGAAGTTTCCATTGTACATACTTGTAGATACTTGTATAGGTGTATTTTTGCCTTTGTATTTGTGAGGCACTTTATTTTCCTTTTTAGTAGCTTTTGTATATTGTTTCAAGGGTAGGTTACTTGGACACTTTGACTCCATTTAACCTAACCTAGAAATACATTCTTTTTAGTTTTTCTAGTAGGAGTGGCATTAGCAAAATAGAGAGTGTCCTTAGTAAGCTAGAGTGTGCTCCTAGCAATTTAGCCAAAGGTGGTCTTGGGCTAAAATTTACATATTGGACTCATTTTACTCCTAATTTTTCATAGATTTGATTTAGCTAGGTTCCATTCACATTGAATGAACCTAACTAAACCAAATTAACCATTTTAAAACCGGATGGAGTAAATTAAATCCAATGGGCCGCCCACCTTAGAAGTGTGTTCACACTTTGTGTTCACACTTGTGTTCACACTTGGCCAAATAGCTTGGTGCTTCTCAAGCTTGGAAGCTTGAAGCACAAGCTTCTCCTTAGCAAGCTTACCAAGCAAGCTAAGAGAGAAACTTGCTCTCCAAGCCTCTTAACCTTGGACGGTTTAGCTAGACCCAACCATGGTTCCTAGTGAACCATGGTTAAGACTAGCTTGCTCTCTAAGCTTCCTACTCCTATATTTTCGTTTTTACTTCATTGTAAAACACTTTTGGATTAATTGAGATTGTATATTCTGAATTGTGTTCAGATTTTCTCTCTTCTAAAAGTCCCTAAACCTCTTTGATACTATCCAATTCTCTTATCCCTTCCATAGAAGAGTGTGGTGAGAATTGAAGGGGCTTATCTCTTCTTCAAGGAGTGGCGCCTCTTGGGAGTGTTCCTCCACCAACCGTGGTGGCTTTAAGGCTTCCTCCTCCATAGGAAGCCTTAACCAAGCACAGGAAGGATCAAGGAGTTCAAGATCTAGGGAGGAGCTTGAAGGGAACTCAACATCAATCCGGGTCTCCAACAAGTTTTCCATCAAGACATCTTTCTTACTTTTCAAACTTGCTCTTGAGATTGTTTTGAAAATTTTGATTTGATCTTCACTCAAAATGTTTTTCAGATTAGAAAATCTTTCTTTTTCCTTTATTTGATCTCTCTAATCATACGTGTCATCCTTCTTTTAATTTTATGAAAAGAGTTATATTTATAGAACAAACAAGTTTTCAACACTAAAAATTCATAACAGTAGTAATCTATTACTATAGCAGGTAATCTATTACCAGTCTTTAATGAAAATGAAATCAGATTGAAAACAAGCATTGTGGTAATTGCTTACTAATCTTGGTAATCGATTAACACATGTTCAAGGAACCATAAAACTTAGTTTTGAGTAGAGATAATTGGTTACAGATATTGGTAATCGATTAACCCGATGCTCTTTCAACATGTTTCACTTATTTTCACTCAAAAATCACCATGGTAATTTATTGATTCAATTGGTAATCTATTATCATAGAGAGGACTTTGAATTCCACTTTAAAACTAAACTTCAGTAATCTATTATCTCAAATGGTAATTTATTACCTGACTTAATCTTGAATTCTTTTGAATGAACCAAGTTTCATTTTATGTCAAAACACTTTGTAATCTCTTATATTATGTTTTCACATGAAATGAGAAACATTGAATTTTATGTTTACTAAAACAAGATTTATTCTTAACAATTAATCAATCATGATAAGTAAACACATTCATGCCTAAGTCTAATTAACAATCAATACAATACCCTTTTCACATAGGCCATAAAATATAAAATGAAGCAACCTAAATCAAAGCTAAACAAAGCTAGATCTAGCTACATCAAAACTAAAACTTCTTTTTCAAACTTCACAAAGATCTTCATCAAGAGGGGCTTCAAACTCAACACTATTTTGTACCCAACGTGGAGAAAGGGAGAACCCTCTAGTTAAACTATGTCTGACACGGTGAAGGCATGCCCAACGCAACATCAATTCCTACACAATGTAGTTTCCAGATTTTATCCAATTCCCCAGAAAAATAGACAATCCAACAACAAGTATGGCAACACACAACATTTATACTATTTATACATCACATTTCCATCATCAAAATCAACATGCAAAACAAAAATCAAGGAGTGACCATCTTCAAAATGTCCCCAACCCCAAGGACCTCCAACCACAACTTTACAACCATTGAATCCAACAACATCTCCTAAAATTAGTGATTCTAACATAAAACACTCAACATGCATGCTGCAAGAAAATTCAACGCAAGCTTCCTTTACCTCTTTAGAGAACCAAAATCTACCTACAAGTTTTGGAGTTGTTCATAAAGCAATCTCATAAATTCAATGACCTTTCCTAATTAAAAAAGTTACATATGAAATGATTGCTACAAAATGGGATTGTGTAACTTAAACTAAGTAAAAATGAGGTCAAACAATTTTGTAGTAGATTATAAAATTTAAGATTGTTGATACAATTTTCCTAATTGCACTAATCATTTGTAATAGGCTTGCTTAACTCTTTTTTTTTTTTTTTTTCAGGTGAATTAGATACCCCTTAACAAATACAATGCATCCACCATCGAAAAGATTGACACACATTGATATGGTGTTTTGTAACAACAATAATAATTTTCAATACAAAAATTGAACACTTCCCTTAACCGAAATGCCTTCCAGTTTCGCATGGTAGAGTTGAGATCAATTTCCAAAAGGATAACATGGGTTCTCTTGAAATTTATTAATTCGTAACATCTTGTCTATTTCCCCAATACCTGGACATAAAGTTTCCATTAAATTCCCCCTGTAGAAGCATACGAGGTTTGGTAAATATTCAAGAATCAAACAATTGAGGAGCGGAAATATTATCTCATCTTCGTTTGATCCATCCCCTTCCTTATACACTATCTCTTTAATGAATTCACACCTTGTTACCATCATTATTTTGGGTTGAGATAAACTTTTGGCTGCCCAGGATGTGAATAAGTTTATCGATTCATGGCATTTAAATACAGTCAAATACACCAGATCAGAGAAACATATGGAGGATGGTGCCAAGTTTTTTAAATGGGAACAACAATTTACTTTCAAGTGTTCTAAATTTTTGAGAAAGGACTCAATCCATAAGTTTTCCAAGTCAAAGGAAACGAGCTCCAGAAGGGCCTCCAAGAGTAATTCTCAGTTTCAGTTGTGATAGTGATCCAATATCATCCACATTAGGACCTTGAAAGCAGAAAATCTCCTTTTGAAAGAACTTCAACCCACCCAAAGCTCTTCTATATTAGGCACTTGTAGAAATCTATATGGAAATACATTAGACTCATCATGAAAGATCAACAAACTAATAAATTTTAACTTGTGTGAGAAATTTCCTTGTAGTTCTCCACGCCAAATCATCTTCAGTTCTGTTTCATCAATTCCCAACCTCTCTGAGTTGGGTGTAAGCTACAAAGAGACCAATAACCAAACCAAATCAGGTCAGGGAGGTTATAGATTCATCTCTTCCATAAAAAATTGAAATGATGAAACTTCTCGTGCTAAAAGATGTATGATAATTAGTGACAAAAATTCCATCTCTTCTATATAATTTAAACAATTTATGAATATTGTTCACACCACAGAAAATAGATATCAATGCAGTATAAGTAGCAGCATTCCCTTTCATGCCCTTCCCTTTCATCTCGTTGAAAAACTCAACTGCTCTATAGACTCTCCCATGTTTACACATACCATCAACCAATGCATTGAGAGTGACAATATTTGGCTGCACTTCTTCCTCATTCATACAACGAAACAACTCCTGTGCTCTATCTATGTTTCCAGCTTTACAAAACCCATCAATCAAGCAATTATACGTAACCGAGTTGGGTCTACTTTTATTTCCCGTTTTCATCTCTTCCAGCAAACTCAAACCATCTTCTTCCCTCTTAGCCTTACAAAGTCCATCAATCAAAGTGTTAAACAACACAACATCAGGCTCAACACCAACTCTCATTCCATCAAACACCTGCAACGCCTCCTCAATCCTCCCAGCCTCGCAAAAATGATCGACAAGAATCCCAAAGGTTACCACACTAGGCTTTATCCTCCTTTCCTCCATTTCCGCCAACAGTTTATTCATCCTCTTAAATTTAAATAAGTCTTCACACTTCTTTTCTACATTTTGATTTAGATCGTTATAAATTACAAAATTTTGTAACTATTTTCCTGAACAGTAATACAACCATTAAGACACTGTAAACCATTAAGGATCAACTAAATTTATTTTTCAATGGTTGTATACAACCATTAAGAGTCTGTAAGTAATAAAACTTTTAAATTGTCTGAACCTACTTGAAACTCTAATACAACTATAGGTACTTACAAATTAATTTAACCTTAAAGAGATGTACAATTCAAGTTTTATTTCAGCTTAGGTGTTTTAAAAATGGGTTCAAAAACAAATACCATTCTTTATGGTTTAGCTTTAGCATACTAGGAAACTTGATACCCTTCGACAAAATGTTTTAATTTTTCTATTTCACCAACTGCAGAAAGCCATTCAGTAAGAATCTCCATAGTTGTATAGTCCGGTATTGTATGGCAGTGACCAAGAATAACAGAGAAGTCAGGGAAACTGTATCCTCCTCACCTTGGTAGAGCGTCATCAATCGAAATTAATTTAATAAGAAAATAATAAAAAAAAAATAGAGTGAAATAAAATAAAATTTATAATTAATTCACAAAGCAAAAATTATCATTTTAATCTTTTATGTATTAATGTCTATTAATATATTTTTTTAATCTAAATAATGCATTAGAGTGATTGATAGTCTATTTTATATAGTATAGATACAATACCTTGATAGAAGAAGATTGTTTCATTTGCAAGTAAATATATTTTTGTATGTTTTATTTGCATTTCACTATAACCTCGTGCTTTCTTTCGTTTTTCATACTATTGGTTGCAAGTTCTAATAAACAAGGATCGTTATTATAATAGAATTTGTCTACAGAAAAATGCTCACTCAACGGTTACAAAACAGTATAATTCACACAATCTATAATGCAATTTGATCATGTCTATATAAAGAGAGGAAAAAATTTTTTACTTCAAGAGTAAATTTACTTATATTTACTCCGTTCAATAACTTATGTTTAACATCAAATTTTAACGATCCAATCGTTAAATTTTAAAATTTTTAATACATCGATCAATTTTGTAAATTTTTAGAAAATTTAAAAATTATTTAATATTTTATTTCATTAATTCAAATTGATGTATAATCATAAAATATTACT
The DNA here is from genome assembly GCF_000230855.2 of Cajanus cajan. Taxonomy (NCBI): domain Eukaryota; kingdom Viridiplantae; phylum Streptophyta; class Magnoliopsida; order Fabales; family Fabaceae; genus Cajanus; species Cajanus cajan. The sequence continues at coordinate 2,474,550 of NC_138519.1, forward strand.
TTATACATTGATTTGAATTAATGAAATGGAGTATCAAATAATTTTTAAATTTTTTTAAAAATTTATAAATTTAATTTATGCATTAAAAATTTTAAATTCAACACTTTAATTGTTAAAATTTAATATAAAATATAAATTATTAAACTGAATAGGTATATATATATATATATATATATATATATATATATATATATATTACAACAACCGAGTGCTCGATCAATACTATTTAAATTTTGATACACAATTTAGAAAAGAATGCATGTTACAAAATATCTATACAAAGAATGAGGGCACATGTTTCTACATTTCAGTAACCAGTCCTATCATTTTAGCAGTAGTCTAAATATCTATGGAAAATTTTCAGGCATGTGAAGCAACCATTGGAGTGTTCCCAAAATGCCATTGTTCAAGCAAATTCTAGAGTTTATCGGTGGATTTGACTTAAAAGATTATGTGAATAAGTGATTGAGCGATGCATATAAAACTTTAAATTTATGTGACGGTGTCAACAAATTAATATATATCTAATTCAAAATTGGATATTTGATGCAATTTGATGAAGATATTTTGTTTGCATATTACACGGAGGATGAATTTGGATATGTAAATTTTTATGATCAATAAGGGAAACAAATTGAACAAATATAACACACAAAACACATTTTTTTTAACGTTTTTGTCAATGCATCAAACAATACAGACAATACTTAGTGGATACAGTTCATCATTTCATCTTTGTTCTCCGTGACCGTTTATCACTTGTAATCACACACATTACATAATATGCAAAATATAACAATGTATTTCATCATCAACATAATAAAATCAGTAATCACACGTTTTTATTTTTTATTTTTAACACAAACAAACATACGTACGTAGTAAAACAAGACCACTTTTGTTCATCTTCATCAAACTCTCTTTACCATCTTACTCCAATAATGGTGTCTTAGCCTACACAAAATATAGAAACAGCTAGCAACGTTAGTTTTATAATAATAATAATAATGAAGTATAAAAAAAAAACTAATTTTAATTATAGGAGCAATAAATTCTTTTTCTAAATTAAAATTAATCTTTTCACGAAATAAAGCGAGATTCAATGAATCAAATCTAGATATAGTAATTTTTTTTTAACCTTGTACAAAAATAAAATTAAAAACAATTTAACATACGTCTTGCTGGATCTCAATTTGAGAGGAATTTATAAAGCAAACTCAAAAAAACAATAGCCTTTATTTATCAAGAAACTTATATATGTGATGAAATTGATTTTTAGTTACCAACAAACGGGGTTGTGTAAGCTTGAAAAAACTATTTGAAGGAGCCAAAATAACTAAAAGTAAATTGTATAATTAAATGTAATAGTTTTGATAATATATAAATTTTTTATAGATGATTTTAATTATTGAATGATATTATTTGAATATTAAATATTTTTAAATAATGCTTTTTATGATATTAAAAATATTTTTTCTACTTCATTCATAACATTTCTCACTTTTCTATTTTCTTTTTACTATGTGAGACCCCATTCCTTCCGCAACTTCCTTTTTACCTTCACTCTCTCTTTTTCCTTTGGTTGCCCCATTCGCTCTCCTTAGATTCTTTCCCTTTTCTTGCTGTCTCAAAGTGGTAGTGCTGAGTGAGCTTGGGTTGCTAGCTGGTGTTCAGAGATTCTCTCTTCTTCTTCCGTGTTCGTTCAAGCTCTCCTTTGTCTTCCTCTTCCGTTTCTTCTTCCCGGAGCTCGGCATTCTTGAACCGAGGTAAGGGAAGCTAGTTTTTGGCTGTGTTGTGTGGAAATTAAATGTAGAAACTCATTTGTGGGCTGATGATTTTGATGAATTTGGGCTGAGATTGAAGGAATTTCATTTTTGGGGTTTCGAGGTTTGGGTGAAAAATTTAGGTTTTTAATTGATTTGAGGTTGCATGTTGGAAATGAGGTGCTTTTATTGATGTTTGATGGAAGTGTAAACTTTTGGATGGTTTGCATGTTGGTTTCCTGGTGTTTTTCGCAGGTTTTGATGAAATTTTCAAAGTAGGTAAGGGTTCCTGTTTGAATTTGCGCCAGGCTCAGTTTTTCACGCCGGGCGTGATTTGAAATGGGAAATCCATGGGTGGATCACGCCGGGCGTGGGAGAACCACACCAGGCACAATATATCTCTATAGGTCTCTGGTTGAGAATTGCGCCGGTTTTAATGCGCCGGGCGTGCATTTGATTTTCAGAATTTGACTTTATAGTCTTCAGGAAAGTTGTAGCCTTGGATGTTAGCTTTCCAATGGCGCTAGAATCACTCAAAAAGCAGTTTTAGAACTCTAGATATGGTTGTTTTAGTGAAGAGGGGTCGAGTTGCTAGCTTTGTTATAGCTGTTGCGGTTTTTATCATTTTTAACCTGGTAGATGAAGGAATTAGGACTTGGTGTCTTCATGAGAGTTGTAGGAAATCTTCTTATCTTTCAAATGAGATAAGTATGAGCATGGTAGGAGTAGTATAACTCTTGATGCGCTATTTTCTGTGAAGGTTGCCATTTCACATTTAGTGATTTGGTTAAGTTGAAAGTTGTTTTAGGTGCTTAGGTTGATTGGTGTTGTTTGGGTGGGTAATTTGACAAGATAGATGAGTTGTAAACAAGGTGGATGAGCCGTATTATGTATAGGATATGTTGTATGTTGTATATGCTGTTAATGATGTAATACTACGCTGTTATAGATATATATATTGTCGTGCTGATTTGGGCTATCATGAATGATTTTCATGTTGAATTAAAATATTGTTGTACTATAGATTGTTGAACTGAGTTGTGAGTAGTAAGATGTGTTGTATACTACCTAGTTGTGCTGGATGCTAATATTGATGTGTTGCGCTGAGCGCGGTCCTTGTCTCGCTAGGCGTGAGACTCCTTAGGAGTCTCTGCCTTGTGGACGCTGGGCGCAATTGGTATTGCACCAGGCGCGAGTGAGCCTTGGGCTCTCTGGTTGGGTCCCGCCGGGCGCGGGCATCCTTACGCCGGGCGCGGAGATGAGATTTTACTATATGCTGGTTAATGTTATTTTATGATGAGAAGAGTCAGAAATGTTGGATATGATGTGATGATTAGTAGATAATACTGTTGATAATGTTGAACTATAATTAATTGTGTTGCGAAAAGTTGTGTTGTGTTGAACGTTGAAAAGTTGTGTTATGTTGAGCGTTGAAAAGTTGTGTTGTGTTGAACGTTGAAAAGTTGTGTTGTGTTGAACGTTGAAAAGTTGTGTTGTATGTTAATGGTTGAGTTGTTGTAGGCCATAATGACTGAGTTGTTGTAGGCCGTAATGGCTGAGTTGCTGTAGACCGTAATGGCTGAGTTGTTGTAGGCTGTAAGGCTGAGTTGTTGTAGGCCGTAAGGCTGAGTTGTTGATCACTAAGACTAGAGGAGATGTTTTTTTTTTTAAATTTCCTCATCCCATTGTGTGGATTGAGCGGCTGTGGTGCTCATGGAGCCCAATTTGTTGAAAACCCTCCCTGGAAAGCTGACCCTTGGAGTGGTAATTTGCAGTTCTCCTCTAAGTTCTTAGTGGTCCCGTGTGTGGGCAAGGTCGAGGCACACGTGTACAAAGTGACCTTGGTATAGGGACCAGGTCGAGCTATACTGATTACAAGCGACCAATACTAACTTATATGCGTGACGACGCATTGTGTGTTTTAGTGCTGTTATGTTGTATGGCTGATGAGTTGTATGCTGATGATGTGAGATGTATGTTATTATTGCTGAATGTTGTGGTATTTTAAGTTGATGTTGTTAAGCTGGTTGATGTGCTAATAACTATAGCTGTTTTCTATCCACATATTGATATATGTATGTTGTTTCCTTTCATTAGCTTACCCTTTGTTATTTCCATGTGGTTTGGACTGCGATGATCATACTATGTATGGGAGCAGAGCAGGGTTAGGTTGGTGACTAGTGGTGAGTCTGCAGCTGGCAGGCGGAGCTGATCATTGTTGATGTTTTGTTGTTTCAACTACTTGGTGTAATAGCTTTGGATGTATCCTTTTGTACATTTTGAATCTAGTCAGACTTGGACCATGTATATATGTATATTCTAGACACTATATGTATACACTTGTTCCTTTCTGTCCGATTTTCAGGTGTACTGTGTAGTGTGTAGTGACCAGCCGGGTCGTTACACACTACTTTTATATTTTCTTTAACTATTAAATAAGAAAATTATCTGTGAAAAAATTATAGCAAAATAAATTTTTTGAGACCCCGTGGCATTCTTCTCTCTTTTCTCCCTCTCATCACTCACCTTATACTTTCCCTTCTCCTTTCACTTTGAATTTTCACTCTCAAATTCCCTTCTCTTTAGCTGAAGCCGTGAGCACCTAGGAGGTTCTTCTCCTCCTTCCTCTAGAGTGAAGCCGTGCGGAGCTAGCCGAGTGTGGATTTCTTTTCTCCTTCTTCTTCCTTTCTCTTCCCGGAGCTCAGAATCGTCTCACCGAGGTAAGGGAAGCTAGTTTTCGCTTAGATTGGTTGGAAATGAGTTTAGAAACTCATGAGATGTTTGATGTTGGGTGATTCATGGGTTGTCTTGAAGGAAAATGTGTTTTTGGGTGTTTTCGGGGTTGGATAAAATTTGGGGATTTTCTGGTTGTGTTGGTTGCATGTGGGTAAAGTTGGGGTTTGTGGTTTCTTGATGGAAGGTTGAACATTGATGATTTTTCTTCTTGAGTTTTGGATGCATGCATGTGGTGATTTTTGATGTTTTTGGGTTGCATGTGGTTGGTAGTATTGCATTTGAGTTGTAGCATGGACTGTGGGTCCTTGGATTGTAGGTTCATGGAGGTTTTGAGTGAAAACGGAGGTGAAATCCATGGAGTTTTTGGAAGATCAGAAACTCAGCTATAGCCGTGGAATCACAACTATAGCCGTGAAAGAAAATGCACTTGCAGAAACCTACAGCTATAGTCATGGATTCACAGCCATAGTTGTGGAAGGGAAAATGAAATGGTAGAGAGTTACAGCTAAAGCGCTGGATTGAGCGCCGCAGCGGTGGGTCTTGATGACCGAATTTGGTCTCAAGGTCTTCATGAAAGTTGTAGCCTTGGATCTTAGCTTTCCAATGGCGTTAGAATCACCCAAAAAGGAGTTCTAGAATTCTCGATATGGCTGTTTTAGTGAAGAGAGGTCAAGCTGCCAGCATTGGTTATAGCTGTTGCGGTTTTTAGAATTGTTCACAAGGTAGATGAAGGAATTAGGACTTGGTGTCTTCATGAGAGTTGTAGGAAATCTTCTTATCTTTCATATGAGATAAGGATGAGTATGGTAGGAGTAGTATAACTCATGATGCGCTATTTTCTGTGAAGGTTGTCATTTCACATTTAGTGATTTGGTTAAGTTGAGAGTTGTTTTAGGTGCTTAGGTTGATTGGTGTTGTTTGGGTGAGTAATTTGACAAGATAGATGAGTTGTAAACAAGATGGTTGGGTCATATTATGTGTTGAACATGTTGTACGTTGTGAAGTTGTTGATCATGTTGTTTTAAGCTGTTATTGATGATTTTCATGTTGAATTAAAATATTGTTGTACTATAGATTGTTGAGCTGAGTTGAAAATGATGGATATGATATGATGATTAGTAGATAATGTTGCTGATAATGTTGAGCTATAATTAGTTGTGTTGCAAGATGTTGAGATGTGTTGTATGTTGATAAGTTGTGTTGTGTTGTAAGTTGATATGTTAAGCTGTACAGTTGTGTTGAACTGTGTGTTGATATTGGATGATGTAGGCCGAAAGGCTGAGGTGATGTAGGCCGAAAGGCTGAGGTGATGTAGGCCGAAAGGCTGAGTTGTTGTAGGAGATCTCCGAGTTAACATGCGTGACGACGCATTGTATGTTTTATTGATGTTATGTTGTATGGCTGATGAGTTGTATGCTGATGATGTGAGATGTGTGCTATTATTGTTGAATATTGTGGTACTTTAAGCTGATTTTGTTAAGTTGATGATTATGCTGTAAAATCGATGAAATGTATGTTGATGATGTATTGATAGCTGTAAAATCGATGAAATGTATGTTGATGATGTATTATTATTGAATATTGTGGTACTTTAAGCTGATTTTGTTAAGTTGATGATTACCCTTTTGTTGTTTCCATGTGGTTAGACTGCGATGATCATACTATGTATGGGAGCAGAGTAGGGATAGGTGATGACTAGTGGTGAGTCTATAGCTGGCAGGCAGAGCTGACTCCTTTTGATGTTTTGTTTGTTTTAGCTGCTTGATATAGTCATTTTGGATGTATTTTTGTATTGTACACCCTAACTCTAGTCGGATTGGGACATTGTATATATTTATATTCTAGATCCTATATTTATATACTCATTCTATTCTGTCTAGTGTTTCCGGTGCACTGTGGTTGTGAGTGTAGTGGTCAGCCGAGTCGTTACAAATTTTTAATAAAAATGTCTGTGAATTTTTAAAAAATTTAAAAGAAATAACCATATTTTTGTCAAAATTATAGCAAACTTTAGAGAAAGATTTTGAAAAGAAAAAAAAAACAAAATTCATATAAAAAGGTATGCATATAAAACCCACAAGAAAAATCTGCATGCATGAAAAATCCATAGATTCAAGTCATCTTATATAAACTTTCTTATAATGAAATAGTTAATGTATAAAATAATGGTTGGTTTTATAAAAATTAAAAAATTAAAAGAGCATTATTGACAAAAAAATCTATAAATAAAATAGAATGACTAAAGATAACGTTCTAATGAATAAATATTTGTAAATTTATAATTAAAATTTTCAATGCTCTTTCAATGATTTAAAATTAATAGTAATTCATAAATAAATTTATTTGTAAAGTTCTTTATATGCAAAATTTTGTTAGTATTAAATAAAAATATAAAAAGTTTAAATATTAATCATTAATATTTTTACTAAAACATAAAATAAAGGTAATTAATTTATTATCATTAATAATACATTTTATTATAATGGTTTACTACGCTAAGCTTTTCCTGGTTGTGTAAGTTAACTAAAGTAAAAATAATCTTAAATAATCCTACAATAGATTATTAATTAAATTTTTTTAATGATATATTTGGATAAATATATTTAGAAAAACTTTTAAAATATAAAAAATACGAAAAAAAATGAAATAATTTTTTTATAAGGCTAAAAAGGTATGCATATAAAACCTACAAGAAAAATCTGCATGCATGAAAAATCCATATATTCAAGTCATCTTATATAAAGTTTCATATAATGAAATAGTTAATGTATAAAAGTGTTATTAAATCAATTATAATGGTCGGTGTTATAAACATTAAAAACTTAAAAGAGCATTATTGACAAAAAAAAAAATCTATATATAAAAAATAGAATGACTAAAGATAACGTTCTTTATATTTTTTCAATGAATAAATATTTGTAAATTTATAATTAAAAAAATTTAATGCTCTTTTAATAACTTAAAATTGATAGTAATTCATAAATAAAATTATTTGTAAAGTTCTTTATCATCTCAATGACTTAATATTATTAATAATTGTAAAAATATTTAAAATTTTATGAACTTTTTTTTAGTATTAAATAAAAATATAAATAATTTTTTTAATAATTATATATAATTTATTTCCAACAAATTAATTTGGAGGGGGAACATGCTCCGTTACTACACAAAGCTTTTCTTGGTTGTGTAACTTAACCAAAGTAAAAATAATCTTAACTAATCCTATAGTAGATTATTATTTAATTTTTTAATAATAAATTGGATAAATTTATTTATATAAAAATTATTGAATGCAACTGACATTTGACAAAAAGAGTTGCAAATATGTTGAAAATTGCTTGAAAATGAGTTCATAAAACAACCAAAAAATTAAAAAAATATATATATAATTTCATATTAGTTTATAGTTGTTTATGAAACGTGATTTTTAAGCAATTTTTACTATGTTTATATCTCATTTGGGTTTGAACATCAATTAATTTTCACATTTTTTTATGTAAATAAATTTAATAAGACAATTTTTTAAATTTTAAATCAATCATAAAATAATTTAAAATCATTTCACAAAATTAAAAATGATTATTATTTTAAAAAAAATTAAATTAATCTAAATTTTAAAAATAAAAAAATAAAAGTATAATTTAGTCATACATTTATAAACAACAATAATTTTTAATAAAATGATTGAATACATACCCCACCTTTAATTTAATATGCCTTCCATTTCCGCACAGTAAAGTTTAGATCATTTTTGTTACTGACACGTGTTTTATAACAAGAATAATAATTATGTTGAATAAAAAATTGAACACATACCTCTGTCAGAAATACCTCTCGTATGGTAGAGTTGAGATCATTTTTCAATGGAATAGAGTTCCTGTCAAATTGAACTTGAGACAATTTGTCTGCTTTTACGGTACCTGCACAAAAAGTATATATCCTGTGGCAATCGATTACCTGCAATTGGTCTAAGGATGGGAGATTTAAATTCCCTTTGTAGAACCTTCTGAACTTTGATAACCCTTTTAGATTTAAAGAGTTGAGCTTCGGAAATATTATTTCATCCTCATTTGATTCATCTCCCTCCTTATTACACACTACTATCTCTTCAATTGAATCACACCATCCTATCTCCATTGTTTTGAGCTGAGCCAAACTTTTGGCTGTTGAGGATGTCAACAAACACCGCAGACTATTGCAACTGTATATTTTCAAAACTGTTAGATTTCGGAGGATGGGCTGCATCCAAGAGTTCTCTAACCCAATATCATCCTCATATTGGGATTCTGTCACCTGAAGCCTCTCTATATTGGGAACATGTTGTAGAAACTCACATGGAAATACATCTGTCTCACAGCGCTCAAAACTTAGAGCTTTTAACTTGTGTAAGAAAAGGTTTCCCTCAAATACTTCATGCCAAATCATCTTCCATTCGTCTCCAACTACTTCTAGATGTTTTAAGTTGCAAAGCTACCAAGAGAAAACCAATAACCAAACAAAACAAGGTTAGGACAGTTAAAGAAAAATATGAATTAATAACTAACTTTTCATGCTAAAAGATAATTAGTGACAATTTATATATTTCTATCAAATAGGTGCACACGATCAAAGTAAAAAACAAAAAAGAAACAGTTTACTTAAAAAAAATTAAATAAGGGGAAAAAATGAACCAGGGTACATATTAATAAGATTTTGATACCGTTTGTGCCTAAACAAATTTATTTCGAGTTAAAAAATTTAAAATGGAAAAAGTAAGTATTAAAAGACAACATTGAGTATGTTTTATGTAGTGATTCCTGGTAGAAGAAAATGATAATAAAAAAAACCTTTAGAAGATAATAGATTGTTAATAAAGATTTTTTTTTTTGGTAAAGTACCGACAAAAAGAAAAACAAAACAAAATTACAATCTAACAAACGGATCTCCAACTATGTCCGCTAACACCTGAGACTATTAATAAAGATTTGAAAACGACTATTAATATTAGTTTAGTAATGAAATTGAAGTAATATGCATAAAATATTAAATTTAAATTTTATTATCTCAATATAAATTTGATAGATAATTTTTTTTTAAGATTTGAAAATCATTATCACATTATACATACTGTACAACGGCATGCATAAGAATCCAAGTAATTGAACTGTAAAATAAAAAAAATAAAAAAAAAATCCGTGTATTTGAATGTATTAAGCATGAGGTAAATTTATTTTTAACCTCAAATTTAAAATTGATTTTTTTAAATTACTTTATATATTATTTTTTATATGTATCAAGAACCTGTCTTATGTATACATTAAATATTAAATTAATACACTTAAGTACAATCTAAATTTATAACTATAATATAAAAAAATTTCAGAGTTTTATTTCTATTTTTAAGTGGATTATTATACCCTCATTTATTTTAAAAATACAAATAAAGTAATCATTCATATTTTTTTTAAGTAATCATGCATTTACAATTATCTATTTAATTTATTAATTTTTTTTATTTTATTTATGATTTTTAAAACTTAAGTAACACTTCGTGCCTTTTTTATTGCACTTAATTTCCATCCAAAAAATTGAATTACTGACACGTGTTTTATAACAAGAATAATAATTATGTTGAATAAAAAATTGAACACATACCTCTGTCAGAAATACCTCTCGTATGGTAGAGTTGAGATCATTTTTCAATGGAATAGAGTTCCTGTCAAATTGAACTTGAGACAATTTGTCTGCTTTTACGGTACCTGCACAAAAAGTATATATCCTGTGGCAATCGATTACCTGCAATTGGTCTAAGGATGGGAGATTTAAATTCCCTTTGTAGAACCTTCCGAGCTTTCGTAACGATTGTAGAGTCAAAGAGTTGAGCTTGGGAAATATTATCTCATCCTCATTTGATTCATCTCCTTCCTTATTACACACTACTATCTCTTCAATTGAACCACACCAACTTATCTTCATTGTTTTGAGCCAAGCCAAACTTTTGGCTGTTGAAGATGTGAACAAAAACCGCAGACTATTACAATGATATATATTCAAAACTGTTAGATTTCGGAGGATGGGCTGAATCCAAGAGTTCTCTAACCCAATATCATCCTCATTATGACTTTCAAAGCACAAAATATGGTCAAAGGAACTTCCCTTCACCTCAAGGCTCTCTATATTGGGAACATGTCGTAGAAACTCACGTGGAAATACATTTGTCTCACAGCGGTCAAAAGTTAGACTTTTTAACTTGTGTAAGAAAAGGTTTCCCTTAAATACTTCATGCCAAATCATCTCCCATTCGTCTCTAACTAGTTCCAGATATTTTGAGTTGCGAAGCTACCAAGAGAAAACCAATAACCAAACAAATTAGGACAGTTAAATAAAAATATGAATTAATAACCAACTTTTCATGCTAAAAGGTGCTTGATAATTAGTGACAATTTATATATTTCTATCAAATAGGTGTAAACGATCAAATTAAAAACAAAAAAGAAACAATTTACTTAAACACAAAATAAGGGAAAAAATGAACCAGGCTACATATTAATAAGATTTTGATACCGTTTGTGCCTAAACAAATTTAATTCGAGTTTAAAAATTTAAGATGAAAAAAATAAGTATTAAAAAAGAACATTGGGAATGTTTTATGTAGTGGTTCCTATGGAGAAGAAAATGATAAAAAAAAAAAAAATCATTTAGATGGTAATAGGTTGTTAATAAAAATTTGAAAAGAACTATTAGAGTTGGGTTAATAGTGAAATTAAAATGATATGTTTAAAATTCTAACCTTATTCCTCTTGATATAAATTAGATAGATAAAATTATTTCAAAGATTTGAGAACCATTAACACATTATACATGATATATGATACGGTATAATGGCATGTAATTGAATGTATTAACACATTATACGTGATAAATTTATTTTTTATTTTTCAAATTTAGAATTAAATTTTTTAATTATTTTATATATTATTTTTATATGTATCAAGAATCTATCTTATGCATACATTAAATATTCAATTAATACATTAAAGTACAATTTAAATTTATACCTATTACAAAATAGATTTACAATGAGTAATGAATTTTGATTTTTACTTTTAATGAACTTTTATACCTTTATTTATAAAAATAAAATAAAATAATGACTCATATTTTCTAAATAACCATTTACAACTACTTATTCAATTTATTTTATTTTATTTATAGTTTTTAAACTCAAGTGACACTTTGTGTCTTTTTCTCCTTACTACTATAATATAATGTCCAGTTAAAAAAGCACTCTCCTTTCTCCTTTTTTTTTTTTTTTTTTTGGTTACCTTTGTCCTCTTTCTCCATTTTATTTGATCTATCTTCTTTTTTAATTTGAATTCCAATATTAAAAAAATAATCTCTTAATAAAAATAAAATAATAACATAAACATTTTCATTATTGTTATTATTATTAACTAATAAAAAAATAATTTATGCATGTAACTATAGATTTAGTACAATTTTTCTAATAAAATGAATATAATATATATTTTAAGTCATATAATTATAAACGGATAATTAATTAAATATTCATTCAATAATAAGATGGGAATAAAGACGAAGAATGACCATCTATTCACATAATAGTTGGAGCCAATTGCTCCTACTAAATTTTTAATTTTACTATATATATATATATATATTATAATTATATATATTTTTTATATTTTGAAATATAAAAAATAATTTATAATATGAATATTGCCTCACAAATTTAATTAGTCTCATTCTCTTCTATTTTTCAATTAGAAACTTCAAATACTTATTTTTATCATTTCTTATAGTTGTTTTTGATACACTATCTCCATAATTATTCAAAAATATCAATTAGTTATTAAACTACATTTCTTTTATCTTTATATGCAACTTTGAATATTTTAATCGTATATATCTTTCCATAATTCAACTTTTATTTTTATCACTAAGTTTAAATATTTTTTAAAAAAATTTACAAATAGTTAAAAATAAGTTGTGCATTAAAAAAAATTATTTAATTTTTAATTATATAAAAATATAAACTTATTATGTATAATAAATGGGACAAAATGTGTATTTATCCATGTAGGTATTATCCCCACGGCTTAAAATGATGGGTACAATATTAGTACTCGCAAGTACCTGTACTTTAAAAATTAAAATAATTTTAATTATATAGAAAATATTTTTATTTAATTTATTTTTAATATAATTATATATGACATAGTTATTCATTTTATTAAAAATATGTTTTAAAGGTGGTTATTTTAAGTTTTATTTTATTTTTTATTTAAAATCTTACATTTTAACAAATATGTATGAATAGACATGGATATTCGTAAATTATATAAAATTCATCAATACTCATTAAATAGATACCCATATTAAACATAATAGGTGACGGATGATTACTACCACCCCCAACTCATTGTTAATTCTAATTACAATAAGGACAATTGAGTTCAAATCTTAAACCATATGCATATAAAATATATGCTTATTAGTGGATAAAAAATAAATAATTTTAATTAATTCAAATTTTAATAATTTGCACCTAATTTAATGAATTTTTGCCTGTTAAATTATTCAAAATATTTTTAGTATAATATTATAAAATTAATAAATTTTTATTTAGTTGTAAAATAATTAATTCATTTCTTATTACAGATTTCATAATTAAAAAATATTTAAATTTAATATAAGTTAAATCCTTTTTAAATCTAAATTGCTCATATAATTTTATAAATATTTTAAAAGATATCTATAAGATTATACCCTTCTTAAATATACCTAAATTCTTATTATATTTTTAGTAATTAAGTAATTAACTATGCTTTTCTCAATAAAATTTAAATTTATAAATAAATATATTTTAAACATACATTAAATGAGAGGGTGTCGTCCTAAGTCTTAGTAGAAAGAGGATATTTGTAGTATGTGCAAACAAGGATGTAAAAAAAAGGTAATGGGACATAATCATAATTTTAAAATCTTCTAGTTAATATTTATTTTTAAAAAAATGCATTGATCCACGTAAGTGATTTGGTAATTCTGTGAAAGAATATAATCCTGAGAGATTAATTAGTTTTTAAAAATTGTAACAATATATTTTCATGAATAACAAAAAGTGTATATAAGTTAATTATGGGATCCGTACCTTTTCCTCAAATATCCTGTGCGCAGTAGAATTAAGATCAGAACACTGTTGAGGTTTCTCATATTTTGCAGAAAAGCACTTTGTTGTTGTTGAATGATCTATTATGTTTTTTGGACTGAAAGTTTTCATCCACCGGCAATCGATTACGTGCACTTGCTCCAGGCATGGAAAACGTAAAGTATAATTCCCAGGGTAAAACCATCTCAACTGACGTAATTCTTGAAGATACAAAACCTGGAGCTGCTCAAATATTATTTGTTCATCCTCATCTGATTCATCTCCCTCTCTGGACACTATCTCTATCACTGATTCACACTTTTCTATCTTCAGCCTTTTGAGTCGACCCAAAATTTTGGCTGTCGAGGATGTAAACAAATAGACAAGTCCATTGCAACTACTTACTTCCAAATATGTCAGATTGGTGAAAGATACTGTGCATAGTGATGGTACTAAGTTTGACAAGTTCCAGCAATTATTTACTTGTAATGTTTGGAGATTTTCAAGAAAGGGTTGTAGCCAAGAGTGCTCTAAACCAATGGACTTAAGCTTATACACATACCTTAACTCTAATCCTTTGAGGTGCAAAAGGATTGGAGTGTAATCAGCATTCGGTCTTTCAGCGGAGAACATCTCTTCAAACTCACAATCGGAAAATGCAAACTTTTGTATACTGGGAAACATGTGAAGGAATATGTATAGAGGAGCAGCCTCTAAGAATTCTTTAAAGTCTTTTAGTTTATCAAACTGCAATTGCCCTCCTGCAGACTCTCGATCCCATGTAACCTTAAAGTCTCCAATACTGAATGACACTTTCTTCAAGCTGGGGATTTGGATACCCTATATACGAAGAAAAACAAATAACCATATTACATACGCAAACAAAATACAATTGGATCAGATTATTAATTATTAATTTTATCTTAAATTCATTATTTTTAATCATTTATTCATAAATATATATATATATATATATATATATATATATATATATATATATATATATATATATATATATATATATATATATGAATTGTTTTTATATTTTCTTTGGATGTTTTATCCTTCCATTTTTTTTCTAAATTATTTAGTGGTTCAATTTTCAGTCTATATGCTCTACTTTCCTTGGTAATAGTATTCACTATACACTTAAATAACTTAGTTCTAATAAATATTTAGCATATTTTTATCTTTTTCCCTTAAATTTTTGAATTTCTGTAGTGTAAATTAGTTTTCACTTTTGCTATTTGATTAATGATTTTCTTTGTTTTATTGTTTTTATAACATTATTGTAATCTTTTAATTTTAATCTTTATCATTTTTCCTACTTTTTATTATATAAGTATAATCTAAATTTATTTTGTAGTTGAATTGACATTTTTTGGATTTTTTTTTCTCTAATACCAGCATTTGTATTTAAGAGGAATGAGTTTCTTTCCGATTATTATCTATTTTATCTGATTCATAATCCTCTTTAGTTTCTAATTGTTTTATATATAAGATTTTTTTTAATATTTGCTTTATATTATTAATTTTATCCAAATTTTTTTCTATTTTATTACAGGTAAAATCTTCAATTTTATTTACAATTTTTAATATTAAAATTATATTTTTATCAATTTTTTCCATCGTTAGTTCCAACTTTTTATTCATATTTTCAAATTTTTGCTGTAATTATCATTAGTATTTCTTTTATTTACTTATACTTCAGGTTTCCAATTATGTTGCTTTTGTCTCAACTTTTTTTACTAGTTTACACATCAGAATATACCAAAACTCCTCCATCTTTAAAGTTACGGTAGTAACTTCTATATTTCTTTTTCTCCTTATTTTCTTCTAATAGTTTTTAGACCTGTCAGCTGTCACACACGCCTTAGTAAATGCATCTATCCTGACCGAGCCAGGATTTAAAAAAACTAATTTGGTTAAAGTTGGATGAAATTACACAACTTTTCTTCTTATTTGAAAATGATCCAACCAGACTCGATCCTACATATAATAAGTATAAGTGAATTAACTTATAAGAATTACCTTTTCAATTTCAATAAGGACTTGCTCCTCTACATCATCTTCTTCACATTTGAGTTTCACCAGCTCACAATCAAATGCATCTAATTCTTGTAGCACAGGCCATTCAAGCGTGTGTAATCCGGGATAGAAGTATTTGAGTTTTGGCAATTGTGTTAGAGTCAATGAGGTGAGAAAACTAAACACAAACATTTTTGTTGCTCCTTCTGCTTCTGCACCCTTTGAAAATATTTCTACCAACTCCCAACACCGTGTTACCTTAAGCTCTTCAAGTCTACGGTTAACATCTTTTTTAGCCACCCCTGCTGGAAATAAACTTTTCAGACTATCACAACCTATAACCCACATAACCCGTAGCACTTGAAGGTCAATCATTCCCTCAGGATCCTTGTCCCATACATGCTCTAGTTTTCGTAGATGATGTAGAGACAATCTTTTCAAACGGATTATTCCCAAATCTTTTTTCTCATCACTTATATTAAATATGACCCGTGCTTCTATGCAATTCCATACTTCTAACTCTTCCAAATTCTCAAAGCAAGGAAGTAAATGAGATGGAATTACGTACTCTAGACTATCACAATTGTCTATTTTCAAACTTTTCAAATTGCGAAAGTTGTTTTGTAACACCAAATGATTGCAATGCCATAGTTGCGCTATAAATTCAGGATAACCGGAAAGATTCAAATGCTCTGAGTATCTGAAAGAAACCTGTAAAATCAGATAAAAAATAAATTATAAATTATTATCCAAGTAAATCATTTATAAATCAAAGCATCTCTATAATAATGTTTAGAGTAGGATTCAAGCTAAATAAATTGAGATTTAAATCATTTTAATTAAAAAGAAACGTTTTAAGATGATGGGAAGTTCTCTTTAGGACAAGACGGGCTACATGAAGCAATTAAATTATTGTATTATGTTACATTTTATGAATGAGATTTTTCAAACAACATGAATGATAAATGTAAGTACCTTATCATTGAAAACTTTTTGTATGGTGCCATTCAAGTCGCGTTCCCACTGCCATTTCGCTTCTTCTTCTCCTTCAACAGCAAGTATATTATTTTGTAACTTTGGTGCACTTGCCAGATTCTCCGAGAATGTTTCCATCTTGGGGCATTCTCTCACAATCAATATTTCCAATAAAGGGAATTTGATTTTACAATTGTCGTTGCTGCAAAAACTTGTGAGTTGTTTCAGAGTCACAAGTTCTATAGTAATCAAATTGCTAAATACAATTTCGATGTTTTCTTTTTCATTTCCTTCATTGCTTATTATTTCCTTTATTTGATCACAATCGATTACCTTCATGGTCTTAAGTTGAACCAAGCTTTTTGCCGTTGAGGATGCCATTAAATTCCTTAATTTACGACAATACTCTACTTCCAAATATGTCAAGTAAGTCAATGATACCGAGGGAGGAGCTAAAATCCTCAAATAGTGGCACCCTTGTAAGGTCAAAAGTTCAAGTCTCCGCAGAAACGGGTGTCGTTCAAGTCCTATATCCTCTATATCTGACCATGACAAAACCAATTCCTTCAAATTTAATACGGTTCCTAATCTTTCCTGTGCTGCAATGTTTTCACTTGGCATTAACTGATGAAGCGATAACTTTTCTAGATTTGGCATTCTGTACAGAAACTGGTAGAGATACTCAAAACTAACTTTCACGGAGATAATAAGCTCTTTTAAACGGTGCATTCTGTACATTTTGATATTGCTCAATAACCACTTCTCTGCTTGGTCAAAGTCAATATTCAAAAACTCCAAGTTGGGAAAAAGCTAGAGAAAAATGAAATAAAAGTGAATACTACGAAGAAGGAGGTTACTATATATATATAAGCTTATCCCCCATCTTTCCATTTATTTTATTTTATACGCTTTTTTGTTTGGATTTGCAACCGTTTAAGAACCAAATTGTGATTTTTGTTTGTGTTTGTTCATAAATTACTATAAGGCAAACACCTCTATTATGTTAAGACACAAAACTAATAGCAAAGGAAAAAAAAAAAAAAACCAAAACAAACATGATAGAAAAGCCCGTGTTGCATTGATGCAAATTTTACTACATTGGGCACCATTTAAATTTTACAATATTTTGTTATTATATTGGCCACAAAATTTATATCTGTTGCAAATTCAACATGCTTCTTATGTGGCAGTTGTTTATCTTCTATTGAAAGTGAGATTTCATATTCATTTAGAAAGAAAAAAGATTAGTTATTAAAAATGTCAGTTTTTACTTTTCTTTATCAAAATCCAAATCTTATTATTATTATTATTATTATTATTATTATTATTATTATTATTATTATTATTATTATTATTTTATATATTTTTCATTCACATGTAACTTTGAATGTTTGTTGAAATCTTTGGAGTCCTTTTAAATGTTATAAATTTATAGTCTTTTTAAATCTTTTAAATTTTTAATGATAGAAATCCATTAAAATCTAAACTATAAAATTATGATTATAAAATTCTTTTAAAAAGGATTTATAAGTTATTATATTTTTATATAAATTTTAAAAATCATAAATCTTTATTTTTATACCTAGATAATCTTTTAAAATCTCAATCTAAATATGTAAAAGAAATATATAAAAGATGAAGAAAAAAAAAAACTCAATCCAATACATCTCTCTTATTATAATCCAATAGATTTTGAAGATATAGGAGATAGATCACCAATCATCCATAAAATTAAATAGATAAATTGAATCTAATTCATAAATATTATATAGTGTAATAAGTGGAATAAATGAGTTTTCTTATGGATAAATGATAGATAAGTAACAACATAGTCCAAGCAAGTTGAGAAATCATTCCACTACCCCTCTCACCCTTTTATATTACGACTCACCTGTTGAGTCTATTTAAACTTATATATAAAGAAATATCTATTTACTTTAATAATAAATTTATTTAAATTTATTTTACTTAATAATTTATGTTATATACTAAATTTTAATAATCTAATCGTTGAATTAAAAGTTCTTAATACATAAGTCAAGTTTACAAATTTTTAAAAAATTTAAAAATTATTTGATATTTCATTTTATTAATTCAAATCAACGTATAAAATATTTTTATAATTATTTGTTAATTAAAATTGATGAAATAGAGTATCAAATAATTTTTAAATTTTTTAAAAATTTGTAAACTTGATCTACATACACTAAGACCTTTTAATTTAATGTTTTGATAGTTAAAATTTGATATAAAATATAAATTATTGAATGAAGTAAGTTTATAATAAGTGAATTTCTTTTCATATATATATATATATATATATATATATATATATATATGATTAAGACATTTATCAAAATATATTTCTTTTCCTGGACATATATGGTCTGAAAATTAAAAATATTAGTTATAATAGCATCACGCAAATGTCAAAAGACAAATATTATGGAAAGTTTAAAATGTTTTCAATGAGAATGAAGAAAAGGATAGAAACTTAGCTTGAAGAAAGAAGATTAAAAAAAAACCAACAACAACAATAAAAGAAAATATACAATAAAAAGATTATACAAGTAAAATAAAAAATAAAATAAAATTGAAAGATGCTCTAAAGTTTCAAAGTTTCTAAGGTTAATAATCCTGATTTGTATATTTTAAGATAAGAAGCAGAGAGTGTGAGACCCGCAGCTCTTCCTCCCTTTTCTCACTTTTCTTCCTCCAATTTCTCTATCATTCTCTCACACCTTCTTCTTCCCTCTCTTTGCCTTGATTTCGTTTCTCTGGAACCATTAGGTGGTGGTGTTGAGTAGGGGATTGGTTTGCTAGCTGGGTGTGTTGAGTAGGTGCTGGTTTTTCTCGGAGCCGTGCGGAGAGTTATCAAGCTTGCTTTTTCTTCTCCATTTTCTTCCGCTTCTTCCTCCCGGAGCTCGGAAATTCTTGAACCAAGGTAAGGGAAGCTAGTTACTTTGTGTATTTTGTCTGTGAATGAGTCCCGAAACTCCTTTGCTATTTGATGCTTGCGGGATGTCGGGTTGAGATTGCTGAAAATGGGTTTTGGTGGGGGTTTCGGAGTTTGGATAAAATTTTGGGGTTTTTAATGAATTGTGTTTGCATGTTGGAAATGAGGCGTTTTTATTGATGTTTGATGAAAGAGGAAGCTTTTGGATGGTTTGCATGTTGTTTTCCTGGTATTTTTCGCAGGTTTTGGTGAAATTTTCGTAGTCCCCGTTTGAATTCGCGCCGGGCGCAGTTCTTCGCGCTGGGCTCGACTTGAAATGGGAAGTTTCTAGGTAAATCGCGCTAGGCGCGATGAGGACAGCGCTGGGCGCGATGAGGACAGCGCTGGGCGCAATTTAAAGCCGCGTCTCTGTTGAGTTTTGCGCCGGGCGTGATATTAGCGCGCCGGGCGTTCGTATTTTGATTTTGAGGTCTTCATGAAAGTTGTAGCCTTGGATGTTAGCTTTCCAATGGCGTTGGAATCACTCAAAAAGGAGTTGTAGAACTATAAATGTGGCTGTTTTAGTGAAGAGGGGTCGAGCTGTCAGCTTTGGTTATAACTGTTGCGGTTTTCATCATTTTTAACAAGGTAGATGAAGGAATTTGGACTTGGTGTCTTAATGAGAGTTGTAGGAAATTTGATTATCTTTCATATGAGATAAGGATGAGCATGGTAGGAGTAGTATAACTCATGATGTGCTATTTTCTGTGAAGGTTGCCATTTTACATTTAGTGATTTGGTTAAGTTTAAAGTTGTTTTAGGTGCTTAGGTTGATTGGTTGTTTGGGTGGGTAATTTGACAAGATAGATGAGTTGTAAATAAGAGGATTGGGTCGTAGTATGTGTTGAACATGTCGTACATTGTGAAATTTTTGATCATGCTATTTTATGCTGTTAATGATGAAATGCTACGCTGTAATGGATACATATGTATATGCTGATATTGATGTGCTGCGCTGAGCGCGGCCCTTGTCGCGCTGGGCGTGAGACTCCTTGGGAGTCTCTGCCCTGCGGTCGCTGGGCGCAATTTGAATTGCGCTGGGCGCGAGACCAAGGGGAGGTCTCTGCCTTCCTCGCGCTGGGCGCGAGACCAAGGGAGGTCTCTGCCTTCCCCGCGCTGGGCGTGGGTATGGGCACGCCGGGCGCGCGAGACTCCTGGGTGTCTCTGTCTGGCATGCGCTGGGCGCGTGTGAGCCTTGGGCTCTCTGGCTGAGCCCCGCCAGGCGCAGACATACCTGCGCTGGGCGCGCTAGCCCCTGGTGCTCTCTGGTTGTACCGCGCTAGGCGCGACCATGAGTGCGCCGGGCGTGGAGATGAGAAATTTATATATGTTGGTTAATGTTGTTTTATGCTTAGTTGAGTTGTAGACGAATATAATGTGATGACTAATGGATGATGTTGGTTGATTGATGTTGAGTTGTATATTTGTGTTGTGTTACAAGTTGACAAGTTGAGTTGTACAATTGAGTTGTGTTGAAAGTTGATGTTGAGTTGTACAGTTGTGTTGTGTTGCAAGTTGATATGTTGAGTTGCAAACGTTGTGTTGTGTTGAATGTTGATATGAGTTGTTGTAGGCCATAATGGATGAGTTGCTGTAGGCCATAATGGCTGAGTTGTTGTAGGCCAAAATGGCTGAGTTGTTGTAGGCCAAAATGGCTGAGTTGCTGTAGGCCATAATGGCTGAGTTGCTGTAGGCCAAAATGGCTGAGTTGTTGTAGGCCATAATGGCTGAGTTGCTGTAGGAGATCTCCGAGTTGATATGCGTGACGACGCATTGTGTGCTGA
Source organism: Cajanus cajan (assembly GCF_000230855.2). Classification (NCBI taxonomy): domain Eukaryota; kingdom Viridiplantae; phylum Streptophyta; class Magnoliopsida; order Fabales; family Fabaceae; genus Cajanus; species Cajanus cajan. The sequence continues at coordinate 2,495,979 of NC_138519.1, forward strand.
TTGCTGATTATGCTGTAAGATCGATGAGTTGTATGCTGAAGATGTGTGCTGTTATGACTAAATAATGTGGTACTTTAAATGAATCTTGTTAAGTTGATTGATGTGTTGAAGTGTTGTACTGGGTTGTGCTGAGTTGGGGAATATTATAGCCGCTAAGTCGGTGCTGTTGTTAGCCACATATGTGGTGCTAATTCTAACCGCTAAGGCAGTGCTGATATTGCCGCATTGCGGTGCTGATATTGTTGAGTGGTATAAGCTGTATAAGTGTGCTGATAATTGTATCTGTTGTTTATTTATATTGATATATATATATATATATATATATATATATATATATATATTTGTATGTTGAACTTTAATTACACTAGCTTACCCTTTTGTTGTCTCCATGATGATTGGACTGCGATGATCATACTATGTATGGGAGCAGAGCAGGGATAATTGGGCATCTAAGGATGAGTCTTCGACGGACCAGTAGAGCTGATCGTTTTTGTGACTATTTTGTTATGTAGCTACTTGGGATAGTAGCATTGATTGTACTTTGTGTTGTACACTCTAACTCTAGTCAGATAGAGACTTTGTATATATTTATATTCTAGACCCTATATTTATATACTTGTCCTTCTGTCTGGCGTTTCTGGTGTACAGTGGTGTGTGTAGTGACCAGCCGGGTCGTTACAGAGAGATAATAATGTAATTGATGCAGTACTTGCAACAACAAAAAATAAAACAAAAGAATAAATATAAAGATAAAATGATCAAACACAATGAAATAATAATTCTTTTTAATAAAAATAATTTAATTATCTTTTTGTTCATTGTTTTAAAACATTACGTTTTATCTTTCTGGTTAAAATATTTTATTTTATTTTTTATAATATTATTTTGAAATTTTTTAGTTCACATAGTCTATTATTATAAAAATTAAAAGAAAACTTTAAGAACTAAAAAGAATAAAAAACATTGTATATATATAATAATTAAAATGAAATTTTTTTATTATAAAGACTAATAAATAAATTTTATAAAATTATAATAACAAAGGTATAATTAAACTTAGAAAAATATTATAAAAACATTTAAAATCCAATTATGTGCACTAAGTGACTGAACACAAAATCCGATCTAGCAATAACAAATTAATAAAAAATAAGGCTGTCAAAATACAATGTCGGTGGCTCCAAGAGTGTTCTTATTCGTTCATTCCAAAATGGGTGGATTGAGAAATTGGAATGGAAATAAAAAAAATGAAAAAAAAATTATGTTAGATGGTGAAAAACAAAAAGAAAAAAGATATATATAAGTAGAATGCAAAAGAAAATGAATAGATGGTGAGTATATTTCTCCCTCAAAAACCCTGGTCCTAACTCCTAACATCTTGAAAATAAATAAATAAATGTGTGTATTAAAGCTGAAAAAAACTAATACTCAAAAAAAGCTATTAAATAAAATCAACCGAATGAGAGTTGAATGATGCAAGCTTTAAACCTTTTACTTCATAGTTTTTTGTCAATATAAAAGAATACTAAGAAATACTTTAAACCTTATAATTTATCAAATATTGTTTTAAGTTCTAAATAAAATTATTGTAAGTCACAAAGAGTGAATAAAACAGTTCTTTTTTTCGGTGACAGAATATTCCTTAGTTACCTCTTTAGGTGTTGAGAAAACTGCTACTTCTTCATTTGTGCTTTCACTTCTTTCTATTTGAAATGTTTCAAGCTTCTCACATTTCACCACTGTAAACTTATTCATTTTTGGACACTTTATACCATGTCTCCCCTTATAGAAACGCTCCATGTTATGTAGGTCATATAATTCAATGCTGGTCAATTTAGGAAACACTAATGGCTCATTGCTTGCTTCTAATCCATCTTCACAAGCAATAATTTCCACCATTCTCTCACAATCTGTTATTGACATGTATTCAATCTTTTGAACATCTTTCGCCACAGAAGCTGGAAAGACATTCCTCAATTTATCACAATAAGATACATCTATACTTTGCAATTCTTTGAAGTTGAGAATTCCTCTTGGATCTGTGCTCCACACTTGCTTCAACTTTGAGAGGCGGTAAAGAAAAATACTTTGCAAATTTGTGTCTATCCCACCAGATGCATCTCTTTGTTGGGAATCTTTGATTTCAAAAATCACTTTCACTAATTGACAATTAACAACCTTCAACTTTTCCAAACTTGCATACCATCCTTCCACGTGACTCGGAAAAATCTTGTCTAATTTTTCACATTCTTCAATGTGCACTGAAATGAGACTACAAAAGGAATCAACACTCATTTCAGTCTGCCATAGGTTTGTTAACATTTTCATTTTGCTGAGGTGGATTTCCTCCAACTTTGGAAAGACAAAGACCTGCACTTTGATGCAAACAATTCATTATTAAGTAATGAAGCTTAACAGAAATGTCTAAGGAAGAGCATGGCCAAGAACTACACATATAACATTAACTCAATTGCAAAAAATTAATTATTTACTCCAATACACACCTTGTGTGGACCATTTCCTTCGGTGCAAAAAATCTTCTCCATCGCATGACACCCACTTACATAGAGGTATTTTAGCATGCTCAAACCGCTAACCATAGATAATGAACACAAATATCTCAACTTATTACAATCTTTCACAACTAATTTTTTTAAGTTTTGAAAGCAAAAGCTTGACAGGGACTGGTCACACCATATCGTATGGATGCGGATTGAGGATAAATTCAAACTCTCTAAATTTGAAATTTTAACCTGCAAGCACATACACAATTAATATATCTACAAAAAAAAAACTCATTAAATTAAAAGTAAAAGAAAAGGGTGAAATAGCATACCCGTTCATCAAAGAGAGGAGGAGTCATGTCTCCCTCTACTCTACTATAAAAACTAGTAAATGATGGTGGTAATGATTGTAGAGTCAGAGAGCCCAACTTAGGAAACTCAACCTTATCAAAGTTTGCAGGTATTTTAACAATCTCCTCTATAGAATCACAATCAGAAACATCAATTGTTTCTAAACTAGAAAGAAGTTTAACCATGTAATCTGAGATGACATTCTTCAAAAGGACACACATCTTGACCTTGATAGTCTTCAATTTGGTAAATGATACATCTGTTACTGGACTACAACATATCATCTCTATGTTCCACAATTTGTAGAAACATAAAGATTCCAAATTGGGAAAAACATCCAGAGGATGAGCCAAATCCTTTGCCTTGAAGATATGTTGGATGCTAAAATTGTTTGTGATAGATAAGTGTTTCAGATCTGGAAATCCATGCAAATTCAACTCATAACTGACATTTTCAACACTATTTATCTCTCCCAATAGCAAGCTTTGAACTGTTTTAAACAACAACTTTATCCCATTTTGAAAGTGAATATTGTTAGTATCGTCCTTTAGCTGCAATGCCAAAGATCTAAATGGTTCGTACTTATTAGGCATCCTGAAATCTCCATTTGAAAGCACTTTGATGTCTCCAATCACAATCTTGTAATAATTTAAGTTGTCAAAGAACAAGTCCTTGGACAAAACCGTATCACCTGGGATGCTTAAGTCCACCACTTTTAATTGATGCAAATGCTTTAGCTCAGAAAGCCATGAAAATGTGATCGAGCTTTTTCTTACATATAACTCTTCCAAGGAAGTCAACTTTGACATAAAATTAAGCTGGTCCATCTCTTTTATGGAACAATTGCTGATGTCTAGTGATTGTAGCTTATCTAAGCACCCTAACTCAGTTGGAAAATTTTGAATTTGAGACCCAGAAAAGCTGACAATTCTTAGCTTTTTTAGCTCTTTTATGGCTGACAATTTGTCATCTAACAAATTGCATCGCTCCAAACAAAGCATTCTAAGATTTGATAGATCTTTAAATAAATATTGTAAGTTTGACAGATGAAACCCACTCAATATTAACACTCTGAGTTTTTTCATTTTTTTAAAAAAACTCGGAGGTATTTTCAAAAATGGATTATCATTATCAATTCGAAAAAAATTAAGTTGAGGACAATTTATAACATTAGGAAGTTCATCGATGATATCATTGTTGCATATAGAAATCGAAGTGCAATTCTCAAGTTTAGACCAATCATCAAGTTTACCATTTCTCATAGAAAATATTTTTTTCTCCGTGTATGCTATTGATAAAGCAGCATCTCGAACCATATCATGCATATTGAAATGATTACTAGAACTTCCATCCAACACCAAACTTGAGCCTTTTAGCTTTTCTATTGATGTATTAATTCTGTCACGAGCTTCCATAAGCGAGTAGACCCCTTCAAGTATACCTAAACCAAAGGAATACTTCACCAAGTCCATAATTAGTGGTTGATGACCCATTTGAGCACAAAGTAAGAAAATGGACTTGAGTTCCTCACTTTCTAGATGGTCATAACTCATCTTTAAAGAAATTTCCATAGGCTTTTGCACTCCCACCAAGTCTTGCTTTTTAAGTTTTTCTAGTGTAGCTTTCAACACTGAGTCACTCTTGGATCTTAATGCCCTACCAATAGTAATTATTGCCATGGGTATCCCCCCACAATACTTAACAATCTCTTGTTCAAAGTTGGACATTTCATTAGATATTCCAGCTGTCTTCTGAAACAACATCAGAGCATCCTTGTCATCTAATTCCTTAATGGGAAAAATTGACTTAACATCCATTTTATCGAGCAATAAGTTTTTATCCCTTGAGGTTAGCAAAATTTTGCATCTCTTATAATTACCAAGAGGTTTTTCTTTTTTCATCACTTTGCAACTAGGATTCGTTTCATTTTCGCTTTTCTTCCCTTTTGTCTCATTCCTCTTGCTTAAATTATCGTCATAATCAATATCATCATCATCAAGTAGAATCCCTAACTTGTTCAAATCTAATTTGTCCCATAGGTCATCCAATATTATAAGGGTGTTGTCCTTCTCTTTCTTTAACCTCCTCCGTATACAATCAGCTCTCACATTTTCACCAACCGTTTCCAATCTCAATCCTAGCACGTGAGCAATTTCTTCCTGGATATTTTGCAAATTGGGATTGGCAGTTATTTCTGCTCTAGCCACCACATTAAACATCTTCTTGTTTCGAGCTATTTTAGCAATTTCTTTGACAAAAGTGGTCTTACCCACACCACCTGGCCCATGCAGCCCAATCATTCTGACCGGAATCTTGAAGTGATGCCAATATGTCATTCATTGTGAATTTTCTAGAACCAAAATCCATGTAGGCAACATTAGACAAAGTGACATCATTAGATGTTACGTTCTCCGTATAGGCAACTTCATGAGGCTTGGGGATCTCTTCTCTTAGCTTCTTAACCTCCATTGCCAAGTTTGTTGCTCGTCTGCTTCGTCTATTCATATTCCATAAGTAAGGAAACCTTGACTTTGTGTGGCCTTCATCTTTCATAAAATCCTCAAATTTATACACAAATTCATCCACCTCCCGTAACCATTCTTTAACCTTAGCTTCAATAACTTTTAGATTTTTATCAGCTTCATCACGTTGGTGTTCCAGAATTACCTTTTCACTTCTAAGTTTCGCAACACTATGGTTTAGTTCATCTACATTTTGCTTGTAATGGAGGATGTAGGCCACCTGCTTAGAACCCGGACGAACCACATATTCAAACGCTTTTTCCACTATTGATAGCACAGGCTCCATTCCTTTGAGCTTGATTTTCTTAGTCCTGGATACGTCTACATCTCTTCTCTTTTTCAACAAAACGTAAAAGTGGAAACAGATTAATCAAAAGCTAACTAAGAAAAATAACTTATATTTGATCGATCAAAACTCACGAGTACATTTACTAAAATCAAGTCAAGCAACTATAGATGCTTTGAAAATTATAAAGGAACGTCAAATACAAAAATAAGTAAAATATTAAGTTTGAACATATATTTTTGTCCATATTAAAGAAATTTTTTGCTTTTATTGGCTTAGAAGAAATTCATTTGACTTTTTTTTTATTTATTTATGAAATTATATAGTTTTAATCATTATAGTTGGGTTGGGACTTTGCCAGTACTGTGTAATTTGCACACCAAAAATTAAGTCTTCAAGTCTCCAACTTGCTTTCCTTCACAATGAACACCCAAGTTAGTCCTCCTCTTGGTGTTTGCTCTCTTAGTGGTTTTTTGATCCTCCAAAGCACCTTTAACACCAATTCGGACAGCCCCTCCACTCAATCCACCAAGAGAATGTGTGGTGTTTAGAAGCTTTCCTCACCTAAGCCAAGAATAAACAAAACCAAGAGTACAAGAGGCCAAGGAATAAAAACTAAAAAGGCACAATTAAAAAGGCTAAACTCAAGTGGAGATTGTGGAGACAAACTTAAGAATAGAAGAAAAACTCAAAAACTAAAATTAAGGCACATTAAAGAAAGGTAAGCACACAAGAGAGTAATTCCTAGAATGACACTAGAATAGAATTTAGCAAGTAGGCTTAAAATGGAATGATGCACTTAATATGTTTGATTTAATGTTTCATACAACCATACACTAGTTTGTTCAAAGATCCAAGAATAACTCCATTGCTAAGGTAGGAAAAAATTTTGTCCCAAAGTCCACAAGTCTAGCAAGGTTCCCTTTTTCTTGTTTTTGTTTCTTTTGTTCTTTTTTTTTTTATGCTTGTCCAAGTCTCGGTTTTGATGTTCAAGGTCCAGCCACTTTTCTCTTTTTTTTTTAATACTATAATCCTTCTTTTGCTTGGGTTTTACACTTGTGTCCAACAAATAGTTTAGCAATAATTTTAGGAGTATTCTTTATAATATTTTGTGATGGCTTAATGAGACAACAACTTGAGTGAAATTTAAAACTTTTAGTGTGCAAATGTCTAGCAGTAAAATATGCACATAAAATTCACTCTCATGCTCAAAACATCAAACAATATATAGGCATACAAGTGTACTAGGAGATACTTCAAATTTGGCCAAAAATTTCAAGGCAAAGATGTGCAAAGAATGTAATCACACATGATATTTTAGGAATGTAGAACATGCTAGAACTAATTAGCATGCATGATTGACTTCTCTAAAGCACATATAAGTCACGGCCAATTCATCAAATATATGGCATGCATGTCATATTTTTCTCATTTCAATGGTTAAGCATAAAAACTTGGAATTTTTTTTCACGGTAGTTCAAAGAGACAAACTCATGACAAAACCGGATGGATTAAAAAAATAAAAACATTAATGTATAACATGCAGCCCAAAATTTCCAGCAACTCAAAAATTTAAAGAAAAAGGCAAGAACCTAAATAAGAAAGCCTAAAATGCCAAGATGATTCACAAGGAATATATGGTATGAATCAACACATTAGAAGAGATTTATGGATCATCAAAATATGGAAATTATGATGCAATTAGGCACACTTAGAAGACATGTAAGGAAGACATGACATGACCAAAAATATTTTAGAGACAAAGAAAGTGTTACCCTTGAAGAACCAAGGCTCTGATACCACTTGATGGCATCCTTACTTGCATGAACTTGAGATGATCAACAAAGAGTAGGACGCCTTCTCCAAGGATCAAGTTCTTCAAAGGGGGCACAAGGTTTTAGGGTCAATGACGATGGAATGGACAAAAATGGAAGTTCAGTAGAAGGTGTTTGATGAAAGACTTGAAAGGTGCACTCTAGGGTTGGCTCACTTCATTCATGACTAAGGAAAGATATAAAGGCAAAAAAGACTCTCTTTATATTCAATATCCAAAGTATTTACATGATGCATATCCTAGGGTATTTATAGGAGTGAGAGACATCTAGAGTTGTATTTGGAGAGTGCATGGCCGAAATTCACAAGCGAAATGCACACCAAATGAAATGCAAATTAACCTTAGATGCAACTTGGTGGCCAAGGATGGAATCTTTGGGATTAGTTAGGCTACATCTAGGTGCATGATAAGACCATGCAACCTTTGCCCTCCACTTGGGCCTAAGCCTTTCTAACACAAAAAATAGGTCCAATAGCCACAAAAAAATGTCTAGGTTTTTGTTCCCACCTTAATCAAATATCTTAGTCCAAAATTAAAAACCTATGATCTAAAGCACCCTATAATACAAGGGTAAAATGACAAATACAAAAGAAAATAAATCCTATGACTAAAATACCCCAAAATACAAGGGTAAAATTGAAAATACAAGTAAAATATATCCTATGTCTAAGATACCCCAAAATACAAGGATAAAAATAGAAAATCAAAGACAAGGGCAAAATAGGAATAAAAATACATGCTATGCTAATAAAAACTTAGGAGCTAAGGTTCAAAAGTGGCCTCACTCCTCCTATAGTTTTTCAACACTAACCCATTCCTTTTGCTTCCTTCAATACATCACCTCTTGGACTTCTTGGCCTTAGTGTTATTCCATCACTCACACTTTTTTACTAAATTTTGATTCACATCCTTATGAATTATAAGATTTTATAAGTAGGTTCCTAAACAATAATACAACCATTAAGATACTCTAAACCATTAATACAACCATTAAGATACTCTAAACCATTAAGGATCAATTAAATTTATTTTTCAATGCCATTAAGAGTCTGTAAGTTATAAAACTTTTAAATTGTTAGAACCTACTTGAAACTCTAATACTATAGGCACTTACAAATTAATTTAACCTTGAAAAAACATGTACAATTAAGCTTTATTTCAGCTTAGGTGTTTTAAAAATGGGTTTAGAAAAGAATACCATATATTCTTTATGGTTTAGCTCTAGCATACTAGGAAACATGATACCCTTCGACAAAACGTTTTAATTTTTCTATTTCGCCAACTGCAGAAAGCCATTCAGTAAGAACCTCCATGGTTGTATAGTCCGGACTGCAAGCATCTTCAACCATTCTGTCCATAAGTTCAAATGGTTTGTGCAACATTTTCTTATCCCGAACCCCTTTGAGAATAACATTATATGTGGTTGTATAGTATTAGGCCTAACCTCCTTTACCTTCATATGCATGTCCTCCATCAAAGAAACAGCCTTTTCTACATTGAGGCTGGAGAGAGGCCTGGAAGACGGAAGGGAGGGAATGGTGGTGTTGTTGTGCCCAAAGTGTGTGGGTATCCTCCAAAGTCCCACATCGGGTAGTTGTGAAGAAGAGAAGTGGTAGACTACTACTATAAATAAGGGGTGATAGTTTGGGTCTACTCACCACAACAACACTAGTCTTTGGGTGTATTGGGGACTTGGGTAGTTGTGTGTCATGTTTGCAATTTTCCTTACAAAAACTGTGTGAGAAAGTTTCCAAGTTTTGCCAGAAAACTTGTGAATGAGAGGATTTGCAATTTTGCCCTTGTAAAAATTGCAAATGGAGAAATAAAATAACTTGTTTGTGGATGTAGGCAAGAAGTGTCGAACCACGTTAATTTATGAGTTTGTTTCTCTTATGTTGTTTCTCCAATGTGTGTGCTTCCGCTGTTGTAGGTTTCTTTTCCCTCTAGTAGCCAACAAGTGGTATTAGAGCAGTGTACCAGAGAGAAAGAGAAGCAGAAAAACTTGTGAGAAGATGGTTTTCAAGTTTCGCCATAAAACTTGTGAGGAGAGGGTTTCCAAGTTTTACCAGAAAAACTTGTAAGAAGAGGGTTTCCAAGTTTCGCCATAAAACTTGTGAATGATGGTTTCCAAACTTTGCCAGAAAACTTGTGAATGATGATGGATTAATGTGAGACTTTGGATGAAGGAAGGATATGTTGTGCCCAATGTGTGTGGGTATCCTCCAAAGTTCCACATCGGGTAGTTGTGAAGAAGAGAAGTGGTAGACTACTACTATAAATAAGGAGTGATAGTTTGGGTCTACTCACCACAACAACACTAGTCTTTGGGTGTATTGGGGACTTAGGTAGTTGTGTGTCATGAGAGGATTTGCAATTTTTCCATGCAAAAATTGTGTGAGAAGGTTTCCAAGTTTTGCTAGAAAACTTGTGAATGAGAGGGTTTGCAATTTTGTCCTTGTAAAAATTGCAAATGAAGAAATAAAATAAGTTGTTTGTGGATGTAGGCAAGAAGTGTCGAACCACATTGATTTCTGAGTTTGTTTCTCTTATGTTGTTTTTCTAGTGTGTGTGCTTCTGCTGTTGTAGGTTTCTTTTCCTTCTAGTATCCAACAGGTGTGGGACCTTTGCTGTGAGGTATTTGAGGAAATTGAGGGATTTTGGGAATGCAAGTTTAAAGCTCTCACCTTCCAAACACAAGAATCTCACTCACCTGCATAACACTTTTAGGCATTGTATGGCAGTGACCAAGAATAACAGAGAAGTCAGGGAGACTGTATCCTACTCACCTTTTGGTAGAGCGTGAGGAATCGAAATTAATTTAATAAGAAAATGATTTTTAAAAAAAGTGGAATAAAATAAAATTTATAATTAGTTAATAAAATAAAATTAAATGAAAAATAGATTTAACTTAATACTTTAAAATTGTATTTTATTAAATTAGACTTCAAATTACATAAAAGTTATGAATAAAGATATATTTGGATCTATGTAATTGAGACCAGAAACTACATAAACTTATCATTTTAATCTTTTATATATTAATGTCTACGGATACATTTTTTTAATCTAAATAATACATTAGAGTGATTGATATTCTATTTGAATATGGTGCGTAAGATTGCCCTTTTTTTAGCATAAATAACACAATGGAATATCAAATATCATAATAATTATAAAATATCATACAACATAATAAAATATAAGTAGAATATCATATATAAGATATTCAAATATAACTGAACACAATGTAATATATGTGACCATATTTGAATATCTTATGCAACATATTTGAATATCATATATAATATAGGTTTTCATATACAACATGTTTGAATATGATATACAATAAAAAGTGCACATAATGGATGTAACTGAAACTAAAGATGATAATGAGAATAATAGATGTAAGTACTAAGATATCCGTACTTGTTGTGTCACATAAATATTTGCCTCACACTTGTCCCACACTCGTATGGGTATCTATTGGTTGTCGCTTCTAATAAACATGGTTTGCTATTAAAATAGAATTTGTCTACCGAAAAATGCTCACTTAACAGATACAGAATAGTATAATTCATACTATCTGCAATAAAATTTGATCATCAAAAACCATATATTCGATGAATAGTATTTAAATTTTGATGCACAATTTAGAAAAGAATGCAGGTTACAAAATCTATCAATTATGATGAAGGCACATGTTTCTACATTCCAATAACTAGTGTTGTCATTTAGCAATAATCTAAATATCTACGAAAATTTTTCAGGCATGTGGAGCAACCATTGAAGTGTTCCCAAAATGCCATTGTTCAAGCAAATTCTAAGGTCTATCCGTGGATTTGGCCTAAAAGATTATGTGAATAGACGATTGAGAGCGATGCATATGAAACTTTAAATTTACGTGAGTGTCAACGAACTAATATATATCTAATTCAAAATATTGAATGTTTGATGTAATTTGATGAAGATTTCTTGTTGCATATTACTTGGACGAAGGATTAATTTGGATAAATAAATTTTTAGGATCAATAAGGGAACAAACGGAACAAATATAACACAGAAAAACATTTTTTTAAACATTTTTGTCAATGCATCAAACAATACAGACAATACTTAGTGGATACACAAAAACACATTTTTTTTAACATTTTTGTCAATGCATCAAACAATACAGATAATACTTAGCGTGAATACAGTTCATCACTTCATCTTTGTTCTTCATGACTGTTTTATCACTTGTAATCACACACATTACATAATCTGTAAAATATAACAATTTATTTCATCATCAACATAATAAAACCCGTAATCACACATTTTTATTTTCTTTAACACACAAACAAACGTACTTATATAGTAAAACAAGACCACTTTTGTTCCTCTTCATCAAACTCTCTTTACCATTAATCTCTTCTTACTGTAATAATGGTGTCTTAGCCTACACAAAATATAGAAACAACAACGTTAATTTTATAATAATAATGAAGAAGAAAAAAAATTCTGATTTTAATTATAGGAGCAATAAACTCTTTTTCTAAATTAAAATTAATCTTTTGACGAAACAAAGCGAGATTCAATGAATCAAATCTAGATATAGTAAAAAAAAATTAACCTTGTATAAAAATAAAATTAAAAACAATTTAACATACTTTTTCCTCGATCTCAATTTGAGAGGAATTTACAAAGCAAACTCAAAAAATCAATAGCATTTCTTTATCAGAAACTTATATATGTGATGAAATTGATTTTTAATTGCCAACAAATAGGGTTGTGTAAGCTTGAAAAAACAATTTGAAGGAGCCAAAATAACTAAAAGTAAATTGTATAAATTAAGAGTAATAGTTTTGATAATATAAATTTTTTTATAGATGATTTTAAATATTGAATGACATTATTTGAATATCAAAATAGTTTTAATTAATGATTTTTATGACATTAAAAATATTTTTTCTACTTCATTCATAACATTTCTCACCTTTTTTTCTTTCTTTTTACTACTTTTATATTTTCTTTAACTATTAAATAAGAAAATTAGAAAATTTATTTATAAATTTGTAAATAAAATTACAAGAAACATTAATTTTGTATTCTTCTAAAAGAACATAACTTGGGAGAATATCAAAAAAGATCTATGAATTTTTAATAAATTTAAAGAAATAACCATATTTTTGTCAAAATTATAGCAAAATTTAGAGAAAGATTTTGAATAAAAAAAAACAAAAATTCATATAAAAAGGTATGCATATAAGCCCACAAGAAAAATCTGCATGCATGAAAAATCCATAAATTCAAGTCATCTTATATAAACTTTCTAATCATAAAATAGTTAATGTATAAAAGTGTTATTAAATCAATTATAATGGTTGGTGTTATAAAAATTAAAAACTTAAAAAAGCATTATTGACAAAAAAATCTATAAAAAAAAAATAGAATGACTAAAGATAACGTTCTTTATATTCTTTTAATCCATAAGTATTTGTAAATTTATAATTAAAATTTCAATGCTCTTTCAATTTGACTTAATAGTAATTCATAAATGAATTTATTTGTAAAGTTCTTTATCATCTCAATGACTTAATATTATTAATAATTCTAAAAGTTTTTAAAAATTTATACAAAATTTTGTTAGTATTAAATAAAAAAATATATAATTTTTTAATAATAATATATAAATTATTTTCCACAAATTAATTTTGGAGGGGAACATTCTCCGTTACTACACTAAGCTTTTCCTGGTTGTGTAACTTAACCAAATTAAAAATAATCTTAAATAATCCTATAGTAGATTATAAATTAAATTTTTTTAATGGTCGATTTGGATAACTTTTTTAAAAGCATTTTTAAAAAGAAAAATAAAAATAAAAAAGTGAAATAATTTTTTTTATAAGATTAAAATTGACTTATGCATTAGTTAATTTATAAAAACTTTCTACAATTAACTTATCTACTTAAGATTTAAGAATATTATCTTTAACTTATATACAAGGTAATTTTAACTTATGAAAAATATTGTTTTAGTTTCTATTTTAATTTTTCTCTCTTAAAAGAAATTCTTAAAATTTATCTACACATATCCTAAATACTTTTTTAGATTTCTTTTAGATATTTTAACTGATTGCTACCATTTTATTAATTGCACCGTTCACATTAAGTTATGAAAGGGTTGCTTAACTACATTATTTAGGTATATAAGTTACAAATTCCCGAAACCAATACAGTGCTCTTTCCGTTCGAAACATTTACTCATTAATACAGTGTATTAATCAGGTTAAATTATATTTTTAATTTTATAATATATTTTTAATTTTTAATTTTTAATTTTTTAATAAGTTTATTTTGATCATTTAAAAGTTAATTTGATTCTTTTAAAATAACAATTATTTTTAATTTTGAGATGCAATTTTAAATATTTGTTTTGACTGATTTAAAACTTGAAATTTGTCTTAATGAATTTATTTACATAAAATTTATTGAATGCAACTGATGTTTAAATTAAAAAGAATTGTAAATATGTTGAAAATTGCTTGAAAATGAGTTTATGGAACAATAAAAAAAATAATAAATATATATATATATATATATAATTTTATATTAGTTTTTAGTTGTTTATGAGATGTGATTTTTAAGTAATTTTTACTATAGTTATATTTCTTTTTGGATTTGAACATCAATTGGTTTTCATATTTTTTTTATGTAAGTGAATCTAATAAAACAATTTTTAAACTTTAAATCAATCATAAAATAATTCAAAATCATTTCACAAAATTAAAAATAATTATTATTTTAAAAAATTAAATTAATTTAAATTTAAAGAATAAAAAAAATGAAATGAACATTTTAAAAGATAAAAAATTAAAATAAATTTTAAAATAAGATAAAAAAAATAAAAGTATAATTTAGTCATATATTTATAAATAATAATAATTTTTAATAAAATGATTGAATACATACCTGACCTTTAATTTAATATGCCTTTCATCTCCGCGGAAAATATGTATTCCATTTCCGCATAGTAGAGTTGAGATCATTTTTCACTGGGATAGGATCTTCTAACCAGTCAAATTGAACTTGAGACAATTTGTCTGCTTTTACGGTACCTGCACAAAAAGTTTTCATCCTGGTGCAATTAATTACCTTCAATTGGTCTAAGGATGGGAGACTTAAACTCCCTCTGTAGAAGCTTTTGAGCTTTGATAACCCTTTTAGATTTAAATACTTGAGCTTCGGAAATATTATCTCATCCTCATTTGATTCATCCCCCTTCTTATTACACACTACTATCTCTTCAATTGAATCACACCAAATTATCTCCATTGTTTTGAGCTGAGCCAAACTTTTGGCTGTTGAGGATGTGAACAAATGTAACACTCCATTGCATTGATATAGTTCCAAATGTGTCAAATTGGAGAAAGACACTGTGCCTGGTACCAAGCTTGTTGAACTAAAACAACTTATTACTCCAAAGCTTTCTATATTTTTGAGAAAGGACTCAATCCAAGAGCTCTCTGCCCCAATGGGAACGAGCTCTTCAAGGGACTTCAAGCAAAATTCTTTCAGCTCTGGAAGGCAGAAAATCTCCTTGAAGGAACCATCATGCACCTCAAGCTTCTCTACATTGGGCATGTGTTGTACAAATTCATCCGACTTGATATGAAATAAAAGAGCAAGAACTTTTAACTTGGGTAAAAGGATTCCCAGCCATTCTCCTTGCGAAATCATCTTCAGTTCATTAGCACCCAGTGTTAGATGCTCTATGTCGGGTGTAATCTGTGAAGAGAAACTAATAATCAACCAAAAGCAAATTAAGACAGTTATAGATCCAGCTCTTTTATATAAAATTCAAACAAAAGAACTTTCATGCTAAGAGATATCTGATAATTAGATACAAATTAACAGACAATTCAATTTAAAAGAAAATAAATGTCTCAAAAACCAAAAAGAGAAAATTAGACTAAAGAGAATACACTAAAATTTATTTCTAATGACAATTATGATAATAAATTAATTATCTTTATTTTATTATCTAATAAAAATGTTAATGACTAATAAATAATGATCAATAAAAATTGCATTTATATTATATCATAACGATAATTATTTAATGATAATAAATTAATTATTTCTATTTTATTATTTAATAAAAATATTAATGACTAATAAATAATAATCATTACAAATATATTTATAAAATTAATTATTGAAAATGATAAGTAAAAAGTAAAATTAACTTTTAATTCAAAAGATAAGACAATTAAAAAAAAAATATAAGCGGAGGATAACTTTTATCTTACAAGTTGGTTTTGTAAAGTTGAGTTATACTCAATTCACTATTTTAGGATAATATCAAATCATTCACGATTTAATTACATATCAAGCCTAATAGTACTAAATTTGAAGGGTGTATTGAGAAAAATTCAAGTCTCACATTGACTAGAAGTAAGATAATTAAAGAATATATAAAAAAATAACAACTCTCACCTTACAAGTCTCATATCAATTAGAGATAAAATAATTAAAGAAATATAAACTAAAAATCATTTCTTAAACTTTTAATGACAATAAAAAAATATTAAATACAATAAAAAATGTCACTGATAAATATTTTACTAATAAAATATTTTATAGTCATTTTTATCGTCATAAATAAATTTATTTTGAGTTTGAAATATTAAGATGAAAAAAATAATAAATTAGATCGATGGGAAAGTTGTAATAGTTCCTGAAGGAGAAGAAAAGAATGAAAAATCCTTTGGATGGTTGGTTGGAGATTATAAATAAAGATTTGAGAAGGCATTAAACATTGAAATGTTGTGCAAGAATAATAGGAGATTGTTCATTGAAATAATATGATATATGATAAAGTAAAGTGGTGTGTGTAAGAATCTATGTAAGATTGAATGTATTAATGAGAATAAAGCTCAAACCTCAAATGTTGCTCTTGCATCATGAGTGCAACATGTACCATTATACTTGAACTTAGGCAAATCACATAGAGTCAATGTCCTCACACTTAGAATTCCATGAGGATCTCCATTCCAAAGATTCTCCAGATTTGGTAGCTCTGATAAAGTCAATATCTCGAGGGGGAAAATAGGTGGTTCCATAGTTGTCATTTGTGTGCCTAGTGTTATACCTTTCACATCAAATATGGTTTTCACGTAATCACACTTTCGAACTTCCAATGTTTTCAATTTAGTAAACAAAGGAAGTAAATGGGAGGGTAGTACTGCATCTGATAAAAATTGACAACCGACCACAGTCAATGAGACCAACTCACTGAAGCACTTGTCTGGGATCGACACTGTGGGAAGCCATATCTCTTCTAATTCTGGCTCTTCTCCGAGGTCAAGATGTGAAATCTGCACACGCTAAAGAATACATAAAAATAAAAATAAGATAAATTAGATTTAAATATGTTCGTAGTTAATGTATAATGAGTTATCTTTTTATTTTGATTATCCCTTTATTTTATTATTTTTTTTAATTTGTTAATATTGTTTTTACTTTTTGTAAATGATCAAATTTTAATTTTGATTCCCATAAAATATACTTATTTAATTTTCATCTATCTAAAACTTAATGTCATTATTTTTAGTCACAAACAATTATTTTAAAATAAATAAATAAGTTTTATAAATTATTTAAATATATCATACATTGAAATAATATCACTAATAATCATAGATAATATTTAAGATGATCATTAAATTTTTTAATAAATAAATAAATAGTTAAAAATAATTATAAAATAATAAAAATAAAAAAATATTTTAAATTTTAGCAGAATGAAAAATAAAGAGAAAAAAATAAGAATTAAAATCTACATAAATTTAAAATATATTTAAATTAATATAAAATTCGTTATTTACGATTAATGAGAATTGAGATTATAATTTTACTTAAGTTTCGTAACATCCATAACTATTAACTTACATTAAAAGTTTGTAATTTGGCTGGATTTAGAGCATCTCAGTTCTAGTATCGATCGGTCATCACATAATTACGTGCAATTCAATTATTACTTTGCCTTATCAATTATCTTAGTGAAATTATTTTGAAATAATTTCATTAAAGCATCACATTTATTTTCTTTGGTATCTCAATTATCAATATTTAGGTTCGTCCATGTTATGAGAATGAGAACACTTGATATTTGAATGAGACGTAATTAATAAGGACAAGAATACAAATGTCATCATCACTTAAATTTAATTTGATTTTTTATTTTTTATGAAAGTGAAAAACTATATATAGGCCCTTCTCTATCGGCTGATAGCTGTTTTCAATAACTCGGTCTGGAACATTCATTCTAGATTTACCACAAGTATACTCCTAGATATAGTTTTTTTATTTATTTAAAGGATATTATAAGCCTTTGTTGCACTTTATCAAGAGATTTCTAGGAATTTGTATATCAATCGCAGTAAACTTTTATTTCAGAAATAAAATAAATCTTTCAAGGTAAAATACTCATGAATCAAAGCTAGATTTAGTAATTTTCTTAACCTTGTATAAAAATAAAATTAAAAATAATTTAACATACTTGTTGGTGGCATTTTGTGAGTTAGTTACAAGGTAAACTTATAAATTTAATGATCTTTTCTTATTAAAAAGCTTTATATACGACACTATACAATGCACTTAATTTCCATCCAAAAAATTGAATTACTGACACGTGTTTTATAACAAGAATAATAATTATGTTGAATAAAAAATTGAACACATACCTCTGTCAGAAATACCTCTCGTATGGTAGAGTTGAGATCATTTTTCAATGGAATAGAGTTCCTGTCAAATTGAACTTGAGACAATTTGTCTGCTTTTACGGTACCTGCACAAAAAGTATATATCCTGTGGCAATCGATTACCTGCAATTGGTCTAAGGATGGGAGATTTAAATTCCCTTTGTAGAACCTTCTGAACTTTGATAACCCTTTTAGATTTAAAGAGTTGAGCTTCGGAAATATTATTTCATCCTCATTTGATTCATCTCCCTCCTTATTACACACTACTATCTCTTCAATTGAATCACACCATCCTATCTCCATTGTTTTGAGCTGAGCCAAACTTTTGGCTGTTGAGGATGTCAACAAACACCGCAGACTATTGCAACTGTATATTTTCAAAACTGTTAGATTTCGGAGGATGGGCTGCATCCAAGAGTTCTCTAACCCAATATCATCCTCATATTGGGATTCTGTCACCTGAAGCCTCTCTATATTGGGAACATGTTGTAGAAACTCACATGGAAATACATCTGTCTCACAGCGCTCAAAACTTAGAGCTTTTAACTTGTGTAAGAAAAGGTTTCCCTCAAATACTTCATGCCAAATCATCTTCCATTCGTCTCCAACTACTTCTAGATGTTTTAAGTTGCAAAGCTACCAAGAGAAAACCAATAACCAAACAAAACAAGGTTAGGACAGTTAAAGAAAAATATGAATTAATAACTAACTTTTCATGCTAAAAGATAATTAGTGACAATTTATATATTTCTATCAAATAGGTGCACACGATCAAAGTAAAAAACAAAAAAGAAACAGTTTACTTAAAAAAAATTAAATAAGGGGAAAAAATGAACCAGGGTACATATTAATAAGATTTTGATACCGTTTGTGCCTAAACAAATTTATTTCGAGTTAAAAAATTTAAAATGGAAAAAGTAAGTATTAAAAGACAACATTGAGTATGTTTTATGTAGTGATTCCTGGTAGAAGAAAATGATAATAAAAAAAACCTTTAGAAGATAATAGATTGTTAATAAAGATTTTTTTTTTTGGTAAAGTACCGACAAAAAGAAAAACAAAACAAAATTACAATCTAACAAACGGATCTCCAACTATGTCCGCTAACACCTGAGACTATTAATAAAGATTTGAAAACGACTATTAATATTAGTTTAGTAATGAAATTGAAGTAATATGCATAAAATATTAAATTTAAATTTTATTATCTCAATATAAATTTGATAGATAATTTTTTTTTAAGATTTGAAAATCATTATCACATTATACATACTGTACAACGGCATGCATAAGAATCCAAGTAATTGAACTGTAAAATAAAAAAAATAAAAAAAAAATCCGTGTATTTGAATGTATTAAGCATGAGGTAAATTTATTTTTAACCTCAAATTTAAAATTGATTTTTTTAAATTACTTTATATATTATTTTTTATATGTATCAAGAACCTGTCTTATGTATACATTAAATATTAAATTAATACACTTAAGTACAATCTAAATTTATAACTATAATATAAAAAAATTTCAGAGTTTTATTTCTATTTTTAAGTGGATTATTATACCCTCATTTATTTTAAAAATACAAATAAAGTAATCATTCATATTTTTTTTAAGTAATCATGCATTTACAATTATCTATTTAATTTATTAATTTTTTTTATTTTATTTATGATTTTTAAAACTTAAGTAACACTTCGTGCCTTTTTTATTCCTTTCTGATAATGACCGGTTAAAAAGGCACTCTCCATTCTTCTATTTTTTTTTCAGTTCCTCTATCTTTTTTTTTTGTTTTTTTTTAAAGTTACTTTTGTCCTTTTTCTCCATTTTATTTGATCTATCTTCTTTTTTAATTTGAATTCCAATATTAAAAAAATCATCTCTTAATAAAAATAAAATAATAACATAAATGTTTTCATTATTATTATTACTATTACAATTAATAAAAAAGAACTTTTGCATGTAACTATATATTTACTAAAAAAAATTTCTCATAAAATAAATAAATATATATATATATATATATATATATATATATATATTTTAATCCATATAACTATACACGGATAATTAAATAAATATTCAGCTGGCCATAATAAATAAATAAAAATACAAAAATAAATTAATAATAAAATTATTTACTAAACTAAATAATTTTGGACACGTCGGATATGAAGGAAAGAAGAAAACGTCAAAGGCAGTGACGATTTGTGGAAAACGTTACTCTGAGTGACGCTTTCATACTGTTCACTGTGAGAAAACAACTAAAAATGTCAACCTTGATGACGTTTTCTGTATAAATTAAAACTTTCAAAATTGAATGTAAAACGTCATTGGCACGGACGTTTCTTGGGCTTTGAAACAAAACCAGCACGACCCGTTCTGATTCACTCTTTGTGTGTTATATTTGCATCTGGAACGGGCTATTTCAGTTACAAAATTAACACACAAATAGTGAGACCAAAAAGACCCGTTCTGGTGGTTTCAGAACGGGCAGTTCCAGGATCATAAAAGAAGGACTATGAAAAAAGAAATATTGTTATTCTGCACTAAAAAATTATAATTTTTTTAACATAAATTTTGCTTTTAATTTTCTTATGATATTCGATTTATGATTTTTGTTTCTCAATTTTTAGTTATTCAATTTTAGTCTCTCAATTTTATAAAATTTATAATTTTAATTTTATTAATAAATATTATCTATTAACTATTAAAATTATAACATTGATTATGAATTTATATATTAAGTAGATGATTAGATAATTAATATTTAATGATATTCAGATTAAATTATACATTAAATTTTCATTTTTATCCTAATTTTATTATTATTTTTATAAGATAAAAATAAAAATTGAAAGTATATTTTAGTTTAATTATTATATCATTTAGATAGTATTAATGTTATAACTTCAAGATATAATGAACAATCATTTAGTAGTGAGATAAAAATTGTAAAGTTTATAGAATTAGAGTAAATTTATAAAATTATAAGTCAGGAAAACAAAATCGCAGATTAAATATTATAGAGATAAAAAGTCAAATTTATCTTTTATTTTAATATTTAATTTAAGAAAACAGTTAAAAATAAAATGATAGTATAATATTTTTGATAATGTAACAATTAATGAGATGAATTTTTTTAATAACGTGGCATTTTTATGACAAATACTAGACATGTCAATAGGCAGAACAAAGGTGAGTTTTGCTTTTAGTTCTCATTTTTGTCCTTGTAAAAGGCCAGCGAGTTCTTATATGGATAAACTCATAGGGAAATCTTAGTACTTTTTTTATAATTTTAATTTAGTTCAAAATTTTTAAATAAATTATATTTTAAGTTATTAATTATATATAATTCAAATAATATATAAAATTAATAAATAATGAATAATTTCAAATAAAAAATTTAAGAACTAAATTATATAATTATATTTTTCCATAGTCCTTCTTTCATGAACCTAGAACGGCCCGTTCTAGTCCTACTAGTTGTGTGTTAATTTTGTAACTGAAACAGCCCGTTCCATATGTAAATACAACACACAAAGAGTGAATTAGAATGGCCCGTTCTGGTTTTGGAATGAACCATTCTAAATGTGTTTCAAAGCTCAGGAAACGTCAGTACCAGTGACGTTTTATATTCAATTTTGAAAATTTTAATTTATATAAAAAACGTCAACAGGGTTGACGTTTTCAGTTACTTTCTCACAGTAAATATGAAAGCGTCACTCAGAGTAACTTTTTCTACAAATCGTCACTATCTTTAGTGTTTTCTTCTTTCCTTCATATCTAACGTGTCCAAAATTATTTAGTTTGGTAAATAATTTTTTTATTAATTTATTTTTGTAATTTTTATTTTATTTATTTATTTTGGTGCATCAGCCATAATATTCATTTAATAATGAGAAAGGAATAAAGATAGAGAATGACATACTATTCACATAACAGTTGGGGCCAATTACTCCTACTAAATTGTTAATTTTACTATATATATATATATATATATATATATATATGAGAATTGAGATTATAATTTTAGTTAAGTTTCGTAACATCCATAACTATTAATTCCATTAAAAGTTTAGAGCATATCAGTTCTAGTATCGGTCATCACATAGTTTTTGTTTTTTATGAAAGTGAAGAACTATATATAGCTTTCTCTACTGCCTGATAGCTGTTTTCATTTAATCGGTCTGGAATATTCATTCTAGATTTATCACAAGTATAATCCCAGAGATAGTTTTTTTTTTTTTTTTTTTTTTTTTAAAGGATATTATAAGCCTCTGTTGCACTTTAGCAAGAGATTTCTAGGAATTTGTATCAATCGCAGTAAACTTTTATTTCAGAAATAAAATAAATCTTTCGAGGTAACATACTCATGAATCGAAGCTAGATATAGTAATTTTCTTAACTTTGTATAAAAATAAAATTAAAAAATAATTTAACATATATACAGGTTGGTCACATTTTGTGAGTTATTTACAAGGCAAACTCATAAATTTAATGATCTTTTCTTAACAAAAAGTTATATATACGAGGCTATACAATGCACTTAATTTCCATCCAAAAGATTGAATTACTGACACGTATTATAACAAGAATAATAATTATGTTGCATAAAAAAATTGAACACATACCTTTGCCTGAAATGCCTCTCGCATGGTAGAGTTTAGATCATTTTTCAATGGAATAGACTTCCACTCAAGTTGAACTTGAGACAATTTGTCTGCTTTTACAGTACCTGCACAAAAAGTTTTCATCCATTTGCAAGAGATTACCTTTAATTCGTCTAAGGATGGAAAACTTAAATTTCCTTTGTAGAAACTTTTGAGCTTTGATAACTCTTTTAGATTTAAAGAGTTGAGCTTCGGAAATATTCTCTCATCCTCATTTGATTCATCCCCCTGCTTGTTACACATTACTATCTCTTCAATTAAATCACACTTTTTTATCTTCATTGTTTTGAGTTGAGCCAAACTCTTGGCTGTTGAGGATGTAAACAAATATTCCAACGTGCTGCAAGAGGATACCTTCAATTGGTCTAAGGATGGGAGATTTAAACTTCCTTTGTAGAACCTTCTAAACTTTTGTAACTCTTTTAGTTTCAAAGAGTTGAGTTGCGAAAATATTACTTCATCCTTATTTGATTCATCCCCCTCCTTATTACACACTACTATCTCTTCAATTAAATCACAATCTTCTATCTCCATTGTTTTGAGTTGAGCCAAACTTTTGGCTGTTGAGGGTGTAAACAAATATTCCAACGTGCTGCAAGAGGATACCTTCAATTGGTCTAAGGATGGGAGACTTAAACTTCCTTTGTAGAACCTTCTGAACTTTTGTAACTCTTTTAGTTTCAAAGAGTTGAGTTGTGGAAATATTATCTCATCCTCATTTGATTCATCCCCCTCCTTATTACACACTACTATCTCTTCAATTAAATCACAATCTTCTATCTCCATTGTTTTGAGTTGAGCCAAACTTTTGGCTGTTGAGGGTGTAAACAAATATTCCAACGTGCTGCAAGAGGATACCTTCAATTGGTCTAAGGATGGGAGACTTAAACTCCCTCTGTAGATCCTTCGGAGCATTGATAACCCTTTTAGATTTAAAGAGTTGAGTTTCGGAAATATTATTTCATCCTTATTTGATTCATCCCCCTCCTTATTACACACTACTATCTCTTTAATTAAATCACAATCTTCTATCTTCATTGTTTTGAGTTGAGCCAAACTTTTGGCTGTTGTGGGTGTAAACAAATATTCCAACGTGCTGCAAGAGGATACCTTCAATTGGTCTAAGGATAGGAGATTTAAACTTCCTTTGTAGAACCTTCTGAACTTTTGTAACTCTTTTAGTTTCAAAGAGTTGAGTTTCGGAAATATTATCTCATCCTCATTTGACTCATCCCCCTCCTTATTACACACTATTATCTCTTCAATTGAATCACAATCTTCTATCTCCATTGTTCTGAGTTGAGCCAAACTTTTGGCTGTTGAGGATGTGAACAAACACAGCAGACTATTGCAACGATATATTTTCAAAACTGTTAGATTTCCGAGGATGGGCTGAATCCAAGAATTTTCTAACCTAATATCATCCTCATATCGGGACTCTCTCACCTCAAGCCTCTCTATATTGAGAACATGTTGTAGAAACTCACATGGAAATACATCTGTCTCACAGCGCACAAAACTTAGACCATTTAACTTTTGTAAGAAAAGGTTTCCCTCAAATACTTCATGCCAAATCATCTTCCATTCGTCTTCAACTACATCCAGACGTTCTAAGTTGCGAACCTACCAAGAGAAAACCAATAACCAAACAATACAACGTTAGGACAGTTAAAAGAAAAATATGAATTAATAACCAACTTTTCATGCTAAAAGATAATTAGTGACAATTCATATATTTCTATCAAATAGGTGTACACGATCAAATTAAAAAACAAAAAAGAAACGATTTACTTATAAAAAAAAACTAAATAAGAGAAAAAAATAAACACTACAACAAAATTTATTATTAATGATAATTATTTAATGACAATAAAATAAATCTTTCAGAGGTAACATACTCATGAATCGAAGCTAGATATAGTAATTTTCTTAACCTTGTATAAAAATAAAATTAAAAAATAATTTAACATATATACAGGTTGGTCACATTTTGTGAGTTATTTAGAAGGCAAACTCATAAATTTAATGATCATTTCTTAACAAAAAGTTATATATACGAGGCTAAACAATGCACTTAATTTCCATCCAAAAGATTGAATTACTGACACGTATTATAACAAGAATAATAATTATGTTGCATAAAAAAAATTGAACACATACCTTTGCCAGAAATGCCTCTCGCATGGTAGAGTTGAGATCATTTTTCAATGGAATAGAGTTCCACTCAAGTTGAACTTGAGACAATTTGTCTGCTTTTACAGTACCTGCACAAAAAGTTTTCAACCATTTGCAAGAGATTACCTTTAATTCGTCTAAGGATGGAAAACTTAATTTTCCTTTGTAGAAGCTTTTGAGCTTTGATAACCCTTTTAGATTTAAAGAGTTGAGCTGCAGAAATATTATCTCATCCTCATTTGATTCATCCCCCTCCTTATTACACACTACTATCTCTTCAATTGAAACACAATCTTTTATCTCCATTGTTTTGAGTTGAGCCAAACTTTTGGCTGTTGAGGATGTTAACAAATATTCCAACGTGCTGCAAGAGGATACCTTCAATTGGTCTAAGGATGGGAGATTTAAACTTCCTTTGTAGAACCTTCTGAACTTTTGTAACTCTTTTAGTTTCAAAGAGTTGAGTTGTGGAAATATTATCTCATCCTCATTTGATTCATCCCCCTCCTTATTACACACTACTATCTCTTCAATTAAATCACAATCTTCTATCTCCATTGTTTTGAGTTGAGCCAAACTTTTGGCTGTTGAGGGTGTAAACAAATATTTCAACGTGCTGCAAGAGGATACCTTCAATTGGTCTAAGGATGGGAGACTTAAACTCCCTCTGTAGAACCTTTGGAGCATTGATAACCTTTTTAGATTTAAAGAGTTGAGTTTCGGAAATATTATCTCATCTTCATTTGATTCATCCTCCTTCTTATTACACACTACTATCTCTTTAATTGAATCACACCAACTTATCTCCATTGTTTTGAGCTGAGCCAAACTTTTGGCTGTTGAGGATGTCAACAAACACAGCAGACTATTGCAATTGTCTATTTTCAAAACTGTTAGATTTCGGAGGATGGGCTGAATCCAAGAGTTCTCTAACCCAATATCATCCTCATTATGACTTTGAAACTCACATGGAAATACATCTGTCTCACAGCGCTCAAAACTTAGACCATTTAACTTTTGTAAGAAAAGGTTTCCCTCAAATACTTCATGCCTAATCATCTTCCATTCGTCTCCAACTACTTTCAGATGTTCTAAGTTGCGAAACTACCAAGAGAAAACCAATAACCAAACAAAACAAGGTTAGGAGTTAAAGAAAAATATGAATTAATAACCAACTTTTCATGCTAAAAGATAATTAGTGACAATTTATATATTTCTATCAAATAGGTGCACACGATCAAAGTAAAAAAACAAAAAAGAAACAGTTTACTTAAAAAAAAATTAAATAAGGAGAAAATGATAATAAAAAAAACCTTTAGAAGATAATAGATTGTTAATAAAGATTTGAAAACGACTATTAATATTAGTTTAGCAATGAAATTGAAGTAATATGCATAAAATATTAAATTTTAATTTTATTATCTCAATATAAACTTGATAGATAATTTTTTTTTAAGATTTGCAAATCATTATCACATTATACATTAAGTACAACGGCATGCATAAGAATCCAAGTAATTGAACTGTAAAATAAATAAATAAAAAATCCGTGTATTTGAATGTATTACGCATGAGTAAATTTATTTTTAACCTCAAATTTAAAATTGATTTTTTTAAATTACTTTATATATTATTTTTTATATGTATCAAGAACCTATCTTATGTATACATTAAATATTAAATTAATACACTTAAGTACAATCTAAATTTATAACTATAATATAAAAAAAATTTCAGAGTTTGATTTCTATTTTCAAGTGGATTATTATACCCTCATTTATTTTAAAAATACAAATAAAGTAATCATTCATATTTTTTTAAGTAATCATCTACAATTATCTATTTAATTTATCACTTTTTTTTATATTATTTATGATTTTTAAAACTTAAGTAACACTTCGTGCCTATACATTTACTAAAAAAAATAATTATAGATGTAACTATATATTTACTAAAAAAAATTTCTAATAAAATAAATATAGATATATATATTTTAATCCATATAACTATACACGGATAATTAAATAAATATTCGGCTGATGCACCATAATAAATAAAAAAAATTATAAAAATAAATTCATAAAAAAACTATTTATCAAATTAAATAATTTTGGACACGTTGGATATGAAAAAAAGAAGCAAACGTCAAAGGCAGTGGCGATTTGTGGAAAACATTACTCTGAGTGACGCTTTCACACTGTTCACTATGAGAAAAACAACTAAAAACGTCAACCTTGTTGACGTTTTCTATTAAATTAAAATTTTCAAAATTGAATGTAAAACGTCACTGGTACGGACGTTTCCTGGGCTTTGAAACACAATCAGAACAACCCATTCTGATTCACTCTTTGTGTGTTATATTTGCATTTGGAACGGGCCGTTTCAGTTACAAAATTAAAACACTAATAGTGGGACCAGAATGACCGTTCTGATTTCAGAACAGGTTGTTCGGAAGTTCATGAAAGAAGGACTATGAAAAAACAAATATTGTTATTCTGCATTAAAAAATTACAATTTTTTTTAACATAAATTGTGCTTTTGATTTTATTATGATATTCAATTTATGATTTTTGTTTCTTAATTTTTAGTTATTCAATTTTAGTCTCTCAATTTTATAAAATTTATAATTTTGATTTTATTAATAAATATTATCTATTACCTATTAAAATTATAACATTGATTATGGATTTATATATTAAGTAGATGATTAGATAATTAATATTTAATGATATTTAGATTAAATTATACATTAAATTTTCATTTTTATCCT
Source organism: Cajanus cajan (assembly GCF_000230855.2). Lineage (NCBI taxonomy): Eukaryota > Viridiplantae > Streptophyta > Magnoliopsida > Fabales > Fabaceae > Cajanus > Cajanus cajan. Next base: position 2,523,836 of record NC_138519.1, read on the forward strand.
AATTTTATTATTATTTTTATATGATAAAAATAAAAATTGAAAGTATATGTTAGTTTAATTATTATATTATTTAGATATTTTTAATGTTATAACTTCAAGAGATGATGAACAACCATTTAGTAGAGATAAAAATTGTAAAGTTTATAGAATTATAATAAATTTATAAAATTATAAGTCAGGGAAACAAAAATCCAGATTAAATATTATAGGGATAAAAAGTAAAATTTATCTTTTATTTTAATATTTAATTTAAAAAAGTTAAAAATAAAACAATAGTATAATATTTTTGATAATGTGACAACTAATGAGATGAATTTTTTTAATAACGTGACATTTTTATGACAAAACACTATACATGTCAATAGACGGAACAAATGTGAGTTTTGCTTTTAGTTCTCATTTTTGTCCTTGTAAAAGGCCAACGAGTTCTGATTTGGATAAACTCATAGATAAATTTTAGTACTTTTTTATAATTTTAATTCAGTTCAAAAATTTTAAATAAATTATATTTTAAGTTATTAATTATATATAATTCAAATAATATATAAAATTAATAAATAATGAATAATTTTAAATAAAAAATTTAAGAATTAAATTATATAATTATATTTTTCCATAGTCCTTCTTTCATGAACCTGGAACAGCCCGTTCTGAAACTAGAACGGGCCATTCTGATCCTACTAGTTGTGTGTTAATTTTGTAACTGAAATGACCCGTTTCAGATGCAAATACAACACATAAAGAGTAACTAAGAACAGTTCGTTCTGGTTTCAGAACGGGCCATTCAGGTTGAGTTTCAAAGCCCAGGAAACTTCCATACCAGTGACGTTTTATATTCAATTTTGAAAAATTTAATTTATATAGAAAACGTCAACAGGGTTAACATTTTTAGTTACTATCTCAAGGTAAACAGTATTAAAGCATCACTCAGAGTAACATTTTCTACAAATTGTCACTGCCTTTGATGTTTTCTTCTTTCCTTCATATCCAACGTGTCCAAAATTATTTAGTTTGGTAAATAATTTTTTTATTAATTTATTTTTGTAATTTTTATTTTTTTATTTATTATGGTGCATCAACCATAATATTCATTTAATAATGAGATAGGAATAAAGATAGAGAATGTATTCACATAACAATTGGGGCAAATTAATTATTGTTAATTTTACTTAATATATATATATATATATATATATATATTATTTTAAAATATAAAAAATAATTTATAATATAAATATTTTCCCCACAAATTTAATTAACTTCATTCTCTTCTCTTTTTCAATTAGAAATTTCAAATACTTCTTTTATCATTTGTTATAGTTGTATTTCATACACCATCTCTATAATTAGTCAAAAATATCTATCAATTAGTTATTAAACTATATCTCTTTTATTTTTATATGTAAATTTGAATTTTTTAAACATATATCTCTTTCAATATACTAACTTTTATTTTTATCACTAAACTTAAATATATCTTTTTAAATTACAAATAGTTAAAAATAAATTGTGTATTAAAAAATATTATTTAATTTTTAATTATATAGAAAAATAAACTTATTATGTATAATAAACCGGACAAATGTGTATTTATGCATGTAAGTATTGTTCATTGTTTAAAATATGGGTAACTCAATATTTATAGTTGTACTTTAAAATATTAAAATAATTTTAATTATATAGAAAATAGTTTCATGTTATTTATCTTTAATATAAATATATATGATATAATTATTTACTTTAGTAAAAATATATGTTACGAAATTATTTTTCAATATAAATATATGTTTTAAAGGTAGTTATATTTAAGTTTTGTTTAAAATTTTATACTTTAACAAATATAACAAATATGTATGAATACATGTGAATATTTACAAATATATAAAAATTCATCAATACTCATTAAATATATGGGAACCTAGGTTCAATCTTCATTACACCTATCTTTGTAATCTTTGTTATCCTTAAAAAATAAATAGATATCCACATTAAATATATGGGAGGCTACTACCATCCCCAACTCATTCTTGGTCCTAATTCCAATAAGAACAAATTGAATTCAAATCTTAAATCATATATATATAAAATGTTTATTAGTGGATAAAATAATAAATAATTTTAAATAATTTGAATTTTAATAATTTGCATATAAATTAATGAATTTTTACATGTTTAATTATTCAAAATATTTTTATTATAATATTATAAATTAATAAATTTTTATTTACAATATATTTGTAAAATAATTAAATTCATTTGTTATTACAGATTTCAAAATTACAGAAATATATAAATTTAATATAAGTTAAATATTTTTTAAATATAAATTGCTCGTATAATTTTATAAGTGTTTTAAGAAAATATCTATAAAATTATACCCTACTTGAATATACCTAAATTCATATTATATTTGTAGTACTTAAGTAATTAATTATGCTTTTCTCAATAAAATTTAAATTTATAAATAAATATATTTTAAACATACATTAAATGAGAGGGTGTCATCCTAAGTCTTAGTAGAAAGAGGATATTCGTAGAATGTGCAAACAAGGGTGCAAAAAAAGGTAATGGGAGATAATCATAATTTTAAAATCTTCTAATTAATATTTAATTTTAAAAAAGGCACTGATCCACGTAAGAAATTTGGTAATTCTGTGAAAGATTCCAATCCTGGGAGATAAATTAGTTTGTAAAAATTGTAATAATATATTTTCATGAATAACAAAAAGTGTATATAAGTTAATGATGGGATCCGTACCTTTTCCTCAAATATCTTGTGCACAGTAGAATTAAGATCAGAGCACTGTTGAGGTTTCTCATATTGATATTCTGTAGAAAACCACTTTGTTGAATGATCTATTATGTTTATTGGACTGAAAGTTTTCATCCACCGGCAATCGATTACGTGCACTTGCTCCAGGCATGGAAAACGTAAAGTATAATTCCCAGGGTAAAAGCATCTTAACACACGTAATTCTTTAAGATACAAAACCTGGAGCTGCTCAAATATTATTTGTTGATCCTCATCTGATTCATCTCCCTCTCTGGACACTATCTCTATCAGTGATTCACACTTTTTTATCTTCAGCCTTTTGAGTCGACCCAAACTTTTGGCTGTCGAGGATGTAAACAAATAGACAAGTCCATTGCAACTACTTACTTCCAAATATGTCAGCTTGGTGAAAGATACTGTGCATAGTGATGGTACTAAGTTTGACAAGTTCCAGCAATTATTTACTTGTAATGTTTGGAGATTTTCAAGAAAGGGTTGTAGCCAAGAGTGCTCTAAACCAATGGACTTAAGCTCATTCATATCAGCATTCGATCTTTCAGCGGAGAACATCTTTTCAAACATACACCAGTTAAATGCAAACTTTTGTATACTGTTCGGAAACATGTGAAGGAATCTGCATAGAGGAGCACTATCTAACAATTCTTCAAAGTCTTTTAGTTTATCAAACTGCAATTGCCCTCCTGCAGACTCTCGATCCCATGTAACCTTGAAGTCTCCAATACTGAATGACACTTTCTTCAAGGTGGGGATTTGGATAACCTATATACGAAGAGAAACAAATAACCATATTACATACGCAAACAAAATTATTAATTATTAATTTTATCTTAAATTCATTATTTTTAATAATTTATTCATATAATATATATATATATATATGAATTGTTTTTATATTTTCTTTGGATGTTTTATCCTTCCATTTTTTTCTAAATTATTTAGTGGTTCAATTTTCATTCTATATGCTCTACTTTCCTTTGTAATAGTATTCATTATACATTTAAATAACTTATTCTAATAAATATGTAGCATTTTTTTTTTTGTCTTTTTGCCTTAAATTTTTGAATTTCTATAGTGTAAATTAGTTTTCAATTTTGCTATTTGATTAATGATTTTCTTTGTTTTATTGTTTTTATAACATTATTGTAATCTTTTAATTTTAATCTCTATAATTTTTTTCTATTTTTAATTGTATAAATATAATCTATACTATTTTATTTTGTAGTTGAATTGACTGTTTTTGGATTTTTTTTTTCTTGATACCAGTATTTGTATTTAAGATGAATAAGTTTCTTCCCGATCATTATCAATCTTATCTTAATCATAATCCTCTGTAGTTGAACTAATGAGTTTTTTTTAATATTTTCTTTATATTATTAATTTTATCCAATTTTTTTAATTTTATTATAGGTAAAATCTTCAATTTTATTTACAATTTCTAATATTAAAATTATATTTTTATCAATTTTTTCCATTCTTAGTTCCAATATTTTATTCATATTTTCAAATTTTTTCTGTAATTATTATTAGTATTTCTTTTATTTACTTATACGTTAGGTATCCAATTATTTTGTCTTTTGTCTCAACTTTTTTTTATTAGTTCACACATGAGGATATAACAAAACTGCTCCATCTTTAATGTTAAGGTAGTAAGTTGTATATTTCTTTTTCTCCTTATTTTTTTCTAGTAGATTTTACACATCTTTTCTTCTTAACTGACCGAGCCGGCATTTAAAAAAACTAATTTGGTTAAAGTTGGATGAAATTACACAACTTTTCTTCTTATTTGAAAATGATCCAACCAGAGTCGATCCTACATATAATAAGTACAAGTGAATTAACTTATAAGAATTACCTTTTCAATTTCAATAAGGACTTGCTCCTCTGCATCATCTTCTTCACATTTGAGTTTCACCAGCTCACATTCAAATGCATCTAATTCTAATTCTTGTAGCACAGGCCATTCAAGCGTGTGTAATCCGGGATAGAAGTATTTGAGCTTTGGCAATTGTGTTAGAGTCAATGAGGTGAGAGAACTAAACACAAACATTTTTGTTGCTCCTTCTGCTTCTGCACCCTTTGAAAATATTTCTACCAACTCCCTACACGCTATTACCTCAAACACTTCAAGTCTGCAGGTAACATCTTTTTTAGCCACCCCTGCTGGAAATAAACTTTTCAGACTCTCACAACTTCTAACCGACATAACCCGTAGCACTTGAAGGTCAATAATTCCCTCAGGATTCTTGTCCCATACATGCTCTAGTTTTGGTAGATAATCTAAACTCAATCTTTTCAAACGGATTATTCCCAATGCTTTTTTCTCATCACTTATATTAAATATGACCCGTGCTTTTCTGCACCACACTACTTTTAACTCTTCCAAATTCTCAAAGCAAGGAAGTAAATGAGATGGAATTACGTACTTTAGACTATCACATTGAAATACATCCAAACTTTTCAAATTGCGAAAGTTGTTTTCTATAAATTCAGGATAACTGGAAAGATTCAAATGCTTTGAGTATCTGAAAGAAGCCTGTAAAATCAGATAAAATATAAAATATAAATTATTATCCAAGTAAATCATTTATAAATCAAAGCATCTCTATAATAATGTTTAGAATAGGATTCAAGCTAAATAAATTGAAATTTAAATTATTTTAATTAAAAAGAAAAGTTTTAAGATGTTGGGAAGTTCTCTTTAGGACAAGACGGGCTACATGAAGCAATTAAATTATTGTATTATGTTACATTTTATGAATGAGATTTTTCAAACAACATGAATGATAAATGTAAGTACCTTATCATTGAAAACTTTTTGTATGGTGCCATTCAAGTCGCGTTCCCACTGCCATTTCGCTTCTTCTTCTCCTTCAACAGCAAGTATATTATTTTGTAACTTTGGTGCACTTGCCAGATTCTCCGAGAATGTTTCCATCTTGGGGCATTCTCTCACAATCAATATTTCCAATAAAGGGAATTTGAATTTACAATTCTTGTTGCTGCAAAAACTTGTGAGCTGTTTTAGAGTCACAAGTTCTAGAGTAATCAAATTGCTAAATACAATTTTGATGTCTTCATTTTCATTTCCCTCATTGATTATTATTTCCTTTATTTCATCACAACCGATTACCTTCATGGTTTTAAGTTGAACCAAGCTTTTTGCCGTTGAGGATGCCATTAAATTCCTTAATCCTTTACATGACTTTACTTCCAAATATGTCAAGTAAGTCAATGATACCGAGGGAGGAGCTAAAATGCTCAAATGGTGGCACTCTTGTAAGGTCAAAAGTTCAAGTCTCCGTAGAAACGGGTGTCGTTCAAGTCCTATATCCTCTATACCTGACTCTGACAAAACCAATTCCTTCAACTGTAATACAGTTCCTAATCTTTCCTGTGCTGCAATGTTTGCACTTGGCGTCAACCAATGAAGCGATAACTTTTCTAGATTTGGCATTCTGTACAGAAACTGGTAGAGACAGTCAACACTAACTGAGCTGTCAAAACTAACTTTCCCGGAGATAATAAGCTGTTTTAAACGGTGCATTCTGTACATTTTGGTGTTGCTCCATAACCACTTCTCTGCTTCGTCAACGTCAATTTCCAAATACTCCAAGTTGGGAAATAGCTAGAGAAAAATGAAATAAAAGTGAATACTACGAAGAAGGAGGTTATTTTATATATATAAGCTTATCCCCCATCTTTCCATTTATTTTATTTTATTACGCTTTTTTGTTTGGATTGCAACAGTTTAAGAACCAAATTGTGATTTTTGTTTGTGTTTGTTTATAAATCACTATAATGCAAACACCTCTATTATGTTAAGACACAAAACTAATAGGTAAGAACCAAAAAAAAAAAAAAGCAAAAATGACACAAAAGATTGTGTACCTCTTTAATGTAAAATTTACTACATTGGACACTGTGATTTCCACATATCTCTATGTGTGACACCAGTGATAATATACGATATAACAGATAATTTTTTAGTTGGATTATAATAAATTGAATAAAAATAATTTATTAATTTAGATTTGTACCGGAAGGTCCCTATCGGTCACGTTGACCAACACGTGTCACTCTGTCAGACACCCACGCCAGGTAAACTAGCATCGGTCCGGACAATATCCGAGCCGAACTAATCTCACGGCTCAGCGCAAGACCACCCGGAGTCCCCCACATGGTAGCCAGAACTGATCCTAACTACAACGCCCCATTCCTTTACCTATCGGATCGGCGAATTACCGTGCCGAGAGGTATTCATCGTATCGCCTCATCCTTTACCTATCGGAACGGCGAAGTACCGTGCCGACAGGTAAAGGATGGATGTTAATTATGATTAGGAGATAAACACATGGTTAAGTCATTAAGTAGGTGATCAACATCGTATTACCTAATTTGGTAAACACCTGAAGAGGCCCACAATGCTCAGGCCCATGTCAGGCACTATAAAAAGGTCACTCATAACGAGGTATGTCACTGTTCATTTTTACCCTAGAGATTCGTGCATACACTAACTTGAGCGTCGGAGTGCCTTTTGCAGGTACCTCCCCTCCCTTGGAGACAGTGTTGGAGCTCTCATTCGGTCCCCTCTCATCCAGAAGAACAGGAGTGTGCCCTTAGACAGGTACATTTTGGCGCCCACCGTGGGGCCGAACCGAGAGCAAATTCGAAATTCATTGTTAGAAGAAAGCATGGTGAAAACGAGGAAGAATAATGTGGAAGAACACCAGTCTGAAGATGAGCATCAGTCAGGGGCCGAGACGACAGAAGAAACAAACTTGAATAGCATGGTGCGACAGATGAAGGAGGAGATGGCAGCCATGAAGCAACAACGAGAGAGAGACGCGGCCGAGATGGCTGCACTACGGGCGGAAAACATCGCCCTCAAGAACCAGTACCGTGACCCTACGTGGAAGCCTTCCGAGACAACCCATACTCAAGGATCATTCCATTCGCATGGCCAGCATACCTCGGTCCCCTACACCTCTGTTGCCCCAGCTGCTAATGCCTCGGCTAGCCGACCGGTGCAGCCCGTGCCGACAGCACCCCACCGGCATCCCTTTACACCCAACATCATGCAATCCGTCCTCCTTGACAACTGGAAGTCCTTGTCTCTTGACAAGTATGATGGAACCACCGATCCAGATGAGCATGTTGACGTGTTCCTGACTCAAGTCACTTTAAGCACCACCGACGACGCCGCCTTGTGTCGAATCTTCCCGACGTCGTTGAAAGGACGAGCCTTGAGCTGGTTCACCCGACTCCCGGCCAACTCGATTGACTCGTTTGGCACCTTAGCTTCCCAGTTTACCATCCAGTTTGCTACCAGTCGACCACACCAGTTGACTTCTCTGTCACTGGTTAGTATCCGGCAGGACAGGAAGGAATCACTTCGGGCGTTCATGACCCGCTTCAACAGAGCAGCATTAGAAATTCGCGATCTGAATCCTGCGGTTGCCCTTCATCATCTAACCACTGCCCTAAAACCGGGCCCCTTTGCCAATAGCATCTGCAAAAAACCACCAACAGACATGGACGACTTGCGCCGACGCGCTGACAAATACATGCAAATGGAGGAATTGGCGGAATTCCGGAGCCAAGCCCGAGCGGAAACATCAGCAAAACCCGAGAAACCGACCGAGACGAACTTTCGAAGCCGTCCTAAAGAACCTCTTCCTCGTGAGAAGCACCCCCGAGGGCCGAGATACTCCCAGTACACACCGCTCAATACGAGCAGGACCGCTGTGTTGGAACAAGCACTCGCTTCGGAAGTACTCACAGTTCCGAAACGGGCGTCCACCCCTCCGAGAGCCGATACGACCAAATCCTGCAAGTACCATCGCAACAGAGGACATTCGACAGAGGAATGTGCAGCCTTAAAAGATAAGATCGAGGATCTAATCAAACAGGGGCAACTCCAAGGGTTCGTAGACCAGCCCAACACGACCAGGCATGTGGACCGTCCTAGGCAGTATGAGCAATCCAGACAAAGGAGGACCGAAACACGTTCATACCGCGAACGTAGCCGGTCTAGGGAACGGAGAGAGCGAAGAGAGGAAGAACCCTCGACGCAGCCTAGACGGATAATCAATACCATAGCTGGTGGTTTCGCAGGAGGAGGCTCCACCTCGTCAGCGCGACGTAGACACCTACGAGCCGTTCGGCATGTACACACGGTTGAGACAGCCCGACCCCACCTACCAACTATCACTTTCACAAAAGATGACTTTAAAGGTATTGATCCGGACCAGGATGACCCAATGGTCATCAGTGTTGAAATCCACAACTGTATCGTACGAAAAACCTTAGTGGACCAGGGCAGTTCGGCCGACATCCTTTATTGGAATACATTCAAGCAGTTGGGGATTCCTGAATCCGAGCTGTTCCCCTATGACGAACCTCTGGTGGGGTTCTCGGGCGAACGAGTGCATACAAAGGGGTACATCAAGCTGACAACACGGTTCGGATTTGACGGGGATGAGTACAGCGATATCCCGGTTAAGTATGTGGTGGTGCATGCCAATACATCATATAACATCCTGCTGGGTAGGCCGTCACTGAACCGGCTCGGCGCAATTGTATCCACACCACATCTGGCAATGAAATTCCCAGGCCGATCCGGTCGAATAGTCACCATCCATGCCGATCAAAAAACTGCCCGAGAATGTTACTTTACCAGCTTGCGTTTGCCAAGAATACAAGACGAAGAGTCAAAGAAGCCGAAAAGAGTGCACTCGGTCTCACAGCAATCAGTCATGGACCTCGATCCCCGAATTAACCAGGAGGAAAGGGTAGAGCCCACTGAAGAAAAACAACCATTCCAAGTTGGCTCATCTGATCTCCAAGTCACTTACTTAGGAGCCAACCTATCCCACAAGGAACAGCTTGCCATTAAGCAAGTGGTCTTGGAAAACAATGACTTATTCGCGTGGCAACCATCGGACATGCCCGGCATCGACCCCAATTTCCTTTGCCACAAATTATCCGTCAGTAAGGAAGCTAGACCGATTGCTCAGCGGCGTCGAAAAACTGGTGACGAGCGTAAGGCCGCTATTGAAGTGGAGGTGTCAAAATTACTTGATGCCCAGTTCATCCGAGAAGTGCACTATACAACATGGTTAGCCAATATTGTTATGGTCCGCAAACCGAACGGGAAGTGGCGCATGTGTACTGACTACACTAACTTGAATAAAGCCTGCCCAAAAGATGCCTACCCACTGCCAAATATTGACCGACTTGTTGATGGCGCGTCGGGACACCGGTTCTTGTCTTTCTTAGATGCATACTCAGGATATAATCAAATCCGGATGCACCCCCAGGATGAAGACAAGACGGCCTTCATCACTGAATCGGCCAACTATTGCTATCGGGTCATGCCGTTCGGGTTGAAGAATGCCGGGGCCACTTATCAACGATTGATGAATAAAGTCTTTCACGACCAGATTGGTCGAAGCATGGAGGTGTACGTCGACGACATGGTGGTAAAATCAAGTACCGTGTCGGCACATACCGAAGATCTGACCGACGTTTTCAAAGCCCTTCAGCAGCATCAAATGCGATTGAACCCCGAAAAGTGTGTATTTGGAGTCTCAGGCGGCAAATTCTTAGGGTTCATGCTGTCCAGTCGAGGCATTGAAGCAAACCCTGATAAATGCCAGGCCATTTTGAACATGAAGAGCCCAAGCACTTTAAAGGAGGTACAAAAACTAGCAGGCCGCCTCACCTCCCTGTCTCGGTTCCTTCCTTGTATGGCCGAAATAGCCAAGCCCATCCTCATTTTGCTCAAAAAGACCGAGAGATTTAAATGGACTCAAGAGTGTGAAGAATCCTTCCAGCAATTCAAGACACGCCTTGGGGCTCCTCCAATCTTGTCTAAACCAGTCGGGCACCTCGATATGATTGTGTATTTGGCTATCTCAAGCAGTTCCATTAGTGCCGTCCTGGTACAGGAAAATCAGGAGCAGCAACAATTAGTATATTTCATCAATCGGACACTCCAGGATGCCGAACGACGCTACCAGTTGATAGAAAAGGTAGCCCTCGGCCTCATCTACACTGCTCGTCGACTTCGGCAATATTTTCAGAGCCACAAGATCATTGTCCGAACCGACTGCCCAGTAGCCAGAATCTTACGCAAACCAGAGATCGCCGGCCGAATGGTGGCATGGTCGGTTGAACTTTCAGAGTTCGATTTGTCCTTCGAACCAAGAGGTCCCGTCAAATCGCAGCATCTGGCCAATTTTGTCAACGAGCTTACCCCCCCAGGACATTTTGAAGATGAGCCGTGGACCATGCACGTCGACGGCTCCTCTAATGCCCAAGGTAGTGGCGCAGGGATAATTCTGGCTAGTCCGTCAGGCATCACATTCGAACAGTCTCTTCGGTTCGGTTTTCGGGCCTCAAATAACCAAGCAGAGTACGAGGCGTTGTTGGCTGGAATGCGGTTGGCAACTGAAATGGGCATAAAAAGAATTATATGCTGCACCGACTCAAAAATTGTGGCCGAGCAAGTTAATGAGAATTTTCAGGTCAAGGACTCCAACCTGCTGCAATATTATTATCTATTTCAAAAGTTAAAAGACAACTTCAGCGAAGTTCAGGTTCGACATATTTTGCGCAACAATAATGAACGAGCCGATCAGTTGGCTCGACTCGCCAGTAGCCGAAAGCCGGGACAATTGCGCACTACCATTCACCTTGAGGTTCCTTCCCCGAGTGTAAGCACCGAATGCATGACAGTAGATGAAGCACCCTCATGGATCACACCCATTAGGAACTATATCACTCACGGCGAACTACCAACCGACCCGTTGGAAGCAAAGAAATTGCGCACTCACGCGGCTAGATACTCCATGATTGCCGACGATCTATACAGGCGAGGTTTCTCCTCCCCGATGCTCAAATGTATAGATAGTCACCAGGCCGACTATGTAATGCGAGAAATCCACGAGGGCATTTGTGGATCTCATTCCGGAGGACGAACGCTAGCAGTTAAGGTTCTGCGCGCAGGTTACTTCTGGCCGACCCTGAAGGGAGACTGTGCAGATTTTGTAAAAAAGTGCATCCAATGTCAGAAGTATGGCAACCTCATTCATGCGTCGGCCGCCGAGCTGCACACCATCAGTTCTCCTTGGTCGTTTGCCATATGGGGAATTGACATATTGGGACCATTTCCAGTTGCAAAGGGTCAAGTTAAATTCCTCCTCGTAGCAGTAGATTATTTCACAAAGTGGATAGAGGCTGAGCCACTTGCTTGCATCTCTGCTACCAACGTCCAGAAGTTCGTCTGGAAAAACATGGTTACCCGATTCGGCATTCCATATGCCATAATTTCCGACAACGGTTTACAGTTCACGGATAAAAAATTCAACTCTTTCCTGCAAAATCTTGGCATTCGACACAGATTCACTTCAGTTGAACATCCTCAGTCGAATGGGCAGGCCGAAGCTGCTAACAAAGTCATACTCACGGAGTTGAAAAAACGGCTCGGATCAGCAAAGGGAGCGTGGGCCGAAGAGTTGCCGGAAGTTTTGTGGGCGTATCGGTGCACACCGCAGTCCACTACTAAAGAAACCCCTTTTCGCCTAACATATGGGGCCGACGCAATGATTCCGGTTGAAGTAGGCGAACCATCATTCAGACGGCAACACTTTCAGGAGGACTCCAACGACACATCTCTTCGGGCTGAACTAGATGTTCTTGATGAGGTGCGGGATAAGTCGCAAATAGTAGCCGAAGCATGCAAGCAACGCATGACTCGGCGATTCAATTCTAATCTCAAACCAAGAATATTTCATGAAGGAGACCTGGTATGGAGAGCAACCGGATCGGCAAGGCGCAACCCGTCTGAAGGCAAACTGGCAGCCAACTGGGACGGCCCGTTTCGAGTACGACACGCTCTGGACAACGGCGCATACAAATTGGAAGAGTTATCCGGAAAAGTTCTCCCGCGAACATGGAACTCTACACACTTGAAGACTTACTATAGCTAGTTGTCTATGTCACAAACTTGTAAATGTTGCAGAGGTGCACTCTTTTCCTTGAACCGGTCTTTTTCCCTCTTAAAAAATTGTGAAAAGAGGTTTTGGCCGGCAAGGTTTTTAACGAGGCATCCATTTATCAATGACAACACGATTCAATCATTCATGCTTTATTTTACAATTGTGTAATTAAAATTATTCAAGTCTTCCCTCCCGAGATGTCTCTCGGCTAAGGATGTGACTTCCAATTATTTAACAAGTCTTCCCTCCCGAGATGTCTCTCGGCTAAGGATGTGACTTCCAATTATTTAACAAGTCTTCCCTCCCGAGATGTCTCTCGGCTAAGGATGTGACTTCCAATTATTTAACAAGTCTTCCCTCCCGAGATGTCTCTCGGCTAAGGATGTGACTCCCAATTATTTAACAAGTCTTCCCTCCCGAGATGTCTCTCGGCTAAGGATGTGACTTCCAATTATTTAACAAGTCTTCCCTCCCGAGATGTCTCTCGGCTAAGGATGTGACTTCCAATTATTTAACAAGTCTTCCCTCCCGAGATGTCTCTCGGCTACGGATGTGACTTCCAACTATTTAACTAGTCTTCCCTCCCGAGATGTCTCTCGTCTCTCGGTTAAGGACGTAACAAATTTTATCAACTCAAATAGTACACAAGGTAAATTGGAAAATTAAAGGATGATTTCATTCCGGCGCTATCGGCCTCAGAAAATACATTAATTAAAAGGGCGCTACTGGCCCATTCATACATAACAAAAACAAAAAAGTACAGCAAGTCTCTAAGACACTACTTCCGGCTCCCCCTGAACCGGCCCATCCTCCAGCGCCGCTTCCTCATTCAGGGTTTCCTCCTCAATCGGCCTAGCTGGCCGTGCCGGAGCTTCCTCGTCGGCTTCTTGATCAGGAGGAATGGAAGTTATGTCCACCAGCTTCCCTTGGAAAAAATCCTTAGTCATATCTAGGTGGAAGTCAGGAGGAAAATCGCCGAAGTAGCATGCTTGACGAGCACACTGGGCAAAACCGGCTTGATGCTGGCTGAGAACCTTGGCGCGTGCCTTTTCCTGATAAGCTCCAAAGGCAATCTTTTCACCTTCCAGCTCCTTGCTCAGAATTGCCACCTTCTCAGTCTCGCCCTTTAGAGCAAGTTCGAGACGCTGCACCTTCAAGGCCAAGTCATCAGCAGTCCTGCCGCGGCGGTCTATTTCGGTCTGATACTTGCTGTTAGCCGTTTGGGCGTCAGTCAAAGCCGCCAGAGTCTCTCGGAGAGACTTTTCTTGATCAGCCAACTGCTTGCGTAGCTCGTCGGCCTCACCATTCGGCTGCATGACGATGCTCTGCGCCATCGCCACAGCACGCACTTGGAACTCACAGAAGAAGTTCCACTTTTGCGCCGAACTCATTCGGCTCAGCAGCCCCTGGCCTGCCTCAGAGGTCAGGTCTTGACTCAGGAAATCCTGAGCGTTCACATTGCCGGCCAAGAAACTTGGTGCTGACAAGTCTTCGGGAACAGGGGGGCTGGCCACTCGGCTCTGTTTCGCCCGGCGACTCTCATCATCGGCCCTAGCATCAGGCCTTCGTTTTTCAGGTTGGGGCCGGGTGATCTTCTTCGGCCGAGGCGTTGGTCTGACCCCACTACCTTGGCCAGCGGGATTCACGGGTGCGGCAGGTGTAGGCCTGTTCGACGCATTCGACGCCATGTGGTTTCGAAGCAAAGTGCGAATATCCAAATCATCATGACCCGCCATTATACCTGCACATCATTAGTCAAAATCAATGATAACACTTGAATTTAAACAAGTAGGAAAAATACCATACCGATTAGTTCTTCGACTACGTCAGCCGAATCAAACAATCGGACAAGAGGACGGCATGGGAGAGGCCGAGGCAACTTGTCTAAAAACGCAAGACTTCGTCTCTCCTCCGGGGACAAGCGTGATTTAGAAACCGTGTCATATTTGCGCGGCTTCCGGGTCCAGTAGAAGGGAAACAGTGGATTTCCTTCAGCGTCAAAAAAGTATTTCTTCCCTGGTTCCGGCCGAATCATCACTTTCATAAATCCCACTTTAAATTTTTTGTAGGAAGTGGTGAAAGGTTGTAGCAAACAGTCGCTGTGGCGAATCAAAGACAGCCACTTGGCCTTCCTTGTTGGCCAAGAAGTGTAGAAGTGCAAAAATAGATGTGGAGTGGGAGAAAGGCCGAGACCCAGACATAAATGCCTGAACCCTTGCATAGCGGCCCAGGTGTTCGGGTGAAGTTGACTTGGCGCCACGTTCAGAAGCCGAAGTATACCCATGAAATAATCGTCAAACGGGAGAGATATCTTCAGATCCCGGAACATATAATCATAAACATAGAAAAAGGGATACTTCGAAGCCCCCTGACCCAAGTAAACAAAATCTGGATTTGACACCCCATCGCCTCGGCACGGTTGAAAGAAGATGGCGGAAGGTTCCTCATCCTCCGGAAAATCTAAAAACTTCAAAGCTGATACAAAATCTACAAGAGATTTCTTACTTGTATACCGAGAGTATACGCTGCCAACCTCACCGTGCACCCATGAGTACCCTGGAGTTGATATGGGCGGGAACGTTCTTGACGATTCTCCACCCCGGCTCGGTTGTTCATCAGAATTTGCAGCCGATGCAGAACCACTCCCACTTTGAGAATGACCGGACCCAGAAGCCGACCCCACGGAGTTGTCCCCATTAGATGCCGAAGCCGAAGGCATATCCTGGTTCGGCATCGCCCTCAACCTAGATTCCCCTTCGTCCCCAGAAGAGTCAAGGTTAACAACGTCTAAATTAGCCATTACGTACCTGTTGGTTGAGCTTGACCTATCGTTCAGAACACTCGCGACACTCTCAAATAGCTTCGGCTCGGAGCAACTAATGAACGTACGCGTAAAAACCCTCACCTCGTTGCACCTATTTATAGGCGCCTCTAATAAGCACCTGAAACGACGCCCCCTCGTGCACACCGTTGGATCATTTAAATCCAACGGTGCAAAGACATGAAACTCTTCGCATGCGTCAGTAAAGCCCAACGGATACAACTTTTCGCGTTCCACACCCCCTAGCATGCGTCATTTAACGCATAATGATGGCAACCTTTCACATCCCATCAGCAGCTGTAACCCCTCACGCGTAATTAATGTGTCAGTTATGCACCAGAGCAATTAATGCTTCCCAAGCTACGCATCAGAGAGGCACGTTACTCATAACCCTTCACATTCCCGAGTCTTTCGTTGCACCCCAATCGGCACAATTAACCCTTTGCGTCGCTTCTCTCCTCAAGGCTGGGGGGCTTGTGTACCGGAAGGTCCCTATCGGTCACGTTGACCAACACGTGTCACTCTGTCAGACACCCACGCCAGGTAAACTAGCATCGGTCCGGACAATATCCGAGCCGAACTAATCTCACGGCTCAGCGCAAGACCACCCGGAGTCCCCCACATGGTAGCCAGAACTGATCCTAACTACAACGCCCCATTCCTTTACCTATCGGATCGGCGAATTACCGTGCCGAGAGGTATTCATCGTATCGCCTCATCCTTTACCTATCGGAACGGCGAAGTACCGTGCCGACAGGTAAAGGATGGATGTTAATTATGATTAGGAGATAAACACATGGTTAAGTCATTAAGTAGGTGATCAACATCGTATTACCTAATTTGGTAAACACCTGAAGAGGCCCACAATGCTCAGGCCCATGTCAGGCACTATAAAAAGGTCACTCATAACGAGGTATGTCACTGTTCATTTTTACCCTAGAGATTCGTGCATACACTAACTTGAGCGTCGGAGTGCCTTTTGCAGGTACCTCCCCTCCCTTGGAGACAGTGTTGGAGCTCTCATTCGGTCCCCTCTCATCCAGAAGAACAGGAGTGTGCCCTTAGACAGGTACAAGATTTATTAAGAATTTAATCTATTCAATTTATTTTAAAAAATTATTTAATTTATTCATTAATATTTTTTATGGTAAGATATTTGATCCGTTTATAAAAAAAATCTTGAAATATTTTTATTTATCTATCTTTCCTTACTCTCCTATCTCTATTTTTTTTTATCTACACAATTAATGTTTTAAACTTTACGATTTTTTGTTATTATATTGGCCACAAAATTTATATCTGTTGCAAATTCAAACTGCTCCTTTTGTGGCAGTTATTTATCTTCTATTGAAAGAAAGATTTTATATTCATTTGGAAAGAAAATTTAAAAGATTAGTTATTAAAAATGTGTCAATTTTTACTTTTTTTTTTTATCAAAATCCAAATCTTATTATTATTATTATTATTATTATTATTATTTTATTATATTTTTCATTCACATGTAACTTTGAATTTTTGTTGAAATCTTTGGAGTTCTTTTGAATGTTATAAATTCATAGTTGTTTTAAAATCTTTTAAACTTTTATGATAGAAATTCATTAAAATCTAAACTACAAAATTATGATTATAAAATTCCTTTTAAAAAACTTATATATAAGTTATTATATTTTTATATAATCTTTTAAAATTCATAAGTCTTTATTTTTATACTAAAATAATCTTTTAAAATCTCAATCTAAATATACAAGAAAAAGTATTAAAAAAAATGAAGAAAAAAATTCAATCAATTACATCTCTCTCATTATAATCCAATAGATTTTGAAAATATAGTGAATAAATCATTAACAATCCATAAAATTAAATACATAAGTTAAATCTAATTCATAAATATTATTGTGTAATAAATGAATTGAATGAGTTTTCTTGTGGATAAATGATGGATAAGTAACAAGATAGTCTAAGTAACAAATTTTAAACAGTAAATCTATTTAAACTTATTTCATTTAATAACTCATGTTATATATCAAATTTTAACAATCCAACCTTTAAATTAAAAACTTTTAATATATAAATAAGATTAGAAGTTTTTTAAAAATTTAAAAATTATTTGATATTTTATTTCATTAATTCAAATCAACATACAAAATATTTTTATGAATAGATGGTGAGTGTATATATATATATATATATATATATATATATATATATAACCAACAACAACAATAAAAGAAAAACAAAACAAAATTGAAACATGCTCTATAGTTTCAAAATTTCTAAGGTTAATATATAATCTTGATTTGTATATTTTAAGATAAGAAACAGAGAGATAATAAAGTAATTGATGCAGTACTTGAAAGAAAAAAGGCATAAATACAAAGATAAAATGATCAAATACAATGAAATAATAATTCTTTTTAATAAAAAAATTAATTATCTTTTTGTTCATTGTTTTGAAACATTATCGTTTAGTCTTTCTGGTTAAAATATTTTATTATAGATTTTATACATATTATTCTGAAATTTTTTAGTTGATGTCGTCTATTATTATAAAAATTAAAAGATAAAACTTATAAAATTTTAAGAACTAAAAAGAATAAAAAACATTTTATATATATAATAATTAAAAAGAAATTTTTTATTATAAAGGGTAATAAATAAATTTTATAAAATCATAATAAAAAGGTAATTAAACTTAAAAATATATATTATAAAAACATTCAAAATCCAATTATGTGCGCTAAGTGACAATGCAAAATCCGATCAAGTAATAACAAATTTTTTTGGCTCGTCTCTAGAGTATTCACTATCGATAACAATGAAGTAATAAAAAATTAATAAAGAATAAGATGTCAAAATACAATGTTGGTGGCCCTAAAAGAATTTTTTTTTCGTTCATTTCAAAATGGGAGGATTGAGAAATTGGATTGAAAATTAAGAAAAAAAAAAGTGCAAAAGATAAATATATATGATAGATGATGAAAAAAGAAAGAAGATATAAGTAGAATGCAAAAGAAAATGAATAGATGGTGAGTATATTTCTTCCTCAAAAATCATGGTCCTAAGTCGACAAAAACTAAAGAAATAAACGTGTGTATTAAAGCCGACAAAAACTAATACTAAAGAAAAAGCTATAAAATAAAATTAAGTAATATTTTTTCCAGTGACAGAATATTCCTTACTTACCACTTTAGGTGTTGAGAAAACTGCTACTTCTTCATTTGTGCTTCCACTTCTTTCTATTTGGAATGTTTTAAGCTTCTCACAATACGCCACTGACAATTTATTCATTTTTGGACACTTTATACCATGTCTTCCCTTATAGAAACGCTCCATGTTTTCTAGGAAATATAATTTCATGTTGGTCAATTCAGGGAACACTAATGGTTCATTGCTTGCTTCCAATCCATCTTCACAAGCAATGATTTCCACCATTCTCGTACAAAAGCTTACTGACATGCATGTATTCAATCTTTTGAACATCTTTGGCCATAGAAGTCGGAAAGACACTCCTCAATTTATAACAAGAAGATACATCTATACTCTGCAGTTCTTTAAAGTTGAGAATTCCTCTTGGATCTTTGCTCCACACTTGCTTCAACTTTGGGAGGTCGTAAAGAAAAATACTTTGCAAATTTGTGTCTATCCCACCAGATGCATCTCTTTGTTGGGAATCTTTGATTTCAAAAATCACTTTCACTAACAGACAATTAACAACCTTCAACTTTTCCAAACTTGCATACCATCCTTCCATGTGACTCGGAAAAATCTTGTCTAAGTTTTCACATTTTTCAATGTGCACAGAAATGAGGCTACAAAAGGAATCAACACTCATTTCAGTCTGCCATATGTCTGTTAACATTTTCATTTTGCTGAGGTGGATTTTCTCCAACTTTGGAAAGACAAAGACCTGCACTTTGATGCAAACAATTCATTAATAAGTAATGAAGCTTAACAAAAATGTCTCAGGAAGAGCATGGCCAAGAACTACACACATAACATTAACTCAAGTACATAAATTTAATTATTTACTCCAATACACACCTTGTGTACACCATTTCCTTCGGTGCAAAAAATCTTCTCCATTGCATGACACTCACTTACATAGAGGTTTTTTAACATTCTCAAACCGCTAGCCACAGATAATGAACACAAATATCTCAACTTATTACAGTCTTTCACAACTAGTTTTGTTAAGTTTTGAAAGCAAAAGCTTGACAGGGACTGGTCACACCATATCTTTTGGATGTTGATCGAGGATAAATTCAAGCTATCTAAATTTGAAATTTTAACCTGCAATAGCACATACACATTTAATATATCTATAAAAAATAATCACATTAATTAAAAGTAAAAGAAAAGGATGCCATAGCATACCGATTTACCAAAGAGAGGAGGAGGAGTCATGTCTTGCTCTTCTCTACTGCAAAAACTAGTAAATGATGGTGATAAGGATTCTAGAGTCAGAGAGTGCAACTTAAGAAACTCAACCTTAACAGAATTTGTAGGTATTTCAACAATCTCCTCTATAGAATCACAGTCAGAAACATCAATTGTTTCTAAATTAGAAAGAAGTTTAACCATGTAAATTGAGATAACATTCTTCAAATGGGCACACATATTGATCTTGATGGTCTTCAATTTTGTAAATGAGACATCTGTAACTGGACCGCAACATATCATCTCTATGTTCCACAATTTGTAAAGACATAAAGATTTCAAATTGGGAAAAGCATCCAGAGGATGAGCCAAATCCTTTGGATCGAAGATATGTTTGATGCTAAAATTATTTGTGATAGATAAGTGTTTCAGATCTGGAAATCCATCCAAATTCAACTCATAAATAACATTTTTAACACCATTTATCTCTCCCAATAACAAATTTTGAACTGTTTTAAACAACAATTTTATCCCATTTAGAGAGTGAATATTGTTAGTATCGTCCTTCAGCTGCAATGCCAAAGATCTAGATGGTTCGTACTTATTAGGCATCCTGAAATCTCCATCTGAAAACACTTTGATGTCTCCAATCACAATCTTGTAATCATTTAAGTTGTCCAAGAACAAGTCCTTGGACAAAACTATATCACATGGGATGCTTAAGTCCACCACTTTTAATTGATGCAAATGCTTTAGCTCAGAAAGCCATGAAAAGCTGATTGAGCTTTTTCTTATATATAGCTCTTCCAAGGAAGTCAACTTTGACATAAAATTAAGCTGGTCCCTCTCTTCTATGGAACAATTGCTGATGTCTAGTGATTGTAGCTTATCTAAGCACTCTAACTCAGTTGGAAAATTTTGAATTTGAGATCCAGAAAAACTGACAATTCTTAGTTTTTTTAGCTTTCCTATGGCTGACAAATTGCATTTTAATAAATTGCATCGCTCCAAACAAAGCATTTTGAGGTTTGATAGACATTCAATTAAACCTTGTAAGTTTGGCTCATGAAACCCACTCAATATTAACACTCTGAGTTTTTTCATTTGTTTAAAAAAATCAACAGGTATTTGTAAAAATGGATCATCACTATCAATTCGAAAAAATTTAAGTTGAGGACAATTTATATCACCAGGAAGTTCATTGATGATATCACTGTTGCATATAGAAATTGAAGTGCAATTCTCAAGTTCAGACCAATCATCAAGTTTACCATTTCTCATAGTAAATATATTTTTCTCCTTGTGTGCTATTGATAAAGCAGCATCGCGAACCATATCATGCATATTGAAATGATTACTAGAACTTCCATCCAACACCAAAGTTGAGCCTTTTAGCTTTTCTATTGATGTATGAATTCTGTCACGAGCTTCCATAAGCGAGTAGACCCCTTCAAGTATACCCAAACCAAAGGAATACTTCACCAAGTCCATAGTTAGTGGTTGATGACCCATTTGAGCACAAAGTAAGAAAATGGACTTGAGTTCCTCACTTTCTAGATGGTCATAACTCATCTTTAAAGATATTTCCATAGGCTTTTGCACTCCCGCCAATTCTTGCTTTTTAAGTTTTTCTAGTCTAGCTTCCCACACTGAGTCACTCTTGTCTCTTAATGCCCTGCCAACAGTAATTATTGCCATGGGTATCCCCTCACAATACTTCTTAACAATCTCTTGTTTAAAGTTGGACATTTCATTAGGTATTCCAGCCGCCTTCTGAAACAACATCAGAGCATCTTTGTCATCTAATTTTTTAATGCAAAAAGTTGACTTAACATCCATTTTATCAGACAATACTTTTTCATCCCTTGAGGTTAGCAAAATTTTGCACCCCTTATAATCACCAAAAGGTTTTTCTTTTTTCATCACTTTGCTCCTAAGCTTCATTTCATTTTTACTTGTTATCTCTTTCGTCTCATTCCTCTTGCTTAAATCATCGTCATAATCATTATCATCATCATCAAGTGGAATCCCTAACTTGTTCAAATCTAATTTGTCCCATAGGTCATCCAATATTATAAGGGTGTTTTCCTTGTCTTTCTTTAACCTCCTCCGTATACAATCAGCTCTCACATTTTCACCATTCCCTTCCAATCTCAATCCTAACACGTAAGCAATTTCTTCCTGGATTTTTTGCAAATTGGGATTGGCAGTTATTTCTGCAATAGCCACCACATTAAACATCTTCTTGTTTCGAGCTATATTAGCAATTTCTTTGACAAAAGTGGACTTACCCACACCACCTGGCCCATGCAGCCCAATCATTCTGACCGTAGGATCTTGAAGTGATGCCAATATTTCATTCATTAAGGATTTTCTAGAACCAAAATCCATGTAGCCAACATTAGACGAAGTGACATCATTAGATGTCACGTTCTCCGTATAGGCAACTTCATGAGGCTTGGGGATCTCTTCTCTTAGCTTCTTAACCTCCATTGCCATCTTTGTTGCTCGTCTGCTTAGTCTATGCCTATTCCATAAGTGAGGATACCTTGACTTTGTGTGGCCTTCATCTTTCATAAAATTCTCGAATTTAGACTCAAATTCACCCACTTCCCGTAACCATTCTGTGACCTTACCTTCAATCTTTTGTAGATTTTTATCAGCATCATCAACTTGGTGTTCTAGCCTTTCCTTTTCACGTCCAAGATACTCAACATTACAGATTAGTTCATCTACATTTTGCTTGTAATGGAGGATGTAAGCCACCTGCTTATAACCCGGACGAACCACATATTCAAACACATTTTCCACTATTGGTAGCACACTCTCCATTCCTATGAGCTTGATTTTCTTGTCCTGGGTACGACTACATCTCTTCTCTTTTTCAACAAAACGTAAAAGTGGAAACAGATTAATCAAAAGCTAACTAAGAAAAATAACTTATATTTGATCGATCAAAAATCACAAGTACATTTACTAAAATCAAGTCAAGCAACTATAAATGCTTTTAAAATTATAAAGGAATGTGAAATAAAAAAATAAGTAAAATATTAAGATTGACATTATATTTTTTGTCCATATTAAAGAAAAATTTTGCTTTTATTGGCTTAAAAGAAATTCATTTGACTTTTTTTATTTATTAAATTATATAGTTTTAATCATTCTAATTGCGACTTGGCAAGTACTCTGTAATTTGCACACCACACATTGTTAATGCTTAAGGATGCGTCAACAACCATGCCTTTGATTTTCCTTTTGGATTTTTTATTTTTTCTTAATGATTCTCCAAGGAGAAGACCAACAAAACGTTGAATCAATGGAGATGTTTTAATTTAACGGATATAAATGGAAAGGAAAAACGCAATTTGCGATCTCCATAATCTAACCCAACTCATTTTGAATGATCCAGCCCAACCAGTGGCCTCGAATTGAATATGATTTCAAGACTGTTTCCTTAAAAAAATGAAGAAGAACACTCTTTGGACATGTTTGAGAATTTTTTTCCTAATCAGATGCAGAAAAAATAAATAAATAAAATCAACTTGGAGTTACTATTGGTTCTCTCTGTCTACCAATTTTGCCTGTACACATCGGTAACAAAATTGTTCTATATATCAGTAATTCAAATAGATTTCTAGTGAAAGAGAAATAATTGAAAATCAAGCATTTATTTATTTAAAATATACCTGGAACATTAATTGTTTATATTGTCGGTACATAAAGTTTATGTGTATTATTCTGAACTTGTTTACTTCGTATTTTTTATTACAATTAAATTGTTACAATAATATATTACAATAAATTATATATCCCATTGGGTAAAATTTTAATTTTTATTACACATAAATGACTTAATTCTGAAGCACTGTAGTTGATTTAGTAGTATAACCGGGTTAGATGCATAAATACTTTAGCATTACCATTATTGTAATTTGCTTTACTGATAATAACATAATTTAATTCAGCTGTTAATCGGCCTGCATTATTTTTAAAAAATAAATGGTTTAGTTGTTCTTTTAACTCCACTACTATTATCAAAATTTGGATTTAATCTTCCAACTTCTTTTATAAATTCCATTCTCACTTCCAATATAAAATTTTAATTTATTTATTATTTTAATATTCAATAGTTAATGTAAATACATACAATATAATGGTTGTGAACTTGTCCATTTAGATTAATTTTAATTTTTAATTTTTAATTTGAATAAGAAAAATTAATTTCACTAAATATAAAATTTATTTTAAAATGTATGTAGAAAGTCTTATTAAATTTTATGAAATAAAAGACATTTATTTTTAAATATTTAATAATTTAAAATAATTTTCATATTAAATAATATTTAATTAGAAAAATTGGTAAAAAAAAATTGTTTTGTATATCAGTAATTCAAATAGATTTCTAGTGAAAGAGAAATAATTGAAAATCAAGCATTTATTTATTTAAAATATACCTGGAACATTAATTGTTTATATTGTCGGTACACAAAGTTTATGTGTATTATTCTGAAACTTGTTTACTCCGTATTTGTTATTACAATTAAATTGTTAAAATTATATATTACAACAAATTACATATCCAATTGGGGTAAAATTTTAATTTTTATTATACATAATTATTGATAAGAACATAATTTAATTCAGCTTTTAACTCCACTACTATTATCAAAATTTGGATTTAATCTTCCAGCTTTTATAAATTCCGTTCTCACTTCCAATATAAATTTTTAATTCATTTATTATTTTAATAATCAATATTTAATGTAAATAAATACATACATATCATGGTTGTGAACTTGTATATTATTTTGTTTGAATAAATTAATTTAAATTTTTTAAATTAAATAGGACAAATTAATTTTTACCAAATATAAAATTTATTCTTATATATATATATAGAGAGAGAGAAAGAATTTTATTAAATTTTATGAAATAAACAATGTGAGACCCCGGTTATTCTCTTCCTTTTCTTTCCCGAACACTCAACTCTCTTTCATTCTCAAAACTCTCTCATTCACTCCTTCTCACATCTCTGATTCACTCTCATTGCTTGAATTCAAGGTGCTGAGTAGGTGATTTGCTTCCGGAACCATGTCGTGCGGAGCTTCTCATTCTTCCACTTCTCTTCTCCATTTCTTCCTCTTCCCAGAGCTCAGAATCTTTGCCCGAGGTAAGGTAAGTTAGTTTTCTTGTTGTGGTTTGGCTGAAATGAGTCTAAGAACTCATGTGGTTGATTTTGCATGCGGATTCTTGGCTGTTTGGGTGACACATTGAGTTTTTGGGGACTTTGGGATTTTGGAAAAATTCTTGGTTTTCATTTGATTGTAGATGCATGTGTAAAAAGAAGTTGTTTTGAAACTCTTGGATGAAAATGTGGTACTTTGGTTGGATTGCATGTGCTGGAAAGTGGGTTTTTGCAGGTGCTTGAGCAAATTTTCGAACTTGGTAAGGTTGCTGCTGAGCGCTATTCATCGCGCTGGGCGCTTAGCCATCAGGAGACCCCATTTGGCCAAGCTCGCCGGGCGCAATGATGAGTGCACTGGGTGCGCTGGAGAATGTGGGTCTCTGAATGGCCCGCGCTGGGGGTGACTTGTACTGCGCTGGGGGTGACTTGTACTGCGCTGGGCGCGATATCAGTTGTAGCAGGATTTTGGGTTCTTGACTCTGTGCTGAGGGCGACCCTTGTCGCGCTGGGCGTGAGACTCCTTGGGAGTCTCTACCTTGTGGACGCTGGGCGCAATTTGAATTGCGCTGGGCTCGAGACCAAAGGGAGGTCTCTGCCCACCCCGCGCTGGGCGGTGGGTTAGGTACGCCGAGCGCGTGAGACTCCTTGGAGTCTCTGCCTGGCCTGTGCTGGGCGCAATTGATATTGCACCAGGCGCGAGAGAGCCTTGGGCTCTCTGACTAAGTCCCGCCAGGCGCGGGCATGCTTGCGCTGGGCGCGCTGGCCCCCTGGTGCTCTCGGGTTGTACTACGTTGGGCGCAACTACGAGGGCACCGGGCACGGAGATGAGATTGTGGTGTATGCTGGTTAATGTTGTTTTATGTTGAGTTGAGTTGAAATGGAAGAATATGATGTGATGACTACTAGATAATGTTGTTGTTGATGTTGAGTTGTATCTGGTGAATGTGTTGTAAAGTTGTGTTGTGTTGTAAGTTGATATGTTGAGTTGTGAAGTTGTGTTATGTTGAAAGTTGATATGTCGAGTTGTAAAGTTGTGCAGTGTTGTATGATGCCTGAGTTGTTGTAGGCCTTAAGGGCTGAGTTGTTGTAGGCCTTAAGGGCTGAGTTGTTGTAGGCCATAAGGGCTGAGCTGTTGTAGGAGATCTCCGAGATGATATGTGTGACGACACATTATATGTTATATGCTGATTTGATCGTACAATTGATGAGGTGTAGACTGATGATGTGTTGATAATTGAAGTTGTTCTGATTACTTAAATATTACTTGTTGTTGTTCTTTTTATACTAGCTTACCCTTTGTTATTTCCATGTGGTTGGACTGCTATGATCGTACTATGTACGGGAGCAGAGCAGAGATAGGTGTGAGGCGGGTGAGGAGTCTGCAGCTAGCAGGCAGAGCTGATTTTAGTTGATGTTGTGTTGTTTCAGCTGCTTGGTGTAGCAGTTGATGATGTATTTTGTTTTGCTTGGTTGTTTTTGCACAATCTAACTCTAGTCGGATTGAGCCCTTGTATATACTTATATTCTAGATCCTATATTTATATACTCGTTCTTTCTATCTAGTATTTTCGGTGTTTAGTGGCGTGTGTAGTGACGAGTCGGGTCATTACAAACAATAGTTATTTATAAATATTTAATAATTTAAAATAATTTTAATATTAGATAATATTTAATAAGAAATATGAGAGAGAAATAAGAGAAATAAGAAGAAAAAAAAAAGATGTGAAAGGGGAGGGAAAAAGAGAAAAGAAGAAAAAGGACGTAGAGAGAGGAGAGAAATAATATAAAAAAAAAAAAAAAAAAGAGAAAGAGAGAGAGTAATTCAGTTCAATATTATGAATTAAATATAAAATGTTTTGTCAAGTCATTCTAGTGTGTTCATCTGACTCAGCCTATTTTATTTTATGACAAAGGAGAATTGACTAAATAAATGAAGAGTTATAAATTAATGAAGATAATGGCAGTGACAAGAATCAGTGTGAGAAAATTTTCCATGGTGTAAAATATGAAAATCAAATTAAATTGGTACCAATTACAACTATTTGATTTGCGTATCATTATTTGGATAATTGATCAACTTTATTTTGCATGCAAAATTTGTTAAATGTTATTTTTTTATCTTTCATCAAGCAATAAAATAATACGCTAATTAAATTAATTCTTGAATTAATGAATAAAAAATTAATCCTTGAATTAATGAATCAAATATTAATCCTTGAATTACAAATATTAGTGCATTTAATCCTTGAAATAAAAAAATGTCATTTCAATTCTTAAAATTTACTAAACAAACATTATTTGTCCTCATATATTATTAAATAAAAATTATTTTAGTTGTTAAAATTACAAAAGTAAGATCACAGAAATTATTAATACCTGAAATTATTAATATAAGATATTTTTAAGGATTAAAATGATAATTCTATAGTTAAATGTATGGTAGGATATGCCTGGTAGGTCTTAAAGTACTGTTATTATATCATACTTAGAATTAGTTTTTTTTTTTTGTCGTATCCTTATTTATAACTAAGTAAAAAAAATCATTAATTATATCTAATACACCAAAAAAGAAATTAGATTTAAAAAAAATATATCTTCAATAGTCACAAAAAGTATAATTATAAATTTGACATTTAATTAAATTATAAAAATAAAAAAATATATATTTTTTGTAAATTATACAAATTTCATAATTTATCATATTTGAATTTTAATTGATCCTATTTTTTAGTCCAAAATTAAAAAATGTAAAGAACCTTCATTTAAACTCTTAATATAAAAATTTGCTATAATTTTTTTCATATATATTTAAACTTTGAAAAAAAAAATTTATCAGATTTTTTAGTACATCGAGATAATGAATGAAGAAAGAACTTCTCTAATTCTTGATTTCGTCACTGACGATAAAATTTCAAGTTTGATAATATTTTAAAAGCAGGAGTTAAATGATGAATTTGTTAGTGAAGGTGAATTTTTCAATGGAACAATTATAGCTTCTAAGTTCGTTTATATAAATTTCTTTTATAAGTACTTATATGAAAAGAAAATAAAATATAAATAATTTTGTATAACTTATATAAAACTAATTTATGTGTAAATTAAAATATATTTTTAAATAAACTAAAAAAAAGTTTCAATTTTAACAAATTAATTTGTGTATAATTTAATTTTATCTTATGATTTTATTTCTTCATATAAAAATTTATCCTTATATATCCTCTATCCAAGGAAGGATCTAGTGCAAAGTGTAAGTGCATGAAGTTTGCGACTCCACGAAAGGTCATTATGCTAGGAAAAACATTATCAGTTGTTTTTTTTTTTGGTTAGACAACATGGTCGTATATGTCGGATCATTAAAATCATTTTCCTAATCAGTACATAATTTTGTTTTGGTTAATAGGCTTAAGCTTTAAATCTCTTACTCTTAAGAGACTCTGATGGATAATCCAGGAATTAGAACTTAAAAAACTTATCCAGATAATAAGCCAATAAAATTAGAACTTGAAATTTATAAATACTGACCAAAGTTTCAAACCTCATATAGACGAATCATCTAATCCCGGTGAATAATAGGATATCAATTCTAGAGCGTGAGTTTGACTATACTTTCAACGATACCAATAAATCACTAAGTGAATGTTTGATAGTGAATTCACGAGAGATCATAATTGGATTAGACTTAATTTGATTCAGTTTTTAAGATGTTTAGTCACCTGAAAACTGGAAAAATTGCACTCATTTTTTCTAAGATCTGTTTAAATAACATATCCTTTTAATTTTTAAAAATTACTTACCTCTTTTAGAACCACGTTATTAGTTAAAGTAAGAAAATGAAAAATAAATAAAAGTTAATTCTTATTATGCTAATTATATACGTGCCTATCCATTACTTCTTAATTACGGACAATGATATGTCATTTTATGAAAATTTGTATTATTTTTCAATTTTGAAAATAATAACTTTTTAGCCAATTCTTTGATATTGCTTCTTGAAGTAAATATATTTTTAAAATCATAACAGACATGATATTTAGGATAAAATTTGGAAGTTAAAATTAAGTAAGAGATCAAGTCTCATTCAATTATTAATACTTGTATTAATAATTTGTTTTATCTTAATAATGCACAATTGGTGTTATCTAATATAAGATGTTATGTGTGTCACTTATATAAAAAAAAATAAGAAAGGTTATTATTGACTTAAAAACTAGAGGGAACGTATGTGTCATTTTAAAAGACCATCTTAATTTTTCATTACAAAATAAATTACTTTTGATAAAAAAATAATATTATAGGCTTGACTAATTAATTAAGTTTATAATATAACTAACATTTTTTTAATTAAATAAAATAATAAGGGGAATTGTACATTGGAGAGTATTGGATTGGACTTTGGGATCTAAATCAGAGGCTTATTATAATGAAATAGATAGAGAGGATTAGATAATTGCGCACCTTCTGAAAAATCAAAAGCACTAGTAAGAGAAAATTTAGTGGAGACTACGGGGAAGGTGCAGATTAGCATCTAGAGCTACATGAAACATTTTATTCCACAAGATTGTCACTCTAGGTAGGGGACTGAGATTATCACATTTATGGACATGTATAAGGGATAAGAGTAAAGAGGCGAACTCTAAGCCTCTTAGGTTGTTTGCTTATTAGATTTGTATTGATGCATATGAATTTAATTGAGAATTCATCACTACTTTGTTTTACAAATCATGAATTTACTTTGATTAAATTTGTTTGGTAATTATCTTATGGATTCCAAAGGTTCGTATTACATGTATGAAGGTTTGGAGTTTAATTAGATGAACTTTGATGAATTAATGATGTATATATATATTATTGGAGTATGATGTTTAATTTTGGGATGATTATACAAATATTGGTTAATTTTATGATTTGATGCAAAATGAGAAGAGGGTGAGATCCGTGTGTGAATTAGTCGAGTCAAATGAGATTTCACGGCTCAGTATTGATAAGCACGATTGTGCTTGAAGGAGGCACACAAGTGCACGCATGTGCAGGAGATACCACAGTCGTGCTTGAGGAAGCACGCCTGTGCATGGCCAAAATTAAGGGAACCATGGTCATGATTAATAAAGCACATCCACCCATCCAAAATTAGCTTTTAACGTCTTTAGAGGAGTTGTAGTCTTAGATCTTAACTTTGCAATGGCATTGAAATCACTCAAAAAGAAGGTTTAAAACTGAAGTTTTAATCAAATTAGTGGGCAAAGGTCAAGTTATCTGAATTAGGCTAAAATATTGTAATTTTTTAATTATTAAAAATAATAGATGATAAAATCAAAAGATTTTCTTTAAACAAAGTCAATATCTACAAAGATAAACTATATCAAACGAAATGTGGAAAATATTTATCATCTGTAACATGAAGAAAATCAGACGAAACATACAATTTATCTCTTTGTATTAAATTAATATTTCCAAATGAGACTAACGTTAAATTTTATTTAATATGTTATTCCTTAACCTTAACAGATCAAACAAGAAAAAAGTTTCGAAACTCTCAAAATCTGTTAAAGAGGAAAAAGACAATATCTATTAGAAGTAAAAAAGCAAAATCCCGAATATTATGAAGAAAAAAAAAAGCTCTACAAAAGACTACTCTACACTGACTTCAACTGCTCTACGCTGACATTACTTTCGTCATGCTCAATTTAGAAAGAAATGATAAGTAGCTACTAAATTAGATAAAAGATGAGGGTTACTTTCCACTTATATATTATTTAATTATCTAATCTTTAATAGATGTGAGACTTGGGTTTTTTCCCAATACACCCCCTCACGTCTAGCACTATTGGGCTTGGTACGTGGTTAAATGGACGGTGACCCTTTTTTAATGATCTAGGATAGGTGACCCTTTTTAAAGATCTAGGATAGCTTTATACCATCTTAGAATAGTGGGTTTTAGCCTAACTCAACCCTACAAAACTGGCTTGTAAGATGAATGTTGCTTTTCACTTATATATTATTTAATTACATAATCTCTAGTCAATGTGGGACTTGAATTTTTTTCAATATTACTGGAAGACATTTAATGCTAGCATTAGATACATAAACAATAATCTCTAGGATTAACAAAGAAGATAGACAAAGCAACTTGTGAACCAAATTGAAAGTCCAACTCAAAGTTGTTGTAACAGTCATCTTTACTTAAGCTATTATAAAAAAAGATTAAGCCTTCAAACAACAAATAGAAGAAGTGTTGTAGAAATTGAGAGCAAGACAAAAAGAACAGAAGTGATAGACATTGAGAAGTTTGTATAGAGCTACATAAAAAAATATAAAGAACTAAAAAACTACAAAGAAGCTTTTCATTGTAAATCCTGTACATAGTTCTTTATTGTAAGGGTTGAGCCTTAAAAGGTTTGTGTAAAAAGAATACTTAGTGTTGAACCTAAAAAGACTTGTGTGAAAGAATACTTGGTGTTCAGTCTAGAGAGACTTGATTGAAAGAATACTTGGGTAATTATTTAAAGAGGCAAGTCAAAGACTACTTAAGATTGAGGTAGAAGTGACTCGGTAAAAAAATACTTGTCACATTACAAAAGTTAATGAAATTCAATATGGTTAAATTGAGAACTGAGCATAGTCTCGATAGTTGAGACAAACTAATATAATAATATTTGTAAAGTTATTTTCTTTTCACTGTGCAAAAGTGCGAGTTTTTTGATATACACTATTCAACCCTCATTCTAGTGTGTATCTTTTCTTTATATCTTGCCACTATTATATGTAGCTTTGCACTCGATCACTGTGGATTTGAACGCGATTAGTTTTTAACTCTTTTTTGCACCAAACATACACCAACTAGTTGATATTGAAGTAACTTGCATTGGATACGAAGATTAATTTTCAAAAAAGCATGTTGGTTGCATGAAACAACTCATTTTTTGATCTATAAATTTGGGTCACAACATTCTAATATTTGGGGTTTCAATCGGTGCAAATCTCATAAAGTTGTTATCGTGGGCTCCAATCATTGAAAATGTTAGAAGTAGATTGAGCATGGGGTGAAATTTGTTGTGACATAGTTGTATCAACTCACCTTAATGTATTTTCCATAGTGTATAGTGTCACAATAGATGAGCCACTGAAATGTCCTTTTAGACTACCTGATAAGTGTCTAATTGGTCTAATGAAAAAATTAATTTGAGACACTTATCTAGCATAAATTTTTGGATATAATGATAAAATTTTGGCAAATACATATGGAATCAAAAAGGGGCTCTTAATTGAAGTCATTATATGCAGTGATAATTTTTCTTATCAAAATTCCCTTTATTTTGCAGATTTTGAAGATTGGAACAAGAAAAGAGTTTCTAGAAGCAAATGGATCAGCCCTTTTAAAGGCCTGAGAGCTTTTAAGACCGCAAGCAATTACTGGAGGAGTGGAAAAAGGGCAGATTTAAAGAGCTCAGCTCTTTGGATTACTTAAGTATGAAGGAGTCTCCCAGGTGCTCAGCCGTTAAAAAAGGGCTCAACCCTTTGGGTTACTTCATGATGAAGTATTCTCCAATCCGCTCAGTCATTTCCAGACGCTGAGCGGTTCCTTCTCTTTCTTGCCCACTCTATTTTAATTCCAACAACTATAAAAGGTAAGAGGAGAGAGAAAATTCATTATCACGAGTCGCACGAAAGAAGAACAGAGACGAAAGAAGAAAACAGAGCACCTTGGAGCTCGCGAGAACGCGGTTCTCCGGAGGATCTCTTTCTTCTACCTTTCTTCTTGTTATTTTGTGATATCTTGTATCATGGAGAGCTAAAGCTCTAGGGTTGGGGTTAATGTAGTCATCGAACTCCTTTGTATTCCTTTTTGATTCATATATTGAGTACATCTATTACTCAATGTCAAAGACTTGTATTCTGTTCTTAATACTTAGATAAAGTGGTATTTATCTTCGATCTTGGATTTAGAATTTGGTTGGAAAACGTTTTCTAAATCTAGATTTGAAACAAATCACCTATTAGTTTTGAAAGCCAGGGATAGTTTCAAAATTAATAGTTGGAACAAGTTCTGATTCTTAATGCAAGAAATTTAACTGAATGAAGTGAGGAATCATTCATTGAGTTAAATATCTTAGAGCATATTTAAAATATAAGTCAAAAGCATTTTTAAAAGTCTTTTTATTAAAATATTTAGTTTTAGTAGCAAATTCTTAAAAAGTACTCTTTAAATTTATCATAAAAATTAAATATTCTTTTAAGCTTAAATTAAAAGAGGCTCCACAATTGGCAATAAATAAGAATAAGTTTTATTTTGATGCTTTCAATGATTTTCTTGCATTGATTAGCATTTCTAATATATATATATATATATATATATATATATATATAATTTTTAAAAATTTTATATATTCATTTTTAATTTTTTTTGGTGAAAATTTGTTTTTGTTTCTTAATACCATATTTCATCAAAGAAATTACAAATTAAATGTGATAAATTAAAAAAGTAAAATCAATTAGTTACTATTGCATTTTGATTAGTTAAAAGATTATTTATACTTTTAATTGATTGATTAAACTAGAATTTTCATCAACATATTTGGTGTAACACTGTGTTGTGATTTTATTGTTTATTTAATTTATGTTAATTAAATGATATATGTTGATGTTTTATTTTATTATTTTAAAACTTTAGAAATTAAAGAATTTTAAAGAGTTTAGTTATTTGAAATAGTTTTGTAATGAGATTAAAGTTGACCAAGTTTAGGATAAGGTATATAAGATTTTTTGAGAACTTGAATTTCACAAATTTATTTCTCAAACTTCCTAAAGAGAAAAAGTTTTAGAAAGAAAGACTTTGGAGCCAAAGGAGATCGTTCTTCCATGCGACTTCATTAAAGTGCTCTCATCCTTCCCTGGAGCATAGATTTGAGTTGCTAAGTTGAGATTCAAAATCTGAGAACTAAGAATCAAATGTTTGAGTTGCGTGCGACGAGAACTTGAGAGGACACATTCTTCATCATTCATCATTCTTTTCCCTCATTTCTTGAAGATTTGAGGTGAAGAAAACTTGTAGAGAAGTCTTTGTTTTATTGTATGTGCTGATTCTTTTGTTGATTTGCTTAGTGGTGGCTTTGATTGTTGAATTTGAAGAAGTAAAGCCATGATGTCTTAGGTTTTTGGGCATTTTGTATATCTTGAAGAAGAATTGATGATCTGAGGCTCGGATTTTGTTGATGCATGCTATTTAAAAAGATTAGTTTGAGTTGTTGATGTCGTACATATATGTTGATTTGATGTTTCCATGCTGAGTTGGTGTAGATTGATGGTTGGATTGTTGGGAATAGTTTACTTGTTCATGTTAGGTGATGCAAATTCTTTATTTGGTTGAAGTTGTTAGGTTTGTTCACATAAAATGCCCATAGGGCTCACTCAAGTGATCTCGATCAACCACTATAAGAAAAACGAAAATTTTCGACATACATAATCCGTCAATAAAAGGAATGTCCGTCAGAAATTCTCTGTTTTTGATGAATTTTCGATAGATGCAAATTCGTCGAAAAAATGAGCGTCGGAAAAAAAAATCTATCATAAACAATTTAATCCGTAAAAAAATTTTCACAGATACATTGTTAGAAATTTTTTACGAATACATCTATCATTTGAGTGTATTTGGCCTCATATTTAAGTGTAACAACCCTCATATTTGACTCTTCAAGGATTCTATTTCATGACACTTCACTTTTTAGCATGTTTTATCCTTACTTACACAATTTTTAAGAGACTTCTCAGAAGGTCACCTTTTATTATATTACTCCAAGTCAAGCACGCTTAACTATGAAGTTCTGATAAGATAAGCTACCGAAAAACATATGCATGTTATCAGTATAGGTAGTACAAATTAATTCATTTAAGTCATCCTCAATTTTACAATCTCATACTATACTACCTTTGGATCCCTTTCATTTAAGTGTATCCAAACTGTTATAAAAATATAATAATTATATTACCAATAATAATAATTATTATATTATATTTAATTAATCTTTATTTATATATATACTTATTTTTATAATCAACAATCTACTTATTTCTATTTAAAATTTATATTATGATATAATTTAAATTATTTATTATAAATTTAAGAGTTTAAATAATAATTTATTTATTTTAAAATGAGAAGGGTTATAATAACAACGGTATAACTTTTACTAAGTATTACATTGTTCAATAACTTTATATTAAATGTGAATTTTGTAAATCCAACCGTTAGATTAAAAGTTCATATCATTATATGTTTATATCAAATTTTGATAAACCTGAACAGTAACTTGAAGATAATCAAAATGTTCATATTTTAATATATTTTAAAATATATATATTACGTCAATTTTATTTTACAAGAATGAAGTATCAAATCATCCTGAATTAATATAAAATTTTGTATATATAATCTAAGAGTAAAAAATTTCAATCTAACAGTTAAATTTATAAAATTCACATTTAATATAAAATTATTGAGCGGTGTAATACTTAGTAAAAGTTACACCGATGTTATTATAACCCTTCTCTTTTAAAATATTATTTTTATAAATTAAATTTTAACATTTTAAATAAATTATTAATTAACTTAATATATTTATTCATCTTAAATATAAGATATAAAATTCAAAAAATGTATTTATCCTTGTTTTATTTTCCAATTATCAATCATTAATAAAATACTAATTTAAAATATTATTTAGTTATATCATAATATTTTTATATCAAATTTAAAACTAGATATTAGTTATACAAAAATATCAAGATCATATGATAAATTGTCAATAAGATTATAATTTTTTTTAGGGGATCAATAAGATTATAGTTAAATAATTTAAAATAATTAATTTTTCAATTATATTGTTTACATATAATTTACTCCAAAGCTAATCAATTTTTTTTATATTAATTATTAGTAAAATTTAATAACTTTTAATTTAATAATTGGATTGATGAAATTCAACATACATCATGGATTATTGAACGGAATAACTTTACTAAGAGTTACTTTATGAGTCATTTGATTCCTCTTCTCTCTCTCTCTCTCTATATATATATATATATATATATATATTAAAATATATATATATATATATATATGTTTAAAATTTTGTTGATGATCTTTTTTAATATATGATTGTCAATTTTCGTCAAAAATTCTTACATTTTTGACAAATATAAATTTGTCTGAATTATTCCATCAATAATATAACTTTTCCTACGAATTTTTTATCCATCAGAAATATTAATTTTTTGACAATTTATACCTGTCAAAAATTATCAATGGATATATTGGTTGGAAATTACTGACGGATATATTTATTCGCAAAAA
The DNA here is from genome assembly GCF_000230855.2 of Cajanus cajan. Lineage (NCBI taxonomy): Eukaryota > Viridiplantae > Streptophyta > Magnoliopsida > Fabales > Fabaceae > Cajanus > Cajanus cajan. The sequence goes on from NC_138519.1 coordinate 2,560,361, forward strand.
TTTTTTTGACAGATTTGTATCCGTCAAAAATTAAGCTTGTTTAGAGTGAGTTGTGAGTACTTTAGGTGAATTTTATTTGCTCAAAGCGAACTCTTCATGACTTGAAGCAACTATTTCTTTGAGAATTAAATCTTTTAAGCCACCTTTTCTCTAAGTTGCTTTGTGATGTGCATGAGGCATGTTTTTATGTAGAGATGTGTTGTGATGCATGATACATGATGTTAAACTATGTTGTTAACTTAGGATTAGAAGAGAAGTGTCATTTTAAAAGTTAAAATATCCCATTGTGTGGATGTGTTGTAGTATTCGGACAGCCTAATGGTAAAAGAACCTTTCTTAAGTATGGTTGTCTCTTAAAATGGAGTGGAGTCTCTTTTAGGTCCTTAGTTAATATTGTGTGGGGTGAGGTCGAGTCATACTACTTTAAAAGTGACTAATTTGAGTAAGATGTGAAGTTAAGGAATAAAACCCTTAACCAATTACCAAAAAGTTGCATGGTATCGCTAGGATAGTTAGCAAGCTATTCTCATATGTGACTTGATTAATGCATGTCAATGTTGTGGTAGAGTCACACTCAAGCTATATTATTCTTGACAATAGGTATTGAACCTTCCTAAAGTAAGTGATAAAATCCAAGAAATCATAATACATTAAAAATTGTTGATCTAGCAAGTCCAAAAAAATCATGTTGTTATTAGTTCAGTAAAATCAAACAATTTAGACAACTCACTTCTATTATAAGAGATCTCTTAATTGAAATATGTAATGACACATAATGTTGTTTTATTAATATGTTACGTTGATAAGTTGTGTTATAAATTGAAAGTTTTCTATGGTGTAAGTCCATGTGTTATGTTGTGAAGTTATTTAGTGGTGTTCATATATTTATCAATGCTGTTAAGATGGGCCTTAGTTGTATGTTGTGTTGTTTTGTTGAAATTGTTAATATAGCTAGTTCACTATTTTATATTATATGTTGTTTCGTTATTTATGAACTTACTTTTACTTTTTCTTGTTGTTTGACAATGATCTTTTATTATGAGAGTAAGGTAGGATTAGATCATGCTGAGATGGCTCTTTCTTTTGTGTGTCTGTACAAGATTTGGTTATAATCCCACTAAAAGATTTTATGTTTTTAGTTGTTTATTTCCTTACATACATATTGTTGCATGAATATACGGGAATCACTTGCATAATAGTTTTAAGTTAGATTATATGTGTTTTCAATTCTATTATAATTGTGCCATAATAAGTGTAGTGACAGATTAAGTCATTATACATGACATTTAATTTAATTTCCAGATCACATTTTTAAATATACATCTCAATCAAAGTATATATATACTTAATTTTTATATTAGAATTCTAAGATGAATGGTCACTTGAATATTCTAAATGGCTATGTACTACCGAAAATTATTATGTATTTAGGATCACCAAAAGTATCTGTTACAAATATTGTGAATATATTACAGATATTGTGAATTATTACAGATATTGTGGATACATATATTATGACTATTATCTTCACTATCAATTAGGGATATGATTAGATTAGTTTCCATAATATTAAAGATTAGTATCTCTATCATTTATTGTATTCACTCTATAAATAAGATTGGTATGTGTACAACAATTACACACAATTCCTGAATCACAACATGGTATCAGAGCTTAGGTTCTTCTTTTAGAGTATATTTTTCTCTCTTCTTGCAAAGGCCCTTGCTGCCACCTCCAAGCTATCGCCGACCGTCGCGCCGGCAGCTACCGCCTCCGATCGCTGCACTACCGACCATCGCTTCTGGTCGCCCACTCTAACCGTCATCGGCCGCTGCGTCGGCGGTTACCACCTCAAGATGTCGCACCGCCGACCGCCGCCTCCAGTTGCTACCTCCAACTGCAGCCTCCGATCGTCGTGCTGCCAGTTGCTGCGCCGTCGACCGTCGCCTCTAGTCGCTGCCTTCAGTTGTCACCTTCGACCGCCACCTTGGGTCGTCACACCGCCGCCACTGGTTGCTTCCTGTCACCGCCTCTAACTGCCGCTTCCGATTGCCACCTCTGACTGCCACTTCCAGTCGCCAACTCCGACCGTCACTTCCGATCGCCGACTCCAATTGCCGCTTCCGGTCGCCGCTTCTGGTCGCCAACTCTAACCGTCGCTTCCGGTCGCCACCTACAACCGCTCCAGTAGCTGACTCAGACCGTCACTTCAGGTGGTCGTCGCCTCCGATCGCTGCTTCCAGTCGCTGCCTCCGATCGCCACCTCTGACCGCTGCCTCCGGCTGCCTCGGTGACCGGTTAGCATATATGTTCACAAAATCGCTTAAAAGACCTCAAATTGATTACATTTGTAACAAGCTTGGTGCATATGATATATATGCTCCAACTTGAGGGGAAATGTTACAGATATTGTGAATATATTACAGATATTGTGAATATACTACAGATATTGTGGATACATATATTATGGCTATTATCTTCACTATCAATTAGGGATATGATTAAATTAGTTTCCATAATATTAGAGATTAGTATCTCTATCATTTATTGTATTCACTCTATAAATAAGATTGGTATGTGTACAACAATACACATAATTCCTGAATCACAACAATATCATGATCTCAATTAATCACTTTGTGATATGTATTTAAATTTTTAACGTAAAAAATAATTAATTACTTTTTATTATATGTTATATATATAGAAATTAGTTAAATATTATGTGAGAATCACTTAATAATCTTGTAAAAAGTATTACTTAGTTACATTGGTTTTTAATAAAGCAAAATTAATAATTAATAATAAAGATAGTTTATAAAATTATATTTATTTATTCATTAGCTTTTTCTGGTAGTTGTAAAAGGATAATTTATAAGTATATTGAGTTTCCATTTTGGCGTATAATAATAGTAATGCAGTTGGTGTAAAAATAAAAATTAAAAGTAATGCAGATTGAATCCGAAGAAATTACTCCGATATCTTTCACTGTTACTCATGATAAATATATACATATGATAAACAAAAACATATAATTATTCACCAGAAACAAACAAACATGTATAATACTGTAATCGACATACTATAAAACATGTAGTCAACTAAATTTAATTAATAAAACAAATAAAGCAGAACATGAAGGAAAAAAAAATTCTTGTAAGAGTATTTAGAATCTTACCTTCAGTGTGACACAAACTAAGAATGAGGAAAGCTCTTATTCTTCAACAGAGTTAGTACTCCATTTTTGGATTTCTTATCTTCTTTGTCTTCCCCTCACATTTTCTTTCCCTTTCTGAATATTCCCGTCGATCGATTTGAAGCTGGTGCGAGATAGGCAGCTTAGAAATATATATACTTAGCAATGGATCCATGAAAAGAGCGCAAGTAAGTGATAAGATCATACCTTGAGAGTGAAACAAACCAAAAAAGAGGAAAGCTCTTAATCTTCAATTCATTCACCAAGCAACTACTCCTGTTGTCTGTCTGTCTTGAAAGATGCACTTCATAATATATATCCATATTTATCTTTATATGAGTGAAATTTCTTGATATATATAGATTCATATAAGCTATAAACAAAGGAACAAACCTTGTCTGATCTGTTCTAGGAATGTAAGTTGAGATCTGTCTTCCCTTTTCACAACTCCAAATGGTGAGCAATAAACTGAAAGTGATGAAGGGAAGAAAAAAGCTAAGATATGTGGAAGGCGTAAGTCCGAAGAATACTGAGAAAGAGCGCAACAAAGAAACGGGGAAAAAAGTATATAAAACAAAAGTGAACCTCGTCTTTTCTTTTGTTGACTAAAATAATATCTTCACTTTTCTTTGAAAGGGCTGCGCCAGCGTCTGAACATATTGAGCAAGGTTAACAGAATCGTGCGATCTTACCTCTAAGTGCCTACTCGTCCGAAAGCGCAATCGTCTAAACTCAAGCAATGTAGAGTAGTAGGAGCGGCGATTTCTGCGTCTCTCCCTTTCAGGTTTCAAGTTCAGACTTTTAGGTTTTGTTCAGTATTTTAACTTTTTATTTGGGGCTATACCTATTATTATTAGGTCTCATGTTTACGTTTTGGGCCTAATAAAATTATAATCCATAACCTAAACCCAAATCAAAGTTTGTTCAGCCACTAAACCTAAATATCTAATGACTACTAATAATATAATATTATCAAATCATCGATTGAATGGCGACGAACGTGAACGAGCAGTACGTACAAGTGTACAACCTTTCATTCTTGTTCTTCACGTATCACTTATCGCAACCGCAAGATTGCAAGTGACGTTCGATGTGAACGAGCCGTACACACAACCCTTTTTTTATATGCTTATAAACATTTTATTATGAATTTAAATTTAAATTAAATATTTCATGTGTTATGATGATCTTTTTCCTTCTTATTTATACTATATTAGATGTACGCATAAGAATTTATATGGATATATTTTGATTTTATAATTTTAGTATAATCTTATGTTTTGTGTTACGAATTTATGATTTATGATTCTCTTACCTAATTTTCAGTCAAACTAAAATCTCGATTTTGATTATCTTGATATTGAGAAATAACAAATAAATAGTATGATGATATCTATTTAAAGTAAAACGAGAATTTGATGAATTGCTAACCAGATTTTCCATTGAAAAATGTTTTAATACAACTATTAATCAATGAAAATATTTTACAATTAATTATTTTTAAATATCTTTTAGTCTTTATAATTAAAAAAATTATTTTAGTTTCTATATAAATTATTTTTTTTCTTCTCTTTTGATGTGTATAATTGTAATAATTTTTATTTTTATGCCCTATGAAAATAGTCTATAGAGGCTTAAAAAAATAATAAAAAAATATGTAAAGAAACTAAAATAGGATATTCTTATTTAATTAACAATTATTTCAAATAAAATAAGATAATAAATGCTCGGATATAATTGGATAAAACTCTCTCGTTCTTATTAAAATTGACGACACACATAAATATTTCTCTCTTCCAAACATTAAATAATTAGGTAAAAAATAATTAAGTGAAAAGAAAGAATATTAATTCAAAAGATGTTAAGGGTAATTTTGAAAAAAAAAAATTAATACCTTTGAACTATTTTTTTGAGAGTATAATTTAATTGAAAGGGTTTTATCTATAATCTATAACAATAGATAAAGGGGATGGGCTTCGTTTCCATAATTTTTAAGACACTTATACCCTTTTCTAATTGCATACTCTTTTACTTAATTTGTATAATTATTTTGGTCATAAATGAAAAATAAAAATGTTTGTTCAAAAATCACACCTCTCTCACCAAAATTTCTCTTTTTTGGAAACCGCTTCTCCCACGTTCATAAAACGTAGTTTTACATTCTCTTTCCCTTTTTTCTTTGTGTACTTACCAAAACACAATGAAACCAATGACAACAAAGAGAAATTTGAGACTATCCTATAGATGGAGATTACACTACAACAAAAAAGTATCATCAACGACTATTATTTAGTGACAATAAGATAATTGTCAGTATATTATTATTAGCTAAAGTTTTTTGTGGCCAATAAAAATTAGCCAGTAAAACTTTATTTATAGTTACAATTTTTTTAAAATTATTAATATTAATTTTTATTTGAACTTCTTTTTAAAAAAATTCCTTACACTTGGTACATAACGTATTTTTGATCTAATTACATATATTAAACTATACATGATAAAGATTGATACAGCACTTAGATTCCATGCATTAATTAAAAACTAGCATAATTTATACATTCACCAACTACTACAGCCTGGTTCGCATACCTATTATTATTAGGTCTCATGATAATGTTACTATCATTCTAAAATGATGCAAACCAGGCTGTAATATCATAATTTATACATTGGTGCGATTGATGCCAAGGCTGTAGTATCATAATTTATAAAATGATAGTAACATTATCATTTTAAAATCCACTAATGTGTTGGCCACTAAAATATCGTACATTTTAAATAAATAAATAAATAATGGTGAAACGTGCAGCGCGAGGGGAATATAAAATGATAGTAACATTATCAATGACGCGATTGACGACAAGACTTATCACGAACCTGGGATACAGTGTTAGTATCACATGAGCAAAATTTGACTTTCGCAAAATATAAATTAAAAATTAACGAATTTTAAAATGTAAAATGTTTCCCGAACACATGGATTATCTCTTGTTTGCAGAGGACAATGTGAACCAATCGAGATCGACATTGATGCGAACCAGGCTGTAGTAGTTGGTGAATGTATAAATTATGCTAGTTTTTAATTAATGCATGGAATCTAAGTGCTGTATCAATCTTTATCATGTATAGTCTAATATATGTAACTAGATTGAAAATAGCTTATGCACTGAGTGTGAGGAATTTTTTAAAAAAAAAGTTCAAATAAAAATTAATATTAATGATAATTTAAAAAAAATTGTAACTATAAATAAAGTTTTATTGGCTAATTTTATTGACCACTAAAAATTTTAGCTAATAATAATATACAGGAAATTATCTTATTGTCACTAAATAATAGTTGTTCATGTTATTTTTTGTTGTAGTATTTCCTGCGACTTTTTCATAAAAATTTGTAGAAAAAGTCACATGTAATAAGATAAATTCTAATAATGATATAACTGTTTTTGGTTTCTATTTTTTAGTGGATCATTATATCTATTAGATGTAAAAAAATAAATTATATCATATATGAATAATTACATCCCTGTACCAAAATCTCTTTTTTGGAAATCACTTCCCACGTTCATAAAACATAATTGCATATTATCTTTTCCTTTTCCCTTCAGGTACCAAAATACAATGAAATCAATAACAACGAAGAGAAGTTTAAGGCTAGCCTATTATTAGATTAAGAAATTGTATAAATATAAGAACCGATTAAAACTTGGTTTGGTCATGTGAGATCAAAGACAAGAAGGTGAATATTATTTTTAATTGATACATACATGATTACATTTTTTTTTATTTAATATTATATGGTAGAATTTTAAGTACAAATATCAAGTTTTTGTTGTGTTTGTGTTTTTTTTTTTTTTTTTGCATTTTTGGCTTTATATGCTTCGTCTGAGATTAAATTTTATGGGTTTTGCTTGAGATTTTGTAGGAGTGTAAATTATGACCAAATTTTTTATAATTTGTATATTGGTATTATTTTTTAATCAATGGTGATTTTTCTTGCTCATAAGTTTGTTAGTTTTTATGCTTATAAATAATATTATACATTATCATGGAAGGCCCATAAACAGTAAAAGATGGAGTTTCAAGAAATTTTGTTTTACATACAAGGATTCTTAACACTAATGTGAATTAGTCTAAATTGGCCATATTTTATATTTCTACTTTAGTTGTTTTAACTTATTTATTTTTGCCTTATTTTAACACACCAATATTAGTATATTGTTATTTTTTTTATTTACTTTTATGTATCTTTACAATTACAATCATGTGTAGTGTAATATTTCTCATATATTTTAAACATTATCTAAAGCTGATACCTGATTTTGGTGTATACATTTCATTTTTCCTTTATTACCTTCTCTTTATTTCAAGAAGAATACATTATTTATGTATTATTTTAAAATAAAAAATGATAAACAAGAATTAATCAAAATCAAAATTTGTGAGCGGTGGGCAATTAAAAGCATAAATACACCGTCTTTAACATTTTTATAACTTCCACATTATTGTTTTCAATTTTGGTTTCCACTCTTTAAAATCATTTTACCTTGACTCAATCTTCTCTAATAAAAAAATAACAATACTAAGAATACAAGTAAAAAATTGTTACATTTATTTCTTAGTCCATGTAATTTCACATCCTATATAAAAGCATTAACCATCCTTTTCTCCTTTGATTTCTTTTTTTTTTTCATTTTTCTTTATTTTCTTTGGTGGTTGGCATATAATAGGTTACTAGAATGGAAGCAAGTAGCAATTCTCAATAGGCCAAAACAAATATTTGGCCTTTTTATTTTTTTGTGTGGTATATATATATAGGAGAGGAAAGATAAAGGATAATATTGAAGAGTCTTGGATCCTGAGGACTAAGCAAATTTGTAAGAGATGACTATAATATAGAAGGTATAATAATCTTTTGATGGGTCCACTACATGAGCACAAACCCAATAAATTTAGTATAAATAGTAACAAGTAGGAGACAGAAGGTACATTATTAACATTCACACATTACAACATTAATTATTTGAAATTGTCTAAACCGAAGAGTAACTTAAACATTAAGTACTTTTGTAGGTGCTCCCTTATTTCCATTATCATAGGTAAACTCAAGAAAACGGCTACTCTAACGCGAGAAGACAAATAAGGGGAAGACTTGAAGCAAGATTATTGAAATACCCTTATGTAGGTACATGTGGAAAATGTGAAAAGAGAAGAACAAAAAGAATATTTAAAATTAATCTCACATTGAAATTCTAGTCCTTTATGATATTATTTTCTTTACTTTTTTTAATTTTTCTAAATATTTATTGTTCAATTTTATCTATGTACATATTCAAATTTAACTCACAAAGATGAATCAACATTCTTTTATTAAGTAAGTGAGCAGTTCTTTCATATGTATAGCATATACAATCAACATTCATATATTTACTTATACATTCATATATTTAATTATGTTTAGTCGTGAGCATTTCTTTTATTTCAATCTTGTTTTCTCTTAGTTTGAGTGAATTATTATTTGAGGATGTTGCAATGGTAGCCCAGTGGATGATGCAAAGTGCAATGCTACACAATGAGAAATAATTAGGTAAAAAATAATTAAGTGAAAACAGAGAATATTAATTCAAAAGATGTTAAGGGTAATTTTGAAAAAAAAAAATAATACCTTTGAACTATTTTTGTGAGAGTATAATTTAATTGAAAGGGTTTTATCTATAATATATAACAATAGATAAAGGGGATGGACTTCGTTTCCATAATTTTTAAGACACTTATACCCTTTTCTAATTGAATACTCTTTTACTTAATTTGTATAATTATTTTGGTCATAAATGGAAAATAAAAATGTTTTGTTCAAAAATCACACCTCTCTCACCAAAATTTCTCTTTTTTGGAAACCACTTTTCCCACATTCATAAAACGTAGTTTCACATTCTTTTTCCCTTTTTTCTTTGTGTACTTACCAAAACACAATGAAACCAATGACAACGAAGAGAAGTTTGAGGCTATCCTATAGATAGAAATTACACTACAACAAAAAGTATCATTAACAACTATTATTTAGTGATAATAAAATAATTGACTGCATATTATTATTAGCTAAAGTTTTTAGTGGCCAATAAAAATTAGCCAATAAAACTTTATTTATAGTTACAATTTTTTAAAAATTATCATTATATTAATTTTTATTTGAATTTCCTTTTAAAAAAATTCCTCACACTCGGTGCATAACGTATTTTCAATCTAGTTACATATTTTGCTCATGTGATACTAACGCTGTATCCCAGGTTCGTGATAAGGTAGTCCTCGTACTAATCCAAACCTAATAAAAAGAAGTCGTTGCAACTTTATTATATATAAAAAAGTGATTATTAATTAGTATTTAATGGTAGTATTAGGTGTCGGTTGATTGAGAAACAGGAACTCTCGAGTGGACACAAACTTAATTAACACCTCACATATTTCCAGCTAACTATTAAAAATCGCAACTAATAAAATATAATAAAAATCAACATTTAAAATAGAATGCATAATATGTTTTTATTAGTATGACAATGATGGTTTTAATTTGTCTTGTTTTATAAAATTTTAATTTTAATGCGGAGGATCCTTTTATATATATATATATATATATATATATATATATATATATATATATATATATATATATATATATATATTTGCATATCTTTTCTAAGAGATGAAGGACTAAGTGAAGAGCGGAATAATGAGAATACAAGAATTTTATTATAAAAAAATATATTATTATCCTATGAGCAAAATTAATTAATTGTATTGCAACAATATCCACAAAAAATGGTTCTCCAAAATTGAATGAATCTTTGGCTTTTCCATTTCATCGGGTAGAATAGGTTCTGTGTCAAAACAGCTCCATTGGATGTCAAAGATGCCTTCAACAGGTTCAGTGCCTGACCAGAAATAATAATAATAATGTAAAGCTCATTATATTCAATTATTTGACCAAATTAAAAGCATTGATATGAATCGAATTTTCTTACACCAATATTGTAGTAGCGTGAATGAATATGTCGTAAATGAAGAGTGGATCGTGAATATTACCTCGTGTGACTTGGTGATTTTCACCGAATTTTCCTCCAAATCATCCAACAGGAGATTCTGCATTTCTTGCAGATACGTAATGCTAGTGGTTGTCAATTCATTTGAATTCGTAGTAGTTTTCACTTTCAAATCATCGCTCACCACAAAGGTACACGGCCTCTTCACAAATCCCACTGCACGTTCTCTTGCTCCATCACAACATCTTGGCTCAAAAAGTTTCATTTCTGCTGGATCTCGTAACATATCTCTTTTCGTTGAAATCATTTTCCTTTCACTGCCCTTATCATCTGTCACCGGAGTGCCATACCAATACTTAGGAGTGTGGACTTCTTGTAAAACATTTAGTTGAATGCTCTTACAACCAAATTGAGGAGCCACTCCTGGATTCAGTAACAGTTTCTTCGATGATCCTATGAACCATGATGAATCCAGATTCTTCACACTTGCGTACAAGTTATCAATACTTCCCAAGGATAATTTACCATTCATATGGTTCAGAATAGACCCAAGAGGTGTTGTGAGGAAGCTGACTAGAAAATCAACAAAATTTCCATCTTCTTCAGCAAACAGAATCTCTTTCTTTGATTTGCTCACCATTACCTTGATTTCTACTGAACCTTTCCAATTACTTGGGCCAATGTATCGTGAGAAAGAGTCGGATGGAATAGATTCTTTTTCCAAGAATGCATCACTTAGAGGAGTTTTGGAGGTTAATGCCTTCTTTAGTACCCTAATCATCTGGGGTGGGGAAAAAAAGCAAGTTATAATTTCATTAAACAGGTAAATTTGAGTAGAAGTTTGCAGACACGTTATGAATGAAAAGCAATATTAATTACCTCGTTCTTGCCAACTTGTAATGACTTTTCTTCAATCTTGCTCAAGTCTTTGAGTCCATATTTGCGGAGGGGTTGTACTGCGTTACCTGGAGAGCTTTCGAGGACTGTCAAGTCATCACAGATCAAGAACATGGCATCCCCCTTAACAAAAACACCATTATCCCCTTCTCTGGATTCTTTTAACAGCTCCGTTTCGTTTGTCATCAATTTCCCACAGGAGCACGTTGCCCCATCAAAAGTACTCACCAGCAAACCATTGCTCTTTGAACAGGTGTCACACATGAAATACTTTGTGGGTGATGTGTGATCCACATTCACTTTTAGTCTCTGGCAAGAGGCTTATAAAGGGTTGCGAGGAGAAATCAACATTTCCTTGCACATCTTGTTCCAGAATACATCAGGGTTTAAATCTCTCACACTCTGGTACAGATTGTTGATGCAACCAATCTCGGACTGAAGCCTGGTGATAGTTCCCAATGGAAGGGTGAGGAAACTGAAGAGAACATCTACAAAGTCTCCGCTTGCTTCCGCCATAACTACACGGTCTTTTTCAGTGTCCAGCCAATATCTTAAAGGGATTCCTACTGTTACTTCTTCGTTGGAAGCCATGACTGAAACATCAACTAAAGGAAAATGTACAAGTTTCACTAACGTTAAATTTTGATAACGGGGAGCGTTGTGTATGTCGATGGTTGGAATTAAGGAAGCTGTACAAGGAAAATCATGCTTAAAGATAAACACAACCATGATTCACTATAATAAAATAGATTTTAAAATCCACTAATGTGTTGGCCACTAAAATATCGTACATTTTAAATAAATAAATAAATAAAAAATGGTGAAACGTGCAGAGCGAGGGGAATATAAAATGATAGTAACATTATCCAATGTAAAATGTTTCCTGAACACATGGATTATCTCTTGTTTGCAGAGGACAATGTGAACCAATCGAGATCGAGATTGATGCGAACCACGCTATAGTAACTGGTGAATGGATAAATTATGCTAGTTTTTAATTAATGCATGGAATCTAAGCGCTGTATCAATCTTTATTATGTGTAGTTTAATATATGTAACTAGATCGAAAATAGAGTTTTTTTTTTTAATATACTGTTTTTTTTTTATTTATTTAAATGACCCAAAGTGAAACATATTTACGTAAATATACCATTTGATTTTTTAGGTGATGGGTAACCGATTTCTCAAAGGGATTTTTTCAAAATTTTGAAAAATCCCTTTGAGAAATCGGTTACCCAGTAACCAATTTCTCAAAGGCCCTTTTTTTTTTTTTTTTTCGTTTTCTATTTTTTTTTTTTCTGATTTTTAAGTTTTTTTTTCAGATTTATAATTTTTTTTAGTTTATCAGTTTAAAATATATAGAATTTAAAAAAAATTATAATGAAATTTAAAATAATTAATTTAGTTATTATTTTGAATTTAGATTATAAGAATGTATTTAAAATTAAATTTAAAGAATAAAATTGAATAAAATTAAATTTAATTAGAAAATTTAAAAAAGAAAATATTATGATAAATGACAACTTTAGAATATGGACTGCTTGTACTGCTTTAACTTCATTTGCAGTTGTAGTCTGGCATCAAACTGATAGAGTCCAATTGCAATTTGGCTTATGCCAACCAATTCCCAACGAAGCTCATAATCTTGATAAATTGCACGACATAGACATGAGAGGACATAGCGACACCAACTGGGCTCAACAACATGCTGACTGGATTTCCATTTGGAAAGACAGACGCAAACATGTTATTTTTGGGGAACCACTTCAAGGGCCTCTCCTACACACTCCAGAGTATTTACAATGGTTTCATGCTAATTCTAAATTATTTCTTTGTAGCCAGTATTCTTCATCTCATGCATCCACTTCTAGTACGCAACTCCCAACAACAACTACAACAACATTCGCAATGGCTGGAGATAATCACCCACCTTATATTGTGGAACAACATCCTCAGTCTTATCCATCATTTCATACACACCATGAACAATTCATGTACACACCACCATCAACAACAACTCCAACAGGGGACTTCATGAGCAATCTTTTTGGCATCGACATACACACGCCACAAAGTGCATATAATTACATGCAAAGCATGAATTTCCCTTCATTTTCGTCTTATCACTCTGAGGTCGATGGAAGTGGTTCGTCAAATCCAGCCACTGATACTGTTAATATACAACATGACGAGGACCAGGTTGAACCACAACAACCACGCATTGGTCGTCGAAATCCAACAAGGAACCGGCAACCTCCGAGGTGTGGAACGGGTAGCCATAAACATCATTAAAGTTGGATTCTAGTCTCCATGGGGCGTCCCGGTAAATCTTAGCCCTCTTCCTGACCACCTAAAACATTTGTACAATTATAAAATTTTAGATTAAATATTTTACTTGTTTGATGTATTAAAGTGGTATAAAAATTAATCCATACCTCGATGCTAGCGGAAATGTAATATCCCGTTGGACTCTTGGTTGGATGGAGGGCATTCTATACCAAGCCCAAGACTGTAGAAGTAAAGAACATCCACCCATTTTCTTTGAGGATGGATAGATTGCCCTACACAATTCTCTATACAAATGTGCCAAACAAGCAGAACCCCAACTATATCGTCCTGCACGTTCCAAGTCAGCCAATAATGGTAAATACATTAAGTGAATTCTATTACCTGACTTGTCTGGCATAATGACACCACCGATCAACCCTAAGATATATGTTCGACAATGTTGAAGCAATTATTGTTGAGTGGGTTCTTCTGGTAGTGCAATTGCATGGTCTCTTAACCATTTGAGTTTTATGGTTGAGCCAACTAGAGCTTCCCCTTTTGGAGGTACGAAGCCTAATAACTCGTAACATAATTCATCCCAGTCAAACAAAGTTGGTCCTGTTACTGGTTTGCCGTCAATCCTTAAACCCAATTGTAGTGCCACATCTTCCAAAGTCACCGTGCACTCACCAACCGGGAAGTGAAAAGTATGTGTCTCAGGTCTCCACCTCTCCACCAAAGACGTTATCAAACAATCATCGATTTTAAAATGTCTTATTTTTGCAACCTCGGCAAAGCCAGCAACCTCCAACAAATTCTCAATTCTTGGGTCAGGTGCAGGCATGGAATGATAGTAAGATTGAATGATTTGATCACTTGTTGTCTGCAAAAATGGTAGAATTAAAATGTTAGTAAAAGATAATATTAGTTGTCAACATTATGCAATGTATAATAACTTACCATAAGATGAGTATCATTTGACCTATGAAGGTGTTGTTTCCACAACATAGTTGAAGATGAAGAAGACATTATTGAAGAACAATAGCAACGAAATTGAATACTGCAATAGCTGAAGAGAAATGATCTTTGGTTGTGTGTTTAGTGTTGGATTGTACGTAGTGTATATATAGTGGAAAAAATTAATGGTTGATGCAGAGTAATGAATGCTTGGTACCAGAGCGTCAGAAAAGTTATTGCTATGTGCAGGGTGTCATTGATGCAGGGTGTCATTGATGCAGTGTGTCATTGATGCAGGGTGTCATTGATGCAGTGTCCCAGAGCGTCAGAAAAGTTATTGCTTTGTGCAGAGTAATGAATGCTGTGTCCCAGAGCGTCAGAAAAGTTATTGCTATGTGCAGGGTGTCATTGATGCAGGGTGTCATTGATGCAGTGTGTCATTGATGCAGGGTGTCATTGATGCAGTGTCCCAGAGCGTCAGAAAAGTTATTGCTTTGTGCAGGGTGTCATTGATGCAGTGTGTCATTGATGCAGGGTGTCATTGATGCAGGGTGTCATTGATGCAGTGTCCCAGAGCGTCAGAAAAGTTATTGCTTTGTGCAGAGTAATGAATGCTGTGTCCCAGAGCGTCAGAAAAGTTATTGCTATGTGCAGGGTGTCATTGATGCAGGGTGTCATTGATGCAGTGTGTCATTGATGCAGGGTGTCATTGATGCAGTGTCCCAGAGCGTCAGAAAAGTTATTACGGTTGTTGAATGTAATTGATTGACTCCTAACTCCACCTTCTATTTAAATGATACGAATGTTGGGTTTAAATGCAAAGTCCAATTGAGCTAAGCTTTGTTGTTTCTGTGTGTTAGTCCTTGTCTACAACAATGTCTTCCTCTTCTTTCAATGTGTTAGTCTTTTTCAATGGTGAAATCACTCAAACAACTCAAGGAGATACTTTTGTATCCTCTGACACAATATTTTTATCAATTAGATCACGTATCACACTTGATGCGTTGAAAGCTAAGATCCAAAGAAGAATTTCGTTACCACAACCACATTCAGTTGATCAACTTTACTTTCGGTATCCACAAGTGGTAGGCGAATGAATGCTTCATTTCCGGGCTGTCAAGCTTACCGACGATGAAGATGTTCATGGTATGATTCAAATGATTCGTTCCCTTAAACATCTAACTTCTGCTGAACTATATGCAGATCTCACACCAATTATTTCTGAAGAACAAAACCAACCTTCTACCTATGAAAACCAGCCTTCTACCTATGAAAACCAACGTTCTATCTATCAAAACCAATCTTCTTCTTCCTATCAAAACCAACCTTCTTCCTATCACAACCAACCTTCTTCCACTACAAGAAAAATGCTGATTTCCGACGGAAATTTCCGACGAAAATAGGTAAATTTCTGACGGATTTTGCTTTTTCCGACGGATTTCCGACGGATTTCAATCCGTCGAAAAAAGTGGCGTCGGAAAAAAAAATCCGTCGGAAATAATTTTTTCGACGGAATTTTCCGACAGAAAATTCTGTCAGAAAATTCTGTCAGAAATTTCCGACGGAAAAATCCGTCGAAAATTGCTGTCAAAATTTCCGACAGAAAAATCTGTCAGAAATTGCTGTCAAATTTTCCGACGGAAAAATCCGTCGGAAATTATAATTTTTTTTTAATTTTAATAAATTTATTAATGTAACAACTCTCATATTTGGCTTCTCAAGGGTTCTATTTCACAATATTTCACTGTTTAGCGTGTTTTATTCTTACTTGTGCAATTTCTGGGAGACTTCCCAGAAGGTCACCCATCCCAGTACTACTCCAGGTCAAGCACGCTTAACTGTGAAGTTCTGATGAGTAAGCTACCGAAATGTCTATGTATGTTGTCAGTATAACTTGTACAAATTAATTCATTTAAGTCATCCTCAAATATACAATCTCATATTTGTACTATAATAATAATATATAATAATTTTATATTACGAATAATAATAATAATAATAATAATAATAATATATTTAATTATTCTTTATTTATATGTACTTACTTTTATAATTAACATCTACTTATTTTTATTTAAAATTATAATTTAAATTATTTAATTTTATAATTTATAATGATAATATAATTTATAAAATTATAAATATTTATTTATTACATACTTATAAATTAAATTTTAATATTTTAAATAAATTATTAATTAATTTAATATATTTATTTACCTTAAATCAAACATATAAAATTTAAAAAATGTATTTATCCTTATTTTTTTTTTCTAATTATCAACTATTAATAAAATACTAACTTAAAATCTTATCTAATTATATATAATATTTTCATATCAAATTTAAAACCAGATATTAGTTATACAAAAATATTAAGATCATATAGAAAATTGTCAATAAGATTTTGGTTAAATAATTTAAAATAATTAATATTTCAATTATATTGTTAATTAGCAAATAATTTATTCCAAAACTAATTAATTTTTTATATTAATTATTAGTAAAATTTAATAACTTTTAATTTAACAATTAATTGGATCGATGAAATTCAACACACCATGAGTTATTGAGCGGAATAACTTTACCAAGAGTTATTTTGTAAGTTATCTTAAATCAAACATATAAAATTCAAATAATGTATTTATCCATGTTTTATTTTTTAATTATCAACCATTAATAAAATACTAACTTAAAATCTTATCTAATTATATCATAATATTTTCATATCAAATTTAAAATTAGTTCTTACATTTTCGACAAATATAAATTTGTCTGAAATATTCTATCAATAATATAACTTTTCTTACAAAAATTTTCTCATCAAAAATATAAATTTTTCGACAGATTTAATTTTATTTTATAAAAAATCATCTTCGATTAATATAACATTTTGTATATATGATTTAAGAGAAATATTTTCAATTGAATGGTTAAATTTACAAAATTCACATTTAATATAAAGTTATTGAGCGGTGTAACACTTAGTAAAATTAATACCATTGTAATTATAGCTCCCCTCATGTATATATATATATATATATATATATATATATATATATGTGTGTGTGTGTGTGTGTGTGTGTGTGTATATATATATATGATTTAAGAGTAAAAAATTTTCAATCTAACAGTTGAATTTACAAAATTCACATTTAATATAAAATTATTGAGCGGTGTAACACTTAGTAAAATTTATACCATTGTAATTATAACCCCCCTCATATATATATATATATATATATATATATATATATATATATATATATATATATTAAATGCGACTTTTACAATGTATTACACCGCTCAATAACTTTATATTAAATGTGAATTTGGTAAATCCAACTGTTAGATTGAAAGTTCATATCTCTTATAGATTGTATATACAAAACTTTATATTAATCCAAGATGATTTGATACTTCATTTTTATAAAACAAAATTGATGTAATATATTCATTTCAAAATACACTAAAATATGAACACTTGGATTATCTTCCAGTTGTTGTTCAATTTTAACAAAACTTGATATACACGTATAAAGTGATATGAACTTTCAATTTAACGGTTGGATTTACAAAATTCACATTTAATATAAAGTTATAGAGCGGCATAATACTTAGTAAAAGTTATACCGATATAATTATAACCCCTTATATTATATATATATATATATATATATATATATATATATATATATATATATATATATATATATACACATACATATATATACAGCGACAGCTGCACGTTTGGAATAGTGAGGCACTTGCCCTCACTACTATTTGACATATACATAATTTTTTATCTAAAAAAATAATATATTTTAAAAAATAAAAATTATATTCTAATAAAATAAATATATAGATTCAGAAAAAATGTTTATTTATTTGATATCTGTCAAATTTTTTAAGGAAATTAATTCTCATGTGATAAAAAAAATTTCTTAATAATGAATTAATTTTTAAAAAAATTTTAATTATAATATATATATGTATATATATATATATATATATATGTCTTAATATTCACATATATAATGTAATATATTAAAACAAATAATTTTTTGATAAAATAAAATTTGTAGCATGCATGTTTTTCTTTTGTGTTTTTTATTTATTGTATACGTTGATTGAAAAAATCAAAATAGTAAAATTGTATACATTGATTAAAAAAATCAAAATAAGAAAAATCATAAGATTTATATTCTATTTAGAATTGTTATTATAAGATATATTTTAAAATAAATTATCATCTAAAAATATATATTAGATATTAAAAACATATTTATATCATAAATAAATTAAACTTTATTTTTATAAATTTAACATATAGATTTTTATATTTTTAATAGTGTTAAATTATTATAAAATAAGTCTATATAATTGTAGTTCTACCCAAATATTTAAAAATTATCTATGATAGATAAATAAGTCACACTTAAAATATATATTTTTAAAGAAAGTTAGGTTCAAACCAAGTAAATTATAATAAAATATAGTATAACCTAATTTATTTTCATCTTTAATACTAATCGTAGATATAAAAAACTTGTAATAAATAATTATAATATATATTTATACCTTTAAAAGATATATAAAATTTTTAATACTACAAATGTATATAAGAAATTAAAAATAATAAATTAAAAATAAGAAATTAAAAAAAGAAATTTAAAATAAATTAAAAATAAGATTTTTGACGAAAAATTCCGTCGGAAATTTCCGACAGAAAATTCCGTCAGAAATTTCCGACGGAATAATTCCGTTGGAAAATTTTCCGGCAGAAATTTCCGACGGATTTATTTTCCCGTCGGAAATTTCCGACGGAATTTTCCGTCGGAAAGTTTCTATCAGAAATTTCCGACGGATTTATATTTCCGTCGGAAATTTCCGACGGATCCATATCCGTCGGAAATTTTCCGTCGGAAATTTACATTTTTCTTGTAGTGTTCGTATGAAAACCAACCTTGTTTTTATGAAACCCAACCTTCTTCATATCACAACCAACCTTTTTATCATCAAAACCAACCATCATTAGACGATTTTCATACACATGGATCATTTACCAACCTCCTTACATCTGGAGTCCAACAAGAAGAACAACAGCAAGGAGTCCCTGAAGTTGGAGTTCCTGAAGAAGAAGTTGGTCCTTTCAGTGAGGGGGAAGATGATGCAAGACTCCAACAAGACGATGAACAAGATGAGGAAGATCGTGTTGTACAACAATCTCAGCACGTAAGCACATTCAGTTTTCCTTCACACATGCATAATGTTGATTTGCAAACAGATTTCACCGACCCAGAGTATAGACATGCACTTGACCATGTTGATGTCGAGTACTCTCTTGACAGCCTATTTCAAGGCATGACTTTCAACACAAAGGAGGAAGTCCAACATGTTCTAAATGCATACCATATAAAGAAAGGTTTGTATTACAGGGTGGAGAAATCGTCACCAACGTTAATTGTTGCACGCTGTGTTAACAGTACATGTGATTGGAGGTGCAGAGCGGCTTTTATTACTAAAAGCCAAAAATGGGAGCTTCGTAAGGTATCAGGTGAACATTCTTGTTCATCACCTATTATTACACAAGATCATGTTAACCTTGGCTATGTATATATTAGCAAAAGTATTCTTCCTTTGGTGGAGAGTGATCCATCCATTTCTATTCCAACAATAATAGCACACATCAAAAGTGCTGAAGGGTACACGATCTCATACCGCAAAGCTTGGATGGCAAAGCAAAAGGCAATTGAAGACTTACATGGTAACTGGGAACAATCTTACCATGATTTACCCAAGTTGCTTAGTGCCATGAGTGGATTTCTTAATAGATTTGTTGTTGAGAAGCAAACAAGGCCACTATACAACCAACAAGGTGAGATGGTTCATCATTATGTTCAATTCCATAGAGTATTTTGGACATTTAAACCTTGTATCGATGGGTTCAAATACTGCAAACCCATTGTTCAAGTTGATGGCACATTCTTGTATGGCAAATACAAAGGAACTCTCCTTGTGGCCGTGGCTCAAGACGGTAACAACAAAATCTTTCCAATTGCCTTTGCAATTGTTGAGGGTGAAACAGCAGAGGCATGGTTTTTCTTTCTACATTATCTCAAAAGACATGTTTGCCCTCAAGATGGCCTTTGCTTAATTTCGGACAGGCACGAATCTATCAAAAATGCCTACGCTAGACAAGGCAGTGGTTGGACACCCGAGAATTCAGTGCATGTATTTTGTATTCGCCATATAGCTTAAAACTTCATGAGGCATTTCAAGAATACGGAACGAAAAAAATTAATCATCAACATGGGTATGTACTTAGCATCATTAATTACTTCAATTTGTTTCACCATATTTCAACATTACTAAATTATTCATTTTTTCCTAATCTGATTTCACAGCTTATGGGATGACTGAGCCAAGATTCAATTACTACTACAATACGCTAAGGAGCGAACCAGAAACCGAAGGTGTAATTGAATGGCTCAACACCATACCAAAAGAACAATGGACTCTTGCATGGGATGGTGGCCGACGATGGGGACACATGACTACCAACTTGGCTGAGGCAATTAACTCCATTCTTAAAAAAACAAGAAATTTGCCAATTTCTGCAATCATCATGTCGACTTATAAGAGATGTAATGCCTTATTCATCCAAAAGGGGAAGGAAGTCGATGCTAAACTTAGGGCTGGCCAAGTTTATACGGATATAATGAATAGGGCCATGAGAGATGCAGAATCAAAGGCTAATAGTCATCATGTCCTCGAATTTGATCGTCACAGTACACGTTTTTTGGTGCAAGAGACCATTAACCCAAGAGAAACACGACCTACTGGAACTTTCACGGTTAGACTACATGACAACTGGTGTGACTGTGGAAAATTCCAAAAGCTACACATGCCATGCTCCCATGTTGTTGCTGCATGTAAGCATGTTCACCATGATTATAAATCTTACATACATCCGGTATACACATTACAATATGTTTCAAATGTGTATAACGAATTATTTGGTGAACTGCCTAATGAATCTTATTGGCCGGATTGTGAAGAACCGCAAATCATACCAAATCCGGAACACATTAGAAATAAAAAAGGTCGTCCAAAGTCATCCAGAATACGCACTGAAATGGATATGGTTGAACCAGGGCAACCAAGAAGGTGTTCTCTCTGCAGGAATGTCGGTCACTCAAAGAAGAAATGTCCTTATCGTCAAGGGAGTTCAAGTCACCAAGCTTAAAATGTCATCAAACCTTTCAAATATTGTATTTTCTTTACTATCATTTTAAATAAAAATTGTCTTTTTCTAATTTGCTGTATTGTAATTCTGTTATTGTTCTTTTTTATTCGAACTCCTATTTTATTGTTGTATTTTGATTTTTTTTCAACTTCCTTATCTCAATTAATGTTGTTTTTATCTATAGGAGTGATTACACTACTTTTTATATAGCAATAACTATACTGTTAAAATAATGTTTATTTATTTATTTATTAAAAAAATTTCTCTTGAGGGTATGATTGGTTTTTTTTTTTTCTTTCACTCCCATAACTGTTGCATGGTTTTTCATTTTGTTTTTTATTCTTCACACCTTTTCCGTTTCTTGTCACTCTCTCGGTAATACCTTCAACTTTTCACACTTGAAGGCTTATGAGGTATGAATTTTTGTTTTCATGGCTTTCCATGGCTTCTTCTCCATTCTTTTGTCTTCTTTTCAGATTTTTTATTTTTCATGTTGTCTTCTGATTTTACTCATCTAATCATTATGTGGTCTGTGTTTTACAACTCTTACTATTGTAGTCTTCTTCTTATTCTTACTGTATATTTTTTCTATTTATTATTATTTACCCTCTTTCTTTTTCTTCATTTTTTTTAAAAATTCTTTTGCCAATATGAGTTTGTTTCGTATTAAAAGTTTGCCCTTTAATCGTGGAGTGTATGATTTATGTGTTCTTATTTTAAAATTTTGTATTAATTGTAAATAAAATAATTTAGTTAAGTTTTTAGAATAAGAATAAATAATAAAATAATTTATAAATTTAACTAAATTATTCTATTTAAAATTAATTTTATTTAATTTTATTCTTTAAATTTAATTTTAAATACATTTTTATAATCTAAATTTAAAATAATAACTAAATTAATTATTTAAAATTTCATTATAATTTTTTTTTAATATCTATATATTTTAAACTAAAAAACTAAAAAAGAAATTATAAATCTGAAAAAAAAAACTTAAAAATAAAAAAAAAATAGAAAACAGAACACGAAAGAAAGAAAAAAAAAAAAAAAAAAAGGGGGCCTTTGAGAAATTGGTTACTGGGTAACCGATTTCTCAAAGGGATTTTTCAAAATCTTGGAAAAATCCCTTTGAGAAATCAAGTGGTATATTTAGGTAAATATATTTCACTCTGGGTTATTTAAATAAATAAAAAAAAAACAGTATATTAAAAAAAAAAGTCTCGAAAATACGTTATGCACCGAGAGAGGAATTTTTTTAAAAAGAAGTTTAAATAAAAATTAATATTAATGATAATTTTAAAAAATTGTAACTATAAATAAAATTTTATTAGCTAATTTTTATTGACCACTAAAAACTTTAGCTAATAATAATATACACACGATTATCTTATTGTTAATAGATAATAGTTGTTAATGATGCTTTTTGTTGTAGTGTTTCCTGCAAATTTTTCATAAAAATTTGCAGAAAAAGCCACATGTAATAAGAGAAATTCTAGTAATGATGTAACTGTTTTTGGTTTCTACTTTTTAGTAGACCATTATATCTATTAGATGTAAAAAAAAATTATATCATATATATATGAATAATTACATCCCTCTACCAAAATCTCTTTTTTGGAAATCATTTCATACGTTCATAAAACATAATTGCACATTATCTTTTCCTTTTCTCTTCGTGTACCAAAAAACAATGAAATCAATAACAACGAAGAGAAGTTTGAGGTTAGCCTATTACTAGATTAAGAAGTTGTATAGACATAAGAACCGATTAAAACTTGGTTTAGTCCTGTGAGATCAAAGACAAGAAAGTGAATATTATTTTTAATTGATACATACATGATTGCATTTTTTTATTTAATATTATATGGTAGAATTTGAAGTACAAATGTTAAGTTTTTGTTGTGTTTGTGTTTTTTTTTTGCATGTTTGAGATTAAATTTTATGGGTTTTGCTTGAGATTTTGTAGGAGTGTAAATTATGACCAAATTTTTTATAATTTATATATTGGTGTTATTTTTTAATCAATAGTGGTTTTTCTTGCTTATAAGTTTGTTAATTTTTATGCTTATAAATAATATTATACATTATCATGGAAGGCTCATAAACAGTAAAAGATGAAGTTTCAAGAAATTTTGTTTTACATACAAGGATTCTTAACACTAATGTGAATTAGTCTAAATTGGCCATATTTTATATTTCTAGTTTAGTTGTTTTAACTTATTTATTTTTGCCTTATTTTAACACACCAATATTAGTATATTGTTATTTTTTTTTATTTACTTTTATGTATCTTTACAATTACAATCATGTGTAGTGTAATATTTCTCATATATTTTAAACATTATCTAAAGCTGATACCTGATTTTGGTGTATGCATTTCATTTTTCCTTTATTACTTTCTCTTTATTTCAAGAAGAATACATTATTTATGTATTATTTTAAAATAAAAAATGATAAATAAGAATTAATCAAAATCAAAATTGTGAGCGGTGGGCAATTAAAAGCATAAATACACCGCCTTTAACATTACTTCCACATTATTATTTTCAATTTTGGTTTCCACTCTTTAAAATCATTTTACCTTGACTCAACCTTCTCTAATAAAAAAATAACAATACTAAGAATACAAGTAAAAAATTGTTACATTTATTTCTTAGTCCATGTAATTTCACATCCTATATAAAAGCATTAACCATCCTTTTCCTTTGATTTTTTTTTCATTTTTCTTTATTTTCTTTGGTGGTTAGCATATAATAGGTTACTTGAATGGAAGCAAGTAGCAATTCTCAATAGGCCAAAATAAATATTTGGCCTTTTTATTTTTTTGTGTGGTATATATACAGGAGAGGAAAGATAAATGATAATATTGAAGAGTCTTGGATCCTGAGGACTAAGTAAATTTGTAAGAGATGACTATAATATAGAAGGTATAATAATCTTTTGATGGGTCCACTACATGAGCACAGCAAACCCAATAAATTTAGTATAAATAGTAACAAGTAGGAGAGAGAAGGTACATTATTAACATTCACACATTACAACACTAATTGTTTGAAATTGTCTAAACTGAAGAGTACTTTTGTAGGTACTCCCTTATTTCCATTATCACAGGTAAACTCAAGAATACTGCTACTCTAACGAGAGAAGACAAATAAGGGGAAGACTTGAAGCAAGATTATTGAAATACCCTTATGTAGGTACATGTGGAAAATGTGAAATGATAAGAACAAAAAGAATATTCAAAATTAATCTCACATTGAAATTCTAGTCCTTTATGATATTATTTTCTTTACTTTTTTTAATTTTTCTAAACAAAGATGAATCAACATTCTTTTATTAAGTAGGTGAGCAGTTCTTTCATATATATAACATATACAATCAACATTCATATATTTAATTATGTTTAGTAGTGAGCATTTCTTTTATTTCAATATTTTTTTCTCTTAGTTTGAGTGAATTATTATTTGAGGATGTTGCAATGGTAGGCAAGTGGACGATGCAAAGTGCAATGCTACACAATGAGAAAATATTGCAATTCTTTGCCAAAGAAGTAACTTCACCCCCCTAGACATATTGTAATTTTCGTTTGTTTTGTGTTTTCACTTTCCTCCCAACTTTTTCCTTTGGATTTTCCATCTTTTCATATGAAGTTTTCTTGCGAAATTTTATCTGCAGATAATATCTTCATGGATAATTTTTTTTGCGAATTTTAAAATTTGCAGGAAATTTTCATACGAAATTTCTTGCGAAAAAATTCGCAGGAAAGTTTCCTGCAAAAAAAAAATTCGCAGAAAAGTTTCTTACGAATTTTTTCACAAGAAATTTTGCAGGAATATTTTTTACGAAAAAAATTAAAAAAATTACTATAAATTCTATCAATAATTTTTTAACTTTCAAATGCTCACAATGAATTCATCCAAAGCATTTGTTTCCATGCCTCCAACATGTGATACATAATCTTTTAAATTCTAAGATTGTAGATTATAAGTCTAACACTCAACCATATAAATCAACTTGCAAGGTAAGTGTTGCCCCCAACTTATATACTCTTTAATTGCTTTATTTTAAATCGATATGGGACTTGAAGTTTTTTTAAAATATTAAACTTATAAATTTAAATATTTTTTTTATTTTTCCTACGGATTTAAAATTTGCAGGAAAATCCGCAGGAAAAGTTATCTGCAAAATTTTTATTACTTACGAATTTATTTTTGCAAGAAAATCTGCAAGAAACAAAATAAAATTCTTACAATATTTTCTGCAAATTTTTATCTGGAAAAAAATTTCTATGATTATTAAAATTGTAGCAAAATTTATAAGAAATATCTTTAAATTATTTTTTGCAAATAAATTCGCAAAAAATTTCTGTGAATATTTTTTTTTGCAAGAAAAATCGCAAAAAATTTTCGCAAATATTTTTTTGTAGAAAAATTTACAAGAAAATGACACTTTTCTAGTAGTGTATATTCAAAATATAGTTTAACTTAACTTATTCTTACTCCTACTTCTTCATATTTCATACGCATTTCACCTCAATCAAATAAGGTAAAATTTTAAATATTTTAAAAGTGAAATACATTGTTTAAATAAAAGTTTCTTAAAAAAATAAAATTAAAATATTAATTTTTTTTACAATAGTAGAATTTTAAATTATAAAAATAATAATTTTTTTTTCTTTTTTTTTCTCCCTCTTCTTTTTTTTCTTTTATTTTTCTATCCTCTCTTTTAATGTTATAAAAAAATATATAAATAGTTTTTTTAATATTTAATAATCAATTTTTTAAAATTATTAAATACTGTCTATTATTTTAAAGAAATTATTAAATACTTAAAATATTACTTTTTATCTAATAAAATCTAATTTTAAAATTTTAAATTTATTTATTTTAAACTAATTCTTCGTAAAGTGTAAATTAATAAATGATGATTAAAAGGAAAATAATAAAAATATATGAGGTACTCCGATCCAAATGGTTTGAAAATCGATAAATTTTGACCAGATGACCAACTTATACTAACCTAATAGAATATAATACATTATTTTGACTGTCCAAAGATGCTTGTTGTCTCACTTATTGACTATGTCATGTACGTAAAATAAATTTTTTTATTTTTATTGATTCTCCATCGATGAAAATATTTTATGTGAGACTTTAAGTGTAATTTTATTTAATATTTTTAATTATGATATTGTTATAAAATATATATTATAAAATATTTATTATTGAAAGTGGTGATTAATTTTTGTCATAGCCCACAAATAAATATAAGATTAGTCTTCTCATCATAATATAGTTTATTTCATATATTCAAAATCAAAATTTAAATATTTTAAAAATGAAATACATTATTTGAATGTGAAATTATTTTTAAGAAATTATTAAATATTTAAAAACACTACTTTTTATGTTATAAAATTTAAAACTTATTTATTTATTTAAAATTAATTCTTCGTAAAGCATAAATTAATAAATGATGACTTAAAAATAAAATAATAGAAGTATATGATGTACTATAAATGGTTTCAAAATCGATAAATTTTGAGCAAATGAGCTACTAATTATAGTGACACAATAGAATATAATACATTATTTTGACCGGCCAAAGATGCTTGCTGCCTCAGTTATTAACTACGTTATGGTCTCCGTGGCGGACTTATATAATATAACATAATGCATTGTAATGACTGTCCAAAGATGCTTGCTGTCTCACTTATTAGCTATGCTACGTACTTATACAAATAGAAAAAGCTAGAGGGTCCTCGAACTCAAGCGGGGAGAAATAGATCAAAGAATTTTTTTATTTTGATTGAACTCAAGCTGAGATGCTTTTGAGACTCCATAACACTACTACTAAAGTACTAATCGATGAAAATATTTTATGATTAATTATTTTTATTCATATTTTATTCTTTATAACTTTTTTTTAAATTTAGTCTCTGTATAAACTATTTGTTTTTTTTTAATCTTTTTAATTGTATAATCTTTTTGGGTCTATATAATAATAGGTGACAAAGTTTGGAAAAACAAAAACAGGTTGTATAAAAACAAATAAAAAATATTCTTAATAATAAAACTAAGAGATAAAATTTGTGAAATTATAAAAATTAGAAACATAATTAAACTTTAAATCAATATTTTATGTGGGATATAACACCCTATTTTTCATAAAATATAATATAAGTATTTTATTAATAATTTTGATATTTTTATTTTATTAGTAGAGGTCGTTAAATATTTGTTTTAATTATTTAATATATTTTAGAATATAATATACAATGATTTTACTATAAGTTATTATAATTTTATTAAAAGGGAAGAGAATTTATAACAGTGGTTAAGTGTTTTAACTAAAGGAGGATTAAGAGAAGGTTAAGGGGGAGTGAGAAATCATGACTTAGAGAACAAGAGCAGGAAGGAAATCATCCCGGAGTCTGTACTCGTCATCTAAAGATTATCCAAGTAAGGGGGAGTGAGAAATCTCACTCTAGATGTGAGTTTGTATGCCTGGTAGTGAGATTGACCCTTAATCATGTATTTGTTATATACTCATGTATGATAAGTTTTTTCCAATTGTGTCTATTTCACTCTTTGTTCCTCTTATGTGTAATTAATTGTATGAATTACTTGAATAAATGATTAATTTCAGTTTTTAAATTATAATTGTATGATTTAAGATCTCTATAGGTTTCTTGGGAAACCCTAAGAGAATGTATTGGTGATTATACGAGGAGATTATTTGGGTATGTAGTTATATGTATAAATTGTGTCTTTTAGAAGTGTAACATAACCTATGGAGGATTTTTATCAATTGAATTTAGAAAAAAAAAGTTTGAGCATGAGTTGTGTCAAATTTTGAAAATTCTAGTATGAACACACCTAGATATTTATCTGATTTCTCTGCATGTGAATAATGAAATTGAGTTCTTATTGTTGGGTTAGAAAGTATACATTTAGAGCTACGCTTTGGAGTCAACAATCTTATTGTTAAGAAATGATTGAATTACGTGAATTAAAAGACGAACCTCATATTCTATGCGCGAAATATAATGTGTGTACATTGAAAGCTTTTCGAGTAGACTTAAATGGCAGAATTAGATTTTGTTATCTTCATTAAAGTTGTAACCTTGGATGTTAACTTTCAAATACCGTTGGAATCACCTAAAAAAGGGGTCTATAGCTCCAATTATGACTAAATTAGTGAGAAAAGGTCAGACTGTCAGATTTAGGTTGAAACATTGTGGTTTTGTATTTATTTAAAATAGTAGATGACATATTTAGCTCTTGAGGTAAACAAAGAAGTTGGAGTTAATTGTATTAGCTTTCTAATAAAATTAAGATCAACTTGATATCATATATATAGCTCTATATAGGACATTTGGATCACACGATATCTTAGATGGTTAAGTTGTGGAAGTGTAGTTTGTAATAAGGATGATGAATAACTTTACCCTTTAAGTGTTTGATCTTATAAATGGTTTGTGGTACTTATACCAATGCTTAGGAAGGATGAATTATGGTAGAAAACAATTTTTAATTGGTTATGATGTAAGTTGATTGTCAATGACTTGAGATATTATAATGATAGCGATATTTAAAGACTTCATGTGCGATAGTGATAAAGTTGCTAGAAATTATTAGTGACATTGATCTTAGTGGCTATGGTTAAGGTGCTAATATATTATTAAACTATCTCATAATGATTCTTAATTACTTGAGGTGTATTGGATGATATTGTGTAATCATTGTATTACTTAATATATGGTTATAGTGTGAGTATGCTATTAATATGACATATTGTGAGCTATATATGAATTGATTGATGTTCTTTGACATTGATGCATTTGATGTGTATGAATCTTTTGAGGGTCATATGATAAGAAGTCTAAGCAAGGCTTAACCATCATATGATATGATAAGATGTGTGATGTGTTATGGTATAAGACCATGTGAATGTAATGCATAAAGTTTGTTTGACATGAATCATATGCATAAAATGTTTTTAAAGGATATGATATGGAATATACCGTCAGGGAAGGTCTCTTGTGTAAAAGCTTGGGAACCAACCTTGGGGTTAGCTCGGTTTGGGGGTCCTAATCCTACTTTCATGAGCATGGGATGTATCTTGTGCGGCTTAGTTATCTCGACCAGACCTTGGTAGTATGTCCTTTTAGTGGGAATGCATAAAAGGTGTGACCTAACAGGTATTCCTAGACTACTCTATGTGTACTGCTAATGGCAATGCACAAGTGTGATATGTGATATTTTATTGGCACCACATGCATGATAACATATAATCTTTATCCATTCCATATGCATTATAATCTTATTTGTCGTTGGTTACTATGCTATGAATGAGTTAAATATGATGATGTGTAATTGTGTATGCTATATCACATTGTATGTATTGTTTGTGTTTGGCTGGCTGATTAGCATTTCTCACTCCCTTTTTCTTTTGTGTTATCTTCTTGTGATTTTTGCAAGTAATCATCAGCATGGTCTTGAAGATGTCAGTGATAAGACTTAGTCCTCAATGCTGGGATTTGTTCTGATAGGAAACATGACATTGGGAAGTTGTAAGCCCCAAATCCATTCCTCCTTTACTCTTCATTTCTTCTTCCTTGGCTGAAACTGAATCCTTTTCTCCTCTGCTTGTTTTCTAAAGATTGAGCTGAGGAGAAGCTAGGTTTTGGTGCTAGGGAGCTTGAAGTTTGGGAGAAACCCGAAGTCGTGTGGAAGGTTGTCTTCTTCTCCCCCTTTCCCTCAACATTATCATTTTCTCCTCACTCTCTATTCTCACTTGTTCCAAATTTTTGAGCTCCCTTGTTGTGTTGTTTTTGTTGTTGTTGAAGGTTCTGAGTAGAGGTGTGGATTGCTAGCTAGAGGCACGAATATTCTTTTTCTTCTTCTTTCTCTTCCTCGAAGCTCAGATTCTTCTTCTCTGAGATAAGGGAAGCTAATGGGTTTACATGTGGTTTTTTTGATGATTTGTGGTGATCCTATAGTTGCATGTTGATGTTCTGAGTTGATTTTAGCTGTTTGATTTAGTGATAAGTGTTTGGAGGTAGTTGCATGTGTTGGATTCTTCTGAGACCCCAGGTTTTAGGTGAAAATGGTGAAGAACATGTGGGTTCTGTCCTAAAAGGTTGAGCCGTTTTAAAGGGCTGAGCCCTTTAGGGGCTGCGTGATACGAAAGGGTTTCTGTAACCAAAGGGCTGAGCCATTTTAAAGGGCTAAGAGCTTTTGAAATGGCTGAGCCATTTTGAAGGGCCGAGCCCTTTCAGGGCCGTAAGCTAGGGGAAAATTCCTGGAGGTTAAGCCCTGAGCGCTTTGGAGGCGCTGAGCGCTTTGGAGGTGCTGAGCGCTTTTGTGATTTCAGAATTTGACTTTGTAGTCTTTATAAAAGTTGTAGCCTTGGATCTTAGCTTTCCAATGGCACTAAAATCACCCAGAAACGAGGTCTAGAACTCCATATATGGATACTTTTGTGAAGAGGGGTCAAGCTGCCAACATTAGTTATAGCTGTTGCGGTTTTTTGTAAGTTTTGGCAAAGTAGATGATGGAATTAGGACTTTATGTCTTCATAAGAGTTGTAGGAAATCTTCTTATCTTTCATATTAGATAAGGGTGAGCATGATAGGAGTAGTATAACTCCTGATATGCTGGTTTATGTAAAGGTTGCCATTTCACAAGGAGTGATTTGGATAACTTGAAGGTTGTCTTGGGTGCGCAGGTTAATTCATGTTGAATATGTTGATCTATAATATGTTGAACAAATGATATTGTTAAAGCAGGTTGAAATTAAGTGGTTAAATTTGTTTTATGTTATGTGTTGATTAATTACATTTTGTGAAATGTGATGAAATGATATAGTTGAGAGTTGTGAAGTACATGATGATAACGTTGCGAGTTATGAGAAGCATGATGTGAAGTGTGTAGATGTATTAAGACGATACAAAAGTTATTAGTAGACTGTGTATTTAAGTTGTTAGATGAGAGTTGTATGTTGTACTATGTGTTGAAAGGATATTAATTTGTGATGGTTGAGTTATAAATTATGAATTAAGATGTTGAGTTGATGAGATGATAATTGTGTTGTTTAAAGTTTAAATGAGATGTTGTGTTGTTAAACAATGTTGATGAGTTGTTGTGTTG
The DNA here is from genome assembly GCF_000230855.2 of Cajanus cajan. Classification (NCBI taxonomy): domain Eukaryota; kingdom Viridiplantae; phylum Streptophyta; class Magnoliopsida; order Fabales; family Fabaceae; genus Cajanus; species Cajanus cajan. The sequence goes on from NC_138519.1 coordinate 2,592,116, forward strand.
ATAAACTATGTTGTTTAAGTTATTGAGCTGAGTTGTGTTGTTGAGTTGATCAAGTTGTTTAAGTTGTTGAGTTGATCATGTTATTTAAGTTGTTGAGCTGAGCTGTGCTGTTGAGTTGTAAGCTGATTAAGTTGTGATGATGAGTTGTTGATCACTAGGACTAGGGGAGATGTTTTCGAAGTTACTCATCTCATTGTGTGGATTGAGAAAGCTGTGGTGCTCAGAGAGCCCAATTTGTCGAAAACCCTCCTTGGGAAGTTGTCCCTTGGAGTGGACGTTGTGTTATTCTCTTCTAGAACTTAGTTGGTCCCGTGTACAAAGCGACCACGGTATAGGGGCCAGGTCGAGCTATATCGATTACAAGTGGTCAATTTGAGTAAAGTACGAAGTCGGGAACTTAGTTCCTAACCAGATATCGGAAGGTTGTAGTATTTAGAGGATAGTTGGTAGGCTAATCTCATAGATGGCTTAGTTGAGCTAGTTAATGTCGTGGTAGGCCTAAACCCAGTTGTTCTATCCTGACATAGTACTATACTTCCTTGTTTAAGTGGCAAAGTCTGAGAAATCATTATCGTGCTGTGGATTGGCATCTAAATTTGTTGTTTACCTAGCAAACCCAAAAAGGTTATTTGATGTCGGTTCGGTAGGACCTAACCACTTAAACTTTTTTTCCATGTTGTAGGAGATCTCTGAGTTGAAATGTATGACGACGTATAAGTTGTTGTTGTGTTGATTTGATGTTGATATGAGTTGTATATGTGTTGTGTGTTGTGAAGCTGTGATTGAGTTGTGTGTTGTCATGTGTTGTATGCTGAACCTTTTGAGAATGATGATGGTGTTGTTAAGTTGAAGGTTGTTTATATATATATACCTATGTGTTGGTTATTTTTACTAGCTTACCCTTGCATGTTTCCATGTGGTTTGGACTGCGATGATCATACTATGTATGGGAGCAGAGCGGGGATAGGCTGGAGAGTAACAGTAGTGTTCACAGGTGGAGGCTGAAGCTGAATTTTTTTGTAAGCTACCTCAGTGTAGCATTTTATTAGTATTAGATATACTTTGACTTGTAGAGTCTCATGTTGGATATATGTATATATTCTTTTTGTATGTATATTTTATCTCTGTATGGTGATGTGCTGTAGAGTGACGGCCAGGCGAGTCATTACAGAAATTAGTTAGGACTAATTAGGATTTGATTTATATTATTTACTTTAAGTAGTTTAATTTTAATTCCTTCATAATTTAATATTTTCACTAACTCTAATTTTTGTTAAAATATGATTTCTCTCTACCTATGTAAACTTTTAATTTATTTATTATATTGAGGTTATTTAGTGATTTGTTATGTGTTGTAGTTTGATTGTTTTTCTTGATTTTCATGATTACTAATTTGTTTTGATACTTCTCACTTATATAAGGAGTAGTGGTTGTGGGTGATATCGCTCATGTTGCGAGCGTAGGTGCGAGTAGTAGTGGATGACACTTTATGCTAATCAACTAGAAATTGTTGGAAAAGCTTTCTTCATGGGACATTAAGCCTTTAGTTGTACTCTTGACTTTTGTGCAACTTATTCCTTCATTTTGTCCATTTGTTTGTCAAAAGTCAATTAGTTGACTTCTTCTAATTTATCATCTTCATGAAATTCCAACTAGTAGCCTTGTTTATATTCCTATTGCTTGTTTATAACATCTTTTATAAGTTCTTTTTGAAATTCTAGTTGACCACATCTGTTTGCCTCTTAGTCAACTATATATCATTTTTAGAATGAATTGGTTATCTTTCAATCATGTCCTTTTAAATTGGTTTGTAAAAAATTCATATCATTTGGTGAGAGTAAGAGTGAAGAGTTTTTAAGTGCTAATAAGATAAAAGCATTTTTAAAAAAATGATAAGGTATACATGATTCGATCCTATTTAAAACTTAAAGATACAATGAGCCTAGTGAGATCCCCTTAGTGAGTGAGTTTCATGAGGTTTTCCCTTAGGACATGTCTAGCTTACTACTTGACTAATGCACCTGAAGTATTCATGGATAGGTTACCATAAGATTCTGGTTAAGTCTGACTAACGCACCCGAAGTATTCATGGATCACATCAATAGGATACTTCACCCATACCTGGATAGGTTTGTAGTAGTCTTCATAGATGACATCCTTGTATATTCTAAGACTAGGGAAGAGTATACTGAGCATCTTAGGATAGTGTTGGAAACCCTTAAGGATAAGCAACTTTATGCTAAGTTGTCGAAGTGTAAGTTCTGGCTTGATAGTGTGAGCTATTTAGGACATGTGATTTTCGAGGAAGAGGTAGTTGCACATCCTTCTAAGGTAGAAGCGATACTTAAGTGGAAAACACCTAAGTCAATTTTTTAGATTAAGAATTTTTTAGGACTAGCTAGATATTATAGGAGGTTTATAAAGGGTTTTTCTTAGTTAGCCTTGACTTTGACCATGTTGACTAGGAAAAATCAACCTTTTGTGTCGAACTTTAAGTGTGAAGAGAACTTTTAAGAGCTTAAGAGGGGGTTAACTAGTACACCTATTTTAGTGTTACCTGACCCTAGTGAAATCTTTGTAGTGTATTGTGATGCTTCTAAGATGAGTTTAGGAGGAGTGCTTATGCATCTAGGCAATTGAAAATCCATGAACAAAACTACCTTACCTATGACCTAGGGTTAGCTGAAGTAGTTTTTGTGTTGAAGTTGTGGAGACATTACCTATTTAGATCTAGATTTGAGGTTTTTAGCAACCATAAAGGCCTTAAGTACCTTTTTGACCAAAAAGATCTTAACATGAGACAAAGGAGGTGGTTAGAATTTCTTAAGGATTATGACTTTGAACTTAGCTATCACCCTGGTAAGGCCAATAATGGCTGATCCCTTGAGTAGGAAATCCCTTTAAGTGTTTGCTTTAATAGTTAGAGAACTTAGCTTATTAGACAAATTTAGAGACTTTAGTTTGAATTTTGAGTTGACCCCTAAAAGTATTAGACTAAGAACCTTGTGAGTGACCAATAACTTGATAGATGAGATTAGGGAGGGATAGATCCTTTCTTATTAAGTCAAGTAAAGAAGTTGGACCAATAGAAGGAAAGTGAGTTTAGAGTGAGTATGGATAAAGTGTTGAGGCTTAAGGATAGGTTGTGTGTCCCTTGTATACTTGAGCGTAAGAAGATGATTCTTGAGGAATGTCATAAGAGTAGCCTTAGTATCTACCTAGGAGCCACTAAAATGTACTAAGATTTTAAGAAGATGTTTTGGTGGCCTAGGATGAAGAAAGAGATGGAAGAGTTTGTCTATGCTTGCTTAGTTTGTCAAAAATCTAAGGTAGAACACCAAAAACCTTTAGAAAAATTACAACCTTTAGACATACCTGTGTGGAAATGGGATAATATCTCCATGGACTTTGTGGTTGAGTTACCTGGGATTGCAAAGAATTTAGACTCTATATTGGTTATAGTGGATAAACTGAAAAATTCTACCCATTTTATCCTTATTAATATTAGATGCCTTTTAAAGAGGTTAACAAAGTTGTAAATAGGTGAGATTGTGAGGTTGCACAAAGTTCCTATTAGTATAGTTTCTAATAGAGACCCAAGGTTTTCTTCTAGATTTTGGGAGAGCTTGCATAAGGGTTTGGGCACCAAGCTTAGGTTGAGTTCAACATATCACCCTCAAACAAATGGCCAGATTGAGAGAATGTTGAGTGTCTTTTATTCCTTATTTACACTCAACTTTTTGGTACTCTTTTTGGTAATTGTAGATATTTATATATGTTATTTTACCCCCTAAATTGAAACAATTAAGTTATACTAAAATAGTAGAATAGTAGTAGCAAATCTTAATGAATTTCCTCCATTTATCTAGAATAGTATTTGAGAAGGCAGAGATTCACAGCTCTCGAGCTGAGGAAATCTAGGAAGGAAATAGGAGGTCAGAAAGTTACAGCTATAGTTGTGGTTCTGCAGCTACAGCTGTGGAAATCTGGAATGCACATTTTTAGGTCCAGGGACTTGGAGCTAAAGCTGCAGGTTCACGGCTAAAGCGCTGAGGCATGGGAGATCAAGAAAAGTTACAGAAACTCACAGCCATAGCTGTGGTTTCATAGCTGTAGCGTTGGGAGTTACTTAACCATGAAGGAGTCTCCACAGCTATGGCTGTGGATCCATAGCTGAAGCGGTGAAGCTTACTTCACCATGAAGAACTCTCCACAATAATAGCTGTGGATCTACAGCTACAGTCGTGGGAGAAAAAAATCTCATTTTGGCCCCCTGTTTCGAAGCTCATATAAAAGGGAAAAAAGGAGAAAAACAGGGGTAGCACGAAACATAAAGAGAAAAAATAGGATTGGGAGCACGAAGAGGAGAAAACAGGGCAAGAGTGAAGATTGGGAAGTTGGATCATTTAGGAATGAAGATCAACCCCTTCTCTTCATCTTTTAATTTGTGATTTCTTCTTCTACTCTTTGATTTTGTAATGGCTATGTGTGGCTAAATCTTTTAAGGATTGGTCATGGTGTAACTACTAACTCTTTTATTTCTTAAATCTATATATGCATTTCATTCTCATTACTTGTGCATGATTCTACTTTTAATGCTTATACCGGCTTGATCACCCGTTATATGAATATTTGGTTTTTGAATCCTGTTGGAAAACATTTTTGAGAACCCGAACTGAATCTTGCACCTAATCATTTCTTGTTCTAGGGATAGACTTGATATGGTTAGTCACCTTTGTTCAAGTCATTGTTCTTAATGCAAGGTGTTAGTCTCAAAACATAGAGGAATCATGTTTTGAGATTAATTACGTTAGGATTCAATTTTGAGGGATATTGTTGAATTACTAAATGAACGTGGAAGTCATGAAGATGAAATCATATTTATTTTAAGGAAATTTAAGAGTTAGCAAGTGCTCCTGGGTCCAATCCTTGTTTTATATAATTGTTCTTATAACTTTTACATTACCGTTTTAATTTTGTCTTACATTAGCTCACTTCCAATCATATCAACATCTCTTTATTAATTATTGGAGTAAGAATTACTAAATACTCAAATCCCTGAGGACGATATTTGAATACTACTTCGAAACTTGGTCCGCTTGCCAAGTGGAGAGATTGCGAAAATCCTCACTAGAGAACCATACAATCTTTAGAATACTTGTTAAGGGCATGTGTATTAGAACATGCGGGTAGTTGGGATAGTTATCTACCTTTAATAGAGTTTACCACTACAAAAAAAATGATAAATAGTGGAGGTTATTTTGCGGAGGTTTTAAAACCCTCCTTAAATTATTAAAATCTGCCATTTTTTTGTTTAATTTGTAGAGGTTTATAACCTCCTCTAATAAAATATTATTTTAATTTCTACTTTTAATTATTAAAATTTGCCATTCTAAACCCTAAAAGGCACACTTCCCTTTCAGCGCTGTCAACCTCCAACCACACCCAAAACCCCCAAAACGACAACGTCGCCCCTAACCCCACTGTCGATTACCCCTCCCCGGACTTCCAACCCTCGCCCTCGCCCTCCCTCTCTCCCTCGCCTTCTTCGTCTCGCACGCCCTACGAACTCTGATCCCGCCGCTCCCTCGCCAAGAAGCCCTCCGCCAGCCGCCACGCCAAGGTTTGCACGCTCGGCGATCTCAAGCGCACCTCCCGCCCTGACTCCAACTCCGACTCCGATCCCGATTTCAAGCCCGACGAGTACTACACCGGCGGCGAAAAGAGGTGCCTAATGCTTCGTTATATTTAATTAATTGGAATTGTGCGAGATTATTGCTGATTCGGATCCAGTGTGTGCAGTGGAATGGTTGTCGGTGATCCTAGCAAGGGGGGGTAACAGTGTGGATGATATTTTTGAGCAAGCTTCGTTATATTTTTGGATGATATTTTTGGCAGTTGAAGCGCCGGCGGGGTTTAGAGGCGGAGGCGGTGGTTTGCGCGGCGGTGGGTGAGTCCTTTCCCTCGCATTTGGGAGAGGCCACGGTGCTCCGCCAGCAGCTGAACCGCGGGGAGCTCCACGACGCTTTCATTGCGGTCCAGATTGGGAGGTCCAACGCTCGAGTATTTGGAACGAGTAGGGTTGCGGGAAAAGGGAAAGTTTTAGCAGGTCGAGCAGCTTCAGTGGCACTGCCAGGTTGCTTTCCGGAGAGCGTCGTCGTTCAGCGTGAGGGACCCTTTCTGGCTGTCTTTGGAGATGCGCCCTGCGAGTGCGTCAATTAGCGTGGACTTGCCGGAGCCACTGGCGTGGATTTCAGTTTGGTTTTGGTCTAGATTGAAAAGTTGTGCTTTGAATTGATTTTTTGTATTTTTATCTTAGGCATGATTGTAATTAATTTGTGTTCCAAACTTTCGAATTTGATGATTTGAGTTTGGTTTTGGTGTAGATTGAATATTGACTAATAATACATGATGGGTGTTTTGAGATGGTTGAAAAATGGGCTGAGAGGTGTAAAGAATTGTTCTTTCATGATTCACAGGACAATCTGGGATTAATTTCAGTACTTGGTTACATGCTTTTCCTGTTCTACACTGGGGTCAAAACCTCCACAAAAAAAACCTCCGCAAAATACTATCGATACCGGAGGTTTTTAAAAACCCCGCTAATTTCTTGTGGCGAATATAACTGCGGAGGTTTTTGAAAACCTCTGCAATTTATTTTGCGGAGGGTAAAAACCTCCACTAAACACAAAAAAAACCTCCATTATTTAGCACATTTGTTGTAGTGTACCTATAATAATAGTCATTATTCCAGTATTAAGATGACACTCTATGAGACAATCTATGGTAGGAGATGTAAGACATCCTTATGTTGGGTAGAACCTAAGGATAATTCTATGTTAGAACCAAATGTAATTCAAAAAACCACTGAGAAGGTAAGACTAATCCAAGATAGAATAAGAGCATCCCAAAGTATGTAGAAGAGCTACCATGATAAGAGGAGGAAAAACCTTAAGTTTAAAGAGTGAGACCATGTATTCCTTAAAGTAACTCCTTAGATTGGAGTTGGTAAAACACTTAAATCTGGAATGCTTACTCCAGGATTCATTGGTTCCTACCAAATCCTTAAGGAGATTGGTGATGCAGCTTATCAAATTGTATTGCCTCCATCTCTTTCAAATCTTCATAGTGTCTTTCATGTTTTTCAACTTAGAAAATACATTCATGACTCATCTCATATTTTTGAATCCGACAACATTTAGTTGAAGGATAACCTCACCTATAAAACTATTTCTTTGAAGATTGAGGATAAGAGGGTGAGACAACTAAGAGCTAAGGAAATTCCTTTAGTCAAGGTTGTTTGTAGAGGAAATGTTCAAGAAAGTGCTACATGGGAATTAGAAAGTCAGATGCAGGAAATGTATCCATTTCTATTTGCTTCAGGTAATTTTGGAGATGAAATTTCTAAAAAGGAGGGGAAAGTTATAACACCCCATTTTTCGTAAAATATAATTTAAGTATTTTATTAATAATTTTGATATTTTTATTTTATTATTAGGGGTTGTTAAATATTTGTTTTTATTAAAGGTTATTATAATATTTCTTAAAAGGGAAGGGAATTTGTAACTGTGGCTAAGTGTTTTAAATATAAGAGGGTTAAGGGAAGGTTAAAGTTTTTAAAAGAATAACTTTTTATCAAACTCTTTTATGTCTCTATTTTCATGTACGCACCTCATAGAACAAAAGTAGGAAGGAAATCATCTTGGAATTGTGCACCTATCATCTACAGATTATCCAAGTAAAGTGGTGTAGACCCCTAAAATTGTCCGGGTCGGAAATAAAGCTTGAAGACTCTCAAAGACTGAAGGAAGATCAGCCAGAAGGACTTCCAGAAGGCCCAAGGAGGGTTCTCTATAGGTCTAGAGGTCTTGTAATAGCTCAAAATAAGGAAGTGGAAGGAATGAAGCCCAATACGGCCTCCCAAAAGTTCAGTACGGCCGTATTGAACATTTTGAACTACAATACGGCCGCACTGAACTCAATACGGCCGTATTGAAGTTTCTGAACTTCACTACGGCCGCACTGAACTCAATACGGCCGTATTGAGGTTTTTTGAACTTCAATACGGCCGTACTGAATTCAATACGGCCGTATTGTAGTTCAAAAACTCAATACGGGCCGTATTGACCCCCAGAGGCCGTATTGCGCCTCATCCCTATAAATATGGCGTCATTTGGACGTCATTGGACACTTTTACACACAGTTTTAACCCTCTCCTTGAGTATTCTGGGGTTTTTGAGCAGTGTTCTGCCCTAGAATTCACTCTGAGAGTTGATCCGACGAAGTTCTGGAATTCCGAGCATTTTAGCTTGGAGATTCGAACTAGTCGATAGTAAAAAATTTTATTTTAGGAGGGAGCGAGCGCGCTTGTAGAGTGAGGGAACGCCAAAAAGCTTCCCAATTTCTGTTTAAATATATAGAAAAGCACGCTTCAAAGGTTTCCTTCTTAAATCCTTTCTTTTACTGCTTTCTGTGTGTTGCATATTTAAATTTATCACCATGTAGATATCTTGTTCATAATCGCTTATAATAAATAGGGGTAATTTAGTAATTTTGCGCTATTATTTTAGAAATAATCTGTCATAGGGAACCCGAAAGGGGCGCTGTGGGGTGCTAACACCTTCCCCACGCGTAACCGACTCCCTTACCCGACTCTGGTTGTAATGGCCGAAGTCGATTTTTGAATCGATTGCCTTAAACTTCTTTTTCCAATGTTTTGAGTAAAACATTGGTGGCGACTCCATGAACCCTTCCTTTTTATGAAAACTGCTAATTCATGGAGGGTCCCGCTTGGGATTAACATGGATTGGTGAGCCTTTTAATAAAATTGCTCGTTTGACAAGGTCTCAGTTTGAGAATAAGTCATTCTAGCAATCCATATTTTTAAACAAATAAAAGAGTCCAACCATCCTTCGCGAATGCCGAAAGCCCCGTTTCGGGCCGGTGGCGACAGATGGCGACTCCACTAAGGAAGCCTCGAGAGTCAGTCCCATTTAGTGACAGATTATTTTTAACAAATAATAGTTAAAATTACTTCATTACCCCTCACTTGTATGATAATATGCTTTACTTATATGGCTTTAATAACTGTTGTATGTTTAGTTTCTGCAATTGTTTGAAATATGAATTGCACACAAACCTTTGCACACAACAGTTCCCTCTATACCCGGGGGCATGAGTGGTAAGCCATAGGGAGTGGATGTTAGTACGGCCGGTTGTCGAATGGGTCTATAGGTGCCCGTAGACCGTTGTCGGAAAGCATCACTCAAGGTGATAACCATGAACTCGAGTCCGACAGTGCGTTGGAGCTTTCCATCGACTTACGACGAGAGGAATTGGGTCCCTATAATGGGGGCACCTTGGGGGCCTCAGACCGGTGAGAACAGTTAGAACCACCTTGACTATGCACCTTTCTGCAGGATACCCCTACCTCGTGATTCGCTCGTGACTGTTCGTGGATGAGTGAATTGTTTGTGCATTTTTATGTGACATTGTATGAGCATACATTGCACCTTTTAAACATACAACATTCCTTTTTAAAAAATAAGAATAAATAGAAATAAAGATCTTCTAGTACATGGTGTTAACATCTACCTTCATTGCATCATATAGGTAGTTTCCCTTCTCACCCAAAAAATACAAAAAAGATACAAAATATCCAAAAGAAAAAATATGTATTTATCCAAACCAAGCAATATCATGCATCATCTTAGGAAAATCCCAAAACATGATAATGCTTAGTTGAATAAACACTATGCATGCATATTCACCACCATCATCTCATATCATGCATTTTATTGTAGATCATGGAGGGATCTAGGGGAATGCAAGGGCAATTGAAGAAAGTGGACTTCTTATTGTACCGTGCCGAGAGGTTGGATCACCTCTGTACCTTGATGCCACGAGAGGCTCGTTTGGAGTTCGAAAAATCCTATGGACGAGTTCTCGACTTGATGAAGATTTGTGTGGATCCAGCTTTTCTGAGAGCTTTGGTCCATTTTTGGAGTCTCGATCTGCATTGTTTCGAGTTCCCCCAGTTTGACTTAGTTCCTACTCTCGAGGAGTACGAACTCATGCTTCGATGGCCCAAATCAGCAGGGGTCTATATTTTCCATGGAAATCATGTGGCCGTAGAGAGAGTCACCACTCAAGTCAAACTACCACCACGATTATCTGCTTTAGTGGGGAACGGCAGTATCAAGGGTTGGAAGCTTGCTATGATTGAAGACCACCTTTCTTCCTTGGCTGATGAGGGAGATTGGTTAGCTTTCAACAAGACTCTAGCGTTAGCTGTGTTTGGGATGATCCTATTCCCCTTTCACGCTAACATAGTGGACCATGCTGCAATGGACGCTTTCTTCGCTTGGGACGTACACATGAAGAGTCCCGTGCCTGCTATTCTTGCCGACACCTTGCTCTCTGTTCATCTGTCTCAACAGAAGCAAGGAAAAATCATCCGATGCTGCACCTCCTTGCTGTATGTGTAGAGCATCACTCATTTCTATGCCTCTAGTCATATGGGGACCTTGCCCGACCCTTTGAGGAGTTTTTCGAAAATTCCCGTACGCCGCCGATATGCTTCTGAGTGGAAGGAAGAGATGGAACAGTGGAGTAGCGAGCACTTCACGTGGGTTTGCCCTTGGTTCCGTCCAAGCCATGTACTGATGAGATGCGGCAGTTCTCCAAGCATACCATTGATGGGCATCAGAGGTTGCATAGCCTACTCACCTAGATTGGTTATGAGGCAACTGATGAGGACTCAGACCATTCCTACTATAGAGGAGCTTGGAGGGTTGTGTTTCTCCTTCGATTCCGAGCATCAGAAGGACATGCACGCTGTCATGAGAGCGTGGTAGAGACCAACCTATGAGGGAGATCTCGAGCTTGGAAAGCCTCGGGTATCCGTCTCCATTGATTATGAGAAATGGAGGAGCGAGAGGGGGGTGCCTCAACCATCCACTTCTTGTGCAACCACAGCAACAAGGAAGGTGTTGCAAGAGCAAGTCGACGCCTTGACCAAGAAACTGGAAATCATGGGAGCTCAGATGAGAGTTCTTGAAGAGAAAAATGAAGAATCCAGTTTTACTATTGATGGTCTTCAAAGGCAATGCAAGAAGAAAGACCACGAGATAGAGCGGCTCAAGGATGAGTGTGCTAACCTCAATGAGGAGGCTACTCGGGCACCCAAAATGCCAAAGGTTGAACCGAGTAGTCAACTCCAAGAAGTCAACATGAAGATAGCACACCTTGAGGCCGAGTATTCAAGGCAGGCACAGTTGATCAAGGATATGCAAGACAATCTGCTTTTGACTCGATCCGATGCGTAACAATGGCGGGAAGTTGTTCAACAACAAGCCGCAAACCTTTCCGACTTCCGCAAAAAGGAAAGGGAAGGATTGGCACAAATGGCCAAACTCCAAGAGGAGAAGGATCGGGCCGAAGATGAGCTTAATGAGCTGCAGGCCATGATCAACTATCATATACAAAAGGCGAAAGATGCTCAGAAAATCAGTGATGATATGAGCCAAGCGGTCCACACTCAGATTGAAGCAATGGGCCACCATGTGGAGGAAGCCGAAGATGAATGGCAAAGACATATGAACCCGCCTGTGGGTTTTTACCGGCTTTTCTCTTTTTGTAAAAAATTGCTTCAAAGCATTGTATAAAAGTTGTACACTTTCTTCAATTAATAAAAATTGAGATTTATTGCCTTTGCATCTCATTAGTCATTCATTTGCATTTATCTCTCCTGGTAATTTAATAATAAATATTAATAAAAAGAAAGAAATAATCGATGCGTATGTTCAGAATGGGTCGCACGCCATTGGTAATTAAATGCAAACCAACAACTGCACCAAGCAAGCATACGGCGACTCCGTTGTTGGTAATCAAGACAGACAAAGGGGAAGGTCCGACACCGTTAAGGATCATCGCTCCAAAGCCGTTCCCCTACGAATCAAATAAGGCTGTGCCATGGATATACGACGTCCATTCTTCTGCCGACAGCGATATCTCCAACATCGCTGGACTTGGGGGCATGACAAGGAGTGGAAGGATCTACACTCCCGAAGATCTGCACGACAAAGCCCCCAAGAATAAAGAAAAAGAAGAAAAGAAAACCGAGGAAAAAGAATCCGAGGAGGAGACAGACGAGCTGTTAAAGTTTATCCGACAGAGCGAGTACTCCATCGTGGATCAACTTCATAGGACGCCAGCAAAGATTACGCTGTTGTCGTTGATCCTAAGCTCCGAACCGCATCGGCAAGCTCTGTTGAAAGTCTTGAACGAGGCATATGTGTCGCATACTATTTCCCAAGACAAATTTGAGGGGATTGTTAGTCACATCACGGCTAATGATCACCTCTCTTTCACCGATGAAGAGATCCCCGCTGAGGGACCGAACCACAACAAGCCCTTGCACATCTCTGTAAAGTGCAAGGAGTATCACATCGCTAAAGTCTTGGTAGATAATGGATCTTCCTTGAACGTGATGCCAAAAAGAACGCTCGATCAAGTGGCAATCAAGGGAGTCCAAATGCGCCCGAGCAACATGATCGTTCGAGCTTTCGACGGATCTAAAAGAGAAGTAGTGGGAGAAATCAATCTTCCAATCCAAATTGGACCCACTATCTTCAACGTCGAATTTCAAGTGATGGACATTACTCCGGCATACAGCTGTCTCCTTGGCCGACCTTGGATTCATGATGCGAAAGCTGTACCCTCTACGCTCCACCAGAAAGTCAAGTTCATAGTGGGTGACAAACTGGTGACTGTACAAGCTGAAGATGACATACTCATCAGCAAGCCATCCACCATACCTTATGTGGATGCAGCAGAGGAAGCTTTGGAAACCGCCTTCCAAGCATTGGAAATTGCCAATGTTGAGACGTTTCCCCGAGAAATGAAGAGGGTAGCCCATATGCTCACTAAGAACGGATACTTGCCAGGACAAGGATTAGGCAAGGACTCCCAAGGAATCCCGGAGCTACCCATTATCAAGGATAATCCGGGGAAACAAGGGTTAGGATACAACCCCGTTAAAGATCAAAGAACGAAGAGGAATCAAGATCCTTCTCGACGTTCTTTAAGCCAGATCTTTAGGAAGGCTGGTTCACAAACATCAAGGCCGGCTGTCGTCATCAAGTGTTTTTCTTCTTCCGATAGGGATGCATAAACTCGATGACTGTTAGAGATCACTCCTCGGGGACAGCCCGACCCCCGAGCCTCGATAGGGCACATGTTTTCCACTATGATTATAATAAAATCATTCATTATTATTTCTTATTGCTTCTTTTCTTGCTTGCAATAAAATTCTAAACCACGTTATTTAACCCTGTTTGAATGAACATAAGTGAGGTTAAAATCGTCTTAATAATCAATAAACCCACGTCATTTTGTGTGGAAGTGTGCACGACAACTTGGAGCACCTTTTCTTGGCTTCAATAAGTGCCATCATGGATAAAAAGAAATCCTAAAAATATAAAAGAAGCTCGGCAGGAAACCCAAAAAGGGGGCTGCGCAAAAATAAGAGCATAAGACCCGCTAGGAATCCCACAAAAGGGTGACCTAGGCAAAAATTAGGGTTACAAAATAATGAACAAAAACAAAAGCCCGCTAAAACTCCACAAATGGGTGTTTTAGGCAAAAGTTAGGGCAATCGAAAAACAGAATAAATCCATGATGGTACCACCAACTGAATTCAACAAAGGGGCTCAAGAAAAGCTATCCAAGTTGTCAAATCACAAACGTTAATAACCAAGACGTGCTTAACTTCATAAGTGTTTAATCAAACAAGCCTAAACACAATAAGCCTACCTTGGCCAGCCATTCTTACAAAAACCATTTTTCAAAATAAAAATAAATCCCCTCTAAAACACAAACTTTCGAAAAAATATATCCTTTCCTTCTTTTCTCTCTTGTCCCAACGATTTTTTAATAATCTAGTGGAAACATGGAGATATAGTGGTCAATAGGAGGGTTGACACATCTTCTAAAGGAAGGGAAGGATCATTTGGTTGATGACACCAAATCTCAATGTAATATGCATCATTCCTCGGTTATAGAAGTCGGCAGCGCACAGTCCGTCTTGAGGAATGGCAGAATCCAAACGTAAACGCATCGGTTAATTCTTTTGAAAGATAAATCAAATAGAATTAGGTGCATCACACATTATACATGCATACAGATGATAGGTGTACTGGAAGATCACTTATTCTCTGTTTATTCAAAGAAAAAAAAAAAAAATCAATACGCCCGTATTGGTCCCGATACGGCCGTATTAAGACGACCGTTGAAGCAACCTTTCAGCTTCAATACGGGCGTATTAAATCCAATACGCCCGTATTGATCTCCAATACGCCCGTATTTAATTCAATACGGGCCGTATTGGTTGCCAAAATTACCCAATAACGGCTACACCAATACGGCCGTATTGAATCAATACGGGACGTATTGGCGCAAATTTGTCTATGAATAAGCGTTTTCCTTCTCATTTTTGCATTCCAATCTTCATTCCTCTGCATCCTGCTTGTGAGTGAACCCCAAGAAGAAACCTCAGAAATGGCAGAATCATCTAGAAAGAGGCAGAGGGTCCCAGCTCGACGTGAGATGACAGACAGACATCAGGAACGGCTGCAGCTCATAGAATCATTCACCTTCGAGCCGTCGAGGGCGCTCGACTTTGACATTCTCCGTACAGTGGGCTTGGAGGATGAAGTCCGAGGCTACTTCGACAGTATAGGATGGGAATTCCTCCTTGATTCCCCTTCTCAACTGTACTTGACGGCGACGAAGGAGTTTCTGGCCACTGTCGGCGTTACTGAGTCGACAAACAGTTTTGGGGAGGCTGTCTGCTCAGTTGACTTCTGGATGAACCAGGGGTACCGCTCACTGACGTTGGACGAGTTCAACGTCCAGGCAGGATTTTTCAGCAGGACTGATCAGCTGGCATATCGAGATGCTATATGCGAGTGGCCTGATCAGTGGACCCTGGTCGACATGTGGAGAGCGATCACAGGCCACGAAGACTATCATGCCGGAGTGAAGGGCACCCGGCTCCCGACCGCTCTTCGGATCTGTCACAAGATCCTCACCAGCACCATCCATGGCAGGTGGAAGAGCCCCGAGTCGGTGACACGGCCGGATTTATTAGCATTATACTGCATGGCCACCAGTCGGAGGGCCAACCCTGGATACTTCTTCCTCGAGCACGTCAAGAACTTGGGGGCACGAGAGGGAGGATCTAGGCAGGGATACATCCTGGTTGCCCCACTCCTCTCACGGCTTGCGGAGACTTGGGGATGCCCAGACGGCGCAAAGCCAGGGCCATTGGCACCGAAGCCAATTAATGCCTCCACCTTGATCAGTATGAAGATCATAGCGAGGTCAGGAGGAGGGTATGTACGAGCAGATGGCCCCGATGCCTTCACCGAGCTCTTCAATGATGTTGATCTTCAAGGCGACGGCAGCCCACAGCCAGAGGCCGGCACCTCACAGTCGGATAGGACCTACTTTGATGCCCGCTTTGACGCTTTACAGCAAAGCATCGATACTCGATTCGATGCTTTTCAGCACAGTATCGGCGCATGGCAACAGAGCACCAATACTCGACTGGACACTTTGGTGCAGGGGTTCGACAACCTCTCAGTCTGGATGCACCGCCAGTTCCCCGCTCCTCCACAGGACCCGCCGGCAGAAGAATGAAGACCGGCTTTCTTTTTCCTATTTTTATGTATTTGTTTGAATGGGCTGCGTCCCATCATTTCCCTTGTACAAAATTTCATGTTTATTTAATGAATGAAATTTTTCACTCTTTGAGTCTAAATCTTTTAGCACTTTTATTTCTGTACAACAAAAGCCAAAATCAACAAAAAAGGCAAAAATACAGGAAAAGCCAAAAAACGACAAAAAAGGCAAATCAATCGCCTCGTACAGAATAATCGAGCCTGGAGAGGCTTGCCGAAATAATACTCCCACAGAATAACTGAGCCTGGAGAGGCTTGCCGAAATAATACTCTCTCAGAATAACTGAGCCTGGAGAGGCTCGCAGAAATAATACTCCCCAGAGAAACCTCAGCTCGCGCTCAGAACAAATCCCCAGCGAGAGCTATCAAAGCAAGATCGTCAAAATCCCCAAGGGAAGCGTGATCATCCAAGCAAAATATTCAGTCAAAGGACTTGAAACTTCCTCAGTTGAAGATAGCTCTCCAGCTCAAGCATTGAGTGAGGCTAAGCCTGCAGAGGCTTCCTAAATAATACTCTGGGATACATAAGATCCCCCATTCCCCAGTTGCCTACTCAGAGGCATCCCTGTAAAAGGAGAAAAAAATCAAAAATATCAATAAGTATTCCCCAAGCGGAATTCGGCATCCAGCCAAACACCGAACATCAAGATAATTTGCCTAAACAGAAGAGGCCAAATCAAAGTCAAAACGACAGAATCCCCCGTGGATAACAGCCTACACAGAGGCAGCAAAAATTAGAAAATCCAAAAGAGATACCCGAATAAGGATAACCGGGATACTCCACCAACGTCAAAGGACGTCAGCCAAACATAAGGCATCGCTCAATTCAAGAAGAGCATCTTCGTGTCTACACCCCAAGGAAACAGAAATTCCTCAATGGGCACCAATTACGCAATGCAAAATTGGGACACAAGAACCTATGAGTAACTGCACATCCCCTAGACGGATCCCTGCGTTATCTAGCCCTCAGCGGCACCAAAATCAAAATCAAACTGTCGAAGCAGCATCGTGGACTGTGGAGACAAAATCATCTCAAAGCCTAAGAGGCAATACTCAGCTACCCAGTTGTCGAGAGCACCGAGGTATGCACAAGCCTGGAGAGGCGATACTCAGCTACCCAGTTGTCGAGAGCACCGAGGTATGCACAAGCCTGGAGAGGCGATACTCAACTACCCAGTTATCGAGAGCACTGAGGTATGCACAAGCCTGGAGAGGCGATACTCAGCTACCCAGTTGTCGAGAGCACCGAGGTATGCATAAGCCTGGAGAGGCGGTACTCAGCTACCCAGTTGTCAAGAGCACCGAGGTATGCACAAGCCTGGAGAGGCGGTACTCAGCTACCCAGTTGTCGAGAGCACCGAGGTATGCACAAGCCTGGAGAGGCGGTACTCAGCTACCCAGTTGTCGAGAGCACCGAGGTATGCATGAGCCTGGAGAGGCGACGACTAATACTCAACCTGGAGAGGCTACTCAACAATTTTCCACCGGAAGACGCTACAAGTTAGAAGGTTGGCACATCACCCGGACAATTGGGTCAACTCCTTTACTTGTCAGCCGGTACACCAAAAGGCCGTCCGACTAAGTAAAGGGGGGGCAGCTGTAGACCCCTAAAATTGTCCGGGTCAGAAATAAAGCTTGAAGACTCTCGAAGACTGAAGGAAGATCAGCCAGAAGGACTTCCAGAAGGCCCAAGGAGGGTTCTCTATAGGTCTAGAGGTCTTGTAATAGCTCAAAATAAGGAAGTGGAAGGAATGAAGCCCAATACGGCCTCCCAAAAGTTCAGTACGGCCGTATTGAACATTTTGAACTACAATACGGCCGCACTGAACTCAATACGGCCGTATTGAAGTTTCTGAACTTCACTACGGCCGCACTGAACTCAATACGGCCGTATTGAGGTTTTTTGAACTTCAATACGGCCGTACTGAATTCAATACGGCCGTATTGTAGTTCAAAAACTCAATACGGGCCGTATTGACCCCCAGAGGCCGTATTGCGCCTCATCCCTATAAATATGGTGTCTTTTGGATGTCATTGGACACTTTTACACACAGTTTTAACCCTCTCCTTGAGTATTCTGGGGTTTTTGAGCAGTGTTCTGCCCTAGAATTCACTCTGAGAGTTGATCCGACGAAGTTCTGGAATTCCGAGCATTTTAGCTTGGAGATTTGAACTAGTCGATAGTAAAAAACTTTATTTTAGGAGGGAGCGAGCGCGCTTGTAGAGTGAGGGAACGCCAAAAAGCTTCCCAATTTCTGTTTAAATATATAGAAAAGCACGCTTCAAAGGTTTCCTTCTTAAATCCTTTCTTTTACTGCTTTCTGTGTGTTGCATATTTAAATTTATCACCATGTAGATATCTTGTTCATAATCGCTTATAATAAATAGGGGTAATTTAGTAATTTTGCGCTATTATTTTAGAAATAATCTGTCATAGGGAACCCGAAAGGGGCGCTGTGGGGTGCTAACACCTTCCCCACGCGTAACCGACTCCCTTACCCGACTCTGGTTGTAATGGCCGAAGTCGATTTTTGAATCGATTGCCTTAAACTTCTTTTTCCAATGTTTTGAGTAAAACATTGGTGGCGACTCCATGAACCCTTCCTTTTTATGAAAACCGCTAATTCATGGAGGGTCCCGCTTGGGATTAACATGGATTGGTGAGCCTTTTAATAAAATTGCTCGTTTGACAAGGTCTCAGTTTGAGAATAAGTCATTCTAGCAATCCATATTTTTAAACAAATAAAAGAGTCCAACCATCCTTCGCGAATGCCGAAAGCCCCGTTTCGGGCCGGTGGCGACAAGTGGGAGTGAGAAACCTAACTCTGGGTGTGGGTTTGTATGCCGGATAGTGGGATTGGCTTCCAATCTTGTATTTGTTGTATCCTCATGTATGATGGATTTTTCCCAATTGTGTTTGTTTCACTTTTTGTTCTTCTTGTGTGACACCCTCTACCCCAACATCATTAATAAACATAAACTATATTTATAAAAGATTTTCATAGATTGATATAAAACAATAAGTATCATAAGGTAGAAGATGCACATTCATAAATTCATTAACATATATATATAACTTAAGAAGTCATAATAAAACAAAGATTATAAATCAATCCCAGTAAAGGTGGCAGTGCCTCCTAGTTAGGAATCAACTTATAATTTATTTAAATTACACAAGAAAAGAAAATGTTTTTAGAATAAGAAAAACATGAGATAAATCCTAGCTAAACCCGATGTCACATCCTATCAGAGCATGCCCCAAGAAACCTTTAGGCCTCATCACCAACATCCTCATGATGATGAACACCTGCAACATAAATTTAAACATATACAGAAAAAAAAACAACAAGGGAGTGAGAAACATCTCACTCAGTTGTAGATGAAGAAATAAAAGTTAAATAGCACACACACACGCAATATAATTCACATATATAATCAATCTCACATATATGCTTATGTATAATGATTTTCTTGACTTGACTCACTAATGTATGCATGTGGCGCCATACGGAAGTTTCAGAATTTATCACTGGTGACCCAAAGGTACACCTATCACTGGTGTTCATACACCTCGTTAGCATGTTACATCACTGGTGTCCCGAAGGCACACCTATCACTGGTGATCATACACCTTGTTAGCATCACTGGTATGCGGCCTCAGCGGCACACCTGGAATAATATATGCATATATGATGCATGTCATACATTCATAGACTCAACATTTAGCATATTACACATATAAGATTCATATTTCATAATTATAATTTATTTTATTAATCCAACTTTAATAGTCCAATAGTCTAACAGTCCAATAGTCCAACGGTCCAATAGTCCAACGGTCCAATAGTTCAACAGTTCAACGGTCCATTCATGGATCGTAGGTCACAAGTCATGAGTACATATTTCATACAGTCATATCCTCATAGGTCCGCATAGGTCTCATATATACTTCATATACTCAAGTCATAATAAGATCTTCATAAGTTCGCATAGGTATTTTTATTCTAAAACTTATTCTTTTTTAACATCAATTACATATTTATTAATAATAATATATTAAGATCTTTTAAGTAAAGTAGGAAGCTTAAAAGGTAATATAAGATAATAAGGAGGCTCAGCCTTCCATTTAAATAACAGATTACAAATTTATAAATACTTAGGAGGCTTAGCCTTCCATTCAAATAATAGATTCTAATATGTAAATAAATAGGATATAAAACAAATCACATCAATAATACATATTCAAAGAAATAAATAGCAAGCAAGAGATCGGGAGCCAATCCAACAAACAAACTATTTAACAATTATTCCCACACCCCCAAGCAAGGTTTCCCACTCCCCCCCTTACCTGGATAAGTAGGAGTTGGAACTAGCGCAATAACTCTCTAAAAACTTGGGCAGAATCTCCTCTTCTCTTTCCTTAAAAAGGAATCGGAATTAGGGCAGAATCTCTTCCTCTTTCTCCTTAAACACGGCACTGGAGCAGAACCTCCTTTTCTTTCTCCTTCTCTCTCTTACTTTCTCTCTCTATTTCTCCAGAATTTCCTTCTCTCTAGAATTCTAAATTTTCAAAACCTTAGGCCCCTATTTATAGAAATTTTGAAGTTACTATGCACTATGCACTATTCATTAAAATAATATTATAAGTTACTATGCACTATTCATTAAAATATTAAAATTAATTAAAAAATTGAAACTTGCTTCCCTCGTGGTTTCCTTAGCAGCCATTTACTATTCACATATACGTATACGTGAATAGTAAAATACGTATATGTAAATAGTAAAAATACGTATACATAAATAGTAAAATACGTATACGTAAATAGTAAAATACGTATAAAAATATGATAATCCTTCTAATAATCCCAATACATAAGAATAAAATTTTTGGGATGTTACATTACTCCCCTCCTTTTAGAAATTTCGTCCTCGAAATTTTTGCAATGATAAACTCTTCGCTTCTTACTTCTAATTCTTATGCAACCTCACTACCTTACTTATACAACTCTATCAATTTCATCAAATGATTTCTAAGGGTAAGACAAATAACCTTGACAAGCCTATCCATATAAACAAAATCAATCTCTTAAGTGTCTCAGACAAATCTATCACTAAAGTCTTATCCATTCACCATTTTACTTCCAACATGGAGCGTCCAAGTGCTACAAAATTCTTAAAGACTTATAGTATGCTAATCACAAGTATACAATTGCTTCACTCCTCTCTTCATCATAGGTCACAATACTTCCGCTGCGCTACTCTGATACATCGTAGTAGTTCTTAAATAAAAGAGTACTCTTATATTCTTCCTCTAAAATCATTTTTCTTAATTCAAAATTACTAAGCGCCCAAATTTATTCTTGCATCTCAAAACAACATCAATTTCTATTTAGAAAATGTTAATCATATTCCTACTAATATTTTCCACTTGGTTCACTAGGAAAGGCTCTAACCCCTGAGCTTCTATAATCTTATTCACTAATTCACTAGTTATTTTCAATCATACTCAATTCAATATTCCTAGAGGTAATCTCACACATCAATCATAAGTCTCTAAATTCTTCAATCAAATCCAATTCTTAAATAATCAAAAATAATATATTAGTGATCATCGTAATCAAGGGATCTATCACAATATTGATATTACTTCTATAATCATCTATAAAGATCAAACACCTAAGCATGTTAACTAGATACACATATCAAATCACTAATTTTACTATTCCATCTACAACCAAGTCAAACCTCTATCCATCACCTTATTCTATATCCTCATATCTTGTTACCAATATGAATCAACTAATTGTATTTCTCCAATTTCTCTCAATGATCCACTTGTTATTCGAATCATACCTAATTTTTCACCACTAGGAGTAATCTCACAAGTCAGACTTAAATTCTTAAAAAGATCCATCTTTCTAATCATAAGGAAAATATAAAGGTTTTCTAATCAAAACATTAATTACCACAATGGCTTTGGCCAAATAACTAATAAGATCAAAATCTTATTTCTTAAGAAGTTTCTAACTATCTCTTTTGGTCAATAGATATTTAAAACTGAATACCTCAAGCTTAGAATCATATAGGTAATGTCTCCAATTCAAGGTCATGGGTAAGGTAATTCCTCTCATGAATTCTCAATTTTCTAGAAGTATAAGCTATTATTTGATCCATTTTGCATTCTCATTCTATCCAAACCTACCTTAGGAACATAAATATATACCACAAAAGACTTACTAAAATCTAGTAGTATTAACATTAGTCAATCTTGCCTTAAGAGTTGGAACTACTCTCATACCTACTATCCCACATAAAGACAATACCCCTCTTAGTGAATATAGTTAAGGGCAATGCTATCTTAAAAATTCCTTTAATAAATCTCCAATAATAATAAACTAATATCATAAAACTCTTATCTTCACTAACTGGATTAGATATCTCCCCACTTAAACACAACTTCTATATGAGTCATATCCATGTTTACCTCAACTGGAATTTATAGGGACAAGAAAACTTATCTCATACAATAAAAATAAATTAATCAATTAAACAAGCAATCACTCAATCAATAAAAATAAGATCTTGCCTTAAGAGTTGGAACTACTCTCATACCTACTATCCCACATAAAGACAATACCCCTCTTAGTGAATATAGTTAAGGGCAATGCTATCTTAAAAATTCCTTTAATAAATCTCCAATAATAATAAACTAATATCATAAAACTCTTATCTTCACTAACTGGATTAGATATCTCCCCACTTAAACACAACTTCTATATGAGTCATATCCATGTTTACCTCAACTGGAATTTATAGGGACAAGAAAACTTATCTCATACAATAAAAATAAATTAATCAATTAAACAAGCAATCACTCAATCAATAAAAATAAGATAAAATAAAATAATAATACTTTGATAACTCAACATACATCCGTCTTGAATATATCTCCACCCTTAACTACAATATGATCATATCATACCCTAAGATCACTTTTACTAACCACACTACATTCACCAATTGATCCCTAAGGTCATCTATCCACATATCAACCTACCTGCATATTAAATCATATTCGAATACCTACTTTAAACCTTCATATATACCATCCATATGAACAACCTTTACCACATAGCATCATACAACCTTAAACAACCTCTTAATCCATATGATAACGCACCGAAATATTTTAACAAAGTCAATTCTTATCCTTGCATTGCCTACTAACCCAAAAACATTATTATACAGCCTAACTTCTCTTTTAAACAACTACCAAAGAAAACAACACATCCCACGTGATCTCAACCTATCACCAAAGAAAGCTAAGTGATTAAACTACAACTCTTATGAAGACATCAGAATTTAAAAGGATCATCTTCTTAGCTAAAAATTCAAAAATCACCACAGATATATTCAATGCTTACAACTAGACCTTTGCTCATCAAAGTAACTATAACGGGAGTGCAAACATCCCCTACACACTAATGCATCAACATCTAAGCCACAAAATACCTCAATCCTTCCAAACTTACTTCTTACCACCTCAAATTTAAATCAAATTTTCTCACCACAAATTTAAACCAAACGATTCACATATTCGTATAAAAAAGACTTAGAAAATATGCGGCTATCAAATTCTAGAAATCATCAATTCTTCAATTTCTCCTTAAAAAAAAAAAATACCAAAACCCCATTTCTCGACATATGTCATCCTTGAATTCAATCGCTACAACTATAGCTTCCAAAAATTTCACTAATCGTAAACTCTTAGTACACTTAAAATAAATCCATGTCTTATTCAAATCTAAGGCCTCAATAATTCCTATAATATTAGCACAGTATCTCGTCTATTATTCACACATATGCTTTCAACACAAGCGATATCACTAAACCACTACCTCTTACGTAAGCAAGAAATATCAAACAAATAAGCGATTATCAAAGAAGCAATCAAAAATAGCATTCATCAAAATCTATCATACAAATCCTGAGAACACATTGCACACAAATAACAACATAATCAATCATCACATTAGCACATCAATCAACTCATCACATTATTAATCTACCAAACAAGCATAGTAGACTCATAACTCACGGCCGATTGGATCGGCCTGCTCTGATACCACTAAATGTGACACCCTCTACCCCAACATCATTAATAAACATAAACTATATTTATAAAAGATTTTCATAGATTGATATAAAACAATAAGTATCATAAGGTAGAAGATGCACATTCATAAATTCATTAACATATATATATAACTTAAGAAGTCATAATAAAACAAAGATTATAAATCAATCCCAGTAAAGGTGGCAGTGCCTCCTAGTTAGGAATCAACTTATAATTTATTTAAATTACACAAGAAAAGAAAATGTTTTTAGAATAAGAAAAACATGAGATAAATCCTAGCTAAACCCGATGTCACATCCTATCAGAGCATGCCCCAAGAAACCTTTAGGCCTCATCACCAACATCCTCATGATGATGAACACCTGCAACATAAATTTAAACATATACAGAAAAAAAAACAACAAGGGAGTGAGAAACATCTCACTCAGTTGTAGATGAAGAAATAAAAGTTAAATAGCACACACACACGCAATATAATTCACATATATAATCAATCTCACATATATGCTTATGTATAATGATTTTCTTGACTTGACTCACTAATGTATGCATGTGGCGCCATACGGAAGTTTCAGAATTTATCACTGGTGACCCAAAGGTACACCTATCACTGGTGTTCATACACCTCGTTAGCATGTTACATCACTGGTGTCCCGAAGGCACACCTATCACTGGTGATCATACACCTTGTTAGCATCACTGGTATGCGGCCTCAGCGGCACACCTGGAATAATATATGCATATATGATGCATGTCATACATTCATAGACTCAACATTTAGCATATTACACATATAAGATTCATATTTCATAATTATAATTTATTTTATTAATCCAACTTTAATAGTCCAATAGTCTAACAGTCCAATAGTCCAACGGTCCAATAGTCCAACGGTCCAATAGTTCAACAGTTCAACGGTCCATTCATGGATCGTAGGTCACAAGTCATGAGTACATATTTCATACAGTCATATCCTCATAGGTCCGCATAGGTCTCATATATACTTCATATACTCAAGTCATAATAAGATCTTCATAAGTTCGCATAGGTATTTTTATTCTAAAACTTATTCTTTTTTAACATCAATTACATATTTATTAATAATAATATATTAAGATCTTTTAAGTAAAGTAGGAAGCTTAAAAGGTAATATAAGATAATAAGGAGGCTCAGCCTTCCATTTAAATAACAGATTACAAATTTATAAATACTTAGGAGGCTTAGCCTTCCATTCAAATAATAGATTCTAATATGTAAATAAATAGGATATAAAACAAATCACATCAATAATACATATTCAAAGAAATAAATAGCAAGCAAGAGATCGGGAGCCAATCCAACAAACAAACTATTTAACAATTATTCCCACACCCCCAAGCAAGGTTTCCCACTCCCCCCCTTACCTGGATAAGTAGGAGTTGGAACTAGCGCAATAACTCTCTAAAAACTTGGGCAGAATCTCCTCTTCTCTTTCCTTAAAAAGGAATCGGAATTAGGGCAGAATCTCTTCCTCTTTCTCCTTAAACACGGCACTGGAGCAGAACCTCCTTTTCTTTCTCCTTCTCTCTCTTACTTTCTCTCTCTATTTCTCCAGAATTTCCTTCTCTCTAGAATTCTAAATTTTCAAAACCTTAGGCCCCTATTTATAGAAATTTTGAAGTTACTATGCACTATGCACTATTCATTAAAATAATATTATAAGTTACTATGCACTATTCATTAAAATATTAAAATTAATTAAAAAATTGAAACTTGCTTCCCTCGTGGTTTCCTTAGCAGCCATTTACTATTCACATATACGTATACGTGAATAGTAAAATACGTATATGTAAATAGTAAAAATACGTATACATAAATAGTAAAATACGTATACGTAAATAGTAAAATACGTATAAAAATATGATAATCCTTCTAATAATCCCAATACATAAGAATAAAATTTTTGGGATGTTACATCTTGTATGTAATTAATTGTATAAATTGCTTGAATGAATGATTACCATCAATTTTTGAATTGTAATTGTTTGATTTGAGATCTCTATGGGTTTTTTGAGAAACCCTAAGGGAATGTATTAGTGATTGTACTTGGGTATGTAGTTATATGTATAAATTGTGTCTTTTAGAAGTGTAACGTAACCTATAGAGAGCTTTTATAAATTGGATTTAGAAAAAAAAAAGTTTAGGTGTGAGTTGTGTCAAATTTTGAAAATTCTAGTATGAACATACTTAGATATTTATCTGATTTCTCTGCATGTGATTAATGAAATTGAGTTCTTATTGTTGGGTTAAAAAGTAGACATTTAGTGCTACAGTTTAGAGTTAAGAATCATGAAAATGTTAAGAAATGATTGAGTTATGAGTTACAAGACTGTGTGAGAAATATAACTTTTGTACATTGTAAGCTTTTCAAGTAGACTTAAACGGTAGAATTAGGTTTTGTGATATTCATTAAAGTTTTAACCTTGTATGTTAGCTTTCAAATGTCATTGGAATCACCTAAAAATGGGTCCTATAACTCAAGTTTTGATCAAATTAGTGAGCAAAGGTCAGACTGTCAGATTTAGGTTGAAACATTATGGTTTTGTTTTTATTTAAAATAGTAGATGACATATTTAGCTCTTGAGGTCAACAAAGAAGTTGGAGATAATTTTATTATCTTTCCAATAAAATTAAGATCAACTTGATATCAAATATATAGCTCTAAATAGGACATTTGGATCACACGATATCTTAGAAGGTTAAGTTGTGGAAGTGTAGTTTGTTATAAGGATGATGAATAGTTTTACCCTTTAAGTGTTTGATTTTATGAATGGTTTGAGGTAATTATATCAATATTTAGGAATGATGAATTATGGTAGAAAACAATTGTTAATAGGTTATGATGTAAGTTGATTGTCAATGACTTGAGATGTTATAATGATAGTGATATCTAAGGACTTCATGTGTGAGTGATAAAGTTACTAGAAACTTTTAGTGACATTGGTCTCAGTGGCTATGGTTAAGGTGTTAACATATTATTAAACCATCTCAAAATGATTCTTACTTGAGGTGTATTGGATGATGTTGTGTAATAATTGTATTACTTAATATATGATTATAGTGTGTGAGTATGCCATTGATATGTGTTGAGGTTCCCGTTAAAACACTTTTGTTCAAATCTTCAAATCTGTTAAATTCTATTAACGGTCTCAAACACGACAAATATACCGGCCGTTCAAGTAGTAAAAATATCGTATCCACAAGGATTAGAAGGTAAAATAAGCATTTATTGACTATTCGTGACTAAAGAATAATTCCAGTTTCATAGTTATGAGTTGAATTCAAAGTTATGACTATTGGAATGAAAGCTATAAATAAATATTGGTTTGTGAGTGGAAGAGGGTAGAAATGGTATTGTGGTATTGTGAGGTTGTGGGGGTTAGATTTCACCAAACGCAACACTAATGTATCCTTAATCTCTTGTTACATACATTGCTTAGTCAACCCATAAGTTTACTCAAACCTAATCCCTTAGAGAAAGAGCCTAAGTGCGGATATTGAATATCAATTCCTTGAGTACCCAATATCTACACCCGCATTAATGGCTAGGATTTAAGACTACTAATGGGTCAAGCTCTATCCCTAGATACAATCACCACTAGGCATATGTTTCAGAACTAGCTTCAAAGTTATTTCCCAATACTCAATGAAACCTTAAATCATGCAAGGGGTGATCAATCCAAAGCAAACATTAAGAATAGAAACAAACACAACAATAAATGAAACAACATGTATATATATCATTAAAACCGTAAGGATTACAAAAGAGTATGTTGGTTACATCTAACCCCACAAAAATGGGTGAAACCACTCAACAAAGAGGGCAAAACAAAATAGAGATGGAAGAGGAAATGAAGAACCGAAGGAAAGATCCGCACATGGACGATCCCAAGCCCTGGGAATCCCTTTGGAGGCGCCCAATGTGAGAATGGGGGTTTCTCCCCCGAAAATGCCTTCATATATGAGCCTGGGAGATCAAATTAGGGTTTCGCGCCCGGCGCACAATTCTTCGCGCCCAGCGCAGGCCTTCCAGGGAAGTTCAACACTTCCTGTCTCAGTCCAAGCTCGGCGCAATTTCCTATTGCGCCTGGCGCAATGTCCTCCAGAGAAACTCTGTTTCGATCATGTCCGGCGCGGGTAATGTTGCGCCCGACGCATTAACTCTGCTCTGCTCCTTAGCTTCTTCGATCCTTAAGTTTCCAATCCAAAGGATCTTCAACTTTCCACTCTTCACTCAATACCTGCACAAAAAATGAGGTGGATTAAGGTATTAGATGAATTTGGGTTAGTTATATCTGCACACAAAATGAACCAAAAAGAGAACAATTATATTGCAATGGTTCAGAGAATGAGTGGAATTTGTCTAATAAGTCTCATCCAAAAAGAGGTAAAATTGAGACTTAACAATATGACATATTGTGAGCTATGTATAAATTGATTGACGTGTGATTATAAGAACTTTTGAAATTACAGACGATCAAAATTCGTGGGTAATCTAAAAAATCTGTGGGTAACACTTTATTTTCGACGGATTACAAATGGACAATAATCCATCAGGAAATTGTTCGTTTGAAACACTTACCGACGCATTATAATTTGTGGGTAACTCTGACAAAATTACTCACAAATTTTATCCATGGGTATTGTGGATAATATTTTTAAAAAATTATTTCAAAATTATTTTAAATAACACCCTTATTTAATGCAACTTCACGATACTTCACGTAACTCCTCGTTGGTCAGAACCTTCCATTGATAGCCCTTTTTTAGATATTCATACACTTTTTGGATCAAAGATTATATGCATCTTATTGATATAGATAGTACAAATTTATTCTTTTAAGTCATTTTCAATTATACAATCTCATACTTGTACAATATTTAGATCCCTCTCATTCCAGTATATTTCACAAATTACAATATAATATAATAATACTATAACTTTTTTATGTAAATTAAAAAATACTAATATTTTAGTCTTTCTATTTCACAAGTTACATTTTTATTATATATAATAAAAATATATAATAAATTATATAAAAATAAATATTATAGTTAAATCAATAAGTCATATTTAAAATTTGTATAAATATATATTAGATTAAAATTAGTAACTAATCAAAGAATAATAAATTTCTATATATAAAACACAAATGTCTTTCTTATGACACAATGTTTTGAGAGACTTTTCTTTAATTAGAAGAATTTTATATATTTTTAAATTTTTTTATCTAATTTAGTTTTTATTTATTACTATTACTTATACATTAATTTTATTGTTTTTAATATAAATTATTAATAAAAAATAATTATCCATGGGTTTATCCGCTAGTAATTACCCATAGATACATCCATGGGTAATTCCGTGAGTATTGTTGATAACATTTTTAAAAAATTATTTCAAAATTATATTAAATAACAACCTTGTCTTAAAAAAAATATATTCATACTTAAAATTTAAATATATATATATATATATATATATATTAAACTAAAATTAGTAACTAATCAAAGAATAATTAACTTCTATATATAAAACACAAATGTTTTTCTTCTGTCACAGCATTTTTAGAGACTTTTCTTTAACTAGAAGAATTTTATATATTTTTTAATTTTTTATTTAATTTAATTTTTATTTATCATAATTACTTATGAATTAATTTTATTATTTTTAATAGCGTCAGTAATTTCATAAGTATTGTTGATAATGCTTTTAAAAATTATTTTAAAATTATATTAAATAACAATCTTGTTTTATTAAAAAATAATATAGTTCAAAATTGGTAAAATTATTATAAATTTTAAGAAATTATCTTTTTTTATTTTAGACTATCATGCATCAATATTATTTTACTAATTATATATTTCTCAATTTAAATAAAATTAACTATATTAAAATATATTGATAGTAAATTATTATTTTATACTATTATTTAATTATAAATTTTATATATAT
Organism: Cajanus cajan; assembly: GCF_000230855.2. Lineage (NCBI taxonomy): Eukaryota > Viridiplantae > Streptophyta > Magnoliopsida > Fabales > Fabaceae > Cajanus > Cajanus cajan. The sequence goes on from NC_138519.1 coordinate 2,621,991, forward strand.
AATAGTTGGTATGGTAAATTAATTAGCACAAGAAAATTAGTTAAGTGTTTAAGAATTTCATTTGTTAATCTTTTATCATTATATTTTTTAAAGTTACTGATGAACGTTTTTACATTTTCTACGAACAACGTTTTAGACAGATAATCCGTGGAAAATATCTGTCTGAAACATCATAATTTTCCCACGAAAAAAATTCATGGGTAATAATAATATTCGTTGAAATCCATTGGAAAAATTAGTCGGTAATGCCATTTTTCAGATAGATATTTATACGTGAGAAAAAGTGTGTCAGTAATGAGTGGTTTTTTTTTGTAGTGGGCTTTGGCTTTGATGCATTTGATGTGTATGCATCCTGTGAGGATCATATGATGAGAAGTCTAAGTGAGGCTTAGCCATGATATGATATGATAAGATGTGTGATATGTTATGCACTAGTGGAAAAAAGACTTTTAAAATCGATTATTTTTAACTTTTAAAATTGGTTCCGTAACCGATCTTGAAAGAGCCAATTTTAAAAGTTAAACTTTTAAAATCGGTTAAACAACCGATTCTAAAAGTTAACTTTTAAGATCGGTTGTTTTATAACCGATCTCAAAAGTGCGGGTGTGGAAAAAAATTAAACTGGAACGGGCCGTTCCAGTCAGTTTAAAAGGCCTAAAAGTAACTTTTAGTACGGGTCGTTTTCCTTGCAGAATGGCATATTCTCCAGGTAGAACGGTCTGTTCTCCTAGCAGAACGGCCCATTCCCCAGGGAGCACGGCCCGTTCTCCTTGGAGAACGACCTGTTCTCAATGCAGTACGACCCGTTCTCCTTGTAGAACGGCCCGTTCTCCTAGGAGAATGGGTCGTTCCAGGTTCAAAAGTTACCCAAGCTTAACCTACAACGAAAATAGAGACGAGAAAAGCATGAAAAAATGAAAAGAGACACAAGAAGAACATGAGAAGACGAAAATGAAAACGAAATTTACCTTATTGGAGACTTTAGAAAATGAGAGCATTAGAGATTAAAAAAAAGGAATGGAGGGAAAGATTAAAGAGAATGAGAATGGAGGGGAATATAAAATTTTTCTGATGATACTTTTAGAATCGGTTATTTAAGAACCGATTTTGTATACTATATACAAAATCGGTTCTGTAATAACTGATTTTAAAAGTAGCACTTTTAAAATCGATTCTTTTGTAACCGATCTTAGAAGTGCACTTTTAAGATCAGTTCTTTTATAACCGATCTTAAAAGTACTCTTAAGATCGGTTAAATTTTAACCGATCTTAAAAGTGTTCATGTTATTTACAAAATTGTCACTGCATCACTTTTAAGATCGGTTACCTTATAATCGATCTTAAAACTCCGATTTTAAATCCAATTTTTGCACTAATGATGATATAAGACCATATGAATGTAATGCATAAAGTTTGTTTGACATGCATTATTTGCATAAAATTTTTTTAAAGAGTATGATATGGAATACACCATTAGGGAAGGTCCCTTGTGTAAAAGCTTGAGAAACAACCTAGGGGATAGTTTGGTTTGGAAGTCCTAGTCCTGCCCTCGTGAGCTTGGGATGTATCTTGTGCAGCTTTGTTATCCCGACCAAACCCTAGTAGTATATCCTTCTAGTGAGAGTGTGCAGAGGGTGTAACCCGACATGTAACCCTAGACTACTCTACGTGTATTGTTAGCGACAATGCACAAGTGTGATATGTGATGTTTTACTGGTGTCACAAGCATGATAACATAGTCCGTATCTATTGCATATGCATTATAATTTTATCTATCGTTGGTTACTATGCTATGAATAAGTTAAATATGATGATGTGTATGTCATATCACATTGTATGTATTGTTTTTGTTTGGCTAACTGATTTGTATTCTTGCATCATAAGCCAGAGTGAGATGTTTGTCACTCTCTTTTCTTTTATGTTGGCTTCTTGTGATTTTGCATGTAATCATCAACATGGTACTATGGATGTCAATGATGAGACTTAGTCCTTCAATGTTAAGTTTTGCTTTGATAAGACATGTGATATCGAAAAATTAGTTATGATTTGATTTATATTATTTACTTTGAGTAGTTTAATTTTAATTCTTTCATAATTTAATATTTTCACTAAGTAAAGTTTATGTTAAAATATGATTTTCTCTACTTATGTGAACTTTGAATTTACTTATTTATTATATTGAAGTTATTCAATTTTATATTATATTATGACATGCAAGATAGAGGGTATCACATGGGACTTAAGTGTAATTTTCACTCTTAATCCACTAATTATTTATTAATTTATTTAGTATATTTTTTAATAATGATAATATTATAAAATATTTATTGTCATAAGTAATGACTAATCTTCCTTAGAGTCTATAAATATATACAAGTAGATATTTCCTTTCCAACATAATCTATTTTATATTTAAAATTAGGATTGAAAATTTAAGCATCTTAATTATTAATTTAATTTAGCTTTATAATGCTTCTACACGCATGAACACATTATACACGAGATGCTAATTCACTGTAAGAAGCGCCAACAAAGAAACTACTATGAAGTTCAAAACAAAATAATTTGACTTCAAAACTAATGCTAAATGATTTTTCAAAATTATAGTTAAATTTTTAAATACAATCGAAATTGTTGTTTATGGACTTATGGTTGTGTTTATCTTTAACTGTGATTTTCCTTGTACAGTTTCCTTAATTCCAACCAAGGACATACACAACGCTCTCCATGATCAAAATTGAACGTTAGGAAGTGGCATATCCCGAGCACAATTTTAGTTGAGATTTTAGAAATTTCAGTGAAACCTGTACATTTTCCTTTAGTTTGATGTCAGTCATGGCTTCCAACGAAGAAGTAACAGTAGGAATCCCTTTAACATATTGGGTGGACAATGAAAAAAAGCGTGTAGTTATGGCGGAAGCAAGTGGAGACTTTGTAGATGTTCTCTTTAGTTTCCTCTCGCTTCCATTAGGAACTATCACCAGGCTTCAGTCCGAGGGAAAATTTTCCCAAAACCAACGTCAACAACAACCATTAGAGATTGGTTGTATCAACAATCTGTACCAGAGTGTGAAAGATTTAGACCCTGATGTATTCTGGAACAAGATGTGCAAGGAAATGTTGCTTTCTCCGCGCAACCCTTTAGAAGGCTCTTGCCAGAGACTACAAGTGAATGTGGATGACACACGACCCACTAAGTATTTCATGTGTCACAGCTGTTCAAAGAGAAATGATTTGTTGGTGAGTACTTTTAATGGCGCAAGGTGCTACTGTGGGAAATTGATGAAAAAAGAAATGGAGCTGCTGGCAGAAGAACCCAAGGAAGGAGACAATGGTGTTTTTGTTAAAGGGGATGCCATGTTCTTGATCTTTGATGACTTGAGAGTTATCCGAAGCTCTCCAGGTAACTCTTTTCAACCACTCCTCAAACATCGATACAAAGACTTGAGTAAGACGGATGGAGTGCCTGTAGATCTAGGCGTGAATGAGGTAATCTATATTGCTTTTTATTCACATGAGTTGGTTCTTGCATGACTTTTTTTGGTTAAAAAAGGGGGAAGGGAGTTGTAGAAAGAGTAACTTCCTCCCAATTAGATGTTTCTACCAAATAATATGTTAGACTCGTGCGCACTTAAAAGCTTGAGCATGAATATGTATTCGGAAACAAATAGTAGGAGTTGTATTCTTTTGCCAATGAAAGGGAATACTTTAGGGACTTAAAAATGATTATTTTGTGATAGAAAGTTCAGATTCGGATACATTGAATTCGAAATACTGTGACTTTCACTTACCACTTATGCATGTAGCTCACAACCTTACTCGAGTTCCCTAATTAGATTGTAATGTTGTAGACGTTCGGGAACTTTCCTTTTTTCATTGATAGAGATAAGAGATTTCTAGCCTGTTTGGTTACAGTTTAGAAGGTTTTTTTAAGAGTTTCTTTATAAAAAAAATTAAGAGTATTTTTCATTTAGAGAAACTCTTAAAGTCCTTCTAGGCTTGTATCGGAACATGTTCATCCTTGTTTAATGAATTATAGTTATAACTTTACAAGCTTAAAACTTGGTTTTTATTTTTCCTCAGATATTTAACATACTAAAGCAAGCATTAACCTCCAAATCTCCTCTAAGTGATGTATTCATTGAAAGCAAAGAATCTAAGCCATCTTACACTTTCTCACCATATACTGGCTCAAGTCATTTGAAAGATTATCTGGAAATCAAGGTAATAGTCAGCAAATCACAGAACAAGGTTCTGTTTGTCGAAGCAAATGCAGATTTTGTCGATTTTCTTGTCAGCTTCCTCACAACACCTCTTGGGTCTATTCTTAACCTTATGAATGCCAAATTATCGTTGGGAAGCATTGATAACTTGTACACAAGTGTGAAGAATCTGAATCCATCATGGTTCATAGAATCATCAAACAAATCCTTATTGAATTTAAGGGTGGCTCCTCAATTTGGTTGTAAGAGCAATAACCTAAATGCTTCTCAAGACACTCCCAAGTATTGGTATGGCACTGGAGCAGTGAAAGATAATATGGGACGTATAATGATTTCAAAGAGAAAGGATATGGTACAAGATCCAAAAGAAGTGAAACTTTTTGAGCCAAGATGTTGTGATGGAGCAAATGAACTTGCTGTGGGATTTATGAAGAGGCCGTGTCTATTTGTTGTGAGGGATGATCTGCAAGTCATACCAATCACAACTACTTCCAGCATTTTGTATCTGCAACAGCTGGAGAATATCCAGTTGAATGATTTGGAGGAACATTTGGTGGAAATCAGGAAGTCACACGAGGTAATTAAAATCCACAATTCACTCTTGACAGCTTGTTCTTTCGCTGCCATAATATTGGTTCAAGAAAATTTGATTCATATCAATGGTTTTAGTTAACATTTGCCTTAATTAGTTGGTCAAATAATTGATTATAATGAACTTCGTACAATATGTGTATTTGGCCATTTTCAATTTAGAAGTGAAATTCATTATGTGTATTTGGACAGGCACTGAACCTGTTGGGGGCTTCTTTGACGTGCAAAGAAGGTGCTTTGACGCAGAGCCTATTCTACCTATTGAGGAGGTGGAAATACCAAAGATGGATTCCATTTTGGGGTGTATTGGGAAGGAAGAAAAAGAGGCATGGAAACCAAAAAGAAGTGGAAGTGGAAGAGAAAGAGAAAGAGAGTGCGGTAGTAAGTGATATGAGAAACAGAGAAAAAGATAAGAAAGTAAAAAACAAAGAAAATGGAAAAGAAAAAAAAGGGAACATGTTAACAACTCCTGAAGAAACCAAATGATGAATTTTAAGGCTACACTTTATGGGAGATAACAGAAAAGGGGTCGTGTAGATGTTTGAAAGTCGATAGAACGTTGGTCCGTAATTCTGCAAGTGCTATTAGGCTCTTAGGAATTGACTCCCGTCGAAAGGTTGCGGTTTCTTCATGATCATCACGCACTTTCTGAGGTTCAATTTTTGCTTTATCACTAGTTGGTATTTGGCTATTTGCCGTCTTGAGTGTGGCTTCTAAGTTCATGTAGCTGAGGATTATCTCGACTAGGTTCTTCCCGACTTTGAACGTTCTTCTCATTCAACAAAATGATGCTGTTAATTTGTGCAGACAAATTCACTTCTAATTTAGTGTCGTATTTGCCTTATGCTACTTTTGGTAAGACCTATGCTAGTAGGTTTCAAAACTGTGTTTGTCATCATGTTATTCCTTTAACTACTCTCCACATAGGGGATAACTCATTCATGTATTTTGTAAGTTGAATCATTGTGGTGTATCATATCTGGCAATCAGTTGTTTATGTTTTGGTCTGCTTAATCTCAGACATAAATGGTACTCAATGATCTAGATGCGGCTGTTGAAAGCTTCAAGAAAGCATCAGAGTTGGATGCAAATGATTGTAGTTGGCTATTTAAATTATGAGTTTATTTTATCCCTGGCGTGATTGCTTTTCTTATATCAGTCTCCCTAGCTATCTAGTTGGCCACCCCTTAGCAACGCTGTAAGTACACTACTTGGCCTATAGTTTATCTTTTAAGTCTGAGTGATTGCTAGTTTATTATATAAAATAAATAGTTTCATGCTAAAACTAAATTCTTAAAGAAACATAACAATTTGAGAGACAGACGCAAGAATGAGTAAACTAGATGGAGGATTTCATTTTTACAACACTTCCTCTTTCTTAACTCATTAGCCATCTTGGAAATCCTTGCATCAGTAATTTGTAAAGATTGCAATGGTTTTGAATGGTCGATGAGGTATTTGGTGAGCTCAGCCGTTTGTACAAATTCCTTGATTCAAAGGTCTTAGATTCAAATGTATTTTTGATTCATTTATTTACATATCTAGCAAAATTTATTAAACCTGACAACTTGACCGCAGAATGATTTCACTACCAGCAAAAACAAAAGCTCATTTTGTGATTGTTAAAGCAAAATACGCCTTCTATTTATTTAAATAATATATTTTTAACATTAATATACTTATCATTAGCATGCAGTCAATTGAATTGTATTGGTACATTCGTGTAAGTACAGTTTTACCAAAGGGTGGACTAATATTTGACAAAATTCAATATAAAAAGGATACATAACTAAAGGCAGAAAAAAAAAAAATATATATATATATATATATATATATATATATATATAAGTTATCAGATTCGTTAAGATGTCATTTTTGGACCTCTAAAGAAGTGGACAAATAAATCACAATGTTGAATAGTAATTAGAAAATCATTTAAAATGATGAAATATAAACAATTAATTGTTAATAAATTATGTATTTACTAATACTTGCTCATTTGATGTTCTCATTATTAGAAGTTATCTTCTCATTCAATGATCGTAAACCCATACTTTAGTTTCATCATTAAGTAAGAGTCCTGAAATTTGGAAACTCTTTGGTAGAGAGAAACACCCAAAAGATACTCATTATAACACAAAACAAAGTTGAGTACTAAAATATTAACTTAATTAATAAAATAATAGAATTTAGGAGAAACAGAAAATAATTTTAAAGATGTTGGAATGTTGTTTTTGTCTTTTTTGTAGGTTTTTGAAAAAACATTTTTTATTAAGGAAATGTTTAGTAGGAGAGAAATTTTTTTCATAATTAGAAATCATAATTTCTGAGAATTGCAAATCCTGAAAATTATGATTTCAAAAATAATTAAAATATGTTTAGTTACTCATAAAAAGTTATTGAAAATATTCATATAAGATTCTTAGAAATTAAATTTTTTTTTAGTTGGTTATAATAATATATTCGTAGGTATATAAGTACTTTTTATAAAAAAATATCTTTTCTTAAAATATATAAACTCATTAGATAAATTTATTATTCAAATCTTATTACAAATATGATATTAAAATATTTTTAAAAGTTAAAAATTTATAGTTAAAATTATTTAAATACCAAACTCACAAAAGAAATAACAAAGAAAAATGTTACATAATAAGTAAGAAGGATAAAAATATATTATTTCATTTCATTCAAATAAAAAAAATGTTAACAAATACCATTAAATTGTAAAAATAAAATAGATTTTTAGTAATATTATTAAAATTAATAAGGTTAAAAAATAATGAAATAAAAAAAGACAAAGAGAAAAATAGAGATATTCAAGGGAGAAAGAGGGGGAGAGAGAGAGGGAGTGATAATGAGAGAGATAAAGAGAGACGGAGAAAGAGAAATAGAAGGAGAGAGAAAGAGAGGAAGAGGGAGGGAGAGAAGAAGAGGTGGGGAGTGAGAGTGTGTGAGGAGAAAGGGAGAAAGAGAAATAAAAAGGGGAGGGAGAAAGGAAGAGAGGGGAGTGAGAGAGAGATAGAAAGAGAAAGAGTGGGAGAACGAAAAATAGAAAGAGTGAGAGAAAACTAAATTTTATTTTAAAAAAGAATATTATGATATTTTTATATGCATTAAACATCTCCTTAACTCAGAAAAGATAGATTCTCACTCTCATGTAGAAATGTATTTATAGAAAAGTGAGATAAAAATGATTCTTGGAAAATTATATTCATGATTTTTTTTTAAATAACTACTAAACATAAAAAACTAATATTTTTAATTTAAAATATTCAAAAAAAAATAAATAAAAATATTTTGCATATCGAATGTCCTGAAGAAGAAATGATGAGATATGCATGTAAAAATTAAGATTATATTGTACTTCATTTGGTAAGTAAGATATACACTATTGGTCATCATATTTAACGGTTTCTTGCAGAAATCAAACTGTAGGGGGAACAATTTGTAAATTTAAAAGAAATATTTGTTGATTGACAACGATAAAATATTTCAGTAAATTGACACACACCACGAGCATGAAATTTGAATTGAAGCCAACACTTTCAAACACCAAATTATGAGGTAATAAGTTTATTTAGGGATAAAAAAAGTAGTATAAACGACAATTGAGGGACACAAGTGGACAACCAAAGCCAAATTCACTAGTGAGCTAGCACAAAGAGTTTTCAAAAGATTTGGCCATCGATGCTCTTACTTCTAGGATGAGGAAAATGTTATTTATTAGTTAAGATTGTTTTGAAACATATTCAAATGGGAGAAAGAGAAGAAAAAAAGAAAAAAAGAAAAAAAGAAAAAAAGAAAAAGATAAAACTTAAAAAGTGGAGTTATTGAAATGATAAAAATGAAGTTACATAAGTATAGATGTAATTTGTATAACAAATTCTAATAATACTAAAATCTTATATCTCTAATATCAAGTTACAATATTAGTTGTAAAATAAAGAAAAATACATTAAAAGATGTTGGAAATAGATCAGTAAAAGATATACAAAATTAAAATGATCAAGAGTCAATAGATAATATTAATCATTAAGCAAAAGTTATAACACAAGGCTTAATCACTTAATAGAAACAAATATTTTTAAAGCATGTTTGGTTTTGATATGAGATGTAAATTTTCACATCAATCATGAAGCGTCACATCGTAACTTTCTCATATTTTATCAATTTGACGCAAAAAAATTAGAAAAATATACATAAAGAACCTGTAACTAAACAAACTTTTAACCATTTAAAAGACAGAAATAACAAACATAAATATTTAACAACCATAAGGTAAAAGCAACATAGTTTAATGATCAAGAAAAGAAGTTAAAATAATATTTAACCACTCAAGACATATGCAAAACATCATATCAATGTTTAACCATTCATAACACACATACTTAACCAATGTAAATAGAAACTTACATAAAAATAATAAACATAAATCAAATTTTCCTTCAAAGAGAATTAATCACAAACAAAACCACAACACTAAACAACTTAAAGAAAACATAATATTTTGTACTAGATTATCATCAATAACAAGACAATCAAACCATTATTGCAACTCCATGCACTTGAATTATAACAATATAGATCCAAACAGGTTGAATAATAATAAAATCATCATAGTGACAAATCATTGAACAGTTTGTCCGCAACTTTGTTTCCTTCCTGAGTCATCATCACATCATTAACAATTATTTCAACCAGTGATGTATTCATAATTTTTTAACTATAAAGACAACTCAACTAAATGTATAAAGTTGTAATGTTAATAATCTAATAAAAAGTGAAAAAGAAGAAGAAATGGTATTTCCTTTATTATAATTATCGATTACTAATAGAAAAAAATACATTTTGTATCTCCATAATAAAATAAAATAAATTAGGGATTTTACAAAAAAAAAGTGAGTAGTTATTATTTTGTAAGATAATAAATATTTTTTTATATATATTTTTCTTATTTTATTCTTAATACAAATTAATATATATATATATATATATATATAATTTTCAATTTTCTAATAAATATCAAAGTGATATTTCTTTTATATATTGTTATGGACTATAAAAATATAATCAAACAATCATTCGATCATTATTTATTTTTCTTGTAGAGTCTCATCTTATTATTATTATATATTCATAAAGAATTTCGCGAAGGCATTAATAAGCAAAAGTGAAAAACGAGTTTGATAATTTTTCAATTTTTTTAATTATATTATTTTTATGTAAATTATTATATTCATTATTTATTACATCTCATTATTTATGTTATGTAATAATCAATTTGACAAATTTTTAACTAAAATATAAAACAGTAAAAAAATGCATAAATAAGTGTAACATAAAGATTAAAAATATTCAAAAATTAAATTAAAATCAAAACAAAAAGTTCAAAGAAGTTTTCTAAGAAACTAAATTAATTGTGTTATTTTAATTATTATAAAATAATATATTTTTCATTAAAAAATTGTGGTGTATTATAATAGATAGCTTTTTTTTTTTTTTTTTTTAACTTAGTCGACACAGTAAAAGATAATTTAACGGAAAAAAAATAGTAAAAGCAATAACATACAATTTATTAGATATGGCACTAAAGCAGTAAAAGTTAGTTTTCTAACCTGCATCCATAATCAAGGCGACAATGGGACATGTAAAACAGAAGAAAATCATGGTTCCCATCTACTGATACAAAATGTTGATTTGAAATAACACGTCAGTTTTTCATTTTAATGACAATTATTAGAATGACAGACAATTACCCAAAAACCAATTGCATTCACTGATTGACTTCCTATGTATGCAATTATTAGGCGTGTTCAAAAAAAAAAAAAAACTAAATTGAAGATATAAAAAATGGTTCGTTTCAATAAGTTAGTCTGATGGCCAAGAGCTTAGACTTCGAAAAAAAATGTCCCAAAAATATTTTGTGCTAATTTGGCTGGTCAGTGGGCATAGGTTGAGCCACTTGTTTTTAATGTCTGAAGTTTACCAACTCTATTTGACTTGATATTTTTTTATACCTTCTTTTTTAAAATATAAATATAAATAGAAAATAAAATAAACAAATTTAGACTATTTTAATTAATTAATGAATCAAAATAATTTAATTCAAAATATCAAAAATAGTTCAATTAAGTTGGAATTGTAATTCAGTTTAAATTTTTAAGGAGAAGTTAAGTTCAAGATGTTTTTTTTTTTTTAGTATAATTTTAGTCCAATTTATTTTCTCCACCCAAGAAATTTTGAAGGGAAAAGAATCTCTTAATATCATAATGCAATTAAGCGTACGTGAAGAGAGTGAATGTTTTAGCAGATACATAAATTTGGGTCAAAGAATATACTAAGAAGTAAGAACCCAGACAGGCCATTTTGTTACATGACTTGGTAACAAATAACATCATTAACAAAAGGGAAAATAAGAGGGGTTTGAAGGGTCAGAATAAATTATGTGAAAGAAAGATGTGAAGTAATTAATAAAAAGTACCTATTCAAAGTCAATGACTTTGTGGAGCGCATTTGAGTTGCGTAAACCAGCCAAGCTCAACTGCATCAAGTAGTTAGATTTTTAAGACAAATTATTTAAACAAAACTTAAATAATATAATAGTGAATCTAGATTAATTAGAAAATGTTTAGTTGCAAATCAGTAATATTGACAAGTATAGCCTAAATTTTATTTTAATTTTAAGATTTAGGAAACCCTCGCAAACATATTTTCAAATTTTAAATAATCAATCGAAATTATTAAAAAAAATCAATTTAATTACATATATAAAGTGATTAATGGTTGATCATTCTTTCTGAAATTTATTTAATTTATTTTCATCATCATGAAAAAGTTTCTTGTTACACACGAAAAAGTGCTACAAGTTATCTTAAAATAGTGTTGTAGGTAATACTAGAATATCTCTCTTTGTATTTCTACTTGAGATAAAAATAAGAGATATAATTAGTAATTATTATATATAATTTATTCTTTAAATTAGCAATTATTCTTAACTTCTTTTTGTATCTTATTTAAAATAAATTTTCATAAAATTTGCAGACAAACATTTTTTTCCAAATTAAATAGTTTTTATTATTTTTCTCTTTAGTTTTGATGGAGTTTTATGAGAACTAATTTTTAGAAGTTGACATCACATATTTTCGTTCAAGTAAATTATTTGGTCACTTAAGTAAACAAAACACTTCAGTTGAATATAAAGAACTCACTTATGTGAACTATCGGGTCATTTAAGCTATAGACAATAAAATACATTTTTGTAAAGTTATGACGTTCACTTGAGTAATGACATCTTACTTAATAAATTAAGAGACTATTTCAAGCCTAAGGTCAAGAATATAAAGACATATGAAAATGTCCAATAAAAAGGTTATGATCTTTATTGTGTTGGGACTCTTTTTGAAAACAAGATTGACTATAAAGCAACTATATTACCTCTATATCATCTTCTCTATCTTTTATCAATTTCATTTTATCATGTGAGTAACTAAACTCATTACTATTAAAAATTGATATAAAACAATCTTTATTCCAGATACTTTTTCTAAATTAATTATTCAAGTTTTATTTCAATTATTTAGTTTTTTTTAAATTGGATATTGTATTTATTTTGGATCAATTAATGAAAATAAACAGAAAAAATATAACATAAAACACACCTTTTCTTTTTATGTTTTTGTCAATGCATAAAACAACATGCAGTCAATACTCGGTGGATACATCATCACTTCATCTTTGTTCTTCATGAATGTTAATAATCCCTTATATATCATCACACACATTACGTAATAATAATATATAACACAATTGAACTTCACACTTTCTTTCTAAAACACACAAAACAAACGTATGTAGTAAAACACGGCCACTTTGTTCATCTTCATCAAGCCCTCTTTGCCATCGATATCTTCTTACTGCAACAATGGAGTCTTAGCCTACGCAAATTATGTAAAAACAACAATGTTAGTTTTATAATAATAATAATGAAGAAGAAAAAACTTCTGATTTTAGTTATAGAAATAGTAAAATATTTTTTCAAAATAAAAATTAATCTTTCCATGAAACAAAGCTAAATATAGTAGTTTTTTTTTTTAACTTTGTATAAAAATAAAAATAAAGATAACTTAATATACTTGCTCTCAAGAGGGGAAGGGAAAAAGAAGCTCCACAAACTCCATATAGTTTTGAAGGCAAGCCGCAACACAACAACTCAGACCTCTACACTACCCTAGCCAACTAAAGAAGGGAAGAAAAAGGGAAAGAAAATTTTTAGCCAAAGGGGAAAAGAGGAAAGAAAGAAATTGGTTCTCATTTTAAAAATAGCTTTATGAGTCCCAACTAAACATGAGTGTTACAATTGTAGTCCTCCATTACTTGTCCCATCAGATAAATATACGTCTCGTACCATCTCCAAATCCGTATGGGTATGTGTTAAGTGGGTACACACATACTTTTTCCCTATCTGCGAATATTCGTGAATATTTATTTTTAAAAATAAATATTTTTCAAAAGTATTTTAATAATAATTTTTATTTATTATAATAATTTCTTTAAAAATAATGGTTTAAAAGTCAAAATTTAAATTACTCAAATATTATACATAATTTTATTAATCTAGATTATTCAATTTAAAAATTTAATTTAATTGTTAAAGTACTTAATTCTCATAAATTTAATATATAATTATGTAATTGAATATTAACAAATATCATAAGTACAAATACTGTGATATTTGTATCTATCATGTTAACATGCGAGTATAGAAAATATTTATACAGACGCATACTTATCTATAATATCCATTTTTACCCATAATAATTTTATCCACAAACATTCTGAGTACGAATTTTTTTAACATCCCTATTTCTAACACATAACATGTTTAGAAAAGATGTTTTGCACATAACTTCAGTTGTTTTGAAATAAAAAAAGTTATTTTCCAAAAAAAGAGAGTTAATTTTGAAATAATAAATTAAATTTATATAAATATTTTTTTTTCTTGTAAAAAGTAAGTTATTGTGTTTAACCTACAAATTTAAGGTCAATAGTTTTTTTTTTCTCGCAATTGATTTATTACATAACAGCTAATTTTTTATTGTATTTAAAAGAAATTAAATTTCCCAAAATTGTTTGTATTAAATTTATCTGAATAACATTCATTTTGATTATAATTGATTATAAACATACTTAATTATACACATCATTAATTATTAAAATAATATAATTTTTATTATTTTTGCAAACACACTCTTATCTGTTTGGTATAGATGAAAACTATGGATGATGGGGAGGAGAAGGAAAAAAAAAAAAAAACAAAGAAAGTGTAAACTACTGTTGTTTAGTAGAAAACGAAGTAGATGGACAGACAAATAAATGAACAGTAAAATTATTTTTTTTCTCAAAATTAATCCATTGAGAAAGAAAAAAAAAATTCAATCAATTGTTTCTCAACCTTTTTTCATTGTAGCGTTAAGTTTAATTTATTAAAATTTTGATCCAATCGATTAAATCAAAGAGAACAATTGATTGTTTTTTTATTTAATTGATTAAATTAAAATTTAATCAATTATTTTATTTATTTTTCTCTTCCTTATTTCTTTTCTGTTAGACTCTTAGTTCACACTTTTTTTCTTCTACCAAGCACATTCCTAAGGAGAATAAAGAAAAGAAAAGGGGGGAATTGAAACTGAAACTCGAGATAAAGCCTGATTTTTTTTTTTCTAATTTCTAAAAGTCATTGTTTCTATCTTTCTCTTTATTTATCATCTAACTAAATAAGAAAAATAAATTTATTTTTTTTCTCCTTATTTTCTTTCTTCCGATCCATATATGTGATAAGTATCATCTATTTAAAATAATTTTTATTCTATTTTTATAAACGATTAAAAACATCACACTATTTTTATTTTATAATATTTTATGTTTTTAAATATTTTTACGATAAAATTATATTTTATGAATTCTAATATAAATATTTAAAAATAAAATAATAAAAACAAATTCTTATTTTTTAAATAAAATTACCTCTTTAGTCTTTATCATTAAAAAAACACATATAACGACATATTGTGTCTAATATAATCCGAGTAAAATATTTGATCTAAAAAAAAGTCCGAATAAAAAAAATGAAATGATAATCTTACACGAAGAAATTTTGTATACACATTTAAAAGCATTATTATTTTTTAACGTCTAAAATGCATAAATATCTTCTTGAAATGAACTCTATGGCCATTTTTTCCTGGAAAAAACTCATTTAAAAAATCTTGAACTAAATCTAAAGTCATTTATACATTCATTTATAAACTCGTCTACTTATCTTCTATATATTATAGTACATTATACCAGGTTATGCCTTCTAGTATTATACCTAAAAATATATCCAAACTAATAGTATTATATTTTAAATAAATATATATCATGTCATACTTAAATCTTATTTTTATTCTTTTCAATTAATTGTATCTATTTTATAATTTTCATATTATATTTTATTTTTTATTCATAAAATAGAATTTAGTATCAAAAAATTTACACATTGTTGAGCCAATTGAATTAAACTTTGAAGCTACTTTTTATCTTTTAATGCTCTTATTACAGTCTTGTATTTGATTGTAATCTCTCATGCACATCCCATGTTCTTCATATGGTTACATGTGGCTGGGTATATATTTCTCTAGATGCAGAGCCGTGCGCATAACTTTAGTTAATTCAAGCCCATAAAATAGGGCCTGTTATTTTCGGCCTATTTCTATTCAACACATTCGTGGACCAATCTGCATATTTTTATATAACGTAATCTAGTTCATGACCAAACTGCATTTAAAAAAAAAAAAAACTAGTTCATGGCCTCATAAAAATAACTACTGGCTAGACTTTTTCAATTTACTGAAACTTAAAAAATAATAATTGTAACCTTGCAGCGAATGACAGGCATAATATGTAACAAATTAACGTAATCTATATGACTATTACAATAAATAAAATAAAAAATAAACAATATAAGCACTTGACAAAGAATAAAAAAATGGACAAGGCATGTCACAACATTCAGTTCACTTGGTACCAATATCATATATACAATGAAATTGGCAAAGTTTTCAATTAGAATAACGACACATTGATTTTTCTTCTAATATTAAATATGTAACATCTTCTACTCTGTATGTCATAACACATAAAAATATAAAAATACTAAATAATTTTGATATATAAAATAACTCAATCCTAAAAAGTATAATTTCGATATATAAAATAACTCAATCCTAAAAAGTATAAAAAATTACACTGTATCTTAAACAAATAACATAACACAATTGAAAGAATTACAAAAAAACTAAAAACTAATGTTTTTTAAATGAACCAACATAAACAAAGTCTTAGATTAGTCCTAACTATATTTTGATGTCACATGTCCTATAAGAGCAGTCCGACATGAAGTTTAAGCCTCATCACTATCATTTTCAACATTAAGCTGATGATCACGTACTAAATCAACACAAAAGCAACAACAAAGATAAACGGAGTGAGAAACATCTCACTCTAACTCACGGTACAAGAATACAATCGGATAGCCAAATACAAATAAGACATATAAGCAACATAAGCATATGCACACACCAATCACATATTTCATTCATTCATTACACCATAATTAAATATCAGTATCGATGGACGAAGTTAAAACAACTTTACAAACTTGGGAATTGAAAATGCGTATTAATGATTCATATAGTAGAACCAACTTAAGTGAAGGTCTAGTGGTATGAGGAAGAATAGAGGAAAAGATGAAGAATTTCTAAAGAAAGCAGTCAAAATCATGAAAAAAAATAAAATAGTAATATATTTCATAACTATCGGAGAGAAGAGCTGTGGAAGAGAAATTGCCCCGAGCTCAAGAAAGATAGAGCAAGTACTTCAGAGTATAATGGAACAGTTGTGGCCTTAGAAGAAAGAAAGGTTTGTCATACCAAGAAAAGAAAACCATGTATGTCTATTGTTAGTCATTATATGGCTAATCCAAGAAAGGCGTATGAGCAAGTTGTGAAGTGGATTCTCATATGCTTGAAGGGTTCAATGGACGTAGGTTTAGTGTTTGAAAGAGGATTAAATGATAGTCATGTTAGTGGATTTTGTGATTCAGATTATGTTGGTGATCTTGATTGTAGGAGGTCCTTGACTGATTATATTTTCACGCTTAGAGGTAGTATTATTAGTTGGCATGCGACTTTACAATCCACTATTGCCTTGTCAACTACGAAGATAAAGTATATGGTAGCTACAAAATTGGTGAAGGAAGCTTTATGCCTTAAAGGTCTTGTTGGTGATCTTTATGTAAATCAGAAGGAGGTTACAATATTTTGTGATAGTCAAAGCGTAATTCACTTAATAAGGAACCAAATGTATCACGAGAGGACAAAACATATTGATGTTAGGATGCATTCCATTTGTGATGTCACAACACGAGGTGATGTGTTATCAGAGAAGATTGTTACTTCTGATAATCTAGTAGACGTGACAAAAGTTCTTCCATCAATAAAGTTCAAACATTATTTAGACTTAACTGGAATTACAAATGTCACTTGACATTAGAAGTGGATGGAGAAACATAGAAGAACAATCATATGAGATTCAAGTCAAGCTGAAGATTTGTTATGTATGACTTAATTAAATTCATTTACATATATGGTAAATAGTTATAAATCATTCATCAAATTAATGGTTTAGTTAATATAAACCATTATTAACGAAAGATTTGTGTTGCTTGTGTACGAATATAAATAGATATACAAAATTGTAACAATTCATTGACGAAGAAGAGAAAGTAATCCTCAAAGAACATTGTGAGGAAAAAAAAAAGAATTATTTAAGTTTTTTTTTTGTAATTTTATTCTTTTCTTAATAAAAATGATTTTTCTTAGTAATAATTTTCTTTGCTATAGTTATATTTTTATGGGAAATACGATTTTTCCATAATATATTTCTTATAAACTGATGCAATTAATAGCGCTATTTAAGAATGTATGTTTCTTACCTTTCTTATTAATAAAAAAAAAAAAATCAAACATGTGTTAAACAATATTTTGTTTGTGTGGCTTTTAACTGTCAAAGTTAAATGATATAATATTGGGTTGTCTCCCTTATATCTAGTAAGTTAAATTCAATATTTTAATAATGCAAAATGCTAATGGCATACTTTCTTATTATTCATTCTATATGAGAAGTCAACGTACTCTTTTAAAACTGACCTGTTTACAAGGCAACTAAGTTTGACTTTTCAATTTTACAAAATAAGCAATACGAATACGAAAAATGTTTATAAAATAGGATAAAATGTATATCAAATTTCTAACGTCTTTGACGTCTGATAAAATGTTCTCTGATCATATGCAAAAGTTCAAATATAATAAATTTTAAAAAGAAAAAAGTAATTAATCAAAAAATTAATAAATAAGTATAATTTAAAATAAATAAATAAATGATTAATATTTTTTTATCTTAATAATTTAATTTCAATGTAATATAAGAGACTTAGAAAAAAATTAATAAAAATAAAATTAAAATCAAGATATTTATTTGTAAAAATGATAAAATTTAAGAATAAATCATAATAAAATTAAAATTTATGGTATTTATTTACTAATAAAACAAAATTTAAAGATCAAATGGAATAAATTTAAAATTTATGATATCTATTTATAAAAAAGGTAAAGTTTAAGATAATTAAATATATTTTCCTATTTTAAAATAACATTTTTTCAGTAAAAATTACATCTCACATACATAAATTAATTTTTTATTTTTAATTTTGAAATAGTGCATTAACGATATTTATTAAAAAAAACACACACACACTCATGACTTTTCAGATAGCCATTTTGTACGGAAACTACCTAACTCAATGTCTCCACATGATTTCTTTTCCGTCTTCTTCATAAACATATATATAGCATTCCTCCTTTTATTCATATAATGAAAGTAAACGCTCAACAAACGATTAGCAAATGAGAACTCACACAAAGAAGGGACAGACGCTGAATCTAATAAGTTTACGATAAGAAGTACTCCCAGGCTCACAATTCGGACTAAGAAATTAAAAAAATACAACAACAGATGCTGAAATACAAAAAAGAACAAGTACAATTTTGAAGCACTTGACTAAACTAAAGATCTATTTAATAAAATTTTCCACAAACATTTCTAGAAGAGAAAAATAGGAAAGAAATCTTATTTTAATTTATAAAAAAACTAGTTTTAACTTAAAAAGAAGTTTATTTTGATTTTTGTTTCTATTTTCCTCTTCCACAAGTGCTTACCGAGAAATTCATCCATGTCTTAAGCCCACGGGTGTGAACTGAAACCGTTAGTCCAAATCCATTGAAGTGGATGGCAACCTCATATGTTGGCGTTGCAGTTGCACCCTTATCTTCCTAAACAGGCTTGTGGTGATGGTGAGAAGATGAGTGATGAACCATAACGTGTACAGAATGAAGCCAAACGATTCCCAAGTGTCGGGTAGCAACAACACTAGCAAGGAAATGAAGGAGAGTGAAGCAAAGACGTGCATGAGGGTGTCAAAGTGGTGAGCCCTTGTACCAAACTTGAGCCTGCCCAAGAAGCCCAAGCAGTAAAGGAGAAAGCTTGCAATGGAGACCATCACGGTCTTTGGATGGAGTTGAAACGGGGTGGGATTTTTTGGGTGTTTTATTTGTATAAAAGCCAGAAGTACAAAGAAGATGAAAGAAAGAAGGGCGTGGAGAGGATCGGTTTCTGCTGCCATGTTACGTGCTTGTATATAGAGTATATTTAAGGTAACGTGAGTACCCCTGAAAGCACGTTCAAAATAAGCGGGTCTTGGCCTCACAAAATCAGCCATGATGGAGTTGAAGCTCTTGGTGCTCTTGAGGATAGAAAAGAGAGTGTTGGATGAATAAGGAAATGGGGTGTTGATGAAGGTATTTATAGCTAGATCCTGTGTATCATAAGGGAGAGACACACGCAACTACTTAAAAAACATGATCTCTAGGTTGTACTTTAGTCACTGTCGTGTCATACCGCTTTCATTGTTACACTACTGCTATTAGTCAACATATGCAGCAGTTATATATATTATTTTGGAGTTGGTTATGAACAAAAAGGAATGTTATGTAAGCATTCTGAGGTCCCTAACAAAGAGTAATGAAAGCTACCAATAATTATAAGGCGATTGCCAGGGTGGAGGAGTTTGCTAAATGGTCCATCTGAACGATTGAAAAATAGTGAACAGTACCGGTGATACCTGTTTTTAACAGGTTAACTCTTTTAATATTTAAATTTTGTAAATTACAAAAATACCCTTTTTTAGTTATAAATTTATTTGAAAGTATCACGGAATGTAATTGAACCTTATCATTCATTTGTTTAATATTTAAATTTGAGAATTACAAAAATGTTTTTTTTTATAATGTGAAAATACTAATAGTATAATCTATCTCATTTAAATTGTTGCGAATTTTAATTAATTGTATATTTTTGTTTTATTTATCTGTTTTTGAATTTTAAAACAAATTATTGGGTACCTGTTTTAGTTTACCATTCATGCATGAAAATAATAAAGAAAAAAGACGAAACATGGTTAATTTGATGCCGTTCACATTATTTCTCTTTAGCTTCTGATACAATTAACATGTAACCTTAGTATATTGCTTATGATCGATCTGTCATCTATGGGTACGTACTGGATTCTTGCCTCTCATCATGTCTGTCGTTAGATTGAATGTATTTTGTTAAAATAGTTCCAACTTATGTTTTATTTTATATGAGAAGATTGGATACCAAATTATATGCCCAAAGAGAAATGCAAAATCACATAATGCGTGACAAATTGATTGGTGCTGATTTCCTACTTCCCTAAATAATCAACTTAGACATAAATCTATGCGTCAACACAGATTACTTATTCACAGAAAATGAAAAATAAAAACAGCCTTTTGCTCATCATTAAAGACAGAATTGGCTAAACCTCATTTCATCAGTTTAGTATTTCATAAAAAACAATACTAGAAAATAGTAAGCATTATTCACAGTTGTTTTATATATATGAAGGCTTCATTCCTAAAGCCTTCTAATAACTCTTCCAATTAAATCATCAATTGATTAACAGTGATAAATTCCAGACAAATTACAACTTGTACAAACACTAGCATGGTAAAGACTAAAGATATAATGAGGGTAAAATTCTAACTTGAAGCTTAAAAAATCATAAAACTCATCCGTAACTAAAAGGATTTCGTTCACTTTGATAAGCTCACTGTTCAACCTTGAGCTTCTTCTGGAACAACACCTGCCCCGCCTTCTCTACCAACATAGCATACACAACACAATTCAATCAAGAAACGAAGGAAATGCATAATGTGTGGTTAGCAGTGGAAATAGATTCAGAATAGGAATACCCTGTAAATGAGAAGGACAAAAAAGGTATTTATTATTAAATTATGGTTAAAATCACAAATTTAATTAACAATTAGCACATGTAGCCGGTAATTGATCCCAATCGTTTATCTAAATATCCTAACATCTAACGGTGAAAACATTATTATCCATTGGTGAACCACTTAAAACTGACATAATATGTTGTTAATTCAACCCTGAACTAGTTATTTAAAGGTTCATCTTAGACTTCGTCCGTTTGTAAATGATAATTAAAAATATTAAAGAGTTTTCTTTTTTGTCGGCGACTAAACCAATATCATGGCGTGCAAAAGTTTGGTAACACAAATCAATTCGGTGCATATATAAAATAAAAAGTATATATCTCACATTCACTTTGATGTGTGACGGTAAACATATTCTACTTGGTTGGGCTGCCTATTTAGAAAATTTCATACTAATGACAATGATAAATTATTTGTTATAGTTGGTCTGTGGTCACCATATTAATACGTAATCTGATGTATCAATAACGACACTACCAATATTGGATCAGACAATATATTTTTCTTACATCTACGATGGTAGTTGCTTCTAACTACTTCCTTTCACTTTTAATAAGTCTCACTATGACACATTATTTTTAAGTAATTCATAATAATTTTATAATTTTTGTTTTAATAAAAGTTGTTTCTAAGCACTTATACTCATGTTTTCTTTTTTTAATCCCTTATTTTGTTTTTGGTTCCGGCATGGAAGGTAGAGGTTTTTCCAACCAATTACAATAATACTCCTTTATATGGAAGATTCTTAGACCTAATAAGTTCCGTTTCAATAACGGATGGAACTAAAAAAATTTCTAACATTTTGTGTCACATAAACCAATTCCAATGAATATTTCTTAACAATTAATGATATTATATTTACGACAGCGAAGGATGTTTGTTTTTTTCAGCTGTGTCATCAATCACTAGTAGTAGTATTGGCTACGGTCGTTCGTCAAAAGTCTTGAAAACGGCGTGGATTGCACATGCGCTATACATTGTTTGTTTGCATCCTTCAGCAACAGTGGTCGTGATTTGTGAATACTTATATTGCGAAGGAAATTTTTTCTAAGACAAGGTTTGTTAATTAAGTTACTGTTTCATAGATTGTTATATATGTATTGTACGAAAGGAATAGCAAATAATTGTTTTAGTGCATAAAGGATTCAAGATCAATTTGTCCATCGATAAGAAGCTGACTGTATATAATGTAGGCTCCACATCAACAGCAGCCTGCAGAAGCTCCAATTCTACCGATACCTATGCCCCAACAACTTATGCCTGAAAAGTTGATCATGGTTATTTACTTGTTTAGAGAGTCAAGATTATATAATAATGTATATCATCCTATGATAACACCGTTCTCTCCATATTTATATATAGCTAGAGTCTTATCCTGTGTGTATCAAATAGGAGAGACACACTTAATTATACATGTCTGGGTCGTAGTCACTGTCAGTGATGCTTACATTTGGAAAAGCAAATGCAGTAGATACTTTTTTTTTTTTTTTTTAAACTCATGTTACAAATTCTTAATTTAAACTTTATGTATAAAAAATTATTAAACTAGTTCTTATACAAATGTAAATCTTACCAGTTTAGTTCTTACCTGTATTAATTTTTTTTTAATATTCTTAACTTAATGAAACAAAATATTAAATAATTTTCACATTTTTTAAAATTTTACAGATTTGATTTATGTATTATAAACTTTTAATTTAACAATTAAATTAGTTGATAACATAATGTCTTTCACAAGACCTATTACAAAGGTAATGTCGTCTAAGAGGATGCAAAAGGAATGAGCTTGTGGTGAAGGTAGAAAGCCTAAGCTTCTTTTAAGCTTAACATTTAAAGCTAGTTGAAGGTTTTCATCATTCATCTTCAACCTAATTTTATCATTTGTGGAGAAAAGAGAGACACTAGATGGGGACATTGAAATAATAGCAAGACCTCAAAAGTGTAGGCAGAGTTAAGTAAGAAGAACATATAATATTTTTATACTAGTTTGTTTTAATCACCAAAATTATGTCAAATTCTTACCCTTTCAAGAAATTACCTAAGTATTATTTTAACACAAATTCTCTCTAGGTTTTAACAATCAAGTATTCTTTTACAAATAAGTCCCTCCAAACTCTAACAATCAAATATTCTTTTATAGACAAACATCTCCAAGCACAAATTACCAAAAAAAAATTTTACAAACAAATCTCTCTAAGTTTAAAATAATAACATAAAATTAAAGTTAAGTAATATGACAAAGTTGTTTCATCTTACTATATCAAGATATAATGCAACTAATTAAGTATCAGACTTTTTACAAAAAAGAAGGAAATGTAAAGTAATGTTTGTGTAAATATAATAACAAAAATTCTAAAATCCCTTTGTTAAAAATAAAAAAAGTTCCCACTATTCATATATATATTTACTAAGTTATTTATTAAAAAATAACTACGGATAAGATTAATAAAGTTTAACTATGTTTTTAATCTTTTACAATTAAGATAAATTTGTTTATGATTTTATCAAATTTAATTTAAATCTATTTTTTTCATCTTGTAATTTTTAAAAATCTTATTTTAGTCTCTCAAGTTACTAATAATATATTTAAAAATAATAAATTGAGGTAATTATACAACATCAATTGAATTTAATATGATGTTTTTACTAATACTGACACTTGCTGATAAATTTTATGTGATAACAATATTTAACAAATTCTCTAATAAAATTGAATATTAGAACAGTAAATTTTTTTTTGAAAATTCTAAAATTAAAAAAAAAAAATTAAACTTAAGGAACCAATTTATTTTATTAAGATTAAAAAAGATATTTAAGTGAATCATAACACTATAATAATATATAAATAAAGTTGAAGGAAGTAATTATTATAAAAGTATTTTTCTTTTTTGTAATAATTGATTTTCAACAATAATGTGAAAAATATTTATGGCATTGTGTTTTACTTAAAATAGAAAAGAATTAGAATAAAAGAGGAGAAAAGTCAACAAAAAAAAGACTTTAGTCGTAACAAGTTGGTAGTGTCGTAGTGAGTGAAGAGAAGAGAAAGAGAGAGAGAGAGAGAGTGAGTGGAAGAGAAGAGAAAAAGGCGCGTGTGGTTTGTCCTCTTCCTTCCCTATAATATCTCCCTATAATTGCATTTTGCACACACACCCTTCCCTTCCCTTGGAGCTACAGTTAAACCCCTTTTTCTCCGCACCTCCCATCGCAAACTACTAATCGCAATTCCCCAATTTCCATTCCCATTCGCAATTTCTAATTCCTAATTCCTAATTCCTAATTCCGAATTCGTATATGGATCAAAGCGAACAAGAATCGGTGAATTCCCAATTCCACTCGCACTCGGCGTGTCTCGAAATCCGCCTCTTCTATGTCAGAGTCTCGCCCTGCCTCGTCGACACGCTCCCGGACCACCTCACCCTCCGCCACCCGCGCCGCCCCCCCGCCGTCTCCCTCGTCATCAACGCCGCCCCCGTCCCCGCCTCCCACGCAGCCTCCCTCCCCCTCCGCCGCCACCGCGTCGACCGCCACGCCGCCGAGGTCACCTACCTCGCCACCGACACCGTCCGCCTCACCGGCCCCGCCGACTTCGAGGTCTACGAGAACGACAAGCTCTTCCTCTGCGGCTCCCTCGACGCCGACTGGGGGAACGCCTCCGGATGGGTCATGGACTGCCACCTCGCCGCCGGCTCCCTCGCCTCCGGCTCCTCCGCCTTCTTTAGACCCCGCCTCGGCGTCTCCGCTCCCTCCATCGAGGTCTACGTCGCCGGCTGCTGCTCCGGCGTCCCCGTCATTCTCACCAAGACCATCCAGCTCTCTCCCAGGCGGAGGCTGCCCCGCCATTCCACCCTCGACGCCATTCCCGAAGACGACGAGACGGACAAGAATCGCGTTGCTGCCAACGCCTTTCTTTCTCACCGCAAGTTGCAGGTATCATGCTAGCGCATATCTTTTCCATGTTATCATTCAATCATGAATCTTCATTATTAAGAGATTCTCGACTTTTATTATAATTGCTTTAGAAATTTTAGTCATTCACACTTTATATTACAGCTGTGGCATTGTATTTAACTTATAAGGCAATTTACAAAATTACACATACACTTTAGGAGATGTTGTAAAGTTGTACATAATTCGTTTGTTTTTTTTAACATTTACAGCAACCTCTCTCAGAAACAAAGTATAAGTATAATGTTTTTCGAATAATTAAAGGGGTTATTGAAATGTGGGAGAAGTGTTATTGTAATATTTCTCAAACAATTAAGGGGCCTGTGTGGATTAAAAAGTAAGGAGTGTGGGTAGTTTTGGGAAATCTCAAAGGATGTCTTCATAATCTACACTTCGATTAAACCCTGGCTTTATTTTAGAGTTGCGATTTTGTGGAGTTGGGGAATAAAGTAACTGACGCTTGTGGTCTCAAGGAATAGTGTGGGGGGTTACTTATTGTGGTGTCGGTTTTCTTTGGAGTTGCATTTGTGTATTTGAAGTAGTTAATACTCTTTAGCTAGCTTTTGACCGAGCATTTGGTGACATGTTTGTTACTGCTGGACATGGATCCAGGATGCAACTAATAGTTGTTTTTTATGTGAATTTCTCATACATGTATTGATCACCGGTGCTGAAGCAAACACATATTGAATGGATTTAGGAGGATTATGAGGTTGTGCGTATGAATGGGGTTTTGTGTTGTCTTTCTTTGTATGGAATCATGGTCATGGCTTTTTTGTAATGTGTAGCGTCTGAATTGTGCGTGGAATGTGGGAGACTTTGTGGTGGGTGTGTAAAGGTCATTTGCTTGTGTAGTGCCAAAATTTTTTATTTTGCATTGTATATGTCCTCATTGAATTATATTTACAGAAACTAAAAACATATTTTACTCATTTAGATATATGTATATATTTGAATTTGAATATGCCTGCTTAAGAATGAAGGGGCTGTAATTGCAGCTATTTGGTGACATTAATTAAGTAGTTTTTTAAAGAATGAAAATTTGATATTTCATTTTTGATAAAAATGTATAGGACAGTAAAGCATGCTGATGGTTCTGAAAAAAGGCATAATTGATTATTTTTCTGTGCCATAACCATACCTTATCGTAGTGATAGTTATGTGGATTTAATTTTCATCCATTGCCAGTTCAAAATATTTTAATGCTGGCATGTAATTCAATCATAGAAAATGTTTGACTGTTAGAACCACTACCAAAATATGCTAAACACAACTGAAATATAGTGTAACCACACTGAATATGGATCATGTATGTATATTCAATTCTGAACTCGTAGTTTAGAACAAGTTTCATTCTGATAGTTTTGAAGAGAGGAATAGTTGATGATGGATCATGAACTAGTAGTTTAGAATACGTGTCATTCTGATAGTTTTTCAAAAGAGGCATAGTTGAAAATGGGTCATGTATGTAAATTCCATTCTCAACTGGTAGTTTAGAACAAGTGTCATTTTGATAGTTTTAAAAAGAGGCATAGTTGAAACCAATGAAGTCTAGCACAATTGATTGATAGCTGGACTCTCCTTCAGTATGCTAACAAGAGTTTGATTTCCTAGCCATGCATATGAAAAAGACTTTGTTGAGAGGCAAATCTATTTCGGCGATCTCTACCCATTAAAAGGAATTAGTCTCCAACTAGCGGTTGAAGGATATCTTTGGTGCAAACCAAAAAAAGGACAGACATGGTTGATAGTGCTCTTGCCACCTAATAGTTTGATCATTTTATTGTATCATAACCAAACCTTTCTGGTTCTGCTGCTAGTTTTTTCATTCACCCCATTAGAAAGCAATATGTGTAATATGAATAACAGTTTGGGAACCAGGCACCCCCTTGGTCGATGAGGTACTCTAAATAGATGGATCAGTGTTAAGCTGATAACTATTAAGTGATGAACTCCTTTGCTTTTAATTCCAATCATGCAAATTTCTTGTCAAGTATTGTCTGGTGAAACGGTCCCTATTTTCTGTTCTGATTATTGCTTGAATCGTTATGGTTGATCATATAGAAATAATAGCCTTTCTTTCAGTTACTTCTTATGTGTTTAATATGAAGGCCAACTGTCCAAGAACCTGACTTGCTGCACCCAAATATATATGATGCCCACATTTATCCCACTTTTCCATAAAATAATTGGATTTTCTAGTTCTCATTGCATTCCAAATGCCTTGATTTCTTTTAGTACAATTGGTCAAGATATGGGTGGTAGAGGTCTAGATTCACTGTCTTAGCTGAACCTTATGGTTTCTGAAATATTAATTGTTTTACATTGATTTGCAGTTAACTGGGTCAGAAGTTGATGATTACGATTCTGATGGGAAGATGGGGAATGGTTTCTACTCTCAAGAGATGTATCCCGGCGAGGATGGACAACTCTCATGGTTCAATGCCGGTGTTAGAGTTGGTGTTGGGATTGGCCTTGGGATGTGCGTAGGGATCGGGATTGGTGTTGGGCTGCTCATGCGTTCATACCAAACAACAACCAGGAACTTCAGGAGGAGATTTTTCTAAACTGTAATAAGGAATTTGCTACTCTAGTTTAATGACAAGAACAAGAAAATATATTGGAGCTCAATCAAGGGTGTGATGGGACATTCCTGGAGGAGGAACCAAAATTCAACAAGTCAAATGCATGAAGCGTAAGTTTTGTAGCGTACTCTTGATACGTTCATGTGGACTTGAAGATTTGCATTTCGTGTAAATTTTATCTGATCCTCCCACAACAATAGATATCAATAAAAGAGCAATACAACTGCTTTGAGGATGTGGTGTGCCAGCAGGATTTGGTGTTCAGTGACCAGCATAAGGTTGCGAGAGATTTTGACTGTCAACATGTGCCGAGATTTTACAGTTCGTTGGCTTGTAGATACATTTTACCATTTCTTACAAATTTTGAGAAGTATATAAATATATATATGTTAGAGTAGAGAAAAAGCAAGTCTTTCTATTCATAACACGCAAAAGGTATATATACAAACTGATACGGAGAAACAGGAAAAAATAACCACGTAAGGATAACCACCTAATAACTGTTATAGCACAAACAAGAAGCATATTTACAAACATTCCAATATAACCAAGTATATATATTTTACACTCGAGGATGATTGACTGAGAGTATTCAAGTACCTGGAAAAAGAAAAACAAGAAGTAGAAAAGACAAAAGTAGAAGGACAAAGAGAATGATGATGGAGACTTAAGAGAGGTTGAAAAATTTATATGGGTCCTTTCCTACTCTTTTGCCTGTCTGCCTCTGCAGCAAAACGGACAAAAGTAGGACACAGAAATTTTTAGAGACAGAGGATAGAGAGAAGCTAAAGAGAGTCATTCTGGAATCAGAATTGCTTCGTCGTCCCGAGAGAAGTTCCGAAACAGCGTCCGAATGTATAAAATATTTATATTTTTTAATAAATTTATTATAAAATAATTATTTAATTTAATATTTATAATTTAAATTATTTTTTTAAAGTTTCGGAATATGTTTCGGAACATATTTCGGAATGTGTAGAGTTTTTCTTCTAGTAATCAAAGTGCCTCAAAAAACAACTTGGATCCTCTTCCTTCCCTTTTTCACACTTGTTTGAAGGAGAGGAAGAAAAAATATAGAAAAGAAAAAAGTAATTTAGTTGAATATAAATAAAATATATAAAAAAAACAATAGAGTTAAGTTAATCTTTTTGAGAAATTATTCGGTTTAAAAATAATAAATAAATATTATATTAATTAATTAATTAATTATTATTGTTGTTGTAAATATTGCAAACATGATACTTTAACTTTTTTATTTACTTCTTTTTTTGGTTTTTAGTGTATAATTAGTCCACGAAAAAGTGAATTGTGTATTAATTTAGACATTTTTTAGCTATTCAAATTAAAATTAGTATTAATGAACAAAAGTAAGGCATTCTTTAACTTTTTTTTTTTTCTAAAATAAAAGTCTCCTTGCATTTTTCTTTTAGAGGACACTTGATACAAAGATTATTTTTTTTTATGCGAAAGAATCATGATTCCTAGTATTGTGAGGTGAGGTCAAAATTAGTACAAAATATAGTATATTTTGACGTTGGTAGCAGTAACGTGGCTATGAAGACAGATCAACAATAGTGGAAGTTGCCAATGTTTGGAAGAAAAAAGACGAATATACATTTGAAAAGTAAAACTAGTTCTAGAAGAAATACTTATTGATACTATTATATCTAAAATATTATAATTATAACATTATAATAATATACAAAAGCATGAAAGGACAACCAACATTTATGTTTCACGGATTTTCGATGCAATTGTTGTGAATTACAGGTTTTTTAAGCAAATGTTTATATTATATATTATATATTTATTAATTTATTGGATGTCTAACTCTATATACATGTCAATATGTCATGAGTTGAGAAGCAAATATGTATTTATTAATTTTTTTTTAGAAGAACTAGTAGTGGTCGGTCGAATACAGTTAATATCGAATTTTTTTCCTTAAACCGATTTTGACTGTAATAACCCATTTTAAGATAATACTGTGCCGTTTTAAAAGGAAAGAGTTATGAATGTGGGATGGGAAGTAGTAGGATGGTGATACATCAATAAAGATGAAAATATTTGGTGTCTTTATGAAAGAGGAGAAAAAATAGGAGCAACAACACTTGTGAGATCATAGAGATAGAAGAATGAAAATATTTTGTGCTACAAGAAGAAGAGAAAGAAATGTACAACACTAATAAGAGAGAGAACAAATGTCAAAGATGTGTTTGAATAGAATGTATTTGATTGTAAATGTGCAAGATAGCTACTAATAATAATATAAAATAAATTTATTTCTTAGGTCTATTATTCAGTTGGGTGTGGATTTAGACAAAAAAAAAAGAAAAAAAATTAACCCGCAACCGTCCAACAATATCCACATGAAATCAAATTTTTTTTAACACTCAAATCGATACTTGATTTAAAACTGTTCGATATAATTTGTTTAAAAAGGTAGGTATATCGGTTTTTGGTTGGCTTGGGTAATCTTGCACATCCCTACTCACAATGGTGTTGAATAGATTTTGATTGTATTGTACTTAAAAGAACTTTGACGTCAAAGATAGTTTTAGAGAAAATGAAGAGAAGAATTATTAATTGAAATCATATGCGTTGGGTGAAACCTTTTTATATTAGATTTTGACATCATAAAACCATTATAGTCGTTAAGACTCTCAGTAAATGTTAAAGCATCTTAGGCCACGCATGGGTCAAGGTGGCCTTTTGTCTTAAGTGACGAGATTCTATATCTTTAATAATTTTATATGTAATTTAAAAAAATTATAAAAAAAAACCTCAAACAAACAAACATCAATTCAATAGATTAGATACTTTTCAGATCTGATTTTTAATGTCCATTTGTTTTTTCTTTCAAAAATTAAAAGTAAAGAGCTATGTTATCTTGATATAACAAATTAGTCCAAATTTAATACCTGTATTCCGTAATAACCTATTATACATTTTAGGTTAAATTATACTTTTGATTCTTCTGTTTTTATCAATTTATAATTTTTTTTCTCTTATATTTCAATTTATTTTGAAATATAGACATTTAGTTCTTTATTTTTAAAAATAAAAGATTTAAGTTTTTTTCTATCAAATTAACATATGTTAATCATTAAATTTTAACGTTTACTCATAATTAAGTAATATAATATTTAATAATATTAATTATTAATAAATTAAATATTAGTTACTAATTAAAATATATAAACAAAGATTTTTTGTCTATTATTTTTTAATTTTTATCTACACATATTATGCCATTTAAGTAGTGATAGGTCAATAAATAATGTTTAAATTTAATGATTAATAAACATCAAAATAACATAAAGATCAAAATTTTATATTTTTAAAAAATAAGAGAACGAAATATTTTATTTTAAAATAGGATACCAAAATTACAATATTTAGCCTACATTTTATCAAGAATAAGCATATGCCTTGCTAGTTCTATTGCTTCCATGATTATGCCCAAAACCACATAAAAAAGAGCTTACAAAGAATTGTTCGTGCTTTGAGCTTCAAATAGTAATTTGAGATGGTATATGTTCCAGTGTATGTTTCAAATAGTATTTTAGAGTGGCATAAAGGCTTTAACTCTTAAGATTAATTGATGCAAGTAGCCAACTAGACATCTTAGAATATGTCAATGCCTTTGCTTCATGTCACAATTAGGGATCCTTTGTAAAGTCATTGCACGCAATTACAACATGATGCCAATATTTTCTCAATTTGATCATACATTTCTCCTGAACCCTAAATTATGATTCTTTGTAAAATTCTTTGTTTTTCATTATTAGCTTTTCTTTAGCCAAAATGGTTTTTGTCCCTTCTAGTTTTGATCGTAACAATGTTATCAATGTAATTTTCAAGTTGATGCAATGGTGTTTTTATTTCGTATGACATTGTGCTCTCTATCACAATCATTGTGAGGGAAAACAGTACTATGTTAACATGAAATTCACAACTAGATTCGATCGTGTTGAGTGCAAAACAGTCCTGAACATGTCGTAGCGTGGGCAAAAACATTCTTCAATAATCAAATTCGATTACAAACATCTTTATACACCGACAGATAATTAAAAAAAAAATAGTAATGTGTTTTATGAGAGACATTGCTTGGTCTGAAAGAATGAAGCAAAGAGAAATGCGTAACAGTGAAGCATGTGCATGTGGCTGAAGAACTCAATGTTTATGGACCGTCCAAAGTGTTTTAATCCGACAGCTGAGGGGGCTTTGGACCAAAATATCATGTGCTTCACCTAAAACCTCAACCCCTTCAGGTCCCATGCACCATTTGTTAGCGTCAAAACAACTATTCTAACTCTTAATCATTTCTATACCTTTTGTGATTAATTGTCATTAAATTTATGCTCAATTAATATAAAATTATTAAACAGCATTAATTATCTATATTTATCATGTTAGGAACTTTGGATACAACAATTTTTTGATTTTTCTTAAATATTTTATCATAAAATATTCACACTAAAACGTAATGCATTTTCAATGTATTTTTATTATTAAATAAGTTCGTTTGATTTTATTATTAAGAATATATATTTTCTTTTACTGAATTAAGAATATAGATTAAGATTGACTGACTGCATAGAATGTATATATCAAAAGTGTTTGTCGCTATTTTAAAAAATCCTGCAATATTTTTTTAAATACAAAATGTAATTTATAAATATGTCATTGTCATATCTATACTATTAATAAAAACGATATGTTGTTTTAGACTACACATTTTATTGATGATTTGCTCCTTAACTTGAAAAAATATTTTTTCTTTCTCATACTTTTTTTTATATTATCTTTTTCTCCACCTTTTTCATAATTTTATTTTTTAAAATTCTCATGATCTAAATAACTACTCAAAACTATTCACATCTCTCTAATTATTAACTATTTACATATATTCAATTATGAAGTGTGTTTTCTACACTAATATAAATAAAAATAATATAATAAATAAGAGTATTTTTAGATTATTTTTCAAGAGAACATTTTTAACTGATTTTCTTTAAAAATTTTCACAATTTTTCACAAATTTTTTTTTAATCAATAACTTTATTTTAAAATTAAATTTTAATATCTTTTACAAATAATTAAAAATAATTTTATATCATAATAGAATTAGTTATTATAAATTTTATTCTTGATATATCTTGTATTTTTTTGCACATGATAGATTTATATGTTGAAAAATATTTATTTATTTTAAATTTGGATTACATAAAAATAAAAATAAAATTATCCTATATTATACGACTAAAATACTAATTATATATAATTTCTTTTTACAATAACATTTTTTTTGCGTCACAAAATTACTTTTGAAATTTGAGCTAAAAGTGATAAAAAAAAATATTAAATTTAATCAACTTATTTAATTTGACTCAAGTTTTAAGCGTATCTTCCTGTTTGCCATGGTCACGACCACTTGTTTACAATAACTCAAATCCTAAAGTGCAATTTATCTGTAACTTTTTGCTGCGACAAATTGTACATCTAGGTTGAGATATATTATTATTATTATTATTATTATTATTATTATTATTATTATTATTTATTTATTTTGCATTATATCATTAATCCTTTTAGTTTTAAAAAAGTTATATGAATTAAATGTTTAAATATAATTTTTTTTTTCCTTTTCTACGGCAGGATATAAGATAATACTTATCTTATTCTAGTTCGTGAGTGGTGTGATTCTTTTTCTGGATCAAGCTAGAATTTTCATTTCTCCCACATAAAGTAACATTGTTCGGCGACACGGATAAGACACAGTGATACTCACTCAGGTACTTAGCCAAACTTCATTTGCCTTCTCCTACTTTGTGTCTCTTCTATCACTGCTGCGTTTTGGTAAACAATCCTACCTCCAAAATTATGATGATATCATTAAAAAGTATAAGTAAATTATTCATTACTTTTACTTTACTTTTGCCATAAAAAATAATTATTTCTTATTACGAAATAATTCCAAACACACCGCATGATTCTCTGTGATAATCGCGGTCCCGGGATCCATTTCGCCCATAATCACGCTTCTTTAAAATTTAGTTAGATTTTGTAGCCTTTTGAAACGTGTTACCTTCCAAATGTCCAAACCTTCCACGTTTCAATCCTAGAAAACCTAAACTTACATTTTTATTCACCCTAGCTGTTTATTAAATGGGATGGTAAGTTTAAAATTAAATATAATATGCACCCATCATTAGAACATACACTATTTTAATGACATAAAGTAAGTTGTTTTCAAAGCTAAGAATTCACATAGCCCAACCTAATCCTTCTCATAATCTAATGTGCTATTGCCCCTTGTTTTTTACCCTAAGTTTCGATGATTGCCACAATTTTCTATAGAGCTGTCAAAGTGGGTCGGAACCCATGGGCCAACCCGGCCCACCTTGAAAACGGGCCGGGTCGGGCCAAAAAAAATTGAAGTTTTATAGTAAATGGGTATATCTCAACCCGGCCCACTTTGACCCGGCCCACCTGGGCTAAACCCGTGGTGGGCCGGGTGGCCCACCAACCCACCAAATTTTTTTTTTGCAATAAAAATTTAAGTATAATTTGTAATTAATTTTGTATGATAGTATATTAAAAAATTTTATTTTAGACTTTTATCATGATTTGTATTTAATTTTGTATGATGAATTATGACTTATAACTATTAATGATGTTAATTTTATGATTATTATGTTAATTTATAATTAATTTAAAATTTTAAATTTTGTTAATAATAATTTTTTAATTTTTGGTGGGCTGGTGGGCTGGCCCGTATAACCCACCAACCCGTGGTGGGCCGGGCCGGGCCAAATTTTTTTTGAGAAAATCACAAGTGGGCCGGGTTGGGTTGGCCCGTTTTTAAAGTGGGTCAAGGTGGGCCGGCCCACATGGGCCGGGTTGGCCCGTTTTGACAGCTCTAATTTTCTATTAATCCCCTGCCCTTCCATCTTATCACTTCGGATTTTGTAAGGACCCAAGGAGACATCATTTTTGCATAAAGGAAAGTCAACACTCAACATAGGACCTTTGAAGCTACGCTTCTCTTCTTTCTCTCCTTAGCTCTTCGGTCACTGTTGCACTTTAATGTTGTGATATCAAATTCATTAAACACATTTTCTTTTGATATGTCATTTAAAATCCTGTCTTATACCCCACAATTAAAAATAAATAATGGTTGCTATTTTAGTTATATTATTTTATTAATTAATAACTCATAACTAAATTATAATAAAACAATTACCCCATAATTAAAATTAAGAGAATGTTCTTATAAGATTTTGTTTAAAAAAAAAAATACTAAACCGGATAACCGCCATACGGTGACTCACTTGTCACTACTAGGCAAGCGTAGAAGGGGTCCAAGGGCACAACGGTAATTTCGCCCCGTTTTCGACGTGTATATAAAAGGGTTGGTTGGTGTCCGAAATTACGGAAACGAAAATCGCGAGAGGACTGAACGAACGAAGGAAACGCAAGAGAAGAAGAAGAGCGAAGAGCGCAGAGTGACGGGTACAAATTCAAAGGTTATTGGAAAACCCCCCAAACAGTAACACGATCGATTGAGGTTACTGTTTCGGTCTTGATGGTGTCGGTTAACCCTAACCCCGCCCAAGGCTTCTACTTCTTCGATCCTTCCAACATGGCCCTTCCCGGCGTCAACAATCTCCCGCCGCCGCAGCACCCTCCGCCGCCTCCCGCCGGAGCACCCTCCGCCGTGGAGGATCCCAATAAGAAGATCCGGAAACCCTACACGATTACCAAGTCCAGGGAGAGCTGGACCGAGCAGGAGCACGACAAGTTTCTAGAAGCTCTCCAATTGTGAGTCCTTTTTTTATTTTACTTTTCATGGAATTCAAATTCCTGTATTGGAGAATTGGTGACTGTTTTTAATGGTTTTGGGGATTCCCTAATTCTTGAGTTTTCTAGATAATTCGTTAATCGTTAGTTAGGGTTTTTTTTAATTAGTCAAGTGACTAGTAAGGAGTAGGTGACTGTAGTGTGAAAGCTTTGGGATTTTGTTTTATATTCGTTTTTTTAATTGTGGATCTCGAAATTATTTACTTTTTTTGGTTTAATACATCAGTAGGTGTGTGAACTTTTTCGAAATTAGCTAAAAGCTTGTAATCAGGTCCCCGATCTTCTTCCATTTTTTGTAATTGGGTCCTGGATGGATAGTTAGCTTATGTTAGCTTAAAACTGCTATAACAAAATAATAATTTGCAGTGGTTTTTACTTTTTACCAATTCCCAGACCCAATTACAAAATTGTAGAAGATTAAGGACTTAATTACAATTTTTTAGTTTAGGCCAGGGCCTAATTAAAAATTTATAAAATGTTCAGGACCTACTACTGATATTATTTTTTTTTAATATGATTTTGATATAGTTTGGTTGGTGTTATTTTATTGATGTGCTTTGGGTTTTAGTTTTGAGCAAGATGAAGGTTAGGTTAGCAAAAGGGACATATTTTAGAATGGGAGAATTGAATTTCTTTATGTGGTCTTTGTTTAATAGTTATAAGATTAATTTCATTACTTAAGTTCAATTCTGCTAGGGTGAGAAAAAATTAATGATTTGAACGTAGGGTGGCTAAGCATTACAGTGAGAAGCAATTCAATTCCCACCACTTTATGACATTTAGTATTTGGTCATGTTGCAAACACAATTTTACACAACTAAATGAAATTCTGAAAGAGCAGCATCCATATATATCAGAGAACAAAGTGGTCTGTTTTAAGCTAGTGCTTTTATTATTTCAAGGATTTGTGGTTTATTTACAACATGCTCTGTAGTGTTTAGACTTTTCACCATTAGGTTGCCCCCTCCTTTCTATCCAGGAACGAGTGGCAGTGTGCAGATTTGTTTTTTAGAGGGAAGATAGATTGTTAAAATAGTTTGTTGGTGCTTGATGCATTAAACGGAGTTCTTGTGAATAAATTATCTTATGGTTCCTAAACTTTTTGTTTCACCTTTCTTTAATTATCTACTGTTCAAGAGCCTCATCACATTTACATGCACATTATTTGTTTTATAGATTACAAATTCTTTTGAAATTTATGAATTGAAAGAATTAGGGTTTAGAAACTCCGTAGCTCATATAGAGAGAAGCATCAAAAAAAGATCATAAAGTCATATGGTTGGTAAGAAAAGCAACACCATGCTTTTTGGATAACATCATCTATGCACCCAAAAACAGCTTTTTCCCCCTTCTGACCTTCTGTTGATTGCTTGTCAAACCAGCATATGTAACAATCATGATGGTTCATGATTTATTTGTTTATTTTTGCTTATTTTCCTATCTGTTTCTCACCTTCTCTTGACTAATTTCAGATTTGATCGGGACTGGAAAAAGATTGAAGCATTTGTTGGTTCAAAAACAGTTATCCAGGTAATTTATTATTCAAGTCAAAAGGAAACAAAGAACAAGTTACTAACAGATGTTAAATGATTTTGGTTTCTTTTTAAAACATTGAAACATGACAATAATAATTTTTTTCTTGATTTCCCAAAGACTGTCAATTGAAGTCCCTGACCGGAGTTTGAATCTTCACATAGTTTTTTTATGCTCTTTCTATATTTGCTCTTACTAGCAATCCATTTTAATTTTTTGTTCATCAAATATTTTTGTTTAGATTTTGTTGCATCATAGTGGAATGCAATTTTTTCTGTTTTTCTTGAGAAACCTAAGGGTTGATATTGATGATGGGTTTAAAGACATAAACCTGTAATTTGTTACTTTGTTGCATTTTTAATCAAGTAGAAAAGAAAGGACATAAAGTTATAAAATCTTGTTGGATTATATATTGCATATAGTGTTTATTTCATCAATTTTCTAGTGGTGAATCTTTGACATTCATTTCATGTTCCTCCAACTATTCTTTTTTCACTGTTCTATGTAAAATTCTATTTGGCAGATACGGAGTCATGCACAGAAGTATTTTCTTAAAGTTCAGAAGAATGGAACAAGTGAACATGTACCTCCTCCTCGGCCAAAGAGAAAAGCTGCTCATCCATACCCTCAAAAAGCTCCTAAAATCGGTTAGTATGGCCAATAGCAACCCCTTTTGATGTTCCCTTCAGTGGTTGTTGTCTATTATATCAAGTTTTGAATAACACTGGTTTTTGTTTTTGCATTTTATCAGCTGCTACTGCATCCCAACTTACAGGCTCATTGCAATCTCCATCTGCTTTCGTTGAACCTACATACATTTATAGCTCAGATTCCTCATCTGTGCTTGGAAACCCAGTTACTAGCATGCCTTTGTCATCTTGGAATTATAATGCTACACCACCACCAGTCAATGTGCCACAACCACAAGTGATTAGAGGTTTTTCAGTTTGTTCTACACTTTTTCCTTATTCAAATATGTACCTTTTACAGTCTATTTTGTGATGAATTTGAAAAATGAGGAGAGTTCTGCTAACTTTGAAAATTTTGGTTTGTTAGATGGAATGGGATTGACTGGAGCTGGACAAGCTGTTCCTCATAATTGTTGCTATAGCAGTAGTAATGAAAGCACCCCTCCAACTTGGCCAAGTAGCAAAACGATTAATCAGGGTGACCAGGGCAAGCCATTTAAAGGTTGGGAATGCTTTTCAATCCCTTAATTTGAACTTAATTCTGCTTGAAATTAACATAATGGCATAATCACAAATATTAAGTTGGATGTTATAATAGACATTAGACATAGAGAACGTAGTTTATAATACCTGTTGAGTTTTGGCTCAGCTAAAATCAGAAAAAGAAGCCCTAAAACTCGTAGTTCCATTCAAGAGTCATGACCATCTTTCTGAGATGATTTTGGTTTAAGCATTGCCTGATTGTAACCTTTCTTGTTCAGTTATTTGTGTAGTCGTAGAATGCTATGTAGGAATCAGCTAGTAAAAGATAAAGCTTTTCATTCATTAGGATATAGAAGGAAATAGGAATAACTGAAAGAATAATTCATGCATCAGCTTCTTATTCATTAGACTAGGCTTATTTCACACAAACACTAGAATACCATCACCAAACCCCAGCTATGCTATGTTATCCTTTGATAAAGAAGTTGCCCTGATATTGAAGTTACAGTCTTAGCTTTTGTATACTACTAGGGAGAGTAGTGGAGAAGAGGGGGGTTGGAGTTTTAATTTTTGTGTTATTTTTAATTTTATTGTGAAGCTTTACATAGTAAGCTGGACTTAGTGCCTTAAAAGTATAGTGATTAATTACATTGGACTGGAATGAAATCTGAATTGCCTAAAATATAAACTGAGATATTAAAGAGTTCAATTAAATGTATGTCTAAGATCAAGAAGAAAATTTAATGCTGAACTACAAGTTTTTTCAGTTTTGAAAAGGTTCAATGGAAGAAAAAGAATGCTAAAAATAACACATTTCATAAAGTCTCCAACTCTCCATTTGTTTATATACAATCGTTTTCAAGAAGCACAAGCAGAGCCAGTCAGCCATAGATCCTTAGAAACAGTTCAAAAGAATGAAGGAAACTAAATTATATTCAGAACTCTAGAGCTGCTTGTTGAGTAGCAGCCAAATTAAATTGTGAGCTGGTACCACTGCTAGGCCTACTGTGCTACATAAAATGTAATACAGTTGGCTTATGGTTGACTACCAGAAGTGGGACTGGACCCTTAATTCAACACAGGCATTTTCATGTATTACTGGGGCTTCAAGAAACAATTAGGTCTGGGCTAGAGATATTTAATCCAAACATATGGATCTTATAAAACGAAATTTAAAATACACTTTGTTCTCCTTTCTGGAGTGAACAGTGCATATAACATTGAAGCTATAGTAGTTGGTTGTATTCATTTACATGATTGTTTAACTTGTGCGGTCTTATTTGTGTATAGATAGATACGTTTGAGTGGTATTAATTTTATTAAGTTTGTTATGCTATATGTCATGATGTTGCAGATTTGCAATTGTTGAGCTTCTGTTTAGTTCTTATTTTCATGATTCTTGCCATGCTCTTGTTGACTAGTTTGATTTGTCTGTGCAGTAATGCCAGATTTTGCTCAAGTCTACAGCTTCCTTGGCAGTGTATTTGATCCAAATTCAACTAATCACCTACATAAACTAAGACAGATGGACCCAATAAATGTGGAAACGGTAATTAATATCAAGTCCATCATTTTCTTTGCCTCTATCATTCTTTTTTCTTTTTGGAATTTGTAAATGTCAAAGGTTTGAAAAAGGAGTCTGCTTTTTGGGGTTTAAGTTCTTAGCTTGTATGCCTGAGTAATTTATATTGTTCTGTTTTTGCAGGTATTATTGTTGATGAGAAATCTCTCCATCAATTTAATGAGTCCTGAATTTGAGGATCATGTAAGTTTATTTCCAATAGGCGGCACTTTTGTTATTTTTCCCACAGACTTAGTGATGGTGTACATTTAGTTATATGCCAAAGTCATCTTTTAATCCTTGTTCCTTACTTTTATTCTGTAACATGACAAAAGATATGAGATGGTATTAAATTGCTTTCAAATTGATTGATTATTTTGAAGCTAGTAAACAAATTGATTTTGCGATGTTGATATTTGTTGCTTGAAGCCTCATCAAGCCCCTAGGTCTGGCAAAATAGAATTTTCGATCTACAATTGCACCTACGTTTGATACTGTTAGCGATTTTCAAAATTGAACTTATTTTCTATATGGGATTTCTTACTTGGGTACTATACTTTGCAATGAGTTTCTCAATTAATAAATATTGTTTCCACATCTTGTTGTTCGTATGTACCTGCTTGTAATTTAGTGTTTGTGCCATTATTTAAATATGTTAATAATAAAATTAAAATAGACCCTTGTTGATTCCTATTTTTGAAGTAAATTTTATTCGTATGCAACATCAATACTCAGTGATGTTCAGAACTCATTGGAGATGACTATTTTCACACACACAAGTGTAATAAAGTTAGTTGGCCATGAAGCGTAGGATGCATTATTTTATTTTATTTTGAATTGCATGCGTAGCTCTTCAGCTGCATTCTATTCTTATTCTGCTAAATGACAGATCTATCCTCAAATTTAGTGTATTGTATGATCCATGCTGTGGCTGTAAGTGTTCTCTTATTATTCTGTTTGACAAAATCCTAGCATCATTTATTTTATTTTAATTTTCATAACAAGGACTGCATCATAGTGTACTGACCCATTATTTTCTTGCCAAACCTTAAATGCAGAAGAAGCTGCTTTCATCATATGACACCGACTCTGAGAAGTCAAAGTTTGTTAATATTTGCAGCACAAATAAATCTGAGAGTGCCGTTCTCTCTGCTTAGGATGTTGCCACGCCGAAGAGTGTTTTCAATATATTTTCTGAATGCACATGAAGTGGGAGCAAGAAGGGGAAAAGACAAAAAGTTTTTGCTAAAAGGAAGTGTAGTGTCTAGATGCATGCTGTATATAAATATAAATATATGTATACCTTTTGGATTGAGTTTTTGTTTGTTTTAGGCACTGTTAGTCTCGTAGATATGCTGGTGTTTTGATTTGTGTATATCTTTTGAAGATGATTATCCTTGGAATGCAGGACAATGAGAGTTCTGCTAGGTCACTTCTGGAGGCTATACTGTACAGCCTGTTGAGTGCTTTTGTGTGTTATGCTGTTTAAGCTTAGAATTAGTACATGAGCGGTGTTAGGATTTAGGGGTGCCGTTTGCCTTGTATATAAAGCAATAAAACACTGTAGATAAGTTTCTCCTTTTCATGCCTGTACATTATAATAATTATTATTATAAACCCTATTTGCTACCTGGTCTCAACTATATGTATATTTTTCTGTAATTATAGAGCTGTTTGGTTTGAATTTATTTTCAACGAGTTAAATACAAACTAAGTACATAAATCAATTAAATACATGATTGGTGAGAATAACGATATTTGGTAATTCAAATATTTTAAATATTTCATTGACATCTTATTTTCCTTTTATCACATGGTTAGTACAGGTCAATTTCTTAAATATCTTTAATTTCTTAAATCAATTTTTTTATATATGTCATTATATTTATTATTTTCTTTTTACATATTTTTTTTCTTCTTCCGGGTATAGATAGGTATATGAATATACGAGAAACATTTTTCTTTCTTTAAGTCCTTCCTTTTCTTTATTTTTATTATTTGACTTTTAACCAAGCTAAAGATATAGGACAAAAAATTTTACACCAAGGTATACCGAACTCCAATAGACCAATCACGGGGAAATATGTTTACCAAAAAATATATTGGAGAACTATACACGATCTTATGTAATAATAAAAAAAATGTTAGAAATACACTTCTTTGAACATATATATTTTTTTAATTAGTTGAAATTTATTGAAAAAAGAAAATTTGTGGATTTCACATCCTATTAAATCACTCTCTTTTTCTTAAATTTGTGATTTTTCAATAAATTCTAACTAATAAGAAAAATGCATTAATATGAGTTTGTTAAAAATTCTATTAGTAACAATCTTTGTAATAGAATTCACATCTATTTCATTCTTATAAATTTAGAACAACCTGTACATTTCATACTTGATTTCTTTGAAACTTCTTCATAAATATACTTGAGCCTAAATTATATTTTTAAAATTATAGAAATTAAAAATAATAATTTTAAATTTGAGAAGTAAAAATAAATTTATCATAAATTTGAAGACTAAACACATATTTATATTTTAATCATATTTTTATGTGAAGTACGATTTTCTCATAATATCTCTCTTATTAGCTGAGGCAATTAATAACGGTATGTTTCTTAGTTTCTTACTAATAATAAAAATAAAATAAAATAAACATGCGTCAAACGATATTTTGTTTGATTTGTGTGGCTTTTAACCGTCAAAGTTAAATGATATAGTATCGGGCTGTCTCCCTTATATGTAGTAAGTTAAATTTAATATTTTAATAATGCAAAATGCTAATGACATACTTTCTTATTATTAATTCATTCTATATGAGAAATCAACTTACTCTTTAAAACTGACCTGTTTACAAGGCAAGTTTGGCTTTTCAATTTTACAAAATAAGCAATACGTATATAGAAAATGTTTATAAAATAGGATAAAATGTATATCAAATTTCTAACATCTTTGTTCTCTGACATCATATCACGCATGCAAAAGTTCAAATATAATAATTTTTTAAAAAATGAGTAACTAATCAAGAAATTAATAAAAAGTATAATTTAAAATAAATAAATGATTGATACTTTTTATCTTAATAATTTAATCTCAATGTAATATATAAGAAACTTAGGAAAAAAAACTAATAAAAATAAAATTACAATCAAGATATTTATTTATAAAAATGATAAAATTTAAGGATAAATCATAATAAAATTAAAATTTATGGTATTTATTTACTAATAAAACAAAATTTAAAGATCAAATGGAATAAATTTAAAATTGATGATATCTATTTATAAAAAAGGTAAAGTTTAAGATAATTAAATATTTTTATTTTAAAATAACATTTTTTAGTAAAAATTACATCTAACATACATAAATAATTTTTATTTTTAATTTTGAAATAGTGCATTAACGATATTTATTTAAAAAAAACACACACACTCATGACTTTTCAGATAATCATTTTGTACGGAAATTACCTAACTCAATGTCTCCACATGATTTCTTTTCCGTCTCCTTTTTTCTTCCTTTTTTTTATTCAATTTTTAACCAATAAAAAGAATTCATATTTGGTACTTTAATTTCATATAGAAAGTTCTTCATAAACATATATATAGCATTCCTCCTTTTTTTATCATACAATGAAAGTAAACGCTCAACAAACGATTACCAAATGAGAACTCACAAAGAAGGGACAGACGCTGAATCTAGTGAGTTTACAATAAGAAGTACTCCCAGGCTCACAATTTGGACTAAGAACAAGTACAATTTTGAAGCACGTGACTAAACTAAAGATCTATTTAATAAAATTTTCCACAAATATTTCAAGAAGAGAAAAATAGGAAAGAAATCTTATTTTGATTTATATAAAAACTAGTTTTAACTTAAAAAGAAGTTTATTTTGATTTTTATTTCTATTTTCCTCTTCCAGAAGTGCTTAACGAGAAATTCATCCATGTCTTAAGCCCACAGGTGTGAAGTGAAACCGTTAGTCCAAATCCATTGAAGTGGATGGCAACCTCATATGTTGGCGTTGCATTTGCACCCTGAAAAGGCTTGTGGTGATGGTGAGAAGATGAGTGATGAACCATAACGTGTACAGAATGAAGCCAAAGGATTCCCAAGTGTGGGGTAGCAACAACACCAGCAAGGAAATGAAGGAGAGTGAAGCAAAGACGTGCATGAGGGTGTCAAAGTGGTGAGCCCTTGTACCAAACTTGAGCCTGCCCAAGAAGCCCAAGCAGTAAAGGAGAAAGCTTGCAATGGAGACCATCACGGTCTTTGGATGGAGTTGAAATGGGGTGGGATTTTCTGGGTATTTTATTCGGATAAAAGCCAGAAGTACAAAGAAGATGAAAGAAAGAAGGGCGTGGAGAGGATCGGTTTCTGCTGCCATGTTACGTTTCAAGTTTCAAGTTTCAAGGTTAAAGTTGAAGCTCTGGGTAATCACTGTCATTCGGGCGGGATAGTTGCATAAAGGAGATACAAGTTTCAAGTTTCAAGGTTAAAGTTTGTACTTATAAACAGTGACGCCAGAAACTTTAGATAATAGGAGTAATAATATTTATTTATATATTTATAGTATTAAAAATTATATATATAATTTTTAAAAGTATAAATATATATCATAATTATTTTTTATAAGTTTTTATATTTATGATTATAATTAAAAATAAAAATAAATTAGGTTATACTAAATTATTTTATAATTTAGTAGGTTTGAATATAACTTTTTAAAAGAATATATATCTTAAGTATGATTTATTTATCTGTTATAAATATTTTTTTAAATATTTAATTAGAATTATAATTCTAAAGACTTAATTTATAATAATTTAATATTAATTAAAAAACATAAAAATAAATATGTTAAATTTTATAAAAATCAAGTTTTATTTATTTATGATATAAATATAATTTTAATATCTAATATGTATTTTTAGATGATAGTTTATTTTAAAATAAAAATTCTAAATACA
The DNA here is from genome assembly GCF_000230855.2 of Cajanus cajan. NCBI lineage: Eukaryota > Viridiplantae > Streptophyta > Magnoliopsida > Fabales > Fabaceae > Cajanus > Cajanus cajan. The sequence goes on from NC_138519.1 coordinate 2,666,917, forward strand.
ACATAAATCTTTTGATATTTCCTATTTTGATATGTTTTAATCAACATATATAATAAATAGAAAGCACAAAAGCTAAACATATATGCTACAAATTTTATTTTATCAAAAATTAATTCTTTTAACATATTATATTATATATATGAGTATAAAGATATATATATATATATTATAATTAAACTTTTTTTTAAATTGATTCGTTATTAAGAAATATTTTTTATCACATAAGAGAATTAATCTTCTTAAAAAATTTGACAAACATTAAATAAATGAATATCTCTTTCAAATATATATTTTATACATATGATAATTTAAATATATATGTTGATTTTATTAACATATATTTTTTATTTTTTAAATATATTATTATTTTTAACTAAAAAAATAGACGTATCATATGGAAGTGGGCAGTTCCACACCCCCCATGCCCGGCCACCCACTGTAGAGAAGCTAGATCCTGTTACAAGTAATTTTAATGGAGTGATGTGGCCCCACTGTGAGTCTGTGACATGTGCATGAACCCATAAAATCCACGGAGCTCCTCGTCCGCTACTTTTTCTTGTTTTCTTTTGAAAAGGTCAAAAGACACATGCTACTACTTAAAAAACATGATCTCTTGGTTATGAACAAAATGGAATGAAAATATGTAAGCGTACTGCGCCTAACAAAGAGGAATGAAAATAAGCAACGAAGCTTACAAGAAATTTTCAATGAGTGATCCTATATTTTTTAGCTTGCATTAGCTTGCTTATGCAAGAAAATAGATCCCCTAACTTTGTAGAGGGAAATTTAAGGTAACTTAACACATTTAAATCGTTGAATTTGTAATAATGGATCAGATTATGACACGTGTACATTTAAGTCAAAATATATTTTATACATGTGTTACAATCTGATCTATTATTATAAATTCAACGGTTAAAATGTATTAAATTAGAGGACCGGATCCGTTATGCAATGGGTATGTGGTGTCATACCCAGTGGCGGACCTTTTAAGGGACAGGGGGGAGCCGTGGCTCCCCCAAACTTTTTTTAAAATATTTTTTTTATATATATTCATATATATATATATATATATTTTATGATTATTATAGTTAGTGAATGATAATATTTTATTTTTGAATTTTATTATTATGCATATTTAATTTGAGTAGAGAAAATAAATTTTTTTGTTATTTTTAATTAATAAAAAATTTAATTTATATATAAAAAATTTAATTTGGCACCCTCAAATTTCTTATTGATGTTCCGCCACTGGTCATACCGCTTTCCTATATTTTTTTAGCTTGGTTATGCAACGGGTCACTGTCGTGTCATGCTATTACTCAACATATGCAGTGGTTATATATACTACTATTATGCAACATATACGCAACATATGCAGTGGTTATATATATACTACTATTACGCAACATATACGCAACATATGCAGTGTTTTATATATACAAAATTAAAAGGATTAAAAATTAAAATTAAAATTAAAATTAAAAAATAACTAATATTTATAAACTAAATTATGACATTTTTAATAAATAAAAAAATAATAAATTTTCAATCAGTAAACAAAATTATACAATAAAATAAAATATAAATAAAAATATTAATATATTTTAATATATTAGATATAAAAATAATTATTGCAAAAAAATATTATTTATAATCACATATAAAAATGTTATTATAATTTATATTTATATTTTTTTAATATATCAATATATATTATATTTATAATATATACAAAATAGTTTTTAATAATATGTATCATATTTTTATAAGATATATGTTATTTTTTTAATATTTTTTTATAATAAATTAAAATATAATTTATATATATATTATAAAAAGTAAAATATATATATATATATATAAATAAAAATTATAATATTTTAGTGGAGGTCACTGTCATTGGCCCCACAGTTGTGTAAATGAATCCGTCCCTGATTGAAGAACACAGCCATTACTTGACACAGACAGCAACTCCAACTCGAAAATCCAATCGTTGCTTTGTCCTATGCTCGTCCCGGATAACAGGTAATGATGTTAGTGCGCTACTTTTCTTTCTTTCTTTTGTTTTCTTTTGAAAAGGTCAAATTTTTTTCTTCTTTTTTTTAATATTTATTATTTATTTATTTTTATATCTTTTAAATAGTTAGACACATTTAAAAATGAATAAATATATTATTCAGTAAATATATATTAATTATTAAAAATAAAAATAAAATAAAAAATTATTAAATTATTAAAAATAAAAAATAAAAAATAATGTCAAAACGATTATGAAATAAAAACAGAAGTAATATATATTTAACTGGAGTTTTATTTAAAAATATGTGATAAAGATCATCAATTTAAAATAATGTTTTATTCTATTTTTATAAATGATTAAAAATATCACACTATATTTATTTTATAATATTTTATGTTTTTAAATGTTTTTACAATAAAATTATATTTTCATGAATTCTAATATAAATATTTAAAAATAAAATAATAAAAACAAAATCATATTTTTTTAAAATAAAATAACCTCTTTAGTCTTTACCATTAAAATAATATATATAATGACATATTGTGTGTAATATAATCCGAGTAGAATATTTTACCTAAAAAAATGTCCGAGTATAAAAAATAAATGATAATCTTACATGAAGAAATTTGTATACACATTTAAAAGAAACATTATTTTTTAACGTGTAAAATGCATAAAAGAATCTTATAAATTTAGAACATGTACCTGCCTGAGGGTACACTCGTAATCTTCAGGGGAATATGAGGACCGAACGAGAGCTTCAGATGGATTCTTCGGAGGGGGAGGTACCTGCAAAAAATACTCCGACGCTCAAGTCAGTGTGAGCACGATTTTCTAGGGTAATAAATGAACAGTGACATACCTCGTTACGTAGGATCTATTTATAATATCTGACATGGGCCTGAGGGTTGTGGGCCTTAGGTGATACTTACCAAATTAGGTAATACGGTGCTAATCTGCGAGTTATGCCTTAATTATGCCTTGTCCTTCGTTAATCATAATCATCATTCTAATTGTTCAATGTCAGCTTTTGGCCGAGCCGAGACATACTGGCCGACATATCTTATGTCGGCCTCGGAGCCGAGCGGACAGGGTATTCAGTCTTCTGCCGAGTCGAAGTGATACTATTTGATAAGACATGACGTGCCGACCCACGTGGCCGAGCCGAAATGGTATTTGAATTGCGTTAATATTTGATAAGGCATGACGTGCTGACCCACGTGGCCGAGCCACGTGGCCGACAGGGTCCTTCCGGTACAGAACATACATACATTTCGTAGTTGATTTCGCTGAAACTTCTTCATAAATATATAGCATTCCCCCCGCCAATCCCTTTTCTCTCATAATTAAGAAAAATGAAAGTAAAACTCGAAAACCAGAAAGGAGGTGGACCATCCATCCTATTGAATATAGCAGAATTATAAAATTGAAAAGAACAAGAAGACTAAGTGAATACTACTAACAATGCTCATTGTACCAGTGTAGGTGAACAATTATATATATATATATATATATATATATATACATCACTGACCTGTAATAATAGGTAATATATATCAATGACCTGTTATCGGCTGGAATATAAAAAATTATGTAATCTATATATACCCCCCTCAAGATGGGAGAAAAATGTTATTGATGCCCAGCTTGGACAAGATGCTAAGAAAAGCATTGTGAGGCAATGATTTGGTGAATATGTCGGCCAACTGATGATGATTTCTGACATGAATTAGCTTGAGTGCCCCTCTTTCTACTTGCTCCCTGACATAGTGAAGATCAATTTCTAGATGTTTGGTTCGTTCATGATATGTAGGGTTGGTTGCAATGTGTATTGCTGCCTTATTGTCACAGTACACAACTGCATATGGTGTGATAATATTGAAATCAGTTAATAAATTTCTCAACCAAGTAAGTTTAGTAGAGACGGATGCTAAGGATCTATATTCTGCTTCTGCTGAAGATTTGTTGATTGTCTTCTGTCTCTTAGCCTTCCAGGAAATTAAGGAATTTCCTAAGAAAATACAAAAGCCTATTGTTGATCTTCTGCTATCAATGCATGAACCCCAATCAGCATCCACAAAAGCATGTAATTTAGTGTCAGAGGTAGCTTTGACCAGGATACCTTGACCAACAATATGTTTTAAATAGCGGAGAAGCATATGAGCTGCATTCATGTGTTCAGAATGTGGATTTGCTACAAATTGACTTAATTTGTTTACAGTATAACAGATGTCAGGTTGAGAAATTATTAAATACAATAATCTTCCCATGAGCCTTCTATAATATCCTTGATCTGCAAGAGGAGAACCTGAGTCTGTATGCAGTTTCAAATTTGCTTCTATAGGTACAGTTGAAGGCTTGCAAGCAAGCATACTACAATCTTCAAGAATGGACATTGTATAATGTCTTTGACACATGAATATTCCTGCTTGTGACTTTGACAGTTCCAAACCAAGGAAGAATTTCAAGTTTCTGAGATCCTTCAATTTAAAATGATCATGTAGCATGATCTTAGCATATTTGATTGCAATGTTACTTGGGCTGGCAATTACTATGTCATCAACATAGACAAGAATGGCTATGAATGTTGAGTTGGATCCCTTAGTGAACAAGGTGTAATCAAACTTTGACTGTTTGAAGCCTTGAGAAATTAGTGTGGTGCTGAATTTGGCAAACCAGCTTATAGATGTAACGCCCAAATTCTAATACCCAATTTATACAATAAAAATTATAAATTTTTTTTTATAATGTTTTCGCAATTATATCACTAATAATATCTATATATTTATTTAATAAAAGTAAAGAAAAGAATATCTTGTGAATTTAATATATAATATATCGTTCTAAAATATTTAGAATAACGTATTCTTTTACACATTATTCCTTTTACCTTACTCTTTTAATACAATATATATATTCATAACAGAAAGAAAATTACAATTAAAATAATATGATTGACAAGTAAAGTTATAATAAATCTATCAAATAGCCTCCATATTCCAATTTCCTTCCATGTAGGACAGCAAAATGATCTGGAACCTCAAGTTGGTCCGTCTATTTATAATATATTTAATTTAAAAACAAAGAAAGGAAGGAGTAAGAACAATATCCAATAAATACAATAATTCAAAAGAATGAACAGAATTATTTATAAACAAAAATTTAACATATATATATATAAATATATATACAAATTAAATATTAGATTTTCTTGATACAATAAAATTTGAATTATACTTGTAGTGACTAGTCAGGATAAATGAGCATCATTATAACACCAACCAAAAGATATTCCACCTCCATTTCTTACTCATTTAAATCCCCAAGGTTAAACCTCCAGCTACAAATAATTCAAACTTTATCGTCTATGGCCATAGAACAATATTTATCTTCATAAATACGTGAAGAAATAATAACAATTTGAGTCAGAGAGACTTTAACAGAACTATGTCATAGTTGATAATAAATATATTTATTATAAAATAATTAAATAATATAAAATGTGAATATATTAATAATTATTATGGATAAGGATAATCATAGAATAAGTAATAGTAATTAAAGGTTAAACAAATATATGAGGTTAGAAACACCCCACTAAATAATAACGTAAATAAATAACATAATAATTAAAAGTTAAGTAGTTAGATGAGGTTAGGAATACCTCACTGAATAAATATAATAATAACATAAATAAACATTGTAATTAAAAGTTAAGTAGTTAAATGAGGTTAAGAACACCTCACTGAATAAATATATAAATATAGTAATTAAAAGTTAAGGAGTTAGATGAGGTTAGTAACACCTCACTGAATAAATATAACAATAATGAGGTTAGGGGCACCTCACTAAATAAATAAATAAATAAATATAGTGACATAAATAAATATACATAATAGTATATAAGATTTTAAAGAGATAAGGTTCTCCTCCCCCTTACCTAGATAAACAAGAGCTACCACTTGAGCAGAACCTCCTCTTTTGGATTCCCTCTCTCTTTCCTCTCTCTATTTCTCCAGAATTTCCTTCTCTCTAGAATTCTAAATTTTCAAAACCTTAGGCCCCTATTTATAGAAATTTTGAAATTACTATGCACTATGCACTATTCATTAAAATAATATTATAAATTACTATGCACTATGCACTATTCATTAAATATAATAAAATTTATTAAAATTTATAAACTTCAGATCCGCAGCCCCTCGGTAGCCGCCAGTACTGTGCACATGCACAGTAAAATACTATTTACAAATACGTAAATACGTATTTATGAATAGTGAAAAACGTATACGTGAATAGTAAAATACATGAATAGTAAAATACGTAAATAGTAAAATACTTAAATAAAAATATGACAAACCTTCTAATAATCTCAATAAATATTTAAAATCAAAATAACTTGTTTTATTTATTAAAATTTGGGATATTACATTTTTAAACCCTTTAATAATTTCATAAATATTTAAAATACATAAAAATAACCCTTTTATTAATATTGTATAAAATTTGGGATGTTACAATAGATGCCTGTTTCAAGCCATATATTGACCTGTTTAATTTGCATGCTAAAGGGGCTACAGATGTGGGATTGGTGTTATGGTTGTATCCTAGAGGGATTTGCATAAAAATTTCCTCGTCTAAGTTGCCATTGAGGATAGCATTGTTAACATCTAGTTGAGCTAGATTCCAATGTTGGGACGTAGCAAGTGATAAGAGTAGCCTCAAGGTCATGATCTTGGCCACAAGTGAAAACGTCTCCTGGAAATCAAGACCATATTCCCCGTGCTACCAGCCTAGCCTTATGTTTGGCTACAGTTCCATCAGAGTTGAGTTTTAACTTGAACAACCACTTGCAACTTATTGGCTTTTTATCATTTGGTAGATGAGTGATGGACCATGTGTTGTTCATCTTCATGGCAGCGAGTTCATCTTTGATAGCTTGCTTCCAATGAGGGAATTTTATGGCTTGTTTATAGGTTTGACGTTCATGATTAGCATAAAGTTGGAAAATGTAATGGGTGTGTGCTGTGAAGAGCTTGGAGTAATCTATGAATTTTTGGATAGGGTATAAAGTTTGTGTGATAGTGGTTGCGTTGTAGCAATGATAATCAGATAAGTATCCTGGTTCATTTGGGGAAGCCAACTGTTTTATGGTAGACTGGTTTTGTGTATGTGTGGGTTGTATAGGATCAGAATCATCAAATGTTACAGGATGGATAAGATTGGGTGTGATTTGGTCATTGAAGGCATCATATCCACTATCAGATGAGTTGCTGTTCTTGAAAGGGAATATATGCTCATAAAACTTAACATCTCTAGAGATGAAGGTTTGATGAGTGGTGTAACGACCCGCCCTAGGCCGTCACATCAATAACCAACCAATATAAAATATATAAAATAAAGAAAATAGAGCAAAAGCCAGCTACGCTAGAGTGTAATTATACAATAACATATAAATTGTTTCCAAAATATATAATATAATCTGCTATAGCAGAGTCATCATCCTTAGTAAAGTCATACAGTAATCCAAAAGATAATATAATATAGACACCCTAGGTGCTGGTCAAGCTCTAAACCTTGCTACTACTCAAAGCAGCTATCATAAGACTTCTTGCTATCCCAAGCCTCACACCTGATCTGCTCCCCCACAAAGTGAGATCATCACAGTCCAAACCACATGGAAAACATGCAAGGGTTAGCACATATAAAACCAACCATAGTACATGATAAAATATCATTAAACAGATATTTATCCATAATATATATATATCCGCACCAAGGAAATAAACCTTATAAATAGTTATTTCCATGCCAAATATAAATCAAATCTAAAATCCAATGCATACAATCCACACCATTTGTATACATATTCCACATCTAGAAACAAAGTCACACCACTGTATAATTATTCCATGATCTCACACCAACATATACTCACAATGTTGGCCTCAACACCATCCACCAAGTGTTGACACGCACGCTGAAACATATCAGCAACACAGGAATCACACCTGACCTCTCATGGAAAATATACAGCTGGAATTACGTCGTCACGTAACCCTGGTGATCATAGCCACTTCATCCATCGGTATGACTCGGCCTGGCCCCCATACCGGTAGCAAATAGAATACTTAAAGGAGTACTTCAGAATCCACCTAACATCTGAAGTGGTTTATCATATAACCTTTGGAAAAGTTCCACATAGGAATCCTCACCATGGGATTCCCAATTTCATACTTTTCCACAGATTATATCCTGATCTCACCAAGAGATCTAATCCATACCATAACCTTACTCCTTTAAGTCCTATTTACTTTTCCAAACCACATACATAGCATATTCCACAATTAAACATAACCATAACCATGCCAATTTGTCAATATAATAATAATATAAATATCCAAAACAACCATCAATTGATCCAAATTATACTATATGAAATGAAAATCTCCACATAAAATAGCATATTAAAATTATACTATTCCTATCATGGTCATACGCACTAGATTAATTTTATAAGCACTACCCTTACTTAGCATACTAGATTAATTTTATAAATGCCACCCTTACTTGTATAAACCTGAACTGAAACTCGGGCAGAACCTCCACCTCTCTCCTTAAACAGGAACCGAAACTCGGGCAGAATCTCCTCTACTGGATTCCTCTTCCTCTCTTTCCTCTTTTCTTTCCCCTCTTCTCTCTTTCTCTCTCTAGGAATTCTTCTCTCTCAAGGCATACATTTCCAACACCCCAAGGCCCCTATTTATAGCAAATTTTCGCCACCTAACCAGAACGGCCCGTTCCGAAAACGGAACGCCCGTTCTGAACCCTTCAGAACAACGTAAAATTTTCGACTGGAACGGCCCCGGAACGGCCCGTTTCGAAACCCAGCAGAACGGCCCGTTCTCCTTTCGGAACGGCCCGTTCTGCAAGGAGAACGCCCCGTTCTCCAAGCAGAACGGCCCGTTCTGCAAGGGGAACGCCCCGTTCTCCAAGCAGAACGGCCCGTTCTCCTTTGGAGAACGGCCCGTTCCGGCCCTGTTCTGCACAACCACAGAACACATGTTTTTCTCTTTTGGAACGGCCCGTTCCGCTTTTGGAACAGCCCGTTCCAAAATCCGAAAATGCCCCAAAAAGTTTAATAAAAATTACGAAAATGCCACCGATAATTACTAAAATGCCATCCAATAATAAGATTACAAAAATACCCCTATACCTTTGAAAATTTACGAAAATGCCATAATAATAAAATGGGTATTACAATTCTCTCCAACAACAAAAATTTTCGTCCTCGAAAATTCACTTACTCTAAAAGAGATATGGGTATTGATCCTTCATCCTTTCCTCCAACTCCCAAGTAGCTTCATTAGTAATCTCATCCCAAATAACTTTCACCAAATTGATAGATTTACCTCGCAACTGTTTAACTTTCTTATCTGCCACTGAAACTGGCTGTTTCTCAAAAGTTAAATTTTCCTTAACTTGTACTGCCTCTGATTCCAAGACATGACTTGGATCGTGAATATATTTCCTCAGTTGTGAAACATGGAACACATCATGCAGATTAGAAAGGAATGGAGGTAATGCAATCTGATATGCCACTGGTCCAATCCTCTTGAGAATTTGATACGGTCCAATAAACTTAGGATTCAATTTCTTAGCTTTGATAGCTCTTCCCACACCTGTGGTAGGAGTTACTTTCAAAAACACATGTTCTCCTTCTGAAAACTCCAAAGGTTTCCTCCTTTTGTCTGCATAAGACTTTTGCCGACTCTGAGCATTTCTCATTCTTTCCTGAATTTGTTTCACCTTTTCAGTAGTCTGTAAGATGATCTCTGGCCCCACCATCACTGATTCTCCCTCTTTAAACCAACACAAAGGTGTTTGACATTTCCTCCCATACAGAGCCTCAAACGGTGCCATTCCTATACTTGCATGAAAACTGTTATTATAAGTGAACTCGACCAAAGGCAACATCTCTTCCCAATTCCCTAGATGATCCAAAATACAAGCTCTCAACAAGTCCTCCAAAGATTGGATAGTCCTCTCAGACTGCCCATCAGTTTGTGGGTGATAAGCAGAACTGAGTCTCAACTTAGTTCCTAACGCCTGATGCAAACTCTGCCAAAATCGGGATGTAAAACGAGGATCCCTATCAGAGATGATACTGGAGGGCACACCATGTAATCTAACAATCTCCTTAATATACAATTGAGTTAACTTTTCCAAGGACCACTTTATATTCATTGGAAGAAAATGAGCACACTTAGTTAATCTATCCACGATCACCCAAATAGAATTACAATTCTTAGCAGACCTTGGTAATCCAACAACAAAATCCATGGTTATACTATCCCATTTCCATTCTGGCACTTCCATCATTTGTAACAAACCTCCTGGTTTTTGATGTTCCACTTTAGCTTTTTGACACACAATGCAAGATGCAACATACTCAGCTATTTCCCTTTTCATCCCATTCCACCAAAACATTTTCTTCAAATCTTGATACATTTTTGTCATACCTGGATGTACACTTAACTTACTTTTATGACCTTCCTCAAGTATCAACTTCTTCAACTCCTCATCTTGTGGAATACAAATTCTACTCTTGTACCTCAAAATTCCATCTGTACCTTGTTCAAATCCTTCAGCTTTCCCAGAACTCATCAACTCCTTAACCTTGTTCAAACTCGCATCCTGAACTTGTTTTTGTTTCACCATCTCTAAAAAATCACTAGTAATGGTAGTCATACCACAACTAATAAAATCTGAGGCAATCACAACATTAAGATTCATATCCCTGAATTTCTCTACCAACTCCATCTCTTTAACCATCATGTAAGACATATGAAGAGATTTTCTACTCAAAGCATCTGCCACCACATTTGCTTTACCTGGATGGTACATTAACTGAAAATCATAATCTTTCAAAAACTCAATCCACCTCCTTTGCCTCATATTTAACTCTTTCTGATCAAACAAATATTTCAAACTCTTATGATCACTGAACACATCAAACTTTGCTCCATAGAGATAATGTCTCCAAATCTTCAAAGCAAAAACCACCGCAGCCAACTCTAGATCATGCGTAGGATAATTTCGTTCATGAGTCTTTAACTGCCTAGATGCATAGGCCACAACCTGTCTATCTTGCATAAGAACACATCCTAAACCTTGATGAGATGCATCACAATAAACTTCAAAAGATTTATTGGGATCTGGCAGTATCAACACTGGAGACGACGTCAGTTTTTCCTTTAACTCTTGAAAACTCCTTTCACACTCCTCCGTCCATATAAAAGGATGATCCTTCCTGGTCAACTGTGTCAAAGGCATAACTATTTTAGAAAATCCTTCTATAAATCTTCTATAATAGCCAGCCAATCCCACAAAACCTCTAATTTCAGTAACTGATTTTGGACGCTCCCACCTCAAAATCGCTTCCACCTTAGTAGGATCAACTGCAATTCCTTGTGCAGAAATCACATGACCCAAGAACTTAACTTCAGATAACCAAAACTCACATTTTGACAACTTTGCAAATAATTGTTTCTCCTTCAATACCTGCAAAACTATCCTCAGATGTTCTCTATGTTCTTCCATAGATTTAGAATAAACCAGAATATCATCAATGAACACCACAACAAACTTATCCAGAAAGGGTCTGAAAATCCTGTTCATATAATCCATGAAAATAGCTGGAGCATTCGTCACTCCAAAAGGCATGACAACATACTCATAATGGCCATATCGAGTCCTGAAAGCAGTCTTTGGTATGTCCTCTTCCTTTACCCGAATCTGGTGATACCCAGATCTCAAATCAATCTTGGAGAAAACAGAAGCTCCCCTCAATTGGTCCATCAAATCATCTATCCTTGGCAAAGGATACTTATTCTTGATTGTCAATTTATTTAACTGCCTGTAATCCACACATAACCTCACACCACCATCCTTCTTCTTTACCAATAACACTGGTGCTCCCCACGGAGAGACACTTGGTCTGATCATCTACTTCTCCAAAAGCTCCTCAACCTGCTTTTTCAATTCAAACAACTCCGCCGGTGCCATTCTATAGGGAGAAATGGACACTGGTCCCGCCCCTGGTATAAGATCAATACTAAACTCTAACTCTCGCTTTGGTGGTAATCCCGGAACATCATCCGGAAAAACCTCTGGAAATTCTCTAACAACATCAATACTATTCAACAACTTTTCATTCTCTATACTAATAAAAGATAAGATCATAAACCCAAGAGCTCCATCCTTCAACAACCCATCCACCTGTCTATTAGAAATAAATCTCTCCTGTTCATCAGTAGGAAAGATTAATTTCTTCTCTGAACAATCTATCAAAATCCTATTGGCAGAAAGCCAATCCATCCCTAAAATCACATCCAAATCGGATAGAGGTAAACAAAACAAATTCACTTTATAACAACGCCCTTCCACCTCCACTGGACATCTCAAACAAACCTCAGAAGTCAAAACAGACCCTGAAGCTGGGGTAGAAACAACTAGATCCACACACAAGGAACTCACAACCAAATTTAACCTTCTCACACATTCATAAGAAATAAAAGAATGTGAAGCACCAGAATCAAATAAAATAGAAATATCATTACCATCAGCTTTGCCCTTTCCTTTTACCAGTTCAGATGTCGTTTCAGCTTCAGCACCTGTTAAAGCAAAGACACGACCTGCTGCAGTAGGCCGATCCACTTTCTGGTTCTCTCTAGCTGGAATATTTTTGACATTGCAATCTTTAGCCATGTGACCCACCTTGCCACATTTAAAACAAGTATAGTTCTTTGTAGGACAATCCCTTATCATATGTGGGCCTCCACATCTATAACATCTAACAGCTCTTGTAGTAGTCCCCATTGGTTTCTTATTAGCATTCCCAATTTGAAACTGAGATGGTCTCTTTTGAAGATGTTTCCCCCTACCAAATCCAGATGATCCCTCTGGACCCTTTTCCATTTTATTTCCTCCTTCAAATCTTTCCACTGTTTTTGCCTTTTCAACTAGAACTGGGAACTCCATAATTCCCATAGGAACAATAGTCTTTCTCAACTCAAATCTTAGACCCTCACTAAACTTCCTACACCTCCAGGCTTCAGTGATAGCTTGAGAATAATACCTAGTCAAGTGTTCAAACTTGACCACATACTCTTGTACTGACATATTTCCTTGTTGCAATCTCAAAAATTCAGCTTCCTTAGCATATCTGGCGCTATCTGGAAAATATTTCTCTAGAAACACCTTTTTAAAGTTATCCCAATTTACCGCTTCACCTCTAGCCTCCATCATAGCTTGAGCACCCTTCCACCAGAAGCTAGCCTCACCCACTAGCATATAAACAGCATAATTTAGCTTCCTCTCCTCTGGACACTGCATCACCATGAAAATTTTCTCCATCTCCTCAATCCATTGATGAGCAACTTCAGGTCCATTAACACCTGTAAATTGAGGAGGATTCCCTTTTTTGAATTCTGACAAGCCCCTATATTCATCAGGTACCTCAACCCTAGCTGCTTCAGCTGCAGCCCGGTTAGTCTCCATCTGAGCCAACAAGGTATTCTGTTGTCCAATAGCAGCAGCAATTAACTCCATAGCTTGAGCAATTTGCCGCCCATCCATGCTTGAAGAAGAATTAGAATGATTTCCCCTACCAGCCATCCTAAAAAGATCAAAGAACTTTATGAGTTTACACGAAACTCAATAAGAAATTCCTAATCAAGATTAAGAAACTCATGAGTTACTCATGAAGTTTCTTTCATTTCCACACAACGGAAATGCAACAAGACCATTCCCCACAAACCCTAAAGAGACTCGACCAGCTCTGATACCAAAATTGTAACGACCCGCCCTAGGCCGTCACATCAATAACCAACCAATATAAAATATATAAAATAAAGAAAATAGAGCAAAAGCCAGCTACGCTAGAGTGTAATTATACAATAACATATAAATTGTTTCCAAAATATATAATATAATCTGCTATAGCAGAGTCATCATCCTTAGTAAAGTCATACAGTAATCCAAAAGATAATATAATATAGACACCCTAGGTGCTGGTCAAGCTCTAAACCTTGCTACTACTCAAAGCAGCTATCATAAGACTTCTTGCTATCCCAAGCCTCACACCTGATCTGCTCCCCCACAAAGTGAGATCATCACAGTCCAAACCACATGGAAAACATGCAAGGGTTAGCACATATAAAACCAACCATAGTACATGATAAAATATCATTAAACAGATATTTATCCATAATATATATATATCCGCACCAAGGAAATAAACCTTATAAATAGTTATTTCCATGCCAAATATAAATCAAATCTAAAATCCAATGCATACAATCCACACCATTTGTATACATATTCCACATCTAGAAACAAAGTCACACCACTGTATAATTATTCCATGATCTCACACCAACATATACTCACAATGTTGGCCTCAACACCATCCACCAAGTGTTGACACGCACGCTGAAACATATCAGCAACACAGGAATCACACCTGACCTCTCATGGAAAATATACAGCTGGAATTACGTCGTCACGTAACCCTGGTGATCATAGCCACTTCATCCATCGGTATGACTCGGCCTGGCCCCCATACCGGTAGCAAATAGAATACTTAAAGGAGTACTTCAGAATCCACCTAACATCTGAAGTGGTTTATCATATAACCTTTGGAAAAGTTCCACATAGGAATCCTCACCATGGGATTCCCAATTTCATACTTTTCCACAGATTATATCCTGATCTCACCAAGAGATCTAATCCATACCATAACCTTACTCCTTTAAGTCCTATTTACTTTTCCAAACCACATACACAGCATATTCCACAATTAAACATAACCATAACCATGCCAATTTGTCAATATAATAATAATATAAATATCCAAAACAACCATCAATTGATCCAAATTATACTATATGAAATGAAAATCTCCACATAAAATAGCATATTAAAATTATACTATTCCTATCATGGTCATACGCACTAGATTAATTTTATAAGCACTACCCTTACTTAGCATACTAGATTAATTTTATAAATGCCACCCTTACTTGTATAAACCTGAACTGAAACTCGGGCAGAACCTCCACCTCTCTCCTTAAACAGGAACCGAAACTCGGGCAGAATCTCCTCTACTGGATTCCTCTTCCTCTCTTTCCTCTTTTCTTTCCCCTCTTCTCTCTTTCTCTCTCTAGGAATTCTTCTCTCTCAAGGCATACATTTCCAACACCCCAAGGCCCCTATTTATAGCAAATTTTCGCCACCTAACCAGAACGGCCCGTTCCGAAAACGGAACGCCCGTTCTGAACCCTTCAGAACAACGTAAAATTTTCGACTGGAACGGCCCCGGAACGGCCCGTTTCGAAACCCAGCAGAACGGCCCGTTCTCCTTTCGGAACGGCCCGTTCTGCAAGGAGAACGCCCCGTTCTCCAAGCAGAACGGCCCGTTCTGCAAGGGGAACGCCCCGTTCTCCAAGCAGAACGGCCCGTTCTCCTTTGGAGAACGGCCCGTTCCGGCCCTGTTCTGCACAACCACAGAACACATGTTTTTCTCTTTTGGAACGGCCCGTTCCGCTTTTGGAACAGCCCGTTCCAAAATCCGAAAATGCCCCAAAAAGTTTAATAAAAATTACGAAAATGCCACCAATAATTACTAAAATGCCATCCAATAATAAGATTACAAAAATACCCCTATACCTTTGAAAATTTACGAAAATGCTATAATAATAAAATGGGTATTACAAGTGGTAAGGTCAAACAGCTTGTATCCTTTGTAGCCATGAGGGTATCCGATGAATACAGTTGCAGTAACCCTAGGACTGAATTTGTGTCTACCAGAAAGCAATGTAGAGGCATAGCACAATGTGCCAAAAGTCCTGAAATCAGAATAGTTAGGCACTTTTTTATATAAGATTTCATATGGGGATATGAGATTTAGAATAGGACTTGGAGTTCTATTCATGATAAACACAACAATTTTGACACAATCTCCCCATATTTGTATGGGAACATTTGATTGAAACATCAAGGTGCGAGCAATATTGAGAATATGCAAATGTTTTCTCTCAACAACACTATTTTGTTCTGGCCTTTCTACACATGAAAATTGGTGTAAAACACCTTTTTCTAAGAAAAAATCACTGAAATGAAGTTCTCTAGCATTATCAGACCTAAAGTTTTTAATTTTTGTTTGAAATTGGTTTTCAACATATGCAAAGAATTGAGGTATGATTTTAATACAATCAGACTTATTCTCGAGCATGTATATCCATGTGAATTTGCTTTTATCATCAACCAGAGTTAGTATCGAAATCCATCATAAATAGGTTGTTTAAAGGGTCCCCATATATCAGCATGAATTAAATCAAAATAATTGGGACTAAATTTATTAGGATTAGGAAAAGGTAATCTATTTTGCTTAGCAATGTTACAGGTACTATAGTGATAAGTAGAATCAATAAAGCTCAGTTTGATTTTATTGGCAATTAATTTAAACAGATACAGGTATGTGACCTAATCTCTTATGCCAAGTCTCATAGGTGACACTATTACAATTACTACAATCAAAATTAAGAATATGTGTAGGGAATTCAAAAACCAGTAGACCTTGTTGTTGCTTAGCAGTGCCAATTTACCTTAATGTTTTGAGGTCCTGTAAAAGAAAGTTGTTAGACTCCATAGTAAATCGAAATGGGTTATTATTGATTAAAGTGAGTAGTGACAAAAGATTGAATCTAAACGTAGGTATATAAAGCACATTATGCAGAAATATATCATCATTTATCTTGATACTACCTATCCCTTCTACATTTACTTTAGTGGAATTGGGTAACAAAACATGAGAATTATGAATAGGAGTGTATGAGTTGTGTAGTTGTTTGGAACAACAAATGTGAGAAGTGGCGCCAGAGTCTATTATCCATGTGTGAGAATTCTCTGGAAATCAAGATTCAGGTACCTATGACATAGGAAGCCACTGGGCAGGGGTTAAATTTGATGTATGAGTAGTGGTGGAACTTTCAGGGCTGTTATCCACTTGATTCACAGTATTGGTAGTCCTGTTCTTGAAATAATTTAGGGGATAACAAGTTTATAGCACTTGTCTTTGGTATGACCTAACATCGCACAACGACCACATTTTGGTCTCTCTTTCTTTACAAATTTGTTCTTACTGTTATCAAATTGATGTTTCTGTGAAGAACTAACAGAAAATGCTATGTTTTCCGAGTGAGCAGTAGAAAGAGGAACAATAATTTCACGTTGAGCTTCTTCTTGGAAATAAGGGAGAAGACATTACCAATTGAGGGCAAAGGGTCAGATAGTAGAATTTGGCCACGAATTTGAGAGAAAGAATCATTTAAGCCCATCAAGAAGGACATGACATATTCAGATTATGTGTGTGTTTGGAGTTGTTGAAGGCCACCACATGTACAGGGAAATGTTGGTATGTAACCGGACAATTCCTCCTAGTGTGACTTCAGCTTTGTATAATACGTGCCAACATCATCAAGTCATTGCTGAAGGGACATCAATTGGCACCAAAGTTGGAAAATGGTCCATTCTTTCTTGAAAATTTGGTTTTCAAGTCTTCCCAGATTTCTTGCACAGTTATGGCAAACAAGATGCTCGTGATTATTTCTTTGGAAACATAGTTGTAAAGCCAGGAGATGACCACGTTGTTCGCACAATTCCAAGCTGCAATTGTGGCATCAGTTGCTGCAGGTTTAGGGAGGGTTCCATCAATGAACGGTAATTTGTTCTTTACAGAGAGGGCTACCTGCATCGCTCTGCTCCATGTGGGATAATTCTTGTGGTCAAGAGGTTGGGACGTGAGAACCAGTCCAGGTCCATCTGAATGATGCAGAAAAAGGGGGTGAGTGGGATCTTGGCTTGGATCTTTTGGTTGATTTGTCATGGCTGTGGGCAATTGATTTAGGACTGCGGTGATGGTGGATTTGGTTGAAAGACAATGAATGAGAATCACAGGTTGAATCGTTCTAAGAGTTGAATTCTTTCTTCTGATACCATATTAAATATAGCAGAATTATAAAATTGAAAAGAACAAGAAGACTAAGTGAATACTACTAACAATGCTCACCGTACCAGTGAAAGTAAATAACTATATATATATATATATATATATATATATATCAGTGACCTGTTATCAGCTGGAATATAGAACTATGTAATCTATATTAATCCAATACATCTAACACACAAGATGGTCTATGTTACCATCTCTTAGCTCCATTTCAGCTTTATTTCCAATTCCAATTGAAAACTACTTCTCAAAGAATCTTATAAATGTAGAACACCCTTACATTTCAGATTTCGTTGAAACTTCTTCATAAAACTACTCCCCAAAGAAGGGTCAAATATTTCCTCAAAGTGAGAGTTTGAGAAATACTTTCAAGCATCACTCACCAGATAGACAAAAAAAAAATAATACAACATATGCTGAATAAGCTATTAAAAAATCATGTTTGAATAAACTACTTTAAAAACATACTTCTGAAGTAAAAAAAATTGAAAATAATGAAATAAATTTCTTCACAAATTAAAACTTAACATATTAAGTCTATTTGAATTTTTTTAGAAAAATTATATAAAATATTTTTTTATAAAGTAACTTATATATAAACTAATTTTAGTTTATAAAAAAATATATTTTATTTTATTTTCTAAAAATATTTATTGAGAAGATTATTCAAACATGTCTCAAGTCTTTATTTAAATAAACTTTTATAAAAGTATTTTTAAGAAATAAAATAAAATAAATTCCTTCCCTAACTAAAATCAACTTGAAAATTAACTTATGAAAGCACTTACAAGGTATGAGACATTTAATGATTTAATGTTACGTACTTGAATATAGAGTATGGTAGCTATGAAAGCACTGTCATCAAAAGAATCTGGCCTTGGCCTTACAAGATGAACCATTGTTTTGAGATATAGAGCAGAAGAACAAGGATTTGGGTTTTGGTTTTATATATGCAGCATGTTAACCACCAATCACCAAAACAACAACTTTGATTCGGCACACAAATAGGCTCGATTCACTTTCTTCAATAATTATAAATGGAAAGCAATGTATTTCAATAAATAAAAATTACAAGAAGCTTGCCCCCCATAATATAAAATAGGAAGCAAACAAACCAAAACTTTGGGGGGAAAATTATACTAGTATTTGTGATATATATATATATATATATATATATATATATATATATATATATAAAATATTAGTAAAATATACAACATCGGTGTCAACAGGAACCAAACTTAAATTCTTATGTACTTTAATCTTAAACTATTAAACAGAATCTAATAACTCAAAAGAAAAAAAATAAATTATATAAGCGTGTGCCATAATATATATTTTTATGTAAAATAAAAATAATAAAGGTCTACTTTATTTTTCTAGATACATTGACTTTAAAGGAAAAGGTAAAAACAATAGTAAATATAATAAATATATATAATAAAAAAATTAATGTATATTTCATTTCCGTACAATTCACTTTTATCATATTTTTCTTTCTACTTATTTTACATTTTTTTATTATATCATATATCACATTATCTACTATTTTGTCTCTACTTCTTATTTCTTTTTTCCTTGTCTCTCATGTCTTTATCCCCAAATGGTGGTGGACGCTTATAATTTTCAAAGAAAATAAAATAGAATAAGATAAAATAAAAATATATCAAACTTTATATATAATATAAATGATTATCTTGTGTGAAAATGCTTTTAAGAGTTTTCCTTTGACAAGAGAATCTTAAGAATATTTTTAACTTTATATATCTAATTTGATTTTTATTTATAAATTAAATTTTAATAAAATAAATTATCAATAAGTAAAATAATTTTATTTTACAAAATAAATTATTTCTCACAAATTTTTAAAAAAAAGTATATACTTAAAAATATATGTTTATTTAAATTTTAAATATAATTTATATATTCAAATAAAATATTTATATATATAATTTATTTTAAATCTTAATTATATATAATAAACATTTAACATATACATTATATACACTAAAATACTCGTTATTATAATTGACATAACTTATCCCATAAATGATATAGCTTATAGTACAGTGAATGTCCGCAGAATAGTCATTAACACAAGTTTGAATTAAGATGACATTTGCGATAAAGAAAATTTTTACTTTTTTTTAGGAATCTAACATAAAAAAAAATATTAATTTGCAGGTGGTTTATTATTTAAAAATGATATTATTAAAAAATTGTTTTTTAAATAATTTTTACATAAATTTTTCACAAAAAATTCTTATAGAGAGTAGAAAATTAACTTTTTTAAGATAAAAATAATTTTTTAATGTGATAAAATTGTCCTATAACTTTTATTTACTAATTTAATGTAGTATAAAGTTTTTAATTTTTAGATAACATTTAAAAATATATTTAAAATATTTATGATTAATCAAATAAATTGTCAGACAAAAAATTTGCAATGTACCAATTTTTTCTAATATTTCAAAATCTATAAGCATGTTGCCATACACTGTTAGGATTACAAAATGCACTTATATAAAAAATACTTAAATATAAAAATTTATATAGATGAAGTGTGGGGTAAAAATTTACCAAAATTAAATGATACTATAGTACCCATTCTGTCGTCTCACACTTTTATTTACATATTATTATTTAAATAAAAGTATCTTATATTATAATATGACATCTAGACTTAAAATTCTAAATTATACAATTTTATTTAGATAAAATAAATAGTTTGGATTTAAAAAATATTATTATATATCATCGTTATCATAATTCTTTCTATCATTGTTGTTATTATCTATTGAAATTATCGTCACCATTACTTCTATCACACCACTACTACATCATTAATATTGTTGTCATTATCAACACTATTAATGTCATTTTCACCACCTCTACTATCATCATCATCACTGTTATCATTATTACAGTCATTATTATCATTGTGGTCACCATTACTATCGCCATCATCACTACCACTATACCATCGTCGTCATTATTGTCACTATCATTATTTTCATCACTACAAAATTGCAATAGAGATGAAGTTAATAAAGTTAACAATAATAATAAATATAAAAAAAACTACAATTTTAAGAATTATTATTAGTTATTCTTATGTTCTCGTATTAATAAGTATTCTCATTTAAGTCATTTTATATATATATAAACACACGTGTGTATTTAATATAAAGAATTACTAATAACAAGTCTTTTAAAAAAAATTAATTTAATCTTAAATTTTAAAATTGTTGCTATTATTGGTCTGCAAACTTACTAATCTTTTCACATATATAGATTTACATTGTCTTGCATTTTATATTTTTAAGTTATATATGTGGCAACATTCGTTTTAACTAGTGATTATAATTTCTAAAAAATTTCTCTATGTATTTGACTTATATGTTCTCCACTAATAAATTTTAAATTTTAAAAAATTCTCTTTCAATATATATAGTAGCTTGTCAATTTTTTTAATAAAAATAATGAGACCTGACGAATGGGTTCAACCCACCCTCCAAAGCCCTAGTCCATGCGCGTTAGGCCCAAAAGTCCACTTATAAAAAAGTTTACCGGGCTAAAACGCCCATAAAGCCCTTAAGGCTACGATTAGTCCATGGGCCACTTTTTTTTATATAAAAAATAATAAGGCAGATGATAAACACACTTCCACTCTCGTATAAACACACACCCTTTTTAAAAAATATATATAAAATGTCTAAATTACCCTTAAAAAAAATGAAATTCTTAAATTTACACCCCCTTCCCCGCACCCCTTCCCGGCACCCCCCTTCCCCGCACCATGCATTCTTGGCTTATAACTCCAGATGCTCCAATTGCATGGTTAATCATAGTTATTACAGTCTTCAAGAACAAAACCAAAAATGTGATCGTAGAAACAAGTCAGTCAGAAGCATTTGTTTAACCTTTTTTTCATATGGCAATTATAAACAATGTACTAATTGTTAAAAAAAATTATTATCATGAACTGACAGAGACAGTGTCTCATGGGAAAACTGTTGCATATAATATAACCATGTTAAATTGAAAACTATATAAATATTAATCTATATCTACAAAAATTCATTCATACCGTTGGACCTGCCAACAAAGAAGTCCCTGAGTCTGCAATGGCTGAACAACCATCAGCACAATATCCTGATAGACAATTAGATCAGGTCAGACCAAATAAATTGAAACTATAACGCATTAATGAAAATGCCAACAATACATCATGGGAAGAACAACTTGTCACTTCTGCTAACACATTTTCTACACATACCAGTGGGTTTACCGGCAATAAGTACATCTCCCATGTCAAACTGAAAACAAAAATGAAAATTAACAAAGAGAAAAATGTAAATAAAAAAATATTAAGAATTAAAAAAAAGTATAACTTGCCAATATTCTTTTCTGGTCACAGGCACGTAAGTGTGCTTTCCCTTATAGTGAGCAGGATCAACACCACCAAAAACAATCTCACCCCCTTCCTCTTCCTCTGGGTTGCGGTTGAACCAGAATAAAAATACTGGTTCCTTAATGAGACCTTATTGCGGGGGTGCGGGGAAGGGGAGGTGTGGGGTGCGGGGAAGGGGGTGTAAATTTAGGAATTTTTTTTAAGGGTAATTTAGACATTTTATATATATTTTTTTTAAAAAGGAGGTGTGTTTATACGAGAGTGGAGGTGTGTTTATCATCTTCCAAATAATAATTTAACTATTAAAAAATTACCATAATCCATTATATAAAACTAATTTACTTCATGCACTAATTAGTTTATTTTATGGACTAACTTCCAATTTTATATTTTTTTTAAAACAACTCTTTAAATATATTTTATGGACTAACTTTTAATTTATTTATTTATTAAATGTAACATTGTGTTGTAAATTATTACTTATTTAATTTTATTAATTAAATAATTTATGTTGATATTTTTTTATATATATAATTAAGGAGTATAACTCTCTGTCTCTCTCTCACTAGACCGACCCATATTTGAAATAAAATTATACTTCCAATTGCAATTCCAGTTAGTGAATTTTTAATTTAATTGTAATATTTTTCTTAATTAATATATTTTATTAATCTATAAATTTTACACATAAGTACAAGTAGTGAGTGTAAGAATGGACATATATAAGTATCTAGTGAAGACAAGGATGAAGATTATAATTGTTATTTAGGTGAATATAGAGAAGGGTATGCGTACTCTCTTCAAACGTGATTACAGGATCAGTATCATATTACATTACTCAAATCTTACTTATTTTCATTTGGTCCCTAAGTATTTATTTATTTCTTATTGGAGAATTTGGTTATTTTTAATGAAATTTCCTCATTTAATATTATTTTTTACGAAATTACATTTATAATTTTTATATTATCTTTTTAATTCGGTCTGGGCTTTCAAATTTGGTTTGGTATTTCGTCATTTTAAAAATTCAATTTAATCATTTATATTTATATAGGACCTAACATTGTCCTTTATGTGACGTTCGTAATGGTTAATTTAAAAAAAAAAATCTAATTAAGTTGACCATTGAACGTACATGTTAATATAATTTTTTTTTTTTATGTGAAAGACCTATACGAAGTGCCCAATTGAACTTTATTAGAGACATAAAAGATCAAATTGAAATGATTTAAAAATATATAACCAAATTAAACTTATTTAAAAAAATAAAAAGCAAAAATATAACTATCTATTAACACAATTCCACATATACAACTAAAGTTGAAACAACTTAGAAGCAATATTAAAATGTATCCAAACACAATTAATTCACTTTGAATAAAATTTAAACCATTTATGAGTATACGAATAAATGATTAATTAATATTATGTAATACTTTATCCGAAGTTATATATAAACAAAAAAATGTTTAAAATATTTGGACCCAAATATAAAACAAATTTTAATCAAATGAATTTTATTTAATATTTTTAATCCAAAAATATTTGTACTATTTATAATAAATGTGATTAATGATAGTTTAATAAATATAATATTTATTTTATTGTGCCTGCTTTGTATATTTGAGATGTAGCTGCATTGAACAGGGTTGATTATATTTCCCATGATGATCCCTTTCAATCTTTGCGCTGCAAGCACTTTTGTCGAGATTTTATAAGTGTCATTACAAAGATTTATGGATCTAAATTGTTTCAATTGAGTTGCTAATTCCACCTTTTGGAATAAGAGTAATAAGATTTTCATTAATTTCCTTCAACTGTGTGTGGATTTTTTGACAAATCTTTGATGAAGGAGGAAATATCCGTATCAACCACTCTCCATTGGCTTTGATAAAAGATTGGTTGTAAACCATGTTCACTCGGAACTTGAATTCAAAGACGAGGGAAGTTGTCACACCAAGGAAAAATTGGACAGAGGTGTCTTTCACTAGTATTCATATTTATATGGTTTATTATTAATACATGAGTGAAATGGTTACGTGGCAACACGTGGGCTTTTGCACGTGTAGAAGCAACACGAGGGCTTTGTCAGGCCAACACAAATCATCATTCGTCAGTTTCCGCCGCATTTCAACAAATGATATTTCATCAATCAATAACTCTCACAAACAAAAAAAAAAAACCACTACTTTCATAAACAAAAAAAACCTAATTCATAGGTTGATCAACACCACTACGAGTTGTCTATTGCTGTCACAAAATATTCCACTCCTTTTTCCTTTTCCTGGTACCATTTTATTTTCGAAAATGCCAAACTTCCTATAAAACTACCTAAATCGATGGCCCCACTGTCATTTCTCATACTTCCCTTTTTTTCTTTTTTATTTAATTTTTAACCAATAAAAGCACACCTTATTCCGTACTTGATTTCACATAAACTTCTTGGTAAACAACACATAGCATTCCTCCTCTCTCTGTTTTTTTTTTTATTTTTATTTTTATTTTTATATGTAAAATGAAAGTAAACGCACAAATTAAAATGACACATAAAGGAGGAGGAATCTCCATCCAACACGCAAGATGGTCTATTTTTTGTCCATCCAAAATCCAATATATGCTGTCTCCCATGTTGATATTTCTAAGCTCCATTCATCTTTATTTCATATTCCAAGTGAAATAATTAACTCACAAAGAAGGGCAATACTCTATTCAGAGTTACAAGAAGTACTTCTTCAAGACTCGTGAGACGGACTAAGAACTTGTCTACATACAATTTAGAAGGAATTTTGAAAACTCCTCAACCGAAAATAAAAAAATATTTTAATAGATAAACTTGTAAAAATCCTTTTAAACTTGTATACAAGGTTCTAAGAAAAATAATACATTCTAACATTCAATTTTATCTCTTAAATATGTAGTCGATTGAATTTCTGACAATGTATACGAAATTTTATCTTTATTTACAAGATAAGAGATCAGTTCCTTAGATGAATCGAAGTGGTTGGCAATAGTGGAGGCACCACCCTCCTCATTTGTTGACGTTGCACTTGAACCATGAAACGGGTTCTGATTATGGCGAGTACATGGGTGATGAACCATAACGTGTACATAATGAAACCTAATGATTCCCAAGTGTGGGGAAGCAACAGCACCAGCAATGAAGTCAAGGAGAGTGAACCAAAGACGTGCATGAGGGTGTCAAAGTGGTGAACCCTTGCAACAAACTTGAGCTTACCCAAGAAGGCGAAGCAATAAAGAAGAAAGCTAGCAATGGAAACCCAAATGGTCTTTGGATGAAGTTGAAATGGGGTGGGATTTTCCGGATATCTTATTTGTAGAAAACCAAGAAGAACAAAGAAAATGAAAGCAACAAGGGCATGCAGAGGATCGGTTTCTATTGCCATGTTACGTACTTGAATATAGAGGATATTGAAGGTCGTCACTCCATTAGTTCTCAAAGCACGCCCAAAAGAACCTGAACTTGGCCTTATAAGATCAGCCATGGAATTCATCACTAATGCTACTTTTGAGGACACGCCTGAAATTAAAGATATAGTGGATGAATGAGGAATTAATTCATGTGGTTCTCAAGGTTTTTATGCCGCCGCTGGAATATCTTTTTACCTATACTTAATAAGGTTATAGTCTTTGCAAGTGGAGCACGGTGTCAATTATACATTCTTTATTTTGGAGATTCGATTATCAATCTCAAGACTATATATACCAATGAAAAACAACATTGTTGCGTGCACAAATTAATTAGCTATAGCAACTCGAGGTACATATAATAAAAATCTGTAGCTTTGTCATATTCCTGAGATAATGATTCTCCCGCGCTATTGCGCTATTTAAATATTCTCGGTAAACATATGTATTCTATTTGATCAAACACCTCTCTTTTAATTAAGATGCATGGTATCATGATATATATAATTACATAATCTGATCTACCGCAATTAGACAGATAATTTATTTATGTATATCATTCGTGCATCAATCACTATCGGCAATGTTCGCTGAAAATAAAGAAATCTTTCAAAGTTCAAACGGCATGGATAGCACGTGCACGTACGACGCATGCATTCTCTGTATCCTTGAGCAATGTACATTTGATCGTGAATAATATTATATCTCCAATTCTTCGTTTTAACATTGATATTGGCATTTGGGTTTTGTTGACGTGAGAATAATGCGTATATTCCAGCTTTGGCGGAAGGTTGCTTAATTTGATTTCCATGCTTCCCTACGTAGATGACATGTAAAGTGATGTGGCCGACAAATGACAATGTTATGTTCACCAAAAAGAATGGTGGGACGGTGGAGTCGACAGAGAAAAACGGGTTTGAAGGATCTGCTAACAAATCTACTATTTAATTGGCATGGTAATAACTTTTTTATTCCTAAGCTGCAAAAGGCCAGAAGCTCCAAAACTCTACTGCTATGGTAATGGCAGTAACAATGTACGCCAGAAAATTTGACCAATAGTCATCCAATATTAATTGTTTAAACTAACTAGTAGTGATAATATAAAATATTGTGTGTAATGATGGCAATCGCATTTTCCTTTTTGTGTTTTAAATTAAGTCTGCATGTCTACATTGATATATATATATATTCATTTGTCTAGTTAAAATAGGAAGCTCTAGTAGAGAGACTAGACATTGTAAGAAAGTGTCTTTGGCATCGGTGAGCGTATTAAGAAGCAAAGAAAGACTTCCCGGCCGGATAGAATATTCCAACTCCATTTCAAGGGTGTCTATCTCCATAAGATAAGCCCAAGGGTTAGGGTTAAACCTTTAATTCACAAACATATATTATATGGACTTATTATTATTTTTGTCATTTATCTTTTTTTTTTAATTTTATTTTAGTCTTTTGTCTTTTAAAATATTTATTTTAGTCTTCTTTTTAATTTAATTTTTTTTTATCTTTTTAAAATAATGAATATTTTTAATTCTGAGAGACAGTTTTGAATGTTTTGTTAACAAATTTAAAACTTAAAACTTATTTAATTAAATTTATTTATATAAATTTATTTATATGAAAGTTATGAAATTCAAATAATGTTTAAGTCCAAAAGAATTATAAAGATGTTGAAAATTATTTGAAGAAAATATCTCACGAACAATTAGAAAATAATATAAAATTAAAATTTAAAATTATTTTTATTACTTTTTAGACTTATTTATATGTAACTTTCATTATATTTATAGTACTTTTTGATTTGAACTTCAGTTGTATTCAATAATTTTTGTAGAAGTGAATTTAATGAAACAAATTTTAATTCTTAAATCAATTAATAAAAGATTTAAATTTGTTTCTCATAATTAAAAATAATCATTAATTTAAAAAGATTGAATAGGTACAAAATTAAGAAATAAATAATTAAAATGAACTATAAAGGACTAAAATAAATTTAAAAAATAAAATAAAAGATAAAAATATAATTTAGCTTATTATATATATTGAGAGAGACGAGAAACAGACTGAGCGTGACTTTGGTAAGCAACCAGAGCAACAATCCACATCCTAGTGTTCATAATTAATTTGTGTGGGTGAGATTATATATATTAGAAAAATAGTTTGTTACCCATTTCATATTATTCCATGTATTAATTATTTTTAAATTAAAATATTTATTTTATATTATTTCATGTATTAATTATTTTTAAATTAAAATATTTGTAATTAAAGTGTGATTTATTAAATTATAAAATACATTCATTATAGGTACGCTGTCTCTCTAAATCGTTAGATTCCCTCAAAACCAACGATGGAGAAGAATGCGACTCTTTATATTATCCTAACATTTCACTCCCATATGATCACAGAACTTCTAACATATCATTATACTTGATGCAATTCATAAATCGACAACATATTCAGAAAGCAACAATTTCAAAACTTAAAGGCTAAAAGCAAATTATTTTAGCTGATAACACATCAAACTCTTCTTCCAAAAGTCCAAGACTTGGGGAACTTATATATCAGATAGGTCTTAGATTCTTATGCCAAAAACCTATCGATTTTTGACCTTACCTTTGCAATCAAGTTTTGCAGAAAGTAACATTCAAAAAGTTACATAACAATTAAAAATCTTGAATGAAGTAATTAAATAATCAGATTTTTAATAACATTTTCTCATCTATAAATATTTGTACTTCACCTTTAAAATATATGTTTTTACTCTGAAAGAATACGTTCAAACACTGGAACATTCACTAACTTAATTAGTTATCAGAATCCTTTTTTAAATACACACTATTTACAATCTAAAAAACCAAAGACTAAAGACTTTGAATCGAAGAATTTGATCGTATATTTTTTTTAGCAAATACAAATAGGTTTGTAAATAAATGTCGGCATTAATAATATAAAGAAACTCATAATTATGTACAGAAAGTAGTATGTTTTAGTCACCATAGTGCATTACATAGTGGGTGCATATATAATCGATTGTTGCTTAATGTTGTGAATTCATCGCTTGGAGACCGGAGTATAATTATTGTCTAGAAAACAATGGATTGTCTTGCTTATGTTAATTTATTATTTTTGTTATAATAATGATCAATTGTATTTCTCCCGGTAATATGATAATTAATTGTATAGGTATGTGTTTGGATTAAATATAATTTATTTATAATTAATTCTAGTTTTATATTAAAAGTTAAAATAATAAATAATATTTTTATTTTTTACCATGTTTCTTTTGGATCAAAATTGATTTTGATTAATTTCTTTTTTCTTTTTATCAAACTAATTCCTATCTATAATATACACAAAAGAAAGTAATATTTGTTTTGCATAAAATTCAATTCATATTATCTTATATATTAATTATTTTAAAATATTTCTAACTAAAATGTGATCACTTAAATTATAAAATTCATTAATTATGTACACTTTAAAAAATATGCATTCTAATTATTTAAGAGAAAAATGAATATTAATTAGAAAAACAATAGTATAGGATATGTATCTAATTAATTAATAAAGATATATGAAAAAGAGAAGTAGTATAAGGATAATTTTAAATATATATATATATATATATATATATATGACAAATTTATTCCTAATAAATTAAGTAATTGAATCTTCAATATAAAAACAGTTACAGTATTTTTTTTTTCCCATTTTTTATTTTCTAAAAAACCTAAAATTATTATTATTATTATTTGTAATTTTATCTTCATTTTTCTTAAGTCTATTTCTAGCTACTCTGTTTCTTTTTTCTCGCTAACAAAGAAAGTGCTATTCATGCATTTTGTCTATAACAAATCATAGTCCCATTATTTTTATCGAAGGAGAAACGCTTTTTGCAGGAAAATGAAAAAAGTATCTAAATCAATGGCCCCATATACATGATTTCTAAACTTTACCTTAATCCTCATATATATGATTTCTACGAAAAGTAACTAAATCAGTGGGGCTAGTTATTTTTCATATAAAATGAAAGTAAACACTAAAACCCTATTGCAACACTATCTAGCTCCGTTTCATGCTTTACTTACGATTAATGAGATATATATAAAAATTTATACAACATGACTTTTTATTCTTTTTATTATATAAATTATTATATAAGTACCATTTTTCATTTCAATAAATTTATTAAAATTAATACATTTATGAGTGAATTATTCTATCACTAAATCAAGAGAAAAATTTATCAAAGTCTAATGTTTTTAATAAATTTTAACCAATAATAAAAATATTAAAAGGTCTTGTTGAAGTGTTACTAACATTTTTCTAGTTCAAATCCGTTGAAGTGTGAGGCAACATCAGCAACATCAAGGTAATTACAGATCGACTGAACCAAATACGTGCATGAGAGGGTGTCATATAGCAAACTTGAGCCTACCCTATAAGAAGGCCAAACAATAAAGAAGAAAGCTAGCAATGGAGACCATTGGATGAAGATTTTAATTTAAAACTTTATACATGTTATTCTAATTTTTTATAACCATCATGTTAATCCTTGTAATTCTTTCTTAAATACTTTAAGTAGTTTAATCAATTCTTTTCAGTCAAGAAATTCACTAATATTTCTCAATAAACATCATAATTCATTTCTTTTTATATCTTATTTATCATCTTAGTTTTAATTTATATATCTAAATATGAATTGTTAAATAATAAGTAAATCTGTAAATGTCTAATACATTTTAATTAAAAAAATATTTATTTTAAAATTTAAAATACGTAAAAGAATGCAGAAAAAAATGTTTAGATTCAACCTGTGGTTTAAACTCAAGAAAGAAAGAAATGACATTCTATAGAAACACCTATCCAATCAAAACTGTGCTACAATTTCATTATCTATACAGGATCGGCATGATAATTTCCATACATCGCCCCTGGCCTCTATGAATCTGCTTGAACTCCCATTTTCAGAAGGATTTCATAGCCAAATTAATTAGCCACACCTCAGGAATATAGATTTGATTTGATTAAAAGCATGATCCACTAGTACAAAAAGTTAATTTATGTCGGTTATTTTAAGTTTTTTACGTTAGAAAAAGGTCTGACGTAAATGCGGGAGACGTAAATTTACGTCTATTGTGATAGCCGACGTAAATTTACGTCCGACATTATAAGAGCCGACGTAAAAGAGTTGTAAACAAAAAAAATATATATAACGCGTGCAAGCAGAATGGGCCGTTCTGCTTAGAGATCCACCCAAACGCGAAGAATTGTCTACTTAGTATTAACTAATATATTAACAAACGATGATTCACCCAAACGCGAAGAAGAGGATAATATTAACTAATATATTAATAGATTAGTATATACATTTATTTTCAACATATTAGCTAATATATTAAGAAAGGATTTTCCAAACTAACCTCAAACGCGAGCCCAATACACTCAGTCAAAAACTCAATAATCACCCAAATGCGCAAACATACACTCAGATGCAATACACTCAAACGAAATCTTAACTCAGAAGACTCGAATTACATGTACACTCAAAACTCTCTTGTTTAAATATTGACGCGCGCGAAGAAATTTAAAATATGTAGATATTTTACGTCGAACCTCGTAGGAACTGACGTAAATTGAAAAATCTACGTCGGACACAAGCTATATCCGACGTAGATTTTCTTTTTTACGTTGACTCTTATGAGATTCGACATAAAAAACTTAATTATAATTATAAAAATGCCACCACATTTTTTTAACGTCAAATTTTTCTTTGTCCGATAAAAATACAGTGACGTAAATTACTTTTTTCTACTAGTGATCATATCACTTAACGTGACTTTCAACCATATTAACCAAATCTCAGGGATATATATCTTTTCGAAAGCATGAATATCACTAAAATGAATTATAAAAGATATTATAAAAATGAAATAACTAGCTATAATCCCTAGCATCAAAGGGCCTAATGAATGTGACCTTAATTTACATGCAGTCTATCATCAAGTACTATAGTAATAGGTCCATTGACCCAAAGAAACTACTTCATAATTCATAGTTTATTGGGCTTCCTCTCAAATTCAAGTCACAAATCTGACGGTGTGGAATCATGAAAATGATTCATAGCCTCCGTAATTTTTTTTTATAAGAGCTTTTTTTTTAAAAAAAAAAATTTAATTGCACAATTTCTCTCTCATAATATATATAAGTAAATTTTTATTTTTTTGAATATAACATTGGCTTATAGAAATAACTTGTTTTCTGCTGCTTTAGACTCTAACGATGTTTAACAATGCTCATAAAAAGTAAGAGAAGCCCAATAAACTGTTGATTTTATGTCTTAAAATGTCAAATGACTTGAAACTCCGTAGGGAATTTGATCTTGACAGGAACTTGTAGTAAGTAGGGGCTAATTGGATAATCATAACTCATAACTCAAGAGATCAATGGATAAACTATGAAACAAAAAGTAAGATAAAATTTATATAAAGTATTATAAACATTGTTAATATTGTTCACCATGAGAATTAAAATTTCATTATAGTAATATACATAACAAATAATCGTATTAAAATCAATATATATTATTAAAATAAAACTTCAATTTAGATTAAAGAATAACACCAACGATAACTCTATTAGTGTATTAAGTTTTTGTAATAACCCAATTTCGTCCGAAAAATGTTAATTTTGTTTTTAAAATAATAGCAAAAAAGGTATATATAAAAAAGGTTTAAATAAAAAAGGTTATAACTAATACAAATAAAATATTAAAATAAAATGAGTTTAAATTTGAATTTTTTGAACAATAATCATTCAAAGAGATATGTGCGGAAGATTTTCGATTTCCATCCGCAACACGTAAAGTGATAGATACGCATTTATTGCGTAGGATACGCGTGCAGCTGCAAGAAAAACAAAAATGGCTATTTCAACTATTGATTGAAAAAATCAAGCTAAGGCAGGGTGGAGCAGGGGTTTTTTTTTTGGAACTTCTTTTTCATGTCATTCTCTCGAGGCCAACAGGAGGGTTCTTGATAACCAGCACTCAAGCACAACCTGAGGGGATTTTCTTACACACACAAGAACACTTGCAAGTTGTCTAACAACAGGACCTCCTTCCATCACATTCATGGCTTTGAGTGCACCAGCCATGTTCATTTGTTTTGATCCACCATGACCACCCAACACCTTCAAAGTAAATAACAAGCTAAATGACTCAAGTTTCCATGATTTCTCTGTTCC
This sequence comes from Cajanus cajan, assembly GCF_000230855.2. NCBI lineage: Eukaryota > Viridiplantae > Streptophyta > Magnoliopsida > Fabales > Fabaceae > Cajanus > Cajanus cajan. The sequence goes on from NC_138519.1 coordinate 2,700,103, forward strand.
TTCCATAATCTCTGCACAATCCCTCACTTCTTCCCGACAACATTCATCATTCTAAGAGTATGCTAGCCATTATTCTTCACAAGCTAAAACACTATACACCACTCATCTACCATGACTGACACACTTTTGTATACACTAATGTGCGAACTAGAATCTCAAGTCAAACTGCCAAACATATCATGCATATTCATCACGTCCGAACCTGGTAGCCCCTTGCGTTTTCATTTTCTGCATTTGGTCAAAGACATCTTGGCTCGAAGGTTCGTTGTTTTTGCATGCGAATCATGAAACCGAAAGTGTTCTAAAGTCTCAAGTCTTCATTGTGGTCCATGGCTGTTGGTTTGCTTCATATTAGCGACTTCATCGAACTTTTCCACAACCATTCATTGTTTATCAACCACGTCATGCGAAGATAAAATGGCATTACAAGCTCTACAGGTGTCATCTTTCTTTTCTTCTTGATTATTTTGTTTTATTTTCACCGTTCAAAATATCTTCCCACGTACATATATATTTGATAGCATTTCAACTTATTTTACCCCTTATTTTTAATATATATTTATGCCTCTAGTATCTATTTCTTCATGAGCAATAAGTTGGGATGTGACTGCATGCAGTACCCTTCTTCCTATTTCTTTGCCTTTTACTTTGGTTTTTGCTGCTACGTTGTTGAAACGGATTCAAATAATAATAATAGTTATAATAATATCAATAATTATAATTATAATAATAGTAATAATATCAATAATTACTGTTATAATAATAATATTAATAACTACGAGAGTCTCTCCCTTAACATTTATATTAATGATATTTATCATTTTAAAAAAAAGAATTATTAGAATGTGACATTCTTTTAATTCTAAAGCTTAAAGATGCAAGTTGTGACAATTTGTTATCTAAAATACTTTTTATCTAAATTTAAGATATAATTAAATATAAAAAATATTACCACGATATTCAACATAATTTTTCAAATTTATTCTAGTAAAATTTTTATTGGAGGAATGGTTAACTAGATGTGACATCTTTTTAACTTTTGAATTTAAAGTACAAGTTGTGACAGTTTATCTTTAAATTTTTTCTCCAAAAACAAAAATGTTCAACCAAGAAATTTTTTAACATCATAACATCTCTAGCAATAATTATAATTACAATTTTATTGAATTGACTTTGGTGTACACCTTGGTCAATTTTATATTTTTAGGGTGAATGAGCTTAGACAGTTCAAGAATCCTATATTTAACAAAAGTAAATCTAATTAAAAAATATCAACACACAAATATTTTCTACAAAGAACTACGTGACTCTGATTCTTCATTACACATGAAGATACGTAGGAGCAAGAACTAAATCTTGTCGAGCCAAAAAATAAAAAAAAATATTATCCTCCTTTTTATATAACAATAATAATTTTAACCTTTTTTTCAATGCATAATTTAAATTAGTTAAATAAAATATATTTGATAATTTTTGTGAGATAAATATTTTATAAATTATAAATAATTAGTTTAATTAATTAAAGGTAATCGTCTTAGGACGAACTTTGTGAGGTGCTAATACCTTCCTCACACGTAATCGACTCCCGAACTCAAAAATTTGGTTTTCGTAGACTATTTTCTATTTTATGGTTTTTCCAATGTTTTTCCGTAAAAAAAATAACATTGGTGGCGACTCCTCTTTTTCAATTTATTTTTCGCCGTCCCGTCGCGATCGAGGTTCCTACAGTTTTGTTCTTAAAAAAATAGCTAGGATAATCTCAAGTATGTACTTTTAAACCTTATATATTCATTATTTATAAACTTTTTCTTTTAGAAGATTTGGCAACCTCTGTCATACCCCACCCTATTTTTCTTTTAATTTTTTAATAAATTGGTCAACTCTAAGACCAACACTATTCATTCAATTCCTCCAATCGATGCAATGCATTCTTAAACAAGACCAACACTGTTCATTCACTTTTGGCGGTGATACTGTTTATTTTTATATATATTGAAAGGGGCTAAAAGCCCAAGAAACAACACACTAAGTTCACTTGCCACCAAAACGGTCCACCAGGGCTCAAAACTACTCACACTGTCACACTTCGGCTTATTGGGTCTGGTCCATTTTAAAATAAAATTTTAATGAACCAAAAAGATTGACCTATCAATCTAACTAATTTTTTTACAAAAAATTTCAATCTAAAATAAATTCTAATTTAAAATAAATTCCAATATAAATTAATATCATGTATATAACATTGAACTTAATTTAAAAAATGTATAATTTTAAATAGTCAAAACAAAAAAATAATTTATTAGAGTGATTGTCCATTAATATTCAATTTCATTGAAAATTTGAGAAGATAAATTTATAATAATTTTATATTGTTTAACATTGACTTTATTGTTATTTAAAAAAGTTATATATTATCAAATAATACATATGTAATAAAAAGTAGTTAACTGGATTGTTGGTAAATTGAATTAATTGGAAATGTAAGTGGGTTAGGTGGACAGTCCGATCCATCATGAGTTCAACCTAAATGGTTGAAAGTGAGTTGGGTTGGACTTTTTTATCCATTATGAAAATTTTCATCTTTTTCACCTGAACGAACCTTTTTTCAAGGTGGGTCGAGTTGATCTACCAGCCAAAATTTCTTTGACAACTTTTCTCACGTAGCATGGAGAAGATAAAAAAAAATTACATTATTCATTTAATCCCTTTTATTTATTTTTTGATTTCAATTTAATTTCATTTTTTAAGTGAGTCAATTTAGTCTCACTTTTATTTAATTAATATTAATGTTTTTTATTAAGATAAGTTAAACGATGTTACGAGACATGTCAACGCGAAAGACCATCTCATCTCCCTTACATGGAAAAGTTCTTTTCCACCATTAGATTATTTCATTTTTTACCATAGATTATTATTATTTCTTTTTAATTTATTTTATTTTACTCTTTCTCTATTTTGACCTTTTTTATTATTTTTCTTAGTCTTTATTCCTTTACTCCTCTTCAACTCCACCATTAGATTATTTCACTTTTTACCAGAGATTGTTATTAATTTTTATTTTATTTTATTTTATTTTACTCTTTCTCTATTTTGACCTTTTTATTATTATTATTTTTCTTAGTCTTTATTCCTTTACTCCTCTTCAACATTCACCGAGGAGAGTCGTGATGTGTTGTGGAGCCAATAATAAAAAAAATATAAAAATATAATATAAATAATAAAAATAATTTTTTTATAATATAAATTATTTATTATAAATTTAAAATATAAATTTATATATTTTAAAATATCTATTTAAAAAATTAAATATAATTTATATATTTAAACATAGTATTAATTTATATATAATTTATCATAAATTTTAATTATCTATAATAAACATGTATGTGTATTATACAAATTAAAATATTAGTTTATATTAATTTTGAAGATAATAATACTTTACTTTTATTAATTTATCAAGATTTATTACATTTATACACCATATAGTCTTCACAGATTTAACTCTTTCAAAATAAAGAGATAAAATTTAAAAATAAAGTGGACTATAATTATTAATTAAAAATTAATTATTGATATAATAATTAATTTTAAATTTTATTATATTAATTTGATTTTACAATTCTTTCGTTAACTTTGAATCCATATATATTAAAATTATATATATATATATATATATATATATATATACTTAGATATATAAGTAAATACTGAATATATAAATTATATTTTAAATTTATAATAAATAATTTATATTTTTATACTACATTGTTTTAATTTATTGATAACTTATTATAAAAATGTTAAAATTGATTCATAAATAATTGTAATAAATAAATATTGAATTAGATATAAAATTTTTAAAAAATTATCGTAAAAAAGTTTCAAAAAATATTTTCGTTCAATATAATTCTTCGTATTTTTATATATAAAATTGTTTTAAAAAATTCTTTTAAAAGTCGGTGATTTCGTATCAATTTTAATTAATAAAAAGTATTTTTTTAAATATATTTTAAAAAAATGTATTTGAAAAACGTAATAACAACATCTTTTTCCCATATAAATTATGTAACAATCTTATCGATTTAAAAACAAATATAGGAATACATTTTTCAAGAGTTATTAAAAGTTGTTAAAAAACACAAAACTCAGTATTTTATTCTATAATCTTATAATTTTATAGTTTTTAATAATTTTCAATCCATTATAAGAAACACGATCAGAGGACCAAAAGAGTATATCTGAAAGTCTTTATCTACCCATTTACATTTTATTTTATTTATTAATTTACACCATGTCCATACATGAAAGAAGAATGATACTAACCTTCTCTTCAACATTTTTTTATACTTTTTTTAACCAGTGACTGAATTTTATTAAAGATAATTTATTTAGACATGTTTCACAATTCATTTAAGAAGTCTCATAATTTAGAAATAGAACTCACCAAAATTTACAATTTTTTTGTCATAGTATTAGTAGCATTTGTTCCCATTGCAAAGGCAAGACATCCAATAGATACTTGGTCCAAAAATACTTTTTTATTTATTCAGAAAATTAAATTTGAAAAAGTTAATTTTTTACATTTAATTTACTAATTAAAAATAATAATATTCCTAGAAAATTTTAAATATATAAATTATATTTAAAATAGACCTTTTATCAGTCCCTGTGTGCTGTGTGCTCTCTCTCACTCACACACTCACTCTCTTACACACTTTCTCATCTCCAATTGCTTCAAAACCAATGGCACCCATTTCCTAAGACAGAGTCACCATGTCAATATACGACGCAGCGTTCGTCAACACAGAGCTATCCAAACGCACTTCCATCTTCGGCCTCCGCCTCTGGGTCCTCATCGGGATCCTCGTCGGATCCCTCATCGTCATCACCCTCTTCCTCCTCTCCCTCTGCCTCACCTCCCGCCGCCGCAACCACCCCCTCCGCCGCCGCGCCGCCACCCCTCTCGTCTCCAAGGAAATCCTCGAGATCGTCCACGTCCCCGCGCCGCCGGAGATCCGCGCCGTCGAGCCCCCCAAGGCGCCGCCGCCTCCCCCCGCCGCGGCTCTGTACTCCAGCGGAGAGAGCCGGGGCGCCGCCAGCGCCTGCGAAACGGCGTCGTCGATTGGGAGCGGGAGCGTGGGCCCCGAAGTGTCGCATCTCGGGTGGGGGAGGTGGTACACTCTCAGGGAACTCGAAGACGCCACGAATGGGTTGTGCGAAGAGAACGTCATTGGAGAAGGTGGATATGGTATCGTGTATCGTGGCTTGTTACCTGATGGTACCAAGGTTGCTGTTAAGAACCTTTTGAATAATAAGTATGTCCCTCTTCTTATGTGCTTCGGTTTCTTATAATCATAATTCAGTTTAATTGCAAGCCTAATGAGTCACTTCGCCTGCATGGGTCACCGTTTGACTCGGTTAAAGATCAAATTTTTAAGAAATGTAATAATTAAATTTGTCTATTTGGCCGGGAGGGAATAATCAAGGTGTCTGAGGAAAAATCAAGTTTTTATGATCTGAAGTTGGGTCTTTGTTAATCAAAAATTGGTGTCTATGTGAATTGGGGTTTCTTAATATGGTTTCCTGGGAGTGAAATTTTCATGGTTTTATGTGGTTCTTTGGCATTTTAAATCTGGCTTACGCGTAAGGGAATTTTTTTAGGGAGTTTTTTATGAAGAAAAATTGCTTGGGTTGAGCTAAATGAGTGTTTGTGTTAGGTTTGGAATCTGGGTTTACTTGCATCAGTTGCTTCAAGTAAACTAATGCTTACGGTGAACAGTGATTGGCTTTTTTATTGTTTGCTCGTGTTTTCTTCTGTCTTACTCTTGCTACTACTGTTTTCTACTTTTTAAACCAGTTTTCTTTTTCATGTGTTATTCTTGTCTTCTGCTGCTGGGTGTTGTGTTATAAAGTCGCTCACTTATGTCAAGGAAAGAATCAATTTTCTTTTCGGCTCCTTGTTTGTTACTACTGAATTGATAATGTTGTCACTTGTCAAGAGTTTCTGTAGTGTCATACTTTGTTGGATTTTTCCATTACTTACTGTTGCTGTATAGTGAAACTAATGTGGTCTTGGCATTGGCTTTGTCTCTCTTAGGAAGTAAGCACTTAATATTTAGCTCATTTTCAGGGGCCAAGCTGAGAGAGAATTTAAAGTAGAGGTAGAAGCGATTGGTCGAGTGCGGCACAAGAATCTTGTTAGGTTGCTTGGATATTGTGTTGAGGGGGCATACAGGTATTTTTTTTAACATTGAAGCTAGCAAGTTTGTTTTGAAGAATGTAACATTTGAATTTTGTAGTGAATATTCGATATTCTTATTGCAGGATGCTTGTGTATGAATATGTTGAAAATGGGAATCTAGAACAGTGGCTGCATGGGGATGTTGGACCTGTAAGCCCTATGACATGGGATATCCGAATGAACGTTATATTGGGCACGGCAAAAGGGTACTATATTCACGGTCTTGTATGCGTACACATATATCCATGTCGATGCTTGAAAGGTTTTTATCACTGGTGATTTCTGTGTTATCTTTTCAGATTGGCTTATCTTCATGAGGGTCTTGAACCAAAAGTTGTCCACCGAGACGTGAAATCGAGCAACATACTGCTTGATCGTCAGTGGAACTCAAAGGTTTCTGATTTTGGGCTTGCTAAGCTTTTGTATGCTGAGCATAGTTATGTCACCACTCGAGTAATGGGGACATTTGGGTAAGTATGATTTAACTAAGCATTTTCTTATCTTTATTGCCAATTATAATTACTTTTGGTTCCTGTAAGAGCAAAATGAGTTCGTGGTTATTATTACTCTCAAATTTAAGGTCCACGGGCAGTGATTCTTCCCCTTTCTCTTTCTGCAGTTATGTTGCACCAGAGTATGCATGCACTGGAATGCTAACAGAGAAGAGTGATGTGTATAGTTTTGGGATACTTATCATGGAAATAATTACTGGAAGAAGCCCTGTTGACTATAGTAGACCACAAGGAGAGGTTAGAATCCATTACCAACACAGTAAACAGTTTTGATATTGTTCATATTATACTTCTCTATGCAGTTATCCATATCCTTTTCCCTAACCGTGGAAATTGGAACTATTGCAGGTTAATTTAATAGATTGGTTGAAAACTATGGTTGGGAATCGAAAATCCGAGGAAGTAGTTGATCCTAAGCTTTCTGAAAAGCCATCCTCAAAAGCTCTTAAACGGGCTCTGTTGGTTGCTCTTCGATGTGTTGACCCTGATGCCAAAAAAAGGCCTAAAATAGGACATGTGATCCACATGCTAGAGGCTGAGGACCTCTTATTCCGTGATGTGTGTTCTTTTTTCATCTCAAATTTTCCGTTGTAGTCGACTCAACTAACAATAAGAAAGTTCAATTTTGCTATAATCTGATGCTTATCTCTTTTCTTTTGTCCTTCTTGTCTGTAGGATCGAAGGATTGGGGGAGAATCTTCCCGTTCTCATCGTGATTATCAACTAGAGCATAGGGACTCAAGAGTAGATAGACGGCAGATAGGTGGAGAGATCACTGATCAAAGTCAAAGTGAAGATGATAGTAGTAGATATCACCATCAACCCACCAGATGGAGATAATTGTAATATGATAACTAAAGCAATGTGTCATATTATTTTTCTTCCTAGTAGTTTGCCAATATTTATTTTTACTTGAATGATGAAAGAAGCGATTAGTCTCCCCCCTTGGTTTGCATAATGCCCCAGTTGTTACCTACCTCAACCTGGGGTTCTTTTGTATACTCTGATTCATTACTATAAAATTCAAAATTGTTTGTGCTTCTGTTCATAAAACAAGTAGATAAGCATTACACAAAATTGGAACTTTTCCCATGTGTACAAATATGTTATCAACCACCTGTCTCCCCACATTTTGTTTTTAGCATTGCATCCTGGTCCCATAATAGTTGTAATAGCATCATTTCATGAGTATAATTGGTGGGGTCAGTTAGATGCTTCTGAGCACCAGGCCTACCAGTACCATCCAGCTATCTTGATGGAAACAATGTCAATGCATTAACATCATTGCCAACTTCATAGTAGGATATTTGTGAAAGATGAACATGCTGGCTGGCTAATCAATATCAACTTTTTGTCATGAATGGCTTCTTACATTTCCCAAATGGAACAACAGGCACTGAGAGCAGGGAAGTGTACATACTGTCATTAGAAAGCAACCGTCACTGATTGGTGCCTGATTTTGAGTGTATCTTGGGGACACCCTTTTTTGTCTCTTCATGCATTCTTCAACGGTTGGTTAGTTTCTTATGACTAGATATAGCGCCCCTTGAAATGCTTAAACAACTCTTTAGAATAAAATTTTTTCACCTGGTTCATTGCATTTCATGTGTTAATTTCTCTGTGCTTTGGAACCTGACATTGACTTGGATTAGTAATCATAACATCCAAGAAAGCTTTGTCAAAAAAGGCCTTATCAAGCTACATAGATTATTGACTTTTTGTCAACTGTGGACCCTTTGAGAATATAAATAAACCAACATAGTATTTGTTTAGCCCGTCCTGATATTTCTTTTTTTAGTAATTATTTTGTAACTTTTCAAAGTGTAAAATGGGCAATCATATCATGGTCTTAACCTTTCCATTCTCGTAAATGTCCAATTAAATGTTAGCAGCATAATTTAGAGATAAGCTCAGCAGCACAATTTAGAGATCAGCACTTATATTTTTTAATTTATTTCTCAGAAGTCGCTTTCTTGCAGAAGTTGTTGGATTTATATGCACACTAAGCAGTTGGTGGTAAGACTTGTTAAAACGACACGGAACATACTAGTGAACCTTGTTTCATGTGTAATGTGTTTTTAAAATAAAATAAAAGGGTCGTCGAGCTAAAGTAGTACTACTATATCTTAGCCACACTGAAAAAGGGTGAAACTGTGAAACTGTGAAGAACATAAAAGGACCCCCTTTTCTGTTTTATCGGTATGTCAAATGTTACCTCAATGTACTCAAATGGTGTGATGTGTACTAACCCAACTACAATCAAATAATTACAGAGTTTTTTGTTTCATGAATTTTTATATTTTAAAATAGGAGTTTTACTAAGTGTACTTATGAATAAATAAAATATGAATATCACTTCCTTTATTCAAAATAATTGTTATTTAAGGTTTTAGGCAATAATTGATAAAGTCATTCAATAACTTTAATTTTGGGAAAATATAATTACATTTGATTAAATCATAGTTTTACCCCCTTAAAACTTTCTCTAATTCTCTTTCAGTAAAAAAAAAAAAAAAAGAGTTCTATAATTCTATATAAAAAAAATACTCCCTCTTATCCTTTTTTTTTAATATATATAAAACATTATTACTTAATTTATCATGATTAAAATCTAATTGATGACATCGTACTTTTAACATTCATAATACACTTACTCTATTAATTACTTATTTAATTAAAAGAAATGTCTTTATTTAAGTGTATTTTTTTTTTAAAAAATAATGCAAAAAAAAGAAGATTTCTGTCGGTGAATAAAAAATAATTCTAATGGTTATTATATATATATATATATATAAAGTAAACAATACTTTTGATTTGGATTATATAAAAAATGCGGGGGGATTAATGATAAAATTCAAAAATATTTTCTCAATCTTTATAACAGTAATTTAAAAAAATTAAAACTTCTAACATTATAATAATATTTTTAAGAAAGTAATCGTTGTGACACAAATATCTTTTCTCTAGGATCTGGTTCAAAAGAGACTTTTAAAATGTACTATAAACTCCGACAATGGCATGGATGGTGGGTTGAAGAAGTGTGTACTCATGTGATGCTCTTGATGCCTTTTAATGTGTTGGCTGTTTGGGCACACATGTACAATTAAATATACGAATATTTAAGTTTATTTTTATTAAATGGTTAAGATTCATTCCTTACAATTTCATTTCCCATAAGGTATTTGCTCTAACATCTGCAAACTACTCCCTTAGTTTCTTTTTACTACGTGGTTTTTTAGTAAAATTTTGTATTTATTTATTTGTTATTTTTAAATTTTAAATAATATTAATTATTGTGTTATTAATTATATCCTTATATTTTATTTAATTTTTAATTAATTTACACATGATAATTAATACAAATTTATTGTGAAACAAAAATAAAGGAGAATATAATTAATAAAGGAGAATATAATATAAAATATTAAAATTATTCTATGAAAAATAGAAAAATTATTATATTTATTGACTTGTTTAAAACAATCTTAAAAAAAATAAAGGTATTCAATTCTCTCCAAACTTATATATAAACAAAAATTACTTGAATTTACATATATTAAAGAAATTAGTTAAGTTGATTTACATAATATTTGGTTGGAGAAAAATAGAGGAAAGTGGAGGAATTTTTTTAAAAAAATTTTGTTTAATTTAATTTTTAAGAGTAGGGTTTGATAGGAGAGAGGAGAGGAACAAAATTCCTCCTAATATAATGTTAGCTCCCCTCCAATATTGGGAGGATTTAGAAAGGAGAAGAATGATTTTAAAATACTTAATATAATATCTAAGATATCCTTATTTATGTTATTAAATTTAAAATTATAAAGATACAAAAATAAATTGGTTTTCAAAATCCTTCCCCTTTCCTTTCCTTATGAACCAAATAAGAAAAAAATTATATCCTTTATTATGTTAAAATCCTATCTCTCCTTCTACTTTTGAACTAATTAGACTCTTAATTTTATTGATTCTGTATAAACATTAAACTTTATTTTCTAAACGACCCTTAACAATATTTATTGAAAATAGTAACTGCATTTAATTTAAGATATATTTTTTGAAATGAAAAAATAAGTTAGAATTTGTTTATATTTAAATTAAAAAATTTAAATACTTTTTTCTTATATATGAATCCAACTGTAGTATCTTGCATCATAAATGATTTGTCTTTGAAAGTGTGTGTGATTCATAACTTCTAGTAAATTGAATTGAGGAAAACTATGGCTCAGCATATACAAGAAATAATGTGTTAAAATCTGAACCATTAAGAAAATAAAATTATGCCAAAAATTTCAGAAGTTGTCATAAAGAACATGAAAATAAATTCTCATGTCAAAGTTGTTGTCAAAAGTTGGCCGAGGCAAACAAGATTCCAATTCTTGTTTTTAAAAGAAAGATATATGTATGGAAAAAATGTTTAAACATTCTATTTAATTGAAGAAAAAATCATAAATAATTATAGGAACATCATATCATTTTTCTTTTAAAAATATGCTTATGTATTATGAATATGAAACAATGGGTTCAGACAATCTTTTGCATATTTTTGTTTAAACTGTTCTAAAGTCACAAGAATCTTGTATGTTCAAACATGAGATTTAAACAGATTTTTTTTAAATAGTAATGTTCAAAGATTTTTCGCAACTAGCAGGTAAGGAATAAAATCACAGATCCACATTCAGTCCTTTAAAATTTGACATATTTTATGAATATTAAAGAATCAAGTTGAACTTATTTTTTTAAGCCATTAAGAGTTCCAACTTGTACACACACGTGCTCAGCTGCTCATCATATTTATTGGCATTGGAAAGAGGGAAGAACCAAATATTACTATATAAAGTTTCTATTAGGAAAGACCACTGATTACAAAGCAATGTCTTCAAGAAAGTACTATATATTCTATTCTAAAGTGTTCTTTCACCATTGTTATTTTGTAAACTTGTGAGGCAACATGACGTAGAAGAAATAAAGTTGGATCTTTGGCATATTCTCTCTTTGACCTATTAGCAGAAAGTTAGAAATTTAAGTGACTTTCTTGGTATGGTATGCTCCATTTAGTTCAACCTTTTTCAGAAAAAAAAAAAATAATATGCTTTATTCAGTTCATAGCCAAATTAAGCCAGCCATAACTCTCTTTTCAAGTATATTCCACCTTTAACATGCATGTTATGACATAAATTGCACAAATTGAAGTGTTCTTTTGTCCAAAAGTAAGGAAACAACACTATAAATCTAAATCTATACAGGATCTGCTTATGGAGATATTAAGTTAATCTGGGACTACTAGACAAAATCTAGAAAAATAAATATATATTGATAATTATTATATTTTCAAAGAGATTTATTTTTTACTATCAATTGAATCAATTTTCATACTAATAATTTCATTGTACATATAATTTCCTTTCACATTATATCCAATCGGCTTTACTAATCAATTAGAAATGTGTGAATTAAGAGGAAAAAAAAGGTTGCACTTTGAATTTATTCCTTATATAGTTGAAGAGAAAATAAAGAAACTAACAAAAAGAAGAAAAAAAGAATAACTCATTCAAACAAAGGTTATGAATTAGAATGGTTTGACTGTCATTTCTTTTTGAGTCTTCAATCTTGTAGCACAAAATCTCAGCAATAAATGTGTAGAATTGTATAATATATAATGAGATTAAATAATGGCAAAAACTTTTCATTTCTTAAATACACGCCAAGGTTAGTAACGAAGAATATACTATCCCGCTCTTTTGTTATAGAATCTAAAATTTTAAATTAATTTGATTCTTTTTACAAGATTCAATTTAATTTTTTCATAAAAAATTATTTTTATTAAATGTTTTGAATTCGACAAGAAAAATTTATTTAATTTATGTCTCTTAATATATTAATAGTCTCAATATTTTGTTTTTAGAATGCAAAAATTTTATAAATATATATTAAGCTTCTCATTAATTTAGAAGTGATTTTATAATCAAATAAATTTAAGACATATTTATTAGTCTTAACTTTAAAAATTATTTTTTCTTAATTTTAAAAAATTATTTATTTCAATCTTATAATAAATAAGTAAGGAATTAGTTTTTAAGTAAACGGAGTATTTCCTACTACGTTATTGTTCAACATGTGGCATGTCATTGTAAATTATGTTTGCCACTATCGTCTTTCAACATATATAACAACAATTAGCACGAAAAAACATTAAATGTAGTGGTTTGGTGGAAGATAAATAATGGTGAGCTATTGCAGTAGCACATTCAACGGTATAAAACTACAAATAAGTAGAATATCTTTCACTCGGTGTTCCTAAGAATCTCTATTTGAAGATTTGGATATGATTTATGATTGGATATCTTGACATTGTTTATTAACTATTATCAGCCTTATCCCCCTATTTTCCAGCCCTCATTTTAAAGAGTAAAGTGAGAAATTATATCATTTAAGTAAAGAATCAATAATTAAGATTTAAACAGTTACATAATTTATTATATTTGTATTTACTTTGAATCTCAATCTAAACCCCTAATTTTTTAATAAGAATTTATAATTTCTCACTTTTCCTTCTAAAAGTAAATCTCGCACTTTATAAAGACGATGCAACATCAGAACCGGCAGGTGCATGAAAAATCTGTTCAATTTGAAAGAAATAATATATACTCATTTGACAGATATTGGACATTTCAACAAAAGATCAATGCTATTAGCACCCTTTTTACCAGACTTATACTTATTAATATACTATTTATTATTAATTTTTATAAAATAATTTAATCATTTCATAATTAATCACTTTTTTCAAGCAAGTATTGACTACTGAGTTTTGAAAAAAAAAAAAACAAACAATAAAATCGTGTCGAATGGGATGCGTTGTTAGCATTTTTTGGGGGAAATTTTTTTAGCAAGGAGCATAACTGGTAGTTTCATTTGTCTCTTGAATTGATCAACCTTCTGCCCTACAAAAAGATATTCGCATAAAAAATTATCTCCATTTTCCCGACAGCGTTTTAAACGCATAGTTTTAAAAATCGGACCGGTCATCGAACCGATTAAGGTACTGGGTCAGTAGGTCAAAGGTTGAACCGATAGGTCACTAGTTGAACCGCATGACTCGATTTTTATTTATTTTTATCAAAAAATATTCATATTAAATATATTTTATACTTATAAATTTTAATAAATTCATATCTTATTTTAAATTTCAATTTTTTATCTTATTTAAAATTATTTTTATTTTTATTTTGTAAAAAAATACATAAAAAATTATATGTTAAACAGTATATTAATACAAATTAAAAATATAAATAATATGTACATATATAATATGCTTGCAATTAATATCACAAGATAATATATGTAATATTTACATAGATATTATATTATTAAATATATAATTTAAAATTAATAATATACTATAAAAGTTATTTAAGTTGTATATATTGCAAACAAATATATTAGAACAAGTATTCATTGTTATATTTAATAAGATTCCTTGCTTTTCTATTAAAAGATTCAATTTTCGTTATTATTTTTGTGATTTATGGTCCCTTAAAAAAATTTAAAATAAATAAGAAAAAAAAGTGGTTGAACCGGTTTGACCCACCGGTTCACCGGTTGAACCAGAAAATTGACCGGTTCAATCCGGTTTGAAACGGGTCGACTGCATAACCGATCCAACTTAAGATTCAAACCGGCTGGACCACCGGTTTCCGGTCCAACTGGTCCGACCGGCCGGGTCGGTCCGGTTTTTAAATCACTGTTTAAACGGACTAATGTTGTGAATTTTCAAATATTAATCAATAATCCATTCATTCGGAGTAGTCTTGCAGCTTGTAAGAATCGAAAATTAACAATTCAAAACAACGTCCAAATTGCTTATAAAGTCTACTTGGGCAATCATTAAAATTTGGTAATTGGTAATACATGACATAATATTCGTACCATAAACTATAAATGCAGTATCTTAAAATGCAGTGTCTTACAAATAAACTATATAAATTTATCTGACTTGTCTGATTCTTGTACAATAGTTGCCTCAAAATGTCAGGAGCTAGAACCGACCATTAGCAATGACATCCAAAAAATAATAGAATCTGTCAGTATTGCAATCTGATAATTAAAATGCTTTCACTGTTTACCCAGACAACTTCCCTGGACCTCGAACATTTGCGGTGGTGATACTGTCATATAGTATTAGACAGCAAAGAACATAGGAGAGGGAGGAACTTTGACCACCGATTTTGAATTCACGTTGGAACTCCAACCGTTGCTATGACCTTAAACAAGCAAAACAGCATTTATACAACCATCATTTTCTGGGTTATTAGTAACTTGAGCGTATTTACCTGCATTCATGACAAATAAAAAAACCATTGAGCCAATTTTAGTAGAAATTTCAGGCAACCATATGATAAAACCAAGACAAGTAATATTACCCCACACAACTTTCCCCGCAGGTGTGACAAGACCAAGTTCACTAACATTCACCTGAAATTATATTAAGCAGAGAAATGAGCAACATATTTTGATAGTAAATCATACTACAAAACACAGTATACCTCAGTACACATCAGAAGATAAAAGGGCCAAATTGAGATCAACTTAGATGCCTTTAATAGTGAGTATGGAAATAACTCATTAAGAAGAGCAAGAAATATAAATACCTCAATTATAGTTCCCTTGGTAATGACACCAAGAGAGGTGTACATAGGACCATTAGGATTTTTCTTTACTCCAATTATTTCTAGATTGAATGTGCACTTAAGTTCTGGATGAGTAACATGAGCTTTAGTGAACCGCAATCCTGTTGGACGAATAAACCGTTCATACTTTGGAGGTTTTCTGGTAAAACCAGGCCCAACAAATGTAGCTTTGGTAACCATTCTCTTCCATTGCTTGGCTGCAAAATGGTGAGCCATGAACTATCAGATGTGTTTCAGGAATAATCATTATGCATTCTGTCTAATACCCTTCAAAGTATTTATGATGTACTAATAGAGTAATAGACTGTAGAAAAGTTGACAGGCAGACACCTTCACAAACAAGATAGATAATTCTTTTATCATTTAATAAAATCATAAGACCATGATTAAAGTAAAGATTTCTAGTACCTCAAGTCCTCAACCTATTTCAAGCAAAGAATGCAGGAAGGACAATCATTTAATGTTAAATAATACTTGAAAATAACATTTTTATACTATTTTAATCATGTGACACCAATTGAGATCATACAAGCAATAGGTTGAAAAGCTGAAGCCAATCAATTTTGGACAGAAAAATATATGATACTTACTCTTTCTTTTCCCAGACCGGACCACTTTGAACATTTCATCTTCAGCCACAGGACGCACCTGAGAAAGGAAAAGGCATACATTCACGTAAACACAAGGAACACATCCACACCCCCTGGGGCACCATTTCATTTGAAAAGAATACAAAATAAATCATGAAACAGGAATCTATAACTATACTATAAAATTGACAACTGCTGTCAACTGTTCATTGTACTTTTCTAAATGTGAATACTGATTAGCAGTTTTTACCATCAATTGATGCTGGTGTTATATGATCTCTATGTGATTGGGTGCCAACTGTAAGGTGCTTTTTCCTATTCATTTCTATCTTCATTCTCCACTATTTTTCGTTCACTCATCTGAATTTTAATTTTAATCTTGAACCACCCTCTGCTCAATCATTTCGTATCACTGACATCGATCACCTAATGCGAGCTTGTTACAGTTTCTCAATTAAAGCAGCTATGGATGGATCTAGCTCCTTAATTGCTGCCAAGTTCATGCCCTTCTTGCCACAACCACTGTCATACATAGCGGTCGTTCCCAACCCATAGTTGTTAATCCCAAATAGTGGCACCAGAGATGCCTACCCTTAAAATGCTTTAATGGCATAGCGAGTATTGGGATGACTACTGTTCTAAGTTCTAATCAATTAGAATTAAAATAAAACTAAAGGGCAAACTTAGAAGAAAGCACAAAAAACAGTGAGATGACAACCCCTTCAATGTGACTAAAAATAGAACAAAGGAAAGAACAGAGCAATGCAGCAAATGTCAGAGTTGGCTGGACATTGACACATTTACCAAAAATGGCCCCAGAAGTATGAGATGATAGAAACTATGGAGAACAGAGGCTACTGGCCAGAAACTGCCAAAGGTAACCAGAAAACACGGGGAATGCTGGAAATGTTACCAGAGAATGGTAGGTGTTTGTGGAAAAGTACACAACAAGTGCTTCTTAATGCTAGAGTGTGTGCAAGTGACAATGAAAGTAGGATTTCAGTTCTGATTCAAAGGATGGGGCAATAACCTGCATTGCCCCACTAAAACAGCCCTATATGGTGCTGTTTCATGATGTAAACAGGTTTTCTTGCAACTCACTTCAAAAGTGCCCGCGCCAACTGCGATTTTGCACAATTTTGACCATTATCACAGCCGTGACAGCTTCAACTTCAACATACAACTATATTCAATTAGTAGTATGTTCCAGCCACTCCACGATGTGATTCCACAATAGCTCCACTAATTAGCTCTATTAATAACTATGTTCCATCCAAGCAGCAACCAGTAACCACTACCAATAGTTCTCCTCTAGTACTCTATCACTTTAATATTTTCCAAAGCACCTTTCATTTGCCCATTCTTTCCATCTGTATGTTTGCTTGAAGCCAATGTCAATTGGGACTGATTGGATAGGCTTTCCGGAGGGGACTTTCCCTTTTTCTTTAAGTGGAAAAAAATACTATTGTTTTACTAACAATATTATTAAATTTTGTCCAGAATTTGATTTATGCATGCAGAGCACAGATTCACTGACTGGCAGTAAACAAATTTCAAGAGAAATCAATTAACATCGTCCAAGCACAATGTACTGAATGCAATCTCACCTTAGGCAGAGGAACATCCCACTTCCCAGCCTTCTCCTTTCTCTTTTGCTTAATAGTGTTGCTGAGAACCTAAAACCAGAAATTTGTCAGATCACTGACCAGAAAAGAATCAAGAGTCAAAACCTTCATTCAAAACTTCAAGCCATACAAACCTTTGCTCTGGTCGTGTTATCACGGTCCAGAAGATAAGCAGGAACTGCTCCATCCTGAACATTATCATCACTCTTGCGCCTCGAAGTTGACTCCTCATGCATGGCCAAACTGATGATACACACAGCAGTAACATCATTATCACATAAGACTTGACAACTACAATGCTAATTATCTAACAACAATCAACAGCTCCTCCATAAACAAACCAGTCAAAACTAATCCAGATTTAAAGAATCAACCACGAAAGTTTTTAGCATGAACACAAAAATGCAACATATCAACAACAAAAAAGCTGCGACTGCATCATCAGCACCTACAAGCTAACCAATAAATAACAAAAAAAAAAAACTCAACAAACTACACAAAAGCAGTAAAAAAGATAAGGTTCTCACGTCTTCTTCATCTGCGCCTTTTCAGCGTAGTTTTTCTTGGCAATGATCTTCCCCTTAATACCAAGAGCCTGTTCAACACGAATGAACAAAAATCCAATTAGAATTGCAACAACACAACAGCATAACAAGTTCACGTAAACACAACTTAAATTACAGATTTCAAATAAAAAGTGGCGAAACCTTCTGAGCCATTGCAGAGCGCTTGTGAACTTGACGAGCCTCTTTCTTGCGCTTGCGCTCGAAGTGGTCGAGGCGGTAGCCATAGTCTCTTCGGTGACGCTCAATGTAATCCCCTTGCGGCTACAGTTACACAGAAACGGAATCAGAAAATACATACGAGGGATTTGGGAAAACGGAAAGAAGGAATAAGCGAAGTTGAAGAACGAACCATGGTTACGACGGCGACAGGGTTTTGGAATCAGAGAAAGGTTCAACAAAGAGAGAGAGATGCAGTGTCGCCCTAAGCTACCGGTGCTGCGAATATAATGGATATCAATAGTTGGGCTTACAACTGGACTGCGTCATAATTGGGCCGTATGCACCACTAAATAAACTTGACTCACAAGTTTCTGTACTAAAAAAATTTAAAATATTTAAACATATAATTGATGTTATTAAATTATTAAAAATTTAATTTAGTCCCTTAATTTTTAAAAATATGTACTATTATTTTTTTTCTAATTGAAACTAAACATATTAAATTTTTTTAGTAAAAATATGACAAAAAAAATTTTTGTTCTTTTTTTTTGTGACAAATGTATAAAAATAAATAAATAAAATAATGAAAGAAAAAAGGGTAAAAAAAACAAAAATCACATCCAACTCCTATAAGTGGAGATAAGGAGTTTTCAATGCATTCACAACCAGTAGCAACTGAAGAACAACATTTGATTCTTTAAGGATCGTTAAGGGAGTATTTGATGTTGAGTCCATTTTTTTTTTCAACTAGTTCGCATAATAGTTCCCTTGCAAAACATGTAAAGGAGAGAGAAGCTTCATGATCTACTCATCAATTCTCAGATATATGCAACCTCATTTGTGTAGTGATGTTGAGGATTTATACCCTCCTAAACAAGTTGTACTAGATAAAGAGAGTTTGACTAACACTTGAAATGAGAGAAATGTTTATCCCAACACAACTCTAACCCCTTAATAAGAGCCATAATTTAGCATGAATATTGTTGGACATGCCAAGACTTTCAAAGAATCCAAGTATGAAACAGTCATCCAAGTCTCACACCAAGCCCCCAAACCCAACATAGCCAGTGCACTGCCATTTGCATTTAGCTTTACCCAATGTGGAGTTAGTGCTTCCCAAACCACCAATTGTGGCACGGTATTTTGCTTGCTCTATAGGTTACCCTTTTCAAATGATATCTTGCATGCACTATGCTCCACGTACACCTTAGATATAAGGATAAGCAATGCTTCAAGCACATCATCAAATACCACCTTGTGTTTAAGACTTCTACATGACCCACAACATAATTGTATAACTATTCCGTGCAAGCCTATAAGCCCTTTCAACCATTCCATTGTAATCACATTATCCATTAGTGAAGAGGAGGAGACTAAACCCAATGAATGACAAAGTTATCAAATTAACCAACACAAATAAACAATGGTGAATTAACTCTATTACTTGATGATAATGAGGGTAAGTATCCACACTAATGATGTGTCACTGTAAAAAAGTCCTTCTTGTGGGGATTGAGTTTTGTCATACCTCCCATTGGAAAAACTAAATATTTGTTGAGAAAGGTAACTCCTAGATCCACTTCTAACTTCCTTATTCAATAGATGACATTGATGATTGAAGAAGCCAATGATAGACATTACTTACGATATATATATTCCTAACATATTCAAGCTCCAAATCTATACATCTAGAACTCCTTGCATAAGGTGCGATGTGAACGAATTGGTAGATTCATGGATGTTAGGTGAGATAATGTTAGCTAGTTCATTTAGTTTACCTCCCCAAACATTAGTTGTTGTTAGTTTAGAATGCTAATATGCATCCATAAAACGCGTGCTCCTAGAGGTTCCTTTGACATCCAAATATCAAACTATAAATTATTAGTGTCATCCCCAAGCTTTTAGCTTCCATGGATTCCTAGATCAACTTCCCCAACATAACCACATAATGTAATTGCACAATCCTAATAGCTAACCCATCATCTCTTTTGGATCTGGTTACTTTCTTCAATCCCACCAGATGAAGTTCGTGATCACTACTCCCCTTTCAAATAAAACTCCTTGCCTTCTTATCTAGGAAGTCTAAAATTTTTTGAGGAAGTCAATGTATTTGCATATGAGAAGATGGAATAACTGATAAGATTGCATTCACCAATGACACTCTACCAAGTTTGTCAAGTGTTCTCCTTTTCCAGGAAGCCAACTTAGTGTTTATAACTCTGTGTATAATACAAGCATACTATCAATTATAATAATTAGTTTTTAAATTATAATAATCAGTTTTTATTTGTCAGCTTTTGCATATCTGTTTTCCCTTTATTTAGGCTAATTGTTAGTGCTAAATTGGTGGAGTTTGTTCCCCTGATTCTTTCCAATTTACGTTATCAATTTGTATATTTATACTACTGTAACCCAATGACAAAATTGAATCAAAATTAATTCCAAACATTTTCCTATATGGTATGAGCCTAATACACGATCCTCTTCTTCTTTTTTTTTTCCAACACAGGACGCCGCTCCTTCCTTTCTTTTGCCTCCCATGGCCAACGAAAACTCTTCATCTATTAGCAACCCTCATGAGCCATCAAAACCCTTCATTTGCATCATCCTCAGCAGTGTCACCAAGCTTCTTCCCTCTAATTACCTCATCTGGAAACTTCAAGTTGAAGCTTTCCTCGATGGCTATGATCTTCTCAAATATCCAGATGGATCCTTTCCTGCGCCAACGACGACGATCTCCACCACCCTTGAACCTCCGGTGACAACTCCAAATCCTGCTTACCAAACCTGGCGTCGACAGGACCGTCTTATATACGGTGCTCTCCTCACCACACTCTCTCCTGAAGTGGCATCCCTGGTGTCTCAAACAAAGACATCACATGATCTGTGGACTCTTCTACAGCACACCTATGCCAAGGCATCCCGCAGCCACCTCAAGCAGTTAAAGGAGCGTCTCCACACGGCATCCAAAGGTACCCAATCCATCACCACCTACATGCATTCTCTGAAGCAAACTGCAGATCTCCTTGCCTCCCTTGGCTCTCCTGTCTCCGTTGAAGACATGACTGACCATGTCTTGCGTGGTCTCGACGACGGCTACAGAGCTGTCATTGACAGCGTCAATGCAAGGGACACTGCCATTCTTTTTTATGACCTCCTCGAGAAGCTTCTCATTCAAGAACTCTCCCTTGTTGCTGCTCAACGGCAGGTTCCTGCTCCCATGACAGCCTTGAATGCACAGGCACGACCCAACCATTCCGACAAAACTCGATCTGGGCAATTCTCTGCATCCTCCACTTCACGCCCTAGCAATCGCAAACCGTTTCTTGGTCGCTGTCAGTGGTGCAATGTCAAGGGTCATGTTCTGTCTCAGTGTCACACCTTCAAGCAGCAGCACCCTGGTGTCCCGCCACCTCCTCGTTACTCTTCTGCTAACCCTGGACAGGTTCAGGTCCATACTGCATCTGCTGGCACCTCTCAATCTAATTTTCTGGTTGACAGTGGAGCGACGCATCACGTCACCAATGATCTTGCCAATCTAGCGCTGCATCATCCGTACACGGGTCCAGACTCACTGTTTATGGGTAACGGTTCAGGTTTAAACATCTCTCATTCTGGAACACTTTTACTTAATGATTTATCCCTCTCAAATACTTTGTGCGTTCCTTCCATGCAACAGAAAATCCTTTCTGTCTCTCAGCTTACCAAACAAACTAACTCTGCTGTTGTTTTCTTGCCAAACTCTTTTCATGTGAAGAACTTGCAGACGGGTCAAACAACCCATAAAGGCTCATGTGTGGATGGACTCTATCTCTGGCTAGCCAACTCCCCGTCCGTCCACTCTGTCTGCACAGACTCCTCTGCTTCATGGCACCATAGACTTGGGCATCCCTCCTCTTCTATCTTCACATTCATTCAGCAGCATTTTTCTTTGGGTTCAAATAAATTCCAGCAATCAGATTGTAACTCATGTCAAATTAGCAAAAGTCATAAACTTCCTTTCCATGAATCCACTCTTAAATCATGTTATCCTTTGGAAATAATTTTCTCTGATGTATGGACTTCCCCTGTTTTATCAATTGATGGTCTTCGCTATTATTGCATGTTTGTTGATCATTTTACTCGCTATATTTGGCTATATCCAATAAAACGCAAATCTGATGTGCAAACTCTATTTCCCAAATTTAAATCGCTTGTTGAAAATTTCTTTCATCACAACATCAAAATTCTTTACACGGATAATGGTGGTGAATATATTGGTCTTCGTTCTTTTTTAAGCACTCATGGAATAAGTCATTACACCACCCCACCTCATACACCTGAACACAATGGAATTTCTGAACGTCGGAATTGGCACATTGCCGAAACTGGTCTCTCTCTTCTCCATCACTCGGGTTTGCCCCTCACATATTGGCCTCACGCCATGACAACAGTTGCCTATCTCATCAATCGACTCCCAACACCAATTCTTGGGTACCACTCACCCTATTCCAAATTACTCAAAATTAGCCCGGATTATCATAAGTTAAAGTGTTTTGGTTGTTTGTGTTTTCCTTGGATTAAACCATATGCTAACCATAAACTTGCACCAAAGTCTGCTATGTGTGTTTTTGTAGGTTACTCGGCTGATCAACATGCATACTTGTGTCTCGATCCAAAAACTGGAAGGATCTACACCTCTCGCCATGTCAAGTTCGTTGAATCTGAATTCCCGTACAGCTCCCTAGTCCCTCAACCTAGTCCGAGTGCTGAGCAACAACAAGGCCCACTACATCTCTCCATACTTCATCCCATAAACCAACCCATGCTCAGTACCACTCTACACCCACCGACGGAGGTCTCGGCTGCCCCTTCATCTTCACCCTTCACCAACTCCCCCACTCCAGCCCCACCCTCCACTGGCCACTCCGAGTTCCCTACCTCACCTCCAACCTCAACACCATCCCCACAATGTTCTGTGCCACCATCTCAACCCGCTTTTAACCCTCACAGGAGACCCCAACCCGATGGGGGTGGCATCATCACCCGGTCTAAAAACAACATTGTCAAGCCTCTCAAGAAGCTTAACCTCCATGTCCAACCCTCTCTTCCACTCGAACCCAGCACCATCACCCAAGCTCTTCGCGACCCTGATTGGCGCTCAGCTATGCAAGCTGAGTTTGACGCCTTACACCGCAACAGCACTTGGGAACTCGTCAGCCGGTCCTCTGCTCCAAATTTGGTTGGCTGTAAATGGATTTTTCGAATCAAACGACACCCAGATGGTTCGATTGATCGATATAAAGCTCGCCTAGTCGCCAAAGGTTTTCACCAACGCCCTGGTTGGGACTATACAGAGACATTCAGTCCAGTTGTTAAACCGGTCACCATTCGCATTGTCCTCACACTTGCAGTTCATCAACGCTGGTCCATCCGTCAACTTGATGTCAACAATGCGTTTCTTCAAGGGACGCTCAAAGAGGACGTATTCATGCTCCAGCCCCCTGGTTTTGTCGACAAAAGGTTCCCTGATCATGTTTGTCGCCTCAAAAAGGCAATCTATGGGCTAAAGCAAGCACCCCGTGCCTGGTACACCGCACTTCGCGCATTTCTCCTTTCTCTTGGCTTTGTCAATTCAACTGCAGATGCCTCTCTCTTCATCTACCAGAAATCAGGTTCCACACTATATTTATTAGTATATGTTGATGATATCATTGTCACTGGGAGTTCCCATATAGAGCTGTCCAACCTTATTTCCACCCTTGCTGCTCGGTTTTCGCTGAAAGACCTTGGTTGTCTTACCTATTTCTTGGGCGTTGAAGTAATTCCTTCGGCTACAGGACTCTTTCTTTCGTAAAGGAAATACATCACTGATCTAATCCATAAATCAGGCATGGCTAACACCAAATCAGCATCCACTCCCTTGTCTGCCAGTGCTCCATTACTCAAGGATTCCGGTGATCTCCTATCTTCCCCAACTGAGTATCGTGCACTCGTGGGAAGTCTACAATACTTAAGTATTACTCGCCCAGACATCGCCTTCAGCACCAACAAACTTGCGCAGTTCATGCAACACCCCAGAACAGCGCATTAGTCTGCTCTCAAACGGGTGCTTCGTTATTTGGCAGGCTCTTGTGACAAAGGCATCTTCATCTCGGAAACCGCTCCGCTAACCTTTCATGCTTACTCAGATGCAGATTGGGCAGGTGATAAGGATGATTATATCTCCACCACTGGTTACTTGTTGTATCTCGGTAGCACTCCCATCTCTTGGAGCTCCCGAAAACAACGCTCTATTGCTCGCTCCTCGACCGAAGCAGAATACAAAGCCTTGGTTGACACGGCCAGTGAGCTTCTATGGGTTCTATCCTTGTTCACTGAACTTGGTCACATGCCCACAGCCAATCCGGTTATCTATTGTGACAATCTTGGTGCCACAACTCTCAGCGCTAATCCTGTTTTCCACTCTCGGATGAAACATATAGCCTTAGCCTATCATTTTGTTCGCGAAAATGTTCAAAAAGGCAAGTTTCGGGTGTCTTTTGTGTCTACTGATGATCAACTTGCTGATATACTCACAAAGCCTTTGCTTCACCCTCGGTTTGATTCATTACTGTCCAAGTTGCGTCTCTCTTCCAGACCGTCCAACTTGCGGGAGGATATCAATTATAATAATTAGTTTTTAAATTATAATAATCAGTTTTTATTTGTCAGCTTTTGCATATCTGCTTTCCCTTTATTTAGGCTAATTGTTAGTGCTAAATTGGTGGAGTTTGTACCCCTGATTCTTTCCAATTTACGTTATCAATTTGTATATTTATACTACTGTAACCCAATGACAAAATTGAATCAAAATTAAT
Organism: Cajanus cajan; assembly: GCF_000230855.2. NCBI lineage: Eukaryota > Viridiplantae > Streptophyta > Magnoliopsida > Fabales > Fabaceae > Cajanus > Cajanus cajan. The sequence goes on from NC_138519.1 coordinate 2,725,325, forward strand.
TCCAAACATTTTCCTATACATACTTCTTCCTTTTACCATAATCGATAAAAATAGGGAACACCAAATACTTTATCTAGGTTTTGTGTGAACGTGATATTTGTAATAGAGAGAATCTTATCTCTCTTTGTGGGTTATGCACTTGATGCATAAACCTGAGATTTCTCCAAACTAACTTTTAAATCAAGCATAGTATACAATTTTCTAAGAACCATAAGCCTGAGATTTTTCCAAACTAACTTTTAAATAAGATATAGTATAAAACCCCCTAAAAACCTTTGACATAATTCTCACTTGGGAAGGTTTTGCATGCACAAATAGTAGCACATTAACAAAAAATAAATATGAAATTGTTGAGCCTTTATTTTATATATGATCGGACATCCAACAACCTTTACGAACCTCTATAGATATAATTTGACCCAAACATTCCATTTAGAGAAGAAAAAGGTGGGGAAAATTGGGTCCCCTTGACATTTTATAAAAATAAAAAACAATGTAAATTTTTGTTTGAAGAATGAAAAATAAAAAATAAAAAATAACAATAATTAAAATTAAAATTTATTTATTTTTAAAGGACTAAAACATATTTAAATTAATACATTTTTATTTTTTCAATGATACTTAATTGTTCTTAATTCTCTTTAAAATAATTTTTGAATTAATGAAACAAATAGAATAAATTTATCCTGTTTTATCAACTAATAATTACATAATATATTCACATTGAATACTTTTTTTTTTTTACATTAATATTCTAATACTTAATCCTAAATTAATCTATTTTAACCGTAAGATAAATAAAGTTTGATTAAGATTACTACGAACAAAAATCAAATTCAAACAATTTATTATTAAATTCAACACGAAATGAAATCCGTATTATTATCATTGAATACCATCCTCTTCAAATTTCAAATATTGTATACCATATCTTGGAATGCTTGCATGATCTAGGAAACAATGACTTATAACCTTTCGAGTATAATTTTTATGTACGGGTTATGTAAAAAAGCCACTACATCATTTAAATTTAAGGTAAAAAAAAAGTCATTTAAAATATTAACAATCAATTAAAAAAATAAAATTATTCTAATAATAGTAGAAAAATGAAAAATTAAATTAGGGAGATTCTTGCATGGTTTACCAATAATATAACTCCACGTGTCCTTTCTTGACGGCAAAATAAGGTTCAGACAGAGTTTTCGTCACTCTCGAAACTTTCCCCCTCTCCGTGACCCTTCTTTCAGGTAACAACATCCTTCTCTATTTGCTTCTCACTCTCCAATTTTAATTTGTTTTCACTTTTCACAAAATAACTGGAATTAGGGTTTCTATTTTTATTTTTCTACTATTTATTCTGTGTCCTTTTGCCAATTAATCTGATTATCGATTATTCTCTTTTGTTGGATGCGCTGAAACTGAAAGTTTTCAGTAAGGTTTTCATGTTCTGACATTTCTTTTTGGGTAAATTTTTTAGGCTTGCGTGGGTGATATTTCGCTGTTGTTTGAAGTTTTATGTTTTTTTAGTGTTCCTATAATTCCATAGCGGCTATAATGTTAATGTTAAATGTTTATCATTCGGCGAGACCAAAAACTGGTTTTGTTTAGACTTTAGGGGGTTGCAATAAAAACTTTTCCACTGAAACGGAAATTTCCTATTCGGGCTTCATGATCATCAATTACACTCGCATTTTCTTTCTTTCCCTTTCTCTTGATTTAGTTGGTATCGTTTTCTTAACTTCTGTTGAATCAAAATTGATGAATTCGTTTGGCTTTCTGAAAAATAGTGATATGTTTGTTCAGATTGGCAAGGGTAGTTAGTTATTTGCAATGATAGAAGGTGGTAGAGTCCGGCTGAAGACATGGCAGCAGGCAGCTGTGGCGTTGGGTTCGGCTGTTGGGGCATTGTTGGACCCTCGAAGAGCGGATTTGATAGCGGCTCTTGGTGAGACAACTGGAAAGCCTGCTTTTGAGAGAGTTCTTCAGAGGATGAAGAGTTGTCCTGAAGGGAGGGTGGGTCAGTTATATTTTGTTTTACCCTTATTTGTTTTTGGTTAATGTGGATATACTCCTTGTTCATGTGGTGGTTTTTAATGTTGAGTGCCCTTTATTTAATTCAATTTTTACTGGATGCTGTGTGGCAAACAACAACTATAGTTTATTTATTTTGGGGTATCAAATAGTTTGAGATGAGAGAATGGTTGGTCCCCGGCCATACTTACAGATAAAAGTAATTATATATAATTTTCACTGAATGATTATGGCTGTGATTGACATGACATTTGAGAAGTTTATAAGATCCTTTGACCAACTTATATGCTAGTTTGACTAAAATAAGTTTATTTGGTAAGAGAGCTTATTTTAGGGAGTTTATAACTTATTTCCATAAGGTAATTGAAATTGTTTGTAGCTTATGAGTTCTTAGCTGTTTTTTTCTCATTTCATTTTATCCTCGTCAATTTACTTGAAATCCTTTTTAATTTTGAAACCATTTTGCCAACACGTTATTCTCTCACTCTCATTGTCAAATAAGTAATTGTCATTTTATATTAATCAATCAAGTTATCAACTAATCTTAACAAACACTTTTAATTTAATCAATTGACTTATAAGTTTTCAATTTGTTTATAAGCTTTTAGTCAACTTATAAGCTAATTTTACCAAACACATCTTATATGTTATGACATTTTTACTTTGCCTGTTGAAAAATACAATTATATGTCAGAAAAAAACCAATTAATTTTTTTTTTGTAATCCTGATTGTAGGCTGTACTATTGGAGCGCCCTCGTGTTGTTTCTGCAAAAGTAGGACATGCTTGGGACATGCCAACAAATACATTTGGTGCTGCCTATGCTAGGTTTATGGGATCTAGGAACTTTTCACCAGATGATCGGCCTCCTGTGCGGTTCATGGACACTGATGAACTGGCTTATGTAACCATGCGGGCTCGTGAAGTGCATGACTTCTGGCATACCCTTTTTGACCTTCCTACTAACTTGATTGGGGAGACAGCACTGAAGGTTATTGAGTTTGAGCAGATGCACCTTCCTATGTGCCTGTTGTCCGTTGTAGGTGGTACGGCTAGATTCAGTGATAAGCAGAGAAAGTTGTTTTATCAGCACTACTTCCCCTGGGCCATTCGTGCTGGCATGCGGTGCACTGATCTGATGTGTGTATATTATGAGCGGCATTTTCATGAAGACTTGGAAGATGTTCGCAGGAAATTGCAAATTATTCCTGCTCCCATTGTTCCTTAACACTATGTCTTTGGACCTGATAATTTTTATTTAGTTTTCTTGGCGATAGTAGTGTGCTAGAGGTTTTTTAGCAATCACAATTTTGGAATAAAATTAAAATCGTTGTACAAGCTCTGCCTCTGATATTTAGTCAATGAGCTTTGTATAAGTTGGATTTTATTATATGATCAGTAAAATAGACTTATAAACCCATCTATTTTTACCGCATATCCTGTTATTTAGTTTTATCCTGCATGTCTGCTTTAGTGATTCATCAATCCATATGATAGTGGGTTTGTAATCACTGGATTTATTTATCTTACCGGTTAGGGGTGTGCGTAAGCCACTCGTGAACAACAATTAATCCACAAATAATCAAACTTGAAAGAATTTACTAACCAAACCATATTTTTCAAAACAGTTCAGCTATATGAACCGATTTACTAAAGTAATTTTCGAAAAAGTTCAGTTTAGCCATATTAACCCAAATTCTATATATGATTAAGTGTAAAAGTTTTAATGATTAAAAGAGGAATTATTTATTGTTACTGGATGAAAACTATGGCACGTTTCTGATGTTGCACTACACTGAAATTTGTGTTTCATCTCTCGCTTATGTTAATGTGTGAATTTGGGATGACGAGCATCTGGTTTTATGCAAGAGGAAACCTGATTGTTGGTAAGCTGTTTGAGATTGAAATACATAAGCACTGTTTTTGATGTGTGCACAGTCGTGTTTACTTATCGCAATATCCGTGTTTGCTTCGTGAGTTAAGGGCACAGGCACACTGTAGCTTATAATTCCTCTCTCTCTCTCTCCTTCAGCTGTAATGCTGTATATCATGCAGATGGAATTGGATGTGTCGAGCCTTCAATGAATACTAGTTAGATGATTCGCTATTGAGAATTTATCTTGGTCTCATTTATTTTGTTTGCAAGAATTTTAAGTAAAAAAAATCGGAAATTGGGTCATATCTTGCAAAATTCGGATTCATGCCTATCTCATTATTGGAAACTTATCTGTTTTGTATATCAAGCTATCAATTTCATTACTTTATATTGGATAGAAACAGATGAAGGTTATTACCTTGTGTTAGATTGACATTGACTTGTCGCTTGACTTGTCAAATTGCTTTAGCATTTGACAAGTCAATTTGCCCATTCTATCATTTTTATTAATTAACCCCTGTTAAAAGATATTCTGAAGATCAGTTTTGGGTTGACTCGTGAATATTGCTAAAAGCCATAGATTGCAGTATCTTTACTGGTTTAGGAAATTTTGTTAAATTTCATGTCAATATAATTTTGCTAACAATTAACCGCAGGGGGAGTGTGTGTGTGTAAACTCTGTATTCATATTGCATTTTTTCATAACGAAAAAATATGGACTAAAGTAAGCCAAACTATTTTTTTTTCCTTAAAATATATAAGTTGCTAATTGTTTGGAGTGCAACTTAGATATTTGAAGGGATCATGGCATTATGCTCTCCTATAATTTATGGTGCTTTTTATTGCTGCAAGCTATTATTGTTAGATTTTATATTAGATTCTGTACAATAACAATCATGAAATGAATGATAATGTCAATTGGATAAAAGCATCAACAGTATGAGAGTTTTCAGATGAGCATGACAGAAGAATATGAGGACGGCCTATATTTCCGAGGCTTGTCGTATGGATTTTGTCTCTAGTCATTTTCGAATCACAATTTGGGAAGTTTCTTTCGGTTGCAAATTTCATTGGGCCAGAGATGAAAACAAAGAGTGAAAGCAAAAGGCTACGAAGGAAACGAAGACTGACAATGGACCAACTAAAAAGACTGACTATATAAACACAAGAAAACACATTTTGGTTAAAAGGAAAATCGAACATTGACTATAATAATTTGCATTTTATTCCATCACTAATTATACAGAAAATTCATCTTTGATAGCCCCATTTTGCTCAACTTTGGGAGTAAGAATGACTGATCAAAACTTCTAATTAGAACTACACCTAGAGCTGTCAAAATGGGTTTGGCCCGATGAGCCAACCCGGCTCACCACGGGTTCGAGCCGGGTTGGGTTGAAAAAAATTTAAAAATTTTAACACGGGTCAAATTTGAACCCGGCTCACTAACAACCGGGTGAGCCGGGCTGGCCCACCAATCCGTGATTAAATTTTTTTTTTGAAACAATACAATAATTATTGGGCCATGGTGCAGTCCAACATGAGACAATAATAATTTAATGTTGGATTGTGATTTGTAATTTTTATGATTTTTGATCGTATTTGAAGTTTAAGATGATTTTGGATTATATTTATCTATTTGAGATTATTCAAATTTGATTTGATTGTATTTAAAATTATCATTTAATGTTTGGGAGAAATGATTCATTTATGGATATCTTAATTAAGAATCTCAGATTTTTAAAACAAGTTTAAAATTTTGGGCTTTAATTATATATTAAGAAAAGAAAAATGAAAAAAATTATTTCTTTTTAAAGATGAGTGAACCTTAACCCACTAACCCGTGGTAGGCCGGACCGGGTTTGATTTTTTTGAGCTCACTTATAAATGAATCGAGTTGAATTGACCTACCAAATGGCCAACCCATGATAAGCCGGGCCAGGCCGGGCCGGGTAGCTACACCAATTCCAGACGTGTACTAAGTTGACGAGGACTTGGACTTTTTATATCGCTATTCCTGAAACTTCTTTGACTTGACTTTGATTAGGGCAAATTAAATTTGCAACATATGAAATTATGGTAAATACAAACTAGATTATTTTTTTAAATAAAAAAATACTACAGTTGACTTAGTGATGAGAGGTTAGTATAATATGTAATATCATAAATTTTAACCTTAGTATGATTATATATTATATATATGTGCTTCTGAAATTAAATAACTTTTGTATTATTTTATTTTATTTTATTTTTATTTTTTACTTTTTAACATGCACATCACTTTACATGACTGGAGGTTATAGAATAAGAATAAATGTTAAAAAATTCGAACGCGTCTAACTACAATCTAATAATAAAAATTTTAAAAATATGAAAAGATGTGTATAGAAATATTATTAATCTAAAAACATAAATATCATAGCTTTTCCATTGGATAGCTTTAATCTTTTTTTTTTTTGGCAAAACGAAAAATATTTACTTTAATGTCATAAAGTTTATGAAAAAATTGTAGACACTATCCATTGTGCAATTATTAGAGTAACGGAATATTTTATTTTTAAAAACTTCGCAAGATTAACATGCATTTAAATACGTGGCGTTATATGATAAGCTGATTATATATTTCCACAAATAAAAATATCGGTTTTCTTTACCCATGAGTATTGTTTGATATTTACCTTTCTGTACATATTCAATACCGTATCATGGATTTGAAAGTTTGCATTATTCATTGAACAAACCAAGGAAAAAAAAAATGGAGCTTTGCTGCCCTCTTATTAAAAAAATAATAATTTTTTAAGGGAAAAATAGTTTTTTTTAAAAAATTTCTTATCTATACTCTCACAACTTTTTTTTTTTTTTTTATAAAAAAAGTACTACTTGGCTTGAAATAATAAATCAACAACTTGATATTCATGCAATTTTTTAACGTTATAACCATGAAAATTTTCTTTAATATTAAAAGTTGATTTATCACACAACACTAACAAAAGTCATTGTGAACTCACCAATTATAGATATCCATCCACATAGTGATGTAAAAAACCGTGTACATAATGATAGAATTATCATTTTCGATGAAGCAAGATCAGAACACAAACCATTTAAACAAAAAGGGAAATAAGAATAATAAAAAAAATGGGGAAGAAAGCATTGGAAGTGGAAAATCACAGACAGCACACCAACGTTGATGAAAAAGAAGTGAAAAGAAAAGTCAATTAATTCACGGGTTCACACATGCGTGTCCGCTTGAAAAGCCTCATACTCATACCCCTCTCTATTTCTCTCTCTATGTCTTCAAACTCAAGTGCATAAGCCTCAAAGTTAGCTCCTTTTCCACTCTGAATCACCCTATTTATATTGGGTCTCTCCTCTTTCATCTTCGCAGTTTTGTTTTTGAATTGAATTTGAATTGAATTGAGAAGAGGTAACAGACACAACATAAGACATGTCTTCTGTTGAGTCAGCTGAACACAACAACATCAGAGGGATACCAACTCATGGTGGACGCTACATTCAGTACAATATCTATGGTAACCTCTTTGAAGTTTCCAGAAAGTATGTCCCTCCTATTCGTCCTGTGGGGAGAGGTGCTTATGGTATTGTTTGGTAAGTCAAAAAGTCTCTTTTTTTTTTTTGGGGGGGGGGGGGGGGGGGGGGGTGTTGTGGTTTATTATTATTATTATTATTATTATTATTATTTTTGCTGAATTTATTAGCATTTGTTTTGTTTTTGTTGCTTTTTGTGTAAAGGGGTGTCCTTGCTTTGAGCTGACTTAAGGAGCAAGGGCTAGTTTTTGCTACTGATCTAACCCCTTTTGTTAAGATTTTTTTTTTTTAATTTTGTCGTTTTTTGCTTTAGTTAATGTTTGGTCTGTTTGTTGAGTGAATGGAGATTGAATTGGTTATTTTGGTTTGATGATGATGAAGACCCTTTCTGAGCTGTAACTGTTGTATTATTTCTTAGTTGCTTTTAATATATATGATAATTACCAATTTGCCATGTCTTGATGGGATTCATGAGCTGAATTTTACGCCTTAGATATTGTTGTTGTAGATTTTAAAATGTTGTCCAAGTGCCATAGACTTTCATATCTATTCCAATTTTGTTTCTGTTGTCCATGTGTTGATTGATACCACGATTCTGCTTGAGTCAAAGTGGAAAATGAGATGGGAATCTGGGATAATTCCTCTGGTATCTCTGTGTGCTCAGGTGATATTGGTGCTGTTAATAGCATAGTTTTTGGTATTTTAAAACTCAATTACGGGGGAGTACAATCAATGTATATGTTGTGGATGGTATATTAAAATCTGGGGTTTCATTAGGTGTTCACTTTTGTCATCCATGGGACATAGATTTTCTGTTATCAATGGTGTGAGGAACATTATTATTATTTTGTTTCATTCAGTGCTGCTGTAAATGCGGAGACGGGCGAGGAAGTCGCCATTAAGAAGGTTGGCAATGCATTTGACAACAGAATAGATGCCAAAAGGACCTTACGTGAAATTAAGCTTCTTCGGCACATGGACCATGCAAATGTAAGTTTGGTACCTTTTTTCATGCACTCTGACATCTACACCTTGTTTTGCTCAATGTTATCATTTATTTTCATCTGAGGCAATGAATTTTCCTATTTGGCCTATTATTTCTTCATTTCTTTGTTTCTTTCCCTATTTTCTGTTGCATCTGTAAATGCTTTGATCTGTAATAATGTAATTTTGCTTATTGAACAAATGACATAGTGCAACATCCTGCGGTGTGATGCACAATTATGGTTTTTTGTTTATTATACAAGATATTTGTTTTTTGATGTGTAGATTTGTGCTCTGTTGGGCTTAAAATTTAACATGCTAAGCAACCTACTCAATGCTAATGTCTATCTCCATATTCTCACAATCCCAATTTAGCATAGTCAAACATGTTTTTGAATAGCCTATCGGAAAAGGATTTTTTTTTTTTTTGTTGTTGAATAAAGTAAAATATATCATAAAACATATCACATTGTGTTTTTTGAGTAGGACTTTCATGATATTATTGCTCAAATTCAAATATGTTGTTTGTGCTCGAAAGCAGATTGTGATTAGCTTTATATGACAAATTTCCGTTATTAAAGTCAGATTATGGTAAATCTTTTTGTCTTAGTGATAGAAAATATTGATCTACTTGTTAGTAAATCTCTTGCTATACTTGTCTCTGATTCATGAAAGGTGCTTGATTGGATATTCCTCATTAGATTTTGATTTTAAAATCTTCATTAGCATTCAACTCGCAAAGTGGCTGACAATTTACTTATCAATTATTTCTCTAATGTAGATTATGTCCATTAAAGATATTATACGACCTCCACAGAAGGAAAACTTCAATGATGTATACATGGTTTCTGAGTTAATGGACACGGATCTGCATCAAATAATACGTTCCAATCAACCATTGACTGATGATCATTGTCGGGTTAGCACTTTAACTACTTTTAGCATGTGACTTTTAATATACCTAGTTGAAAGACTTTATATAAAGCACCGATACTTCAATTTGCTTCACGTATCCGTATCCGATACGTATTCGACACGATACTCTTGGATACTTCACCGATACTTGTCAATGAAGTATCCTAACTTTTGAAAATATTATGAAAATCTTATTCAATCCCGATACTTTCAGATACTTCACCGATACTTATTGGTGATATGTATCGATAAAGTGTTCAAATTTTGAAAAATTATGAAATATCCATTGCAACTAAATAAGATATATAAACATTTTTAATATAAAAACATAGAAATATTGGTCCTTGATAAACTGTAAATGAAAATTGTCTTCTACATAGATAATTTTAAGAAATGAATGAAATTTGTAATATTATTTCTATTTGTAAATAATAAAAAGTAATTTATGATGAAATGGTTTATGATTATTTTTAGTAATGTACAATAAGTATGTTTTTAATTTGGATTTGCAAAATAGCAATTATATATTTAATGTTTATGAATTTTGATCAAAATTACAAGTACACAATTATTATATTGTATGAACATTGATATATATAACGACACGTATCTTACAAGTATCGTATCCTATATATTTTAAAATAATCGTATCGCCGTATCAGATACGTGTCGTATCCGATACACGTATTGTATCGGTGCATCATATTATAGCTAACGACTTGGTTAATGTATTCTCCTTTGGTAGTATTGTTGCACAAACTAAAGATAAAAGCAAAAATAATGGGATTGAGTATATATGATTAGTATACATCTCAGTGGTCTCAAGTGTGCAGTATTTCACACTTGTCATGCAGTTCCATCTGAGTTTGATAGGCATGTCTTTCACCTTTACTGGCAATCTAAAATAGTGTTTTGCATGCAGTTTTGCAACAGCAACAATAGTGTATAATATGAATTGGCATTGCTCTTACTTTCTGCAAAGTTTTACTTCCAAAATCATGTCAATGGTGTAAATAAATTTATCCACTGTGTCACTACAATGATACATATCTTCTGTTAGTCAGGATTTGAACAATCACTTTTGGCTTACTGCATTACTCCTTTTCCTTTGTATTTAAAGTTTATATAGTAGTGACTCTCTAAAGTGTTGACCTAATATTAACTTTTGACTTAAATTTTTTTTTAATTGTTACAAAATAAGTTTTGATTTTAGTTCCTATAAAATTTCTGTGTTTCAACTCACTAAAATTTAGAACTATTTTTTTTAGTTCTTATTATTGTGTAATCATTTTTAACTACTTATTTGTTTATTAAAAGGTTAACTATGCAGCTATGGTATTATCCACAACTGTTAGTATATCATGTTTATTAAACATGTGAGACAACTTCTAGAATTTTTTATAGGTCCTTAAAATAAATTTTATTTATCTACCTTAAAATAATTAGGGATCAAAAATAGTGATTTTATATTTTAGATGGATGGAAATGAAAAAAAAATATTTTGAAGGGACCAAGACCCAATTTACTCATTTTAGAAGGACTAAAAACAAGTTTACAAATTTTAGAAGGATGAAAGGCAAAGAAAAAAATTTATAGGGACCAAAATCAAAACTCCCTCATTTTTCAAGGATTTAAAAACATATTTAAGCCTTAACTTATATTTGAGAAATTCTTTGCATACACACATTTTCTACCTTGTTTTTTGTTCTTAATTCTTGTTACATCATTCCATTGTTATTAATAAAATTCAATCATTAGAAGGATTATGCTTTGGGTATCATCGATGTTAATATTTATGAACAAAACTTTGTTCTCCAGTTATTTGGAAAACAAACATAATATCAATGTGTGCTGAATTTGTATAGTGTTGTTCACATCCTCTACAACAGACAATTTAAAATATTTTAATATGAACTGGCTTTACAATTTACGTATATACCTTGGACTTTACTCAGTAATTTTAGTCTTTTTGTTTGGAATTAAATTGATAAGTGTCATTCATGGATTCGTGTATCAACTAACTAGAGATAAAATGTAATTATACTTGGGAACATCCTAAAGAGCCTGGAACTTTGGAGACCAGATGAAGCTCAGTTTGTGTACTAGGTGAAGTTGGTCTTCTATCTCACTTGTGGGGTCCACACCATCTTTTACACTGCATGCACTTCTTGTGGTCTACAAGGCTTCAGGCTTTGTAGCATAATTCTTATATTTTCTTTCTTACAGGCACTCATAACATTGTTTTTTCTCCCAGTATTTTATGTATCAATTGTTACGAGGGCTCAAATATGTACATTCAGCAAATGTTTTGCACCGTGACTTAAAGCCTAGCAATTTGCTATTGAATGCCAATTGTGACCTTAAGATTGCAGACTTTGGTCTTGCTAGAACTACATCTGAAACTGATTTTATGACTGAGTATGTGGTCACTCGATGGTACCGAGCTCCCGAATTGCTTCTTAATTGTTCAGAATATACAGCAGCCATTGATATATGGTCTGTTGGTTGCATACTTGGTGAAATCATAACAAGACAACCGCTCTTTCCTGGCAAAGATTATGTTCATCAGCTGAGACTGATCACAGAGGTATTAACTTAATATCAGACTCCTGAATTTCTCACACAAATCTACTGAGACCAGTTATGTTCCTGTCTATTTGTATTTATTTTCCTCCTTTTGGGTGTCAAGTTTACTAAAATGCTTTTTAACTTTAGGGTTATTAGCAATTTAACATCAATATGACCTCTTGTTAATCTTGCCACTTCAAGAGTCAGAAATATATTTCCTAATGAAGGGGGTAAATGTAAATGGGAATGATGTTTCCTTCCGAAAGGAGGATGTTTAAATTTTAATGGAACTAGATATTTGGAGATTTACTAGAGTAAGAGATGCAGAAGACTTTGAATTCTCGTTCATATGCACCTTGTAGTGCTGGACAGTTGAAGCCATGGAATTCAATTGATCTAAATTATGGAATTGATGAGAGAATTAAGGATATAAAAGGCTCACTTAGGATATGCAGGGAAGAGCTGTCTTGCAAGGGAAAAGATGAGGATTCAAGGGTCAATAAGTGCTATAAAAAATGTCTCGTTGGTGAGGAATTGGGGTTTGATTTAATTTGGGTAAAATTCAATGAAAAACCATTTATGGTTTTGAAGGGTTGAAGTTTTTAATGATGTCTGCCAAATGATTCAGGTCTGGTGGCATATGAAAAAAATTTAAAAAAAAAATAGATATGAAAAGAAAGTAAGAAGCTGTGCACCACTCCTTGTGTCACTTAAACATCATGCCCAAGAGAGAGATGCATCACATTAGTTAAATTTTGCATCTTTATCCTTTTGTGTTGTCTTATGGATGTTACAACTTGTATCAGTGTCTAAATGGAAAACTACGAACTTGAGTCCATTTTTGAAGTTTAAAAAAATTAAGTACTTAGTTTTTATTTAGGAAAAAATTTAGATACAATTTCATAGATATAGTTAGTGTTATTCTCCAATCAGAATAGAAGTTTTATTTCGATAATATGCATTTACTTTTAATGCATGTCTCATCTCAATAATATGCATTTATGCATATTACTTAGGTAAAACTTCAATTATATTAGAGAACTACACCAACCATACCTAAGAAATTGTATCTAAGTTTTGTCCATTTATTTATGGGACATGATGTGTGGTCCATGGCATACAATTATCTCTCTAGAAGACCATATCATATTAGTATGGAAAGCATCAAATCAATATTTGCTCGCTCTATGACTCTACTTTTGCCCCCTTGGTTTCTTTTTACTATTTTGGGAACATAGAAAAACTATATATGTGAGAAATGACAGTTAATTAAATTAATAATACTTACATGGTCATTGACTAATTGTGTGGTAGCTTGCTGCCAACCCACATTTGCAAGCAATAGATTCAGATTATGGGGTTTCCTGGTGGAATGCAAATTCTCAATATTTGATTTTCAAATCTCCTTTTGATTTAAAATTAACTACAGCATGACAAATTTCCTTTCTTTCAAAAAGCTGATAGGATCACCTGATGATGCCAGCCTTGGATTTCTACGAAGTGATAACGCTCGTAGATATGTAAATCAGCTTCCTCAATATCCAAAGCAAAACTTTTCTGCTAGATTTCCCAACATGTCTCCTGGTGCAGTTGATTTGCTAGAGAAGATGCTAATCTTTGATCCAAACAGGCGTATTACAGGTAAAACAGCATGCATAACTTTTTTTCCCAGTTTTATTGAATAGGTACAATTTATTATTCGTGGAGCTGTATATTAATTGGAATGATATGGGGACAGCTATTGATGTGAAAGATAAGTTATGACAACTAACAACTTAAGCACCAACTAAAAATTTGCTATAATTTTTTTTCTAATTTTGTTTTGAAGTCACCCTTAGTAAGTCTGTATACTATATAGTGTTTACCTTGGGCTCCAATGGTTTCTTAGTTTAGGACAACCCGATCAATGACAAGTTTGTTTTTGGTTAATTAGTGTGTCCTGTGGGACTTGAGTCCCTCATTGGAAGTATGAAATTCTACTATGGGTTTTCTGAGACCTTAGGCTCTGCTACTACAATAACTAGCTTTTGTAGTGTGGTTCCTCCCAAAGTTCTTATCATAACATTAGTGTAAAGTCCAACCGGTTTTGTGAATTCATTAAAACTCTAATCTTTTCTCAGGTTTCTTCATGATATATATGTGATTTTTTAGCTTTAATAAATAAAATTTTGACAGTCATCTTATTTATTAATATGATGAGTTGATACGTGATTTTTCAAGTCATTGCGAAATATTTATTGATTTTGATGATAATTAATTGATACCGTGATTTCTTATTGAAATGTGTGTATAAATATTTTACTCTTGTATAAATTACGGAGAAAAAAAAGATATGCGCTGATATTATGAGTCCTTTTATGTTGTCATCCCATCATATTGTTGACTTTAATAATAATTACACTAAAAGTCACATTAAAGCTTATTTTTAATTGGTTCAAAATGTAAAATCATTTATATTATCGTTGTATGTCCACTAAACTATATAAGTATTGGGATTCTCTTTTGTCTATATTTTTATTAATTATACCCTAATTCTTAATTCTTTTCAGTTGATGAGGCGCTGTGCCACCCATACATGGCACCTCTCCATGACATCAATGAGGAACCTGTTTGCACTAGACCTTTTAGTTTTGACTTTGAGCAACCTTCATTCACTGAAGAAGATATCAAGGAACTCATTTGGAGAGAATCTGTGAAGTTCAATCCTGATCCACCAGTCTACTGAGATTTTGTATTTATGTTGTATATGCTTACCGAAATATCTGATGACTAATATGCATGTTATGACGCTACTTGGCAAGTTGCAGCGATATGAAACAAATTGGAGATAGTGAGATTCTCTGAGCTTGTTGTGAGGTTTCTTTCATTTCAGTCGCATCGCATATTCTTGGATAATCATGTTGTTGAGATGTACCGAGAAAGGATCAGAATATGAGCATCTTAACTCAAATGTTTCAGCAGAATATCCTACAGCCCCAACTCCTTGTTGTACTACTATCCTTCATTTTAGACTCTAAGGACCATAGATTAGTGCTCTAAACTGTTCTTGCCAGTTTTTCTATCCTTTACACCAAGAAAATTACACGACATTGTCCCATTGTATGACATAAAATGTAATGGTTTTTAGTATTCAAAATATTTTAAAATATTTCCTGTCAGACATATCTTGCTCTTTACCAAACTTAACTAGAAAAATTTGAATAATTTGACGGGCTCCAAGAAGGATCAAGCCATTTCATAAACTTATAGAGCAAAAAGAAAATTATTTCATTACTATGACATGACAGAAAATTCATTTCTCAACTTGAGTAATGATTTCTGGATAAGATGGGAAAGAGTAGCCTTAAATAAATAAGTATATGACATATCTTAAGTGTAGACTATTTAATCATGCATGTTTAATGCTGTAAGCACACTTCTTAAGCTTCAACGAATCAATTGGTAGATTCTCTTTTGGAAAATCACATGCTTTGATTTTCTCTGGCCCCTGATCTGGCAAGGAATTGCATGGCTTAGGTGTCACCCCGGTTGTGATCCCTTCAATATCAGAGCATGTCCATGGCTGTTTCTTGGCCTTGGCTGCCATGTTAATTGTGACATTGGCAATGCAGATTCCAGTGAAGGGGTCATTAGAGATTCCTTCAAAGGTAGCAGCTATAGTGACATTATCAGCCATCACATCTCTATAGTTGATGCCTTTGATCTGAGGCAAGGCGTTAGGATCATAGTGGCCATCAGCATGGGAACCATAGTTACCAGTCATCCAAAAGGCCCATTTCATGGTATGCATGGTCATTCTCTTGACATATATGTCCTTAACATAGCCTCCCCTCCCAACAGCAGTCTTGATTCTGACACCTGATTCTGTGTTGATGGCTGTGATGTCCTCAGCTCTCACATCTTGGATTCCACCAGACATCTCACTCCCCAAGGCTATGGCTGCACTGCTTGGGGAAATGCATGTCAGCCGTCTGATCACTAGTTGTTTTGTGGGCCATCCAAACTTTATGCCATACTCATCCCACCCACTTTTCACTGCCACACAGTCATCTCCAGAAACTATGTAGCAGTCTTCAATTCTGGTATTTGTGCAAGAATCTAATGCCAAGTAAAAATGGTGGAAACAAGGAAAGGTAAAATATATCAATCCACTAAATTCCAACCCAGCACTTGTCTCCTATAAGAATTTAGAGATTTAGTTAAGTAATTAGTGATATTGAATTTATCAACAATTCATGTTTTTATATCTAATTACTGTATATCTACTAAAGAGTATTTTTGTAGAGAAGGCACTGAGTAGACAATTTAAAGGAAGATTTATAAGAAGAAAAACTTATAAGTTTTTTTTTTAAAGGACCAAAAGGTAGTAATTTTGAATCCTAATTCTTGAATGAATGTGTTTTTAGAGTTTTTATTTTTTATTGTGTCACACGATTTTTCTTACTTTAAGTATCTATTCTTAAATGACTTTTTGTATCGAGTTTAATCTAAGATGTTTTCTTTAGATAAATTGAATTCTAAGATTATTGTAGTCTTAAAAATTTAATTTTAAAAATTTGACATACCATCTCAATAGAAGTGCTATGTCTAGCTACAGATGACTTTTTTTCTTCTTCATAATTTTCTCCTCAATTTAAAATTTACAATTCTTAAATTTATTTCTAGTAATGAAATAAAATATGTATTATTAATGATGAAAATATTTACTAGTTTTTCAAATTATTTTTATTTATAAACTTTCATTAATATTATTTTATGAACATAATTCACGTAGTATAAAAAAATGAATAATAAAAGACTAATGTGTTTGATTATTTAAATTTAAAATAGTACAAGAAAATATATAAGTGGTATATTAAATTAATATTAACCTTTACATAAAATTAAATGGTGAAAATTAATTCCTTCCACGTTCCATTTCACAAATTGTCACCACATGTACAATCTTCATATACAAGAAATAGTCTTCAGATAAGATGATCACCTGGGTTGATGCCATCAGTGTTTGGAGATGGGACAGGAGCGATGATGGTGAGGCCTTTAATAATAATATTGCTGCGTAGTGTTGCAAAATTTCTTATAATCTTAAAATTGTAATAATTTCAGACGTGTCTTCTGTCACAAAGGTCAAATATAATTTCAAGGCATTCATAACTTTGACTATGACCATATGAGAGGCTAGGATTACCTACTATAAACAGGATGAACATTCCATGATGGAGAATTTAGGAGCGTCAGATTGGAGATTTGAATCTTGTCTGAGAACATAAATTCAATCAGGTACGGGCGAGTGTACTTCAACTTTTTCTTGTGAAATTTCTGCCACCAAAATGCTCCTTGACCGTCTATGGTGCCATTGTCCCCTGTCACACCACAATGGTCATAATTTTGATTCATACTTAGATTAATCAACAAGCACAAACAATAACGACATTTTTTAATCCTTAGTTAATAACATAATGTAATATCAAATTCATAATAAATTTTGAAATATGTGAAGTTGATTTTAAAATTCGTTTCCATTTAAGCAATCATCACACATGATAAAAAAGGGGATGTAGAATGATCATTGTTCATTAGTCACACAGTACATCATTAGCCACTACACAAATGATTAACCATCTGCTCTTTAAATAACTAGATGTCTAATTTGACTCAAAGTGTCTCTTGAGATTCTGTATTGAATAGAAATATTAAATTAAATAATCAACTGAAAAATACGATTCTGAAATGAACAAAGCATAACATGTAATGACAAAAAAAAAGAAAGAATACATTGAATTTAAATCAGAGTAAGTAAACTTTAGCAATATAAATTCAAAGTTTTGATGCGTAGCACATGTTTGCTGAAAAAGGTTCACCAACTCTTAACTACTTGTTTGATAATTGTTTCTTGCAACTTTTTTCATACCTGTGACAATAACATCAGTGAGGTTTGTTCCAAATATGAGGCTGGTGTACCTTCCTGCTGCTGCGTCTCTTCCTCTACCATACGATGGGAGTGGTTCGATCACAGGCCATTCACGAATATCCTAAAATAAATTTATATTTAGTAATTAAAATTAATAAAAAAATAACTTTATTAATGATGTCACACATGAAAGTGCCACATTAAGAACTGTTCCCCAGTAAAAAAAAAGACAGTGTATTGGACCACATTATGGCACTGACAGAAAAGTTTCTTGGAAAAATAGACCAAAACTGCTAGGATGACAAGGTTTTGGGTATTAAAGTTAAAGGTTCATTTCCTATGGAACTCAATTTGTCATCGAGTTTGTGAACAGTTTTAAGTTCATCAAGGGTTCAGGAGTTTGTAAATTGCTTTCATGGGTTAGTTAACAATGCTGCTTTGATAGGCTAGTTTTCTAGTAAGAGTAGGAACCTTGTGACACAATTGAATTTTATTTATTGATCATCTTACCTTATTTGTAACTCAAGTGAATCCCTTTAAAAACGTATATTTCCAATTTCATGAACAAGTAATAAGTCTGTGACAGTAATAAATTATACTATTTTTGTTGTTGCATAGTCCTCAAATTGAATGCTAATCTCATATTTGTGATTACTTACTAAGTCATCAAATGAATGAACAGAAATGAGATAAGATACCTGAGAAGCAAGAAGAACAGCATCTTTGTTTAGATAGAGGGTGAAGTGGCTGCAAAGACTAAAACTCCCTGTAAGCCATTTTCCAGCAGGAACGTAGAGCTGAGCCCCTCCTTTAGAAGCATACTGACTCAGGTGACTGATTGCAGATTGAAAGGCCTTTGTATTTGATGTCTTCCCATCTCCAACACCACCAAAATCTGTCAATGAAGCACTATAACCTCTGCAGTTTATAGCTTTGTACTCAAAGGAAGTCCTAACAGTTTTGCCTTTTCTGCTCTCAGCTACCTCTGAGCTCAGCAGTGTCACCAAAAGAAGACCACAAAATAATCTAATTACCTGTAAAACAAAACACCCCTTAGAAACAAAAAATGTAGAAAATGAAGCAATAAATATAACTATATATATGTGTAGCTTTACAATCTTGTCAAAGGATTTCCCTTATGCTGGAAAAAATTGCAGATATTAAATCAGAATGCTACTTTGAGTTAGAGAAAGAAAGAGGGTCTCACTTGTACCCTCATGTGAGTTTTCCACAAGAGCTCCATCCTAAGAAAAGGCACTTTGGTATTTGTTTGAGGCATATGTGGAGAATGAAGCTATGTTAAGTATTTATAGGGGAAGTTTAGTTATGGCTAACTGGTTCATGAATTTTCAAATTTTAAAAGCAGATGTTTACAGTTTAGGAATTGTTTAACAAAATAAGCCATCAAAATGATTATTTACTCTCTCTCTGTATAAATAAAATTGGTAAATATGCCTATAATCTATACTTTAAAAGTCCCCCAAGTTTGTTAATTCCTAAACAGAAAACATACAAGTCCATGATTATTTGTTATCTTAGGTGCCATGATGTACCAATAGAATGATAGTCGATTTGTTGCGTGCAAGGTTTAAATCTTAGTTGCAACTTCAAACAAGAGTTGTTAATTTTTTCTCCAAATCAATGAGTGGATGTTTATTTTCTTTCCATTTGCTTTGAAGGTTTTGCTTAGTTTGAACCAGTTAAGATAAAGGAGTATTGGAATCAGTGAGCGTTCCTCATCTTTTTAAGTGGACATAAACTCGTTGAAATCATAAATCGTTACGTAACTTACGTTTCTATTATTGATGAAACGCTTGGCATTGAAGTATGTTCAGCATGCAATTCAAGCATTTATATTTACATGAATATACAATTTTCAATTAATGAACATTATGATTTCCTTTCCTCTTTCTTAATTTTCTTTCTCTCCTGCCAGTACATAATTTAAATTTTTAAGTAACGGTATATTTTCTGATAAAATCATCTTAAATTTTAATATTTATTCCTTTATATATAGTATTAAATGGAAAAAAATGTATTTAATATCTAACTTGGGATCATCTACAAATATTTGTACTTTAGAGTCTAATGTGATGTCTGTCCTACACAATCAACAGCAATTTCTGGTCAGAATTGTTTTAGTTTTTATGAGAAAACATGAAATAACATGTTATTTTAAATGTTCATGCGTTGCTCTGTCAAGTTCGTGTCTCATTTTCATTACTGCTGCCGTCACATTATTATGAAATGTTAACAGCACATGATCATTCGATCACTGTTTCAATATCATTTTCTTAATTTTATTGTGCACTGTACACACTCACTGTCACACATGTTCTTACTTTTTAGTTCGTGACCAATATCAAATGTACAGAAAAAGTTACATAACGTAATTTTTAAAATTTACAGATACACATAAGTCCTAGCATAATATGGAGAGAAACTACATAAAATCAATAGTGCAGGGGTAAGGGGAGGCTTTTTGGCCATTCTAAATTAAAAGAAAATAAAAATATTAAAAATAAAAATAATAAAAAATTATTTATGGAAATAAACAGTTTCTAGGGTGACATTTTCTGAATATTAAATATTTGAACAGAAAATGTTTATGAAGAGGTGTTTTTTGTTCAATTTTTTTTATCCTTAGGTTGTTTAATTATAATTTAATATAATATTTAATTTTAAAACTTATATTTATTATTTTGCATTACTAAATTTTAAGTTTACAAATTTAAATTTAAATTTTAAATTTATAAATCTAAATATTAAATTTTAAGTTTATAAATTTAAATATATTAAATACTTAAAAAATAAATAAAATTATAAATATTATCTTAAATCTACATATATAATAAATTTAATATTTAAATTTATAAACTTAAAATTTAATAGTAAAAATAAATATATTTGAATTTTGTTACCATTTCTACCTAAAAAAGATAGATACACTATAAGAAATGTTATATATAGTGACATACAAAAAGTGTCATTATAGGTACAATATATGTAGGTAATATCTATTTAACATATAGTTACACATAATTTTAGTGTTGATTTTGAATGAGATTTAACAACATATTTTATGTGTCATTATAGTTTATACCTACACTTTTAAATAATATACCAATATATATTGTAGTTATTGTGTGAGTAAAAGTAATTTTTAGTGATATATATATGTACCGTCTAGGTAAAAATCCGACTAGTGTACCGTTTAGGTAAAAATCCGACTTGACCTTCTGCTCGGCTAATACCTGACTAGGTTACCAAGCCGCAAAGCCAGAGCATTCGAAAAGTGTAATCTGCCCTCTCAACTCTAGGGTTTTGGGTTTTATGGTACGTCGTTCATGGGCTACTTGGGCCCCGAGGATCAAGGGATTTCCTTAACCGTTAATATTTGGAGAATATCTTGTCATTAAAGATGGGATTTTATCCCTGATATCGGAACAGTATCTATGTGGGAGAGTTAGATCGGATTTTGGCCGAGTTACTCCTGCAGAGCAGACAGGTCGGATTCTAACCGAGTGCACCCATGTAGATGGGTTGGATCGGATTCTGACCGGGACGGTACACTTGCCTTCCAGCCTTGAGCCAATAAGGCGAAAAGGCTTGTAGCTTGGTAACCTAGTCAGGTATTAGCCGAGCAGAAGGTCAAGTCGGATTTTTACCTAAACGGTACACTAGTCAGATTTTTACCTAGACGGTACACTTGCCTTCCAGCCCTGAGTCTATAAGGCGAGAGGGCTTCTGGCTTGGCTCTTACGAACCATATCAGAAATAAGTAGAGTCAAAGCGGATTCCGGCCGAGTTGAGAACAAGTCGCCCAAAATCCGATCTAACTCTCCCGACTAATAACACCAAAAATTTTAACCAAGTTTGGAGCACTTTTTGAAAACATTTAGTCGTCCAAGTACCAAATACGAAACCTTCGAATACCGATTAGGTAACACCAAAGATTTATTTATCTAACAAGAATATGAAAATATCTAGTCGTCCAAATACCGACTAGTAGCGCCAAAAATTTAATTAAATATAAAGTGCATATGAAAATATATAGTCGTCCAAATACCGACTAAAGAAGGAAAAGTTTTCCAAGTGAAACTTAATTTGAAGAAAACCACTCGGCCAAATACCGATTCAAAAGAAAGGAAAATTTTTCCAAGTTAAAATTAATTTGAGGAGAACCACTCGGCCAATTACCGATTAAAGAAGGGACCTCAAAGTCGGCCAAAAACCGGTTTACATAGCGAACGAGGGAAATTTCCCAATGATGAATTTCCTGTCGATATTTCAAGAATTAGCTTCTTTTTCATTGCTCATATGTCTTGTTGCATTAACTACTTTCCTGTACTTCCCATTTGATCATGCGAATGTGGCAATGCACTTAATCGTCCCAATACCAACTATATCTAGTCCGTCTAGTCGTCCCAATACCGTCTAGTAACTCCAAAAATTTACTTAAATTTAAAACACAGGTGAAAATCACTAGTCGTCCAAATACCGACCATATCTAGTCGTTCAAATACCGGCTAGTGACTCCAAAAATTTACTTAAATTTAAAACACAGGTGAATATCACTAGTCGTCCAAATACTGACCATATCTAGTCGTTCAAATACCAACTAGTGACTCCAAATTTTTCACCAAGTTTTACAACAGTTGAAAAATAACTAATCGCCCGAATACCGACCATATCTAGTCGTTAAAATACCGACTGGTAACATCAGAAACTGAACTAAGTAAGGAACTTGTGGTACCTCTGAAGTAGGAAAGATATGAGAATCATCTTGTGAGAATCACTCTGAATGTATTGATTGAACTACCAGTTCCGATATACCACCCTAATCATGTGAGGGGGCCAAGATTGATGTTTAGCTTGATCTTGTGGAAACTGAAGCGAATTGCAAGTCTCCGCCTGTGGATTGAGATGATTTGCAATCGGTGGTCGATCAGTATTTTCAAATTAGGAGTACTTCTAAAGCAGTTCGTGTTATAGAAACTTTGAGCCGTAGTCGTGGTAATTTGAACCTACAATTAAGCCCTGATTCGTTGTTGTCACTGATTCATTTGAACTACCCGTTCTGGGTTATTTATACTCGCCAAGTCGGAATCTAACCGATCAAGGTCGAGTTTTTTCACAAAACGAGTTATTTATACTCGCCCAGCCGGACTGTTGCCGACAATCACGAGTACTCGCCAAGTCGGAATCTAACCGATCAAGGTCGAGTTTTTTCACAAAACGAGTTATTTATACTCGCCCAGCCGGACTGTTGCCGACAATCACGAGTACTCGCCAAGTCGGAATCTAACCGATCAAGGTCGAGTTTTTTCACAAAACGAGTTATTTATACTCGCCCAGCCGGACTGTTGCCGACAATCACGAGTACTCGCCAAGTCGGAATCTAACCGATCAAGGTTGAGTTTTTTCACAAAACGAGTTATTTATACTCGCCCAGCCGGACTGTTGCCGACAATCACGAGTTCTTCGAGTTATTTATACTCGCCCAGCGGGACTTTTGCCGACAATCACGAGTTTGCCTACAAGTCAGAATCAATTTGAAAATAATTTGAAAATAATGATTTTTATTATTTGATGTTACCTCGTTAAAAAACCTTTGTAGCATAAAACCCTCGCAGCAGACTCCCATGCTTCCTCCACGAATTAACATCTGGGCACGAAAGTCTATTAGATGTTGACTAGGATCCTGTTTCCCGTCAAACGGTTCCAACTGCTGATACGAAGCTGTTCTTTGACAAATCGGACCTTAGATTGACGATCCGAACGGTCAGAATGAAGAACCTCACTTCCCGAACCTATAGTCCAAAAATCAGCCCGATCCAACGGTGAACGACTTCACACCGATTAAAACACAGTACCAATCCTGTTTTGCGCTAGAACACTTTCACCTACTAATACGAAGTTTTTTTCTCCCAAACCAGGCCTCCGGTTAATAATCCGAACGGTCAGAATGAAGAACCACACTTCTGGAACCTACAGTCCAAAAATCAGCGCGATCCAACGGTGAACGACTTCACACCGATTAAAACACAGTACCAGTCCTGTTTTGCGCTAGAACACTTTCACCTACCGATACGAAGCTGTTTTCTCCCACACCAGGCCTCCGGTTAATAATCCGAACGGTCAGAATGAAGAACCACACTTCTGGAACCTACAGTCCAAAAATCAGCGCGATCCAACGGTGAACGATTTCACACCGATTAAAACACAGTACCAGTCCTGTTTTGCGCTAGAACACTTTCACCTACTGATACGAAGCTGTTTTCTCCCAAACCAGGCCTCCGGTTAATAATCCGAACGGTCAGAATGAAGAACCACACTTCTGGAACCTACAGTCCAAAAATCAGCGCGATCCAACGGTGAACGACTTCACACCGATTAAAACACAGTACACACTCTGTTTTTGTGCAGGAAACTTCCTCTCCTTCTCTCTCTCAGGGTCGCTCTCCTCTCCCAAGCCATTGATCAACGCCATCATCTCCTCCATGGTAGGGTGTTGTGGGTCGTGGTTGGATGTGTCGCCTCTCGCCATAGTAGAGTGTAGGTTTTTTCTTGTGACTTGGGGCGTAGGAAGAGTTTTACCGTAGCCCCACGGTGGGCGCCAAAATGTTCCGGTCACGGGATGCACTAGGGTTTTTCCTATATCAAGCCGCAAAGCCAGAGCATTCGAAAAGTGTAATCTGCCCTCTCAACTCTAGGGTTTTGGGTTTTATGGTACGTCGTTCATGGGCTACTTGGGCCCCGAGGATAAAGGGATTTCCTTAACCGTTAATATTTGGAGAATATCTTGTCATTAAAGATGGGATTTTATCCCTGATATCGGAACAGTATCTATGTGGGAGAGTTAGATCGGATTTTGGCCGAATTACTTCTGCAGAGCAGACAGGTCAGATTCTAACCGAGTGCACCCATGTAGATGGGTTGGATCGGATTCTGACCGGGACGGTACAATATATAATATTATTATAGAATATATGTTATTATATGACAATTTTTTTTTAGTGATATATAGTGATGAGCATGAGCGGATACCGAGACCAAGACCAAGACAAAACTTGTGCGTCTATGTTGTGGGTCGGTAATAGTGGGGAGTGGCGTGGGCGTAAAGGTGAAGAAGAGAGGCCCAATACTGAAAGTACCCCCAATAAATATTAGACAACTTAGATAAGGAGAACTCGTTACCACTTATGTAAATGTTGATTTTAATATCTCAAAATATAAAATATATTTAATATTTACCATATAAAAAAATAAAAAGAATAACAGAAAGGTGATATTAGAAGATTTAAAATTATTGTTACACTCCAACTACTCCATTCCATCACTGGCAAGGCAATCGCCATTCGCTGTCAAGAGTTGCGCTTGCCACTAACGCACCCCTTTATATTATATGTCACTGCCTTCCTTGTTGGAGGCATATCTTTTCATCAAATCATCATCATCACACTCCCTAATATAGCAAATAGGATACCCTCTCCCATTTTATATTTTGATCCTTTTCCAGTTTTATAAATGCTTTTTGATCCTTCTTAGCTTTTATGTGTGTTCTTTTTCTAACTCACTACATTTTCTTTTAAGAATTCAAATCATGTCATTTGAGCATCTTAAACTGAGACGCACGTATTATTTTATTTTTGTGTATATAAAATAGTAGAGAGAGAAAGACACTCTTAATTACTGGACAAAGAACTATTGAGAATTTTCAAAATAAATATCAATGTTTACGAAGTGGTTAATTGAAAATTAGTAATATTTAATTTAACTTAGATCAAGGTTAATATATGTTTACTGATATATTTTATTTTTCCTCTTACGCTAATACTTTGTTTGAGATGATTTTGGAAAGAGATAAATTGATAAGAAAAAAGTAAGTTTTACATATTAAGTAATATTAGATCTTTTAGTTAAGGGTACTGTAGTCATTTGGCTTATATATATTCTCTCTTGTGCTTTGTATTGCTTAGACATCATTTTTATTGTTAATAAAATCCTAGCCTCCTCACTTCTTCTTCTTCAATATGTTTGTTTTCTTCTCAATCTTAACATGGTATCAAAGAGCTTGGTTCGTGATTGGAATTAATTGTAGCACTTTCCACAACTTTTGTGAGGTTTAGGGTTTGGGAATAACTATAGTACTTTCTAACCCAGTTTGCAAACTCGATTTGCACTTGCATCCCAAATCTATTGTAACCCTCTCTGTTCTATTATGGTTCTATTTTTGTTCCATTGCGATGGTTTTGATAATCTATTTTACTGTTATTTTGGTTGTTGTACTCTGCTATTGCTAGGGTATGCAAATATGGATAGTGACAATGACTCTCTTCTAAAGGGGGAGGCTTATGTTCTTGCTGGAATTGGCTCACCGGGAGTTTTAGGGGTATATTAGTTTAGAATTTTATAGGATTTTAAAAAACTTTTTTTAAGTTAAAAAGTTCATTGATATTTAATCAAAGATTTTATCTCACTTAAAAATAATTTAGTGGTATTTAATATGATTTTTTAGAATTTTTTAAAGAGTCTATTAAAATTCATTGGTATTCATTTGAGATTTTTTACAATTTAAAAACAATCTATTGGTATTCAAAAATATAAAGATTTTAAAAGATTGTTGTATTAAACGAATTTTGAAGGACTTTTTAACAGTATCTATAAATATTAAATTCATAAAACAATTACATCCAAACCCATTAGAATTTGAAGGATTGTTTAAAATGACTTTTTAAGTACTTTAAAAATACTCTAGTACGTAAATGACAGTGTCATTGACTTGCTCTATTTTTTTTCTCCGTTTTCTTTAATTGAATTGCTTTTATTTTGCTTTATTTAGTTGAGTTTATTCCTCATATATATTGTAGGGCTCGATAGTCCACTTGTTGCTCCACCATAGTATGATATTGTCCGCTTTAGGCTAGGCCCGCACAGTTTTGTTTTTGGGTTCCCTCCCAAAAGGCCTCATACTATATGGAATGGTGGACACCCTTATAAACTAGCCAATGTTCCTTCATTTTACAAATGTGGGACTTGGGATGAATCCCAACATATATAATTAAGAAAATGCTTGAAATTTCAACTTTTAAGTATTAATTTTTTTATAACACGCGTAAAAAAAAGAAAGGTAAAAGTTAAAATTGATCATATTATGATCTCTACAATCAACTATAGATCTTCAAGACCTTGTAATCAATTTATATTTATTAGAACGATATATATATATATATGTATATATATATATATGTATATATATATATATAGGAGGGTTCAAATGACATTGGTGTAACTTTTACTAAGTATTACACCGCTTAATAACTTTATATTAAATGTAAATTTTATAAATTGAACCGTTAAATTGAAAGTCTACAACTAAAAAAGTCTACAAAATCTTGCAGATTCGATTAAAAGTCTTGCAGAATCTATTAAAATTCTGATTTAAAGTCTTACAGAATCTTATAAAGTCTTAAAAGTCATAAAAATCCTGCAAAGTCTTTTAAAATTCACGAGACTTTTTTTAACTAAATTTTTTTTTTAAATCCTAATCCAATACATCCTTCTTAATCTTTGCAATCATTTCACTCTTTATCTAAGAAAACATGCTATTTTTCTTACTTCCTAGATATTTATCTCATTTTTGTTCATTTGTGGACTATACAATAATAATAATGGTCTTATTTATTTGTCATAGACTCATGACTTAATGATAAAATTGGAAATATATGTTTTTAAAGGGGTTAACTTGAGTTACAAATAAGGTAAGATGTCCAATAAAGGAGATTCAAAGGTGTCAAAGTTCCTCACTTCCTACTATTACTTGAAAACTAGGTTATCAAAGCAATATTGTTAATTAACCTATGAAAGCAATTTTCAAACTCTTGAATCTTTGATGAACTAAATAATACCAACAAATATGGGATTAGTGACAAATTGGGTTCCACAAGAGAAGGAACTTTTAGTCCCCAAAATTTTGTCATCCTATAACTTTTGGTCTATTTTACCTAAAAACCTAACTCTGCTAGAGCAATAATGTGATCCAATATACTTTCAAGTGTGGCACATTTTGGCACTTTCATGCGTAACACCAGTAACCAATGTTTTTCTTTGTATTAATATAAATACGAATTTATTTAGGATGTTCGTGAATTGCCTATGATGGAACCACTCCCATCGTACAGTAGAGGAAGAAATGCAGCAGCAGGAAGGTATACTAGCTTCATATTTGGAACAAACCTCACTAATGTTATAGTCATAGCTAGGTATGGAAATAGTTGCATTAAACAATTATCAAACCAGTTGTTAAGGATTGCTGAATTCCTTTTCATCGATCATGTTCTACTCATCAAAACTTTAAATTTCAGTTTCCATTTTCCAAAGGTTACTTACTCTGATTCAATATATTCTATTGGGTTTTTTCTTTGACAATTTTAGTCATGATCCCTCTCTTGCTCCCACAATAATCCTAATTTAAAATTTTTACATACAAATTAAGAACAATAATAAATATATTATTTTTTTATAATTGAAATAATTCATCATCTTTATAAATACAGTACTTTTAATTTATCATCGAATAATTTATAAAGAAATATATTAAAAAAATAATTAATATTACATAAAAAAATAAAAATATCATTCATTTTGATATTTTTTTAAAAATATTAAAACTGTAGTAATGTATATAAAATGAAAGAAATGTTTTTTTAGTTAATCGTTTAATTTAATATTTATATTCAATGTAGCCTCTCAAGAGCTACATGGAGTCAAATTAGACATCTAGTTATTTGAAAAGCAAGATGGTTAGTCATTTGTTGAATGTTTAATGATGTATTGTGTGACTGATTAATAATCATCATACTACATCCCTTTCTTGGTCTTGTGATGATTGCTTAAATGACAATTTTTTTTTTCAAAATCAATTTCACATTATTTAAAAATTTATTATAAATTGATATCATGTTAAATTATTAACTATGGATTAAATAGTTTTATTATTGCTTGGCTTATTTGATTAAATTTAGTGTGAAGGAAATAATGACCATTGTGGTGTGGCAGGGGACAATGGCACCATAGACGGTCAAGGAGCATTTTGGTGGCAGCAATTTCTGGAGAAAAAATTGGAGTACACTCGGCCGTACCTGATTGAATTTATGTACTCACATAAGATTCAAATATCCAATCTAACGCTCCTAAATTCTCCATCATGGAATGTTCAACCTGTTTATAGCAGGTAATCCTGCCCTCTCATATTACACCTTTTAATTTTTCCAACTTCAAGTTTTACTCGGATTCTCAACTTAGTGAGTGAGATATTCATTCACCTTACTTTCTAAGTTATTAAAGTTGTGTATAAAAGCTTTGAGGCTTAACACAATTGTTTTTAAATAGACTTAATATAATATTAATTTTCAATTTTTATATCGATATTTTAAGCTACAAAATCATTAATTAATGTTTTAAAACCAATTAATTCTAACATTTTCTTCTAATAAAATAGACACGTTAAGAAAAAGATGATATAGTAAAGAGATTTTGAAGTAGAAATATTAATCTTTATAATATATATGCACAGGAAAAAAATAACCAGTACCAAAAGTTAAAAAAAAAAAAAAACTCTATTATTTTTCTCGATTAACAACTAATGATTATTCATTTTTTTTATCGGTACAATCAATTATATACTCTTAGTCAATTGACTCTTAAAAGTAATAATTACTTTTAATTTTAATGCTATAATCAACTAATCAAGATGATAACTAATATGTAATTGGTTTAAAAAGAAATGACTTAAATCTTTTAAATAAATCTAGAATTCGAAAAGTATAGATATAAGAAAAAAAAAGTGATTGAAAAGAAAAATTATATTAAAAATAGTCAATTAATTTTTTTAAAATATTAATAATTAATAAAAGTTACAAAATACTGATTTAAATAATAATAATAATAATAATCACTTTTATCGATAACTTATTATTATTATTAATAATAAACATAACTTTTATTGATAACGTGATTTATTAAGCATTGAACTTAGTATATCTTTGAATATCAATTTAAAATTATGCGTTCTAATATAAAAAAACTCATATATATATATATATATATATATATATATAAGGATTCATTAATTTATTTTAAATTTATTTTGTTTAATAACTCATTCTATATGAAATTGTTGCAATTTAATCGTTAAATATAAAATTTTTAATGCATAGATCAAGTCTTTAAATTTTTTTAAAAGATTTAAAATTATTTGATACTTAATTTCATTAATTCAAATAGATGAATAATCATAAAAATATTTTATATGTTAATTTAAGTTAATGAAACAGAGTATCAAATGATTTTCAGATTTACAAACATAATCTGTACATTAAGAATTTTAAATGTAATAGTTGTATCGTTAAAATTTGATATAAAATATGAATTATTAAATGAAGTAAGATTAGGTAAATTTACTCACAAAATAAACAGATCATTTCTCATATATATATATATAGGGAGCATATCAAGTGAGAGGGAATTTATTATGAGAGATGAGAGGGTTAAAATATAACCCTTAGATTAATCAAGTGAGAGAAAATTTGGGGTTTAATCAAGTGAGAAGAAATTAATCTAAGGGTTATATTTTAACCCTCTCATCTCTCATAATAAATTCTCTCTCACTTGATATGCTTCCTATATATATGTATATATATATATCAAATTAACCTTAGTTGTTTCAACTGCTTCAAATACACCCTTAAACTTGTCATTAGAAAAATGTTATCAGTTCATATATAGGGAATATGTGGTCTCATCTCTCAACACATATATACATTAATATTGAGCTATCTTATTATTTCAGACCTTACTTCTCTAGATAGCCAAAAATATCTTCATTAAGCATATTAAATTATTTTTTTAATTTTCTTAATTTTAAAAATTTTATATTATGAATTTTATTTTATAATTAAATATTTATATTATTAAATACTAGTTAAAAAATAATTTCCAACCCTATACAGCAATATTATTGTTAAAGGCCTCAACATCATCGCTTCTCTCCCATCCCCAACAACTGATGGCATTAATCCAGGAGAGCACCTGAAGATTATTTCTTGAGTAAATGTACATATTGATATGGAGAGAACGTATTGATATGGAGAGAACGTATAGAGTAAAAATGTAAAAAGAATTCATTTTGACCGTTTAGTTAAATCCAAGTCCAAGTTTTTATATTAATTTGGATGTTTATATATATATATATGCGCGCGCGCATGAATCTCACTTAATATTTTACTACTACTTTTTTTAAAAACATTATGAGTATTTATAAATGGAAAAATTTATAAATAAAAAGTTGAAAAGAATAATATATGTTTTTATCATTAATATTTTATTTCATTGGATAAATATTAAAATAATAAAACTTTTAACATTAAAAAAATGTGAAATGAATAAAATATTTAAAGACACATCAGTTCTATTGATATACAATATGTTAAAATTTAAAAATTGAGTTCACAATTATTTTCTTTACAATTGCGATCGTATTAATTCAATTTATCTAAAAAAAATATTTAATTTGATTTTGATATAGTGTCATCAAGTTTTAATATTTGAGCCAAATAGATACTTAAGGCATGCAACTTAATAAGAAAGAAAAACTCTTAAATCATTATCGTGTAAGAGTGAGAATTCATAATTACGAGATTATCGTTTTGTTTGGTTAATAATGAAAGAAAAATAATGGTGTGTTTGATAGAGAGAAAAGAAATAGGTAAAAACTAGAGTTGGAAGAGAAATATAAAAATGATAAACAAGTGAGTGAAATTAGATGAAAAATTGATTATTTGATTAAAGAGAAATAGGTGAAAAATAATATTATATATGTTTAATAAAATAAAAAAGGGGAGAATAATGTATATGAAAAAGATAAGAGAGAAATAAATAAATAAATAAATAAATAAAATTATTTTTAATTAATAAATTTTATTTTAATCATTTAAATAAAATTATATTAATGAATAAATAATATTTTGAAATAAAATATATAATTAATTAAAGTAAGTAAATAACTTTAAAGTAATATTTTTTAGACTAAAAATTAATTAAAATAATAAATTTAAATTAACTAAATAAAAATAAACATTTAAAAAATAAATATACTTCTAAACTTTTATTCAAATAAACTTAATTCTATTCGAATGCAAGTATTTAAATAAAATTTTTATTTATTCGATTCAATAAAAAATTTCATGTAAATAACGATTTCAGTGACGTACTATTTGAATATGAATAGTATTTTATTCAAATATGAATGAATTTTAAAGGCGTTCTTTGAATATGAGTGATGTTTTATTTGAATACCAATGAAATTTGTGTATAATGTTTATTTTCATGCTAAAATTTGCATCTTACATATTTTTTATTTTCTTGCTGATAAATTTCTTCGATACTAAACGATTATGAATTATTATTATTTCGTCTCCCTCTACTTTATTTCTTTATTATTTCCCATGTATTAAACGAAGTGTAAAGGAAAGTAAGAGAAAATAAAAACAAAAAGAAGAGAAAATGAAATAATTGTTTGATTATGAGTAACGTTAGATGTGCAACAAAAATTATGTATCATCATTTTTTTTATATTTTTTTCATCATTAATAATATCTCATTTTATAATAAATAAAATGATAAAGAGATCGACAAAAAAGTAATATTATATAAATTGTTGTATAATTTTTATTTTATTTGTAGAATTATTGGATAAGTATAGATAGTTGGGTGGATTGATGTATTTATCTTTCCTTGTTTTCACTTCTTTTTATATTGGCATTAGATTCTTTCACAAATACCAAAATTGAGGACTGCTAATAGTTTCTGGGGATGATTGTGTGGGACAGGTATGGCATAAAGTTACAAAACAAGTAATAATCAGACGGCTGACATGCATCTCTCCAAGGAGTGCAGCCATAGCCTTGGGGAGTGAGATGTCTGGTGGAATCCAAGATGTGAGAGCTGAGGACATCACAGCCATCAACACAGAATCAGGTGTCAGAATCAAGACTGCTGTTGGGAGGGGAAGCTATGTTAAGGACATATACGTCAAGAGAATGACCATGCATTGCACACCATGAAATGGGCCTTTTGGATGACTGGTAACTATGGTTCCCATGCTGATGGCCACTATGATCCTAACGCCTTGCCTCTCAGATCAAAGGCATCAACTATAGAGATGTGGTGGCTGATAATGTCACTATAGCTGCTACCTTTGAAGGAATCTCCAATGACCCCTTCACTGGAATCTGCATTGCCAATGTCACAATTAACATGGCACCCAAGGCCAATGAACAACCATGGATATGCACTGATGTTGAAGGGATCACAAGTGGGGTGATACCTAAGCCATGCAATTCTTTCCTGATCAGGGGCCTGGGAAAATCAAAGAATGTGATTTTCCCCAAGAGAATCTACCAATTGATATGTTGGAGCTTAAGAAGTGTTCTTACAGCATTGAACATGCATGACTACACTTACGTATTTCATGTAGTTATTTATTTAATCATTGTTCAAGTTGAGAAATAAATTTTCTCTCACAGTAATGATTAATGAAACGATTTTCTTTTTGTTAGATTGATGCTTGATGCTTCTTAGAACCTAAGCACTGTCCGTAAGTCCATTATATATATGTGGCAGTGATGTAAGTTTAGCAATAAGATCAAACTTTTGAGCTAGCTTAGAAGGTCTTACCCCTACAGGTCCAATTTGGTTTTGCATCCTCTTCAGCTCAGGCTTGCATGGCTTGTCAAATAATCATCTGAGAGTACCAGAATTAAGGATTTAATGATCTTATATATTATAGTACTATCCAGTACCTAATAACAAGAGAAAGGAAATATCCAACCAAACACAATCTGATGAAATAGAGACAAACTCTTTTTATTTCATATAACCAGAAAGTACATAGACAATATATATGATTTAATTTGAACCTCGTATACTAAAGGAGAAAAGCAAGGACACGTTCAACCCAAGACAGATCTTGAAAGAGAAAAAGTGTTCTATAGGACAAAAGCAGTTCCTTAATTAATCATGATCAGTTTTTGTTTCTTCCCAAGATTTGTTGAATAGTTAATGGTTTTGTGCCCTTGGAAAGTTGAGGATGAAGCACCGCCACTTCCACCACTTGGTGCCTTTCGGACGGGTGATAGTATCTGTTGGATCTAAATTCGCCCGATACTCAACTCTAACACATGTCATCCTATCGATCATGCATTTGTAAAGAAGATGGCATAAAGAGGTTGAGTGGGCCACTCGACCATGTACGATAGAGATTTAGCTGTTAAAATATTACCATCTTCTCGAATAGAAAAGATAAAAGAACGTTACCTTTTTTCTTTTCTTTTTCTTTTCTACGATCCATGCTTCCACTTTATAATGTGATCACGTGTACTGGTCTGGTTATTGTTACAATTTGTTTTATCTTATTAAGCGAGCTAAAGAAACCCCACTGAGAGATGAAAAGAGATAAAGAGTAAGGTTTAAAAATGAAAAAAGAAATTGTTATACATTGAAACTGCTTACTCAGTGATGCGCTATTGTTCTGAGTATCTCCAGTTTACTGAATTAGAGATTAATGCTGTTCGCTGTGACTTAACTCGAAGGATTTTTGCGTAGGGGTGTATCGAAAATTTCACCGTTTGACATCCAATAGTGATATTTATTACTCATTCTAGGCATGATCCTTGGTGTACATATATTTTCTCACTTCTACAGATGATATATGCGAGTAACGTGTGTGAATTCATATGTATAATTAATATGTTACGCATCAAGTTATGATATAGACGATAAGGTGGTAGATGTATATCAAACTCTAATTAATCAGGCCATGTTGTTGATGAGAGCTCATTCATACAACCTGCTGATGAGAGTAAATTTACATTTAGTTATTATTTTATAATTTATAATATGTTTTATGTGTCTACAAGTTTTATCCATGTAGAGTGGCTTTTCAAGTCATCACAGCTGCTGTTAAAGTCACAATCTATCCTTCTACCATTTGGAACACAGTCCCACAAACTCTAGCTGATATCAAGTTTCAAGAATTACAATAATTTCTTTTACAATGATTAATATAGTACATACTTCATAAATAAATAAATATATATATATATATATATATATATATATATATATATATATTTTTTGTTAGATTTATGAGATTTTCCTTTATTTAAATTTTGAATTTTGAATAAATTTTATATAAGAATTTGTTATTGTTACTGTTTTATTTATTATATTTTATTTTCAGTTATTCAATATAATCTCAACAAGTAGAGTTGTTAGTAGATGAGATTTGTTAGGAATTTTAAATTGATTGTAAGCCTATACATAGGCATCCTCTTCTATGAATTTTAATGGTAATTTAATGATAGTTTTTCATCTTCAATTTTAATTTTAATTTGTCTGCAAGATCCAATTTTTCTATATCTTTCACAAATTATTTCCAACAATTGGTATCAAGAGCTTGCTTCTTACGGGCTGTGAGGAAAAAGTTTATTCAGCGCTAAACACATTGAGGTTGAGTGCAAACACTAAATAGAGTGATTTATTGTTCAAACAATTTTTGGTGCAAGGATGTCTACTTCCACCAATTCACCAGCAATTCCAATGTTTAATGGTGAAAATTATCATATTTGGGCCGTTAAGATGAAATTTGTTTTAAGATCTCAAGGTTTATGGAATGTTGTAATTTCTGAAGCTGATCCACCACCATTGAGAGAAAATCCAACCATTGCACAAATCAAAGCTTATGAGGAGGAGAAGCTGAAGAAAGATAAAGCCATTACTTGCCTACATGCAGGACTTGCAGATCATATTTTTACTAACATCATGGACTTAGAAACACCTAAACAGGTGTGGGACAAGATTCAAGATGAATTTGAAGGCAGTAGCAGAGTCAAATCTGTTAGGCTTCTCACATTGAAGAGAGAATTTGAATTGATGAAGATGAAGGATAATGAATCTGTTAAAGATTATTCTAGCAGATTAATGGATGTTGTGAACCAAATGCGACTTCTTGGTGAAACATTATTTACAGATCAAAAGGTTGTCGAAAAAATCATGGTTTCGGTACCCGAAAGATTTGAAGTCAAGATTTCTGCAATTGAAGAGTCTTGTGATTTGCAAACTCTCACAATTACTGAATTGACCAGCAAGCTTCACGCACAAGAGCAAAGAGTCTCCATTAGAAGTGATGAAGCTGTTGAAGGTGCCTTTCGAGCAAAGCACAATGGAAGGAATTTTGGAAAGTCACGAACTTTCAATAAGAACAAAGGAAAAGATGAAGGTTCTTTGAGAAAAGAAATTTTTTTGCCTTGTTCTCATTGCCAAAGAACCAACCATTCTAAAGAAGATTGTTGGTTTAAAGATAAACCACTTTTTCACTGTAATTTTTGCAATAAAAATGGTCACAGTGAAAAGTATTGCAGATTAAAGAAGAATCAGCCTGAACAACAACCAGAAAAACAGGCAAATGTGATTGAAGAAAAAAATGATGATGAAGATGAGTATTTATTTATGGCATCTCAAGAATTCAATTCACATGAATTGAATACTTGGCTCATTGACAGTGGTAACACTAGTCACATGACTAAATATTTATCATTTTTTTACCTTCATTGACAAATTAATTAAGCCAAAAGTCAAGATGGGAAATGGTGAAATTGTACAAGCCAATGGAAAAGGTACAATTTCTATTGCAACCAAGAAAGGTATGATAATTGTTAAAGATGTTCTCTACATTCCAAAATTGGATCAAAATGTTCTTAGTGTTCCACAAATGCTAAGGAATGGTTATGGAGTCTCTTTTAAAGAGAATTATTGTTTTATCATGGATGAACATGGTTTAGAGATTGCAAAAATTGAGATGACCAAAAATAGTTTTTATTTGAAATTTGATTTGGTTGAAAATCATGATTTTATTGAAGATCATGATTTTATTGCTAAAATTGATGAGAGTAATGTTTGGCATGGAAGATTTGGTCACACTTTTATGCATGATGTATTTGATATGACAAATTCCAACAAATGGTATTCAAAGACAGGAGGAAGAGTTAGATTGAATGACTATGAAGACAATGATTTGGGTCAAGAAATTGATGTGAAACAACTTGATGACATGACATTTCAAAAATCAATTTTTGGAGTTCATGAAACTAAAATTTGTGATGTTCATGGCAAATCTCAAGGAGGAGTGTTAGATTTATGAGATTTTCCTTTATTTAAATTTTGAATTTTGAATAAATTTTATATAAGAATTTGTTATTGTTACAGTTTTATTTATTATATTTTATTTTCAGTTATTCAATATAATCTCAACAAGTAGAGTTGTTAGTAGATGAGATTTGTTAGGAATTTTAAATTGATTGTAAGCCTATACATAGACATCCTCTTCTATGAATTTTAATGGTAATTTAATGATAGTTTTTCATCTTCAATTTTAATTTTAATTTGTCTGCAAGATCCAATTTTTTTATATCTTTCACAAATTATTTCCAACATATATATTACAAAAGAAATTATGTAGTATGTACTATATTAATCCTAGGCCGACTTAATGTTATTGTCTATTATTACTGGCTTGGGGATAATGGGCACAAATATTTAGCATACTGTCGTCATAATTTTTCTTATCATCCTTTGTTAAGCAAATAAATAAATTAAAAAAAAAAGTCTCTGGTATAAAACAAAACGTCCTAATAATGGAATCAAAGGGACTACAAAGTACCAATCATAAACAATATATTTGATGCGTCTGTTATATCAATAAACCAGAAGAAAGAAAGTTAAAATTATAAGTTTATCCTTCCCCTAACAAAAGAAATGGGTTAGAATCAACATTTCATAATCTTGCTATTTTTCATCCTTCAAAATTCTGTGTTTTCATTTTCCCGAACGCAAGGAATTCCATATCGTTTACAGGGGGGAAAGACTTGTATAAAAATAAAATTGTTTAAACTTAAAAATAACATATATACCGATGATTAATTTCCTTAACACTCTTATTTATTTCAGAATTCATATGCTTGGGTGTGATCTAACAATTCATATCTGAAACATCTTGTGGGCGTTAGGGCAGGTGTTGCCAAACCATTTGATTGTAATTATGTGATAAATGGTTGTGCTCAAGAATAATTTCATTAATTAAGTTTGTGTCTATAGAAGAATTATTCCCCGGTTGAGAGCCAACATATAACTAATTAAAATCTAAAAACGAACAAAAACAAAAAGAGAAAGAAAAAAGACAACGTTTATCAAATACCTTATTTCATAACATATTATTACATTTTTGGAAAATGAAAATACATGGCACGTACGTGAAGTACTAAGTTTGGCTAGGATCAAACTTTAGGGATAGCTTACCCTACTGTTGCATGCAATTTGGTATGGAAGACATGTAGGCATCATGATCATGACACAACCAAAATTAAGCATTTTAGTACGTACTCAAAATGGATGAAAGAGAGACAACTTTTAATTTATATTTCATACAACACAAGCAGAAAGTATTAGGAAACAAATTAAAGCAAGCAAGGAGACGTTGAAGCCAAGACAGAGAGAAAAAGAAAGTACTGGGTGTGGTTCCTTATGCATGTTATATGAGTCATCACTTTTTGGTTTTGCCAAAGAAGATTTGCTGAATGGTTACTGGTTTTGTGGCTTTGGAAGTGGAGGTTGAAGTGGAGGACGAAGCGCTTCCAGTTCCACCATTTGCAGGTGGCCTTTGGACGGGTGATAAAATCTGTTGGATGTCCAACTTTGGGGCCATTGATATATATTTGGAGATTGGTTTACACGAAAACTCAGAGAAACCAGCTAGAGAAGAATTTTTGCCCTTAATTTCCTGATTGTTTATGCATGAAATAATGCCTATTTATACTAACACATCTGCACTTCGAACATGTTCATTCTGCATTTTACTCCATGATCAAAAAGTAATTTAATTAATGCAGTATACTGTATACGTACGATCATAAAGATTTGAGTTAATTAGTACGTATATAGGTATAAAAGCAATTATAATTCGAACCCACATTCACTGGTTTTTAATATGTATATAATGAGTTGAATTTATACACACAAAAAAACATATATATATTCACATGCAGGTAGTTGTTGGTGTGAGTGAAATATTGAATTTGATCACTTAAGCTATGATTTTGAATTCAATCCTCGTAAAAAAAGTTAAAAATAAATTTCACTAAAAATCATCGATCAAATTTATTAAAAATAAAAATTTCATTGAAAATTATCGGTCAAATTTTCTAACAAATATTAATAAGAGATATAATTAATGAATGGTTCACATTAATAACATAATTATCAAAAATAAAGTATACAAAATAAAAATGAATTGATTTGACTTGAATTTGTTTGATGGAAGTCATGAAATGTAAAATTTGTATTTTAAATATTGAATTTAGATTATTTTTCTAAATACATACGTACATAATATAATATATTATTACTTTAATGGTAACTTCATTATAGTATTTCAACTATAAATTAATAAAATTTTGTTTTGATTTAAATGTATAAAAAATTAAGTATTTTATTAATTTAATAATATCTATTTTCTAAACATGACAATTCAAATTTAACAACTAGTATTGTATCACAAAAAATAAGAAAAATATTTTTTAAATGCTCTTAAAAATATATTCTGTATGCCATTAAAAGCTTTTAATCTCCTAATCAATGAAGTTTGGTCCTACACAAAGAGATATTGTCGGATAAAGTGGTAATTATGGTTTGAAATCTCCTTAGAAGAGATGGATCACATTTAGTATATCTAACTATATCAAATAATATCATTCTTTATAGATGACACTATAATGAGAAATAATTAATGATCCTAATAATATGATTTTACGTACCTAGACCTCAATTATCCTGAAGTCATCCCTGATTTAAATTTTGACTTTGATATAGTAAGCAATTTCGTTTAGTTTGATAATTATACTATATATTGGAAACCCTGTTTAGCTTTGAAATTTCATACTGATAAACAAATTGATTTGTGATGATTATATTATGACTAAAACTTTCTCATTTATCTTTTCATGCAAAGCAATCTTAAAATTTTCTGTTAAATTATACACAAAGTGGTTTTATTATTGCAACCCATAACAATATTATAAAGATTTTACGACAACATATTTTAAGTAATTTTTTTTTTGGTTCCATTAAATTTATAAGCCCTTGAGTAAACATATAAAGGTAATTTAGTGGAAGATTAAAATGAGTTACCAGCTATTTGGTGAGTTAAAATGGTTTTTTTACAGAGCTTACAATTTTTAATGTTATTAGAAAACAAACATGTATATGCAAATATGTTCGATCGATCTAATATAGCCTGCATCTGACATGTAAACTTTAGCTAAGCAGATAAAGTTTGATTAGCATGATAATTAAACCTTAATTATATACCATCTTCATGCTGATAGCCAACAAATCCTCTGTGGGGTTCATAAGAAGGATTTTCTAGATATCCTTGACCACACTTTCTTTAACTCTGGATCTTAAACGCTTTTGCTTGAGAATCAACTCTTGATAGCCAACAAATCCTCTGTGGGCCTGCATATGAAAATGAAATGATAGATTGCTGGAAATAGAAGTTCCCATACTTTAATTTTAATTAAAGTATGAGTCTTTAATTTTAATTAAAGTATGAGTTTCAACTTTAGCAAGCGTGCGGATGCCTTAATTATATATGTAGTGTCGTGTGTGTATTGCTTGCATTCGCGAAGTTAACGATCGATCGCAGGCAAAAGTTGGGGAGATTATAGTTATACTGAACAAATTATGAGTTAGTATAAATGTGTATTATAACAACTATAATATATGAAAACCTTTTTCCACATGCAATACCACCACCGGCCTGTGTTTTATGTGCAGTTAAGCACAGTGTCCGTGGTTGCTTTAATTTTAATGCTTCTAAATTAATCCATGATTGAAACGAAAGGAATCAAAATCAAAGACAGTCTACGATCATGTAATTTTGATTAATATCTGGTTAATATATATATATAAACACATTTTTCTCTTCAGTTTTATGAGAAGGAGTTAATAATATTGTGTCACGTGAAGATTGATAAATTAATCAACCCAACAATAATTTTTCATTGATTTGGTCAGATTGAGATTCGAAAACTGGGAAAAAATTAAATAAAGGGACCCCCGACATGTAGCTGATCCTCCCCCCAAAACTTATCTTTATTAATTATTATTATTATGCATGGTTAATTTAATCTTTACAAAGTAATTAGTTGAATATATATCATTTTTCGACAAAAATAATAGTATAAGAATGGAAATGGTGGAGATAAGTTTAAGTGTAGGGTGATAGGTTAGGCATGAAGATGAATAAAAGAGATACGCAGAGGTGATACCTAAAAAGCCGGGAGTAAATCATGTTAATTTTTGGCGACAATCTGGGATTGAGACAGTGGGAATGTGTATAAACGAAGGAAAGAATATGTTTCATGAGTTTGCATAAAATAATAAAGAAATTACATTAAAATAATTTTTAATTTTTATAATTTTACTTACTTTATCTTTTTAATTTTTATAATTTAAAATAATTTTTTTAATTCATATATTTATATATTTTTTAATACTTTTAATCTTTATAATTTTATATAAAAAATTTAGTTTCTATACTTATATTTTTTTAATTGTTTTAATCTTTATCATTTATTGACATAACAGTGTGTATTAATAAAGGAATGGATATATTTCTCGAGTTTGCATAAAAAAAACCATCCACCCATTTACTTAATTATAGTTTTCATCATTTATTATTATTATTATTATTATTATTTTTTGAAATATCACTTTAATTATGATTTAATCTTTTAAATAATTTATATATATCTAAGAATTATATATATAATATGAAGTAATATATGATCACCTTTTTCAGTTATAACAAAATTAAAATAAGATATTATATTATTTGAGAAAACATTTTTCATTATCACAAATCATTACTAAAAGGCCATATTATTTTTACTTTGTTATTTTTTAAGATTTATATAAAAATAATTAAAATCCCTTTTTCCCCCAATTCTTGTATAAATTTACAAAGTTGAAGAGAAAACATAATTAAAAATTATAATCATTTGTGAAAAAAATAAAATTAAAAAATAGTTTTCAAGACAACCAAACTCAAAAAAAGGAAAAAAAAATATTTAAAAAATTTGTGTCATGAAAATACATCTATAGGAAAGAATGGTATATACAAAGAGAGAAATAAAAATATGAATCACTATTTTGAATCTGTAAAATTATGGAACCTTAACTTGTGGCAGAATCCATTTAGATTCAATGATCAATGATCGATCCTCTCGTGCGGATGCAGGATTTTGTCGTCTTGATTGTGTTCCCTTTTCCATAGCAGTACTACTACTATCATAAGGATAGAATTCAATTTGATATCAGTTCACGTGGGTATTGGGCCATAAGATGATCGAATATGATTACCATGCACTTTTACAGTGACATGACATCCTGCAAATATGGCACATAAAGAGATTTAGTGGGCCAATAGTTAGAACATGCATAGAATTTTGGTTCTTAGAATGTTACCATACCCAAAGACAATGTCAGTACCATTTTCTCTTTTCTTCTTTTTAAGATCAATGCTACTATTTTGTGTGATCACATTCACCGGTGTGGTTATTATTATAATTTTATACGTGTTATATGCTATTATTATATTCATTACATTGGTAC
Organism: Cajanus cajan; assembly: GCF_000230855.2. Lineage (NCBI taxonomy): Eukaryota > Viridiplantae > Streptophyta > Magnoliopsida > Fabales > Fabaceae > Cajanus > Cajanus cajan. The sequence goes on from NC_138519.1 coordinate 2,767,947, forward strand.
CAATGTTGCTTTAATGCTTTGATTGTTGGAGTTGGATCTTTATGTCAACGTCAAAGCCTATCCAATCTCAGCAGGAGAAGGGAAGGGAAAGGTTTCTTCTGCAGCATTAAGCAGTTTGGGAAGAGTATGTGGCTGAAGGAGATCTATTGTATGATTCTTGAGCCTTTTTATAGAGACATGTTGTCATATTCGGTTGTTGTGAGGTTACTTAACGGTTAAGTGGTTTTGTTTTATTTGGGAATGTTTTGTTTCAAACTATGATTTTAGCTTCTAAATGCCATTTTTTTAAAAAAAATTTAATATGTCATTTTAAATTTTTTTAATCATAATATTAGTAGAAAATATTTATGACTTAATTAATTTTTGTTAAAAATCATAAGTATAAATAAAATAAGATAATTTTTTTTTCTTAACATAATTTATTTCATCCCAAATTAAGATACAAACTTTGAACATCATAATTTAAAGATACAATTCATCGTCATTTGTATCAGTCATAGTAGTCAACATTAATTATTGTAGTTATACTTTATTTTATTAATACATCATTTTACTTATAAAAAAATGTGTATTCACAAATGATATAAAGTTTTTATATTGTTATTTAAATATAAAGTACCATGTATATAATACAAGTTTATTAATTTTAATAATAACCAATATAAAAGCACCAAAGTTTATTTTTAATCGATTAATAATGAAAAATATGTTTTGTATTAACTGCATATTTATAGAATTTAAAATAAAATTTATTCCTATTAAAAAATTAATTTAATTATTATATATGTAATATATTTTGAGTGTTGATAAGTGTGATTAATATGATAAATCCAATTATATGATCTAAACTAATTAAATTGATTTAATTTTTTTTTTATCAAATTGAATCCAATATCTAAACTATAAAATCCAATTTTTATTAGTTTGGATAACATATTTATACTTTGCAAATATGCTAATCTGAGAACTAAACCTCTACCAACTTAATTATAGTTTTATTATTTTTTATTTTTATTTTATTGCTAACTAATAATTATAAATTGTAAATTTGTAAAGAAAAAGTTAATTAGATGTTAGTCAATTGTTTTATTTTAGACAATTTGATTTAAGTTGAATAATTTGATTTGTGTGGAACAATTTGATTTATGTTAGATGATTTAGATTTTGTTGAAGACTTGGAACCTTGAACTAATATTTATTTATTTATCATTTTTTTTTTCTTATAGATATATCTGTTTCAAAATCTCATATTATTTTTTATTTACAATCGAATATGTTATTTATACTCTCTTAATAACAAATTTATATTTAAATTTTAAGATGAAATAATGTATTTTTATTTTTAAAATATAAAAATTTGTATTTTGTTTTTAAGAAAACCTAATCAATTTGAGAGTAACAAGTTGCTGATTAGTAAGAATGGATATACAAGTTAACTTGACCTGTTTGAGGCTTAGCCAACGAAATTTACATTTTTAACATGTTGACTGGTAAAACAAATGATTGTTTTTTTTCACTCATCCAATCCATGATTGTGGGTCCAATAAAAAAAGTAAAAAAACTTTCCTCCCTTCTTATACGAAGAAAATATGAGGGAGAAACACATGAAAAAATATTATATAAAAAATAAACATCTAATATTCTAAAATAAAAGAAAATTATGAAAATTTTAACATATAAAGATTTATACATTTAAATTAAAACATTAAAAGTGTTAACAAGTCAAACTTACACGTATTATAATAAATTTTAAATATAAAATATATTAAATTTAATATTTATTACTTATATTTATTTACGAACATAATATTAAAATCACTTATATATTTTCAAATTCCTCATATAAAATTAACAAAAATAATAATTTTCTTAAGAAGGTCAGACCACATGATTTGTGGGTTAAGTTCGCAAAATTCAGAGGATTTACAAGTGCAACTCTGTTTCTTTAATTATGCAGATTCTAGAAAACATAGACCCATTCACAGTGCAGACCGCAAGCTTTGTTAGTTGATCCGCTAACTACCCCTATCCATCATATTGGTTTGATTTGATTTGAATTATTGGAGTCTTTTTGTAATGAATTCAATTCAAACTAGTCAAAATTAATTAATTCAAATTTATTTTACTTTAAATTAATATTTTAGCATATATAATAAATATTTATTATATATAACTAAAATTTTTAATAAATTAAATATATATAAATATATATATATATATATATATATATATATATGTATATATATATATATATATTATGTTTGAATATATAAATCATATTTAAAATGTGTATAAATAAATATTTTTAAATATATAAATTATATTTTAAATTTTTAATAAATAATTTATATTATATTACAATATTATTTTTATTTATTGATAATTTATTTTAAAATATTAAATTTTATTTTATAAATAATTATGATAAATAAAAATTGAACTGATAAAAATTTATAGAAATTCTCTCATCCAAGAAAAATCAAATATTAATATAGTTTGAGTTAAAAAAAAAAAAAAAAAAAACTCAGCATTTAATTTGCAAGTGGATTCCTAAATCCTGACATTTTATGGATAGTAAAATACTAAATAAAACTTATTTATAATCATTATTTGAAAACGTAAACTTATATTACATTTACATATAAAAAAATTAGGAATTAATTTCATTAAAAATGATGATTTTTATTACAGTAATCAGACAACACAGTTTCAACAAAATTTAAAAAATATATCACATTTTTATTAAATTTTCTTCTATGCTTCATTTATTATGTAATTTATGCCCCTCAAAAAAATTAAATAAATAAATTGCACAAACAAACATTTATTTACATAAGGTCATCTCCTAAATGAAAAAAAATGTATATATATATATATATATATATATATAAATTTGGGTATATAATTACTATAATAACTTTATACAATTTTGTTTCTTACAACTCCATTTTTTGTTTCATTATATTTCTCTCCTTTTCTCGTCAAATGTTTCATTAAATGATACATATCTTATTAAATGATATACTTTATGTTTAATCAAAGTCACGTTCCGTAAGCACGTCTTGATTATCAATTTAAAAATATTTCATGAAGAACTAAAAAAGAGTGGATATATCATTTACCATAATTTTTTAAGATCTCAAATTTTTCAAGAAATTTTATTTCATCGTGATTCTTTAAAGTAAAGAGTTTATTATTCCTATTATTCTCAAATAAAAAAAAACTTTAACAAAATTGAGAGTCATACAGCAGATAGATTCATGAAATTAAAAAAAACGAGTACTTATATTTAATTTTTTCACATGCTAAAATTATATTATATGCAGTAATTTATAAAAGTTTCCAATATTAACTTCTCCAAAAACTTATTTTAATTCATAAATAAACTAATTTTAATTTATAGGTAAACTCATTTCAATTTCTTTTTTCCTTTCTATATTTTTTCTCTTAAAAGTGTCTTTAAACAAATTTATCCGAACAGGCCTTATATCCCTTAGTTTTCCTGCGATTAAAAAAAATCAATAGATTGGAAGCAACATAACAAATTAACAAAACTGATGTTTAAGCATAAAGAAAAATTTAGTAGACGGTACAACTGGAATGAAACTTTTACAACGCTCCTCATTACCAACAACTATTACAAAAATATTTAATTTACAAAAAAGATCCTCGCCTAAATCAAGAATTTCTTCCCAGATACCTTGTTAGTGTTACTCTAATCTTTTTCCAAAAAAAAAATGTAAAAAAGTACAAATTAGCAATGGTACAAAGGTCAAAATGCTGTATTCCTTTCAGCTTTATCAAGGGACAGCTCTTACCAATCATAACCAAATAGGTGGAAGTTTAGCCGATGTCCACATCAATGGCCATTGACTTATCCTCCGAAACAAAGGAAGTTTCTGGAGCTGCTGCAGGCTCAGCAAACTGTGTTGCAGGAGACTTAGATTCTGTGGTTGCAAATGGACTCCTCGAATGAGTCGCAACACTAGTGTCTACTTCCATAGCAGAAGCTCTGGGAGGTGATGGTGGCTGCACTTCCACATCTGGATAAGCAGCCTTAAACCTTGCCCGTAGCCCCTCATCAACCAACCTTACACCACTCAATTGATTACCAAGAGACATCCATCTGATGGAATAACATAATCAATAACAAAGAACAACACCAACAGTCTATGATCCCTATCAACATGAATTATTGCCCCTAAACCCACAACTAATTGTCTACTTCTACCAGTTTAGGTTCTTGGTCCAAGAAATCAAAACCACAGGAGAAGAAAGCATTTATTTATAGAACATTATCAATGTAAACTCTACTTACAAAGCATCAAAAAACATTTCATATTTAGACTATAATCCATCCCAACCTAACTACTTCAAGAATACCATGAAGAAAAACAAAAGGAAAATAAACCAGTAAAGAAAACCCACCCTGCATGTGTGTTGTGCATGCGAGCAAATAATTCTAGCTTTCTTGTTCTGGGACTAATCCGCTCCAGCATAGGATACATCTGAAGGAATAAATGTTGACAATTTTGAAAATGTTAAGCACGTGAATTATTTAATTTTAACAAACGGAATAGTAGAATAACAATATTATTAGGTGATAAAACTATTTCGTGTTGCCAAGGGGAGATCAGGAATGTGCTAGCTAATAGCAATCAGGAATGTTGAAAGGAAATGAGATGAAAAGAATCATGTGACTGGCTTTTAATAAACATATTTTTTGCCTTGGCCAAGCCTATTATAACATCAAGCAACATTTTTTGTGTGGATAAAGTGAAAACTTGAAAACTGAGAACATAACATATCCTTCAAAACAGAAATTATATATACAATACAACATTCATGAATACTGTTGACCACCTTTTATAGAGATAAATTCAGTCAAAGCATTTAGGGGCATAATGAACTATCAACACTTAATTGAATATTATACAAACCTCATCTGGCTTGCGGCTTGTTTCCCGGACCTCAGCAACAATAACATCAGTGTCAATGTTCCTGTTTACTTCCGGATTACCCTTTATTCCAACAAGACAATGTTCCTTACTGTGATTGAGCCAGTGGCCTGTACGCCCAGTTCTTATTATTCGCTGAAGTTGATTTGTTTTCACCCAAATGATCTCCTCAACACGTTTGTATCCCCAAAGTTCTAAGCTGGAGCATTATGGAATATGGAAGACAAATACAGAATATTAACAAAAGGCAGCCTCGTAATCAGGTAATAGATTTTTATAATTAAAATAACAATTAGCATATAACCAAACACAAACAAATACCATTCCCGTCCAAGTTCCATTGCACGTCCAGTGACCCAGAGAAAAATAAGCCCGTCAGTTTGCAAGGCAGGGACATTAAGACTGCGCATTTCATCATCAGCCATTGTTCCATAAGGCAGTTCCATGTGAATGTCCCATGGTGGATCTGCCATTATTACTCCAAATTGACCTAAAATGTCCATTCTAAAGTTACGTATATCACAGTTGATCCATTGTGGTTCACCAAGTTCCACTTCAGAACAATATTCAGCACGCTGAGGCTTTAGTGGTTTGGGAGGAGGAGGAGCGCCCATCATTGTTGGAGACACATCAGGTGTAGGGTCATACTCATAGTGAACATACTTGCATGTCTGTCAAAGGAAAAAAGAAAACCCCAAAAAAAAAGCATAACTTAAACTAAGAATAAACATTGCTAAAATAACAATAATTCAAAATAAGATAGAGTCAGCTAAAAACCGTGCCTTCATATGTCGGCAAGTATCAAGAAAAGAACAGTCTCCTAAATTAATGTCAGTATGAGGGGCAATGATTCGTCTAAAATGAACCTGCCAAGGAAAGGATCATCAATGCATGTCAAGAAAGGTTAAAAATTGTAAATACCAAAATTCCCAGTTATTTTCCATAAAAAACCAGAAAATCAGCATGATAGTTTAAACCAATAGAGATTGCAAGAGTTAGAAATGAAATCCAAGAGATGGAAAAACAGTAACACACTGTCCTTGTCACTAACCTTATCACATGCTATATAGGAACCAGATTGACGACGGCAATCTTCTTTTGTCAGTAAGTCACAGTATTGCCTCACCTGGGAACCACCTTTTGTTTTGAACTGAAACAATACATCGTAAAAAAGCTGGATTAGATTAAACTGCAAGACATTGCACTCAAAACAGACAATAAGCACAAGGTAAATTTTAGCATAGAGCATATTAAAGTAGGAAGTGACTTTGAACCTTAGCAGCTACAGCAGTCTCCTTTGCAGTTGGTCGGTGAATTAAGTCCAAAAGCTCTTCACCAGTTTTAGATTTTTGCAGTTCCCTAAATGATTTCTTATTCAACAATGCCTCAAGATCCTTCATATCCTCCTCTAAAGTTTTTGGTTTCTGTTGCATTGCACTAGGACTACTCCCTGGTGCATTTGGCCCCAATGGGAGTCTATGCATTGACGGAATACTTATACCTCTATGTGTCCCCATCATGCCCATTACTCTGGGTGCTCCCCTTGGTCCTCCTGAAAATATTGGCTGCAACCCTGACATATGGGGGTCCCCCTGGGCCATCCACATATCAGTCATTGGCCTCAGAACTGGCCTTCCCATCCCAAGCAAACTACCATTCACATTAGTACAACTGGCAGTGATTTGCTGAACGTGACTTTGATTCACATTCCCATCTCCAGAACTTGATTCAAGTTGCTGATATTGTGCACTTTCTGGCAATTCTCTCAGAAGCCGTGTTCGGTCTATATTTAAAACCATAATTCTTGCTTTGCCACTCACCACAAACTCCTCCACTTCAACACCACCATTATCATCTGCCATTGACCTTAAAGCTATCTCCACTGCAAGTGTTGCCCCTGAATCCCCTCCAAGCTCCTGAAGGGCAGCCTTCTCTGTTGGTGTCACTCTCTGATCATTTTCCAGTTTCCTTGATACAGTGGAAGAATCAATTGGTGAGAAGGGTACTCGCCCAAGTAGACAAACAGTGACCAATGATCGAACCACCGCTAATGGACTAACCTTCTCAGACTCTACTTGACATGCTGGGTTTGAATCTGAAGGTGTTTTGGATTTTTGATTCTTGGGATTTGTCACGTCAGCCTCCATAGAGCCATCAATGCAGGTTTCAGCATTAGAACGGAGAGTTAGTTCAACAGGCTTTTTGGGATTCAATTTAGGATCAGGCAGAGGCAGAGAAGGTGTAGGAGCAAAAGGACGATGGTTGAAAGACGAGACAACCTTGAGAGAAAGGTCAAGGGATGAAACAAGATTAGGTATTACGGCTTGCACAGAAGCAAGCATCTCCATGTGAGCCTTGTGTTGACACTCTATGCGAGCTTCAAGCTGTTGCCTCATATCTTTAATGGTCGCTATGGTGTCCTCACTGCCCTCTGATTGTGTCTCCATGGAGCCCTCCCTAAAACCCAATATTGCATCACATTTTTGGATATTCTGGTTACCAACAAGGATTGTTCGCCAAGAAAAAAGAAATGCAAAAAAAACAAGCTCTTGGAAGAATTTGATTGTTAAAACTAGGAAGGGTAAAAGAAAGATTAAGTAAACAAAGTAGCATCTTCATAAAAATTAACTACAAAGGAACTAAATTGTGAAGTTTATTGCAACTGTTTCAAGTTCAACCAGCCACCAAATAACTACATGGAGGGTAATCAACCATTGCAATCACGATATAGCAATAATGTCAGAAGAAAACCAGAACATGGCTAGCAAATATTCATCATTACATAATAACAAAATGATGATACACCAAAATATCAAATGTAAAAACATTACAAGTAACAACCATTGCATATAAATTAAACATGGACGAAACCCTAATCCCTCAAGTATGCCAAATTCCCAAAGCAATAAGAGAGAGACCGAACCATCCCAAAAACAAGTCTGAATCAGAAAAGCCAAAAAATAGCAACAATTAATAAGCAAATACCGAAAGGTGCTTAAATTTATAGTTTTTGGCGGGATAAGATTTGCTTACAAATTACAATACAGGATAAAAAGCCCTGACTCTTAAAGACCTAGAACAGAATAGGGGAACTTGAACGCCGACGGGTTGGGGCACCGAATCTTACAGAGAAGTCTCGAAGATCGAAACTCGACGGAACTTGAGGTTTTTCCAGCGGCGGAGAACGAACAATGGAACTTAAGGGTACGTTGAAGAAAACAAAGGCTGATTTTGCTGCAAGCTTAGGTGATAGAGTGTTATACTATAATGTTGGATCTATAATAATCAAATTAAAATATTCTTCTTTTATCATAGAGCCTTTTTTTTGGTGGATCTTTTATTATAGAGTTTATAATAGCTGGTATATATTGTCTCCAAAAAAATTATTATTTTAACATGCCCAATAATATTTATTTTATATAATTAAAACTATAATAAATAAATATTTTTAAATATATAAAATATTATAATTAATATTCATGATAAATAATAATTATTTTGATGTTTTATCTTTTATATTTAAATTAATTTCATCATTTTAAAATAATAAATATTTTTAATGATTCAAAACTTTAAACTTATAACATTAGATTTACCTATAAATATAATAAAATTAGGTGAAAATATATATTATGAACAACTAAAAAATAATATAAAATTAAATTTTTTAGAATTTATTTTTATTAGCTATACATATTAGGGGATAGACTTTGGTAATCATATTTTTTATTTAAATTTTTATATTGGATAATATTATCCCTAAATCTAACAATTGTCGTTTAAAGGAATTTCAAAAATAATATAGAAAGGTACAAAGTGTTTATTTCCCTACTAGTATGTATAATATATTTGGTTTGTTTGGTTTGATTTTCAATTATATTTAATGTTTTATTAAGTGAATTTTATAATACGAGTTTCAAGTCTTAAATCACTCAATAAAAGATTCAAAAACATTAAATTGATCTAAATTTAGGAAATAAATGATTAAAATGAATATTTAACCTTTATTTTATATAATTAAAAATGTGTAATGAATAAACAAATTTAAATGTATAAAATATATTTTAAAATTATTGATGACATCATGATTGAGTTTTAAAGGAGTTAAGAGGAGTGGATTGAACTTAAAAGAAAGAAAGTACAAAGTCTTGTTGAGTTCTAGGTTATTTTAGTAGTTTACGTTCTCTTCTTTATTGATATATTTTTCTCATAATATTTTTTTAGTTTTGATCTTGTATTTTTGGATCAAATAGTATAGGAAATTAGTCTTGTAGTTAGTATTTTTAAGACGTAATTAGTATTTTAAGAGGAGTGTAACTAGAAAAAAGATTTGAGTTTGTTGGACTTAATTGACCAATGTGAGCATCTCATGGACTCATGGTCCATGACTGGCCCATGATAATATCTCTTAGATGCATATCTTTAGTGTAGGCATCCTACTTGTGGTGGAAGCCAAGGGGTTAGATGTCAACATAAAAAAAGGATAAGATGTCTCATGGTTCATTCAAGACTTCAACAAATCACATGTTCTTGTCTAGTTACAGCGTTGTCATCTTGCCATATAATAAGCTCTCATTGATTTTTTTAATCTTAGGATAGTGACATTCCAATCATGTAACTAGAGTTGATTATCTTGAGTACAAGTTAACTAACCTTGGTTACACTTAACCAAGGTTAGTTTAGTTTGCACTATAAACTAACCAAACTCTACATATTCTTTCTTCTCATTGTAGTTGATTACCTTTGAGCATTTTGAGAATAAAATTCAAATTTGTTCTCTCTAAAAGTCTAGTTCTCACTCTTGGAAATTCTTTCCTTATGAAATTTTATCAAGGAATCCTTATTTGTGGCAAGTTCTTCACACTCTTGGTTATATTCATTTGAAGTGACACATACCTCTTCCTTCCTCCTCTATCATTTGAAGTTTTCTTTTGAGTTTTACGATTCATAGAAGAAGATTGGGCACACATTCATGATGGAAGAGAAAGGAGGAGATATGCAACACTTCAAGTAAAATTAGATAAGAATGTAAATAATTTGTCATAAGGAGAAATTCCTAAAAAAAACTCATAAAGAGATAATTTCTCCATGAAAGAAAATTAGACATTTAAAGAGAACAAATCTTATACATATTTAAATAATGATATAATCTTTGGTCAAACCTTATTTACTTCCTAATCAAGTCAAATTAAAAAAATAATGATATATCCAAATACATTACAAAATAACTCAACATATATACTAAATATACATAATTAATAGAATATGGTGATACATGATTTGAATGCACTCCTTCCTTATCACTCTCCAACCCTCTCCCACACACGGTCTAAATCATCTTATAACTCCTATTAAAAAAAAAGGAAATAATAGTAAATAATTATTATATGTTTAAAATTATAAAACTTCTACAATTCTGTGATACATGTGCAACACTCAGATTATTATATTTAGCTTGAATTAGTTATATGTGAATATATCCGAAATATGTTATTTATTAATAAAATGGGAATTTAATTTGGTTAAGTTACGTTATTAATTATAACATTTTTCGATTTAAAATTACTCCAACGGCTTTATACTGATGCGTACACTATTTATCCTATTTTAATATATATCTTCAAAAATACAATTCCAATGAGAAAATGATTGTTTGCGAGAATTCGTGATACACGAGGCAATTATATAAAGACAACATTACTTCAGGATTTCCTGAAAGCTCTAACTTTTTAATTTAACACTTGTACAATGATACATAAACAAGTCACAAGTGGATTGTTACTAGTTTCGTCCAAAAATTATTTCGCACTATATATTTTCGTATATAAAGTAAAGCTTAATGATTAGGATTGATATTTTCTCCTATTAGATAGAGCAAATACAAGAAGCAGTCAAGCAGACCTATACCTGAAACATGTGACCAACCACAATTATAAGAGGTAGAGGAAGAGCATATGCATGCAGCAAGAAAAGCTAGAAAATGGCTGAGAATAATATTCACGTAGTTATGCTTCCATGGTCTGCTTTTGGCCACTTGATACCATTTTTCAAACTTTCCATAGCCTTGGCCAAAGCTGGTGTTCGTGTCTCCTTCATATCAACTCCCAAAAACATTCAAAGGCTTCCCAAACTTCCTTCAACTTTATCTCATTTGGTTGAATTGGTACAACTTCCTTTGCCATCATTAGACAAAGAGCTCTTGCCAGAAGGTGCTGAGGCCACAGTGGACATTCCATTTGAACAAATTCAGTACTTAAAGTTGGCATATGACCAACTGCAACATGATGTGAAGCAATTTGTGGCAAACCAGTTACCAGATTGGATAATTTGTGATTTTAGTCCCCACTGGATGAAAGACATTGCTCATGAGTTTCAGGTAAAGCTATTGTTCTTTAATGTTTTATCTGCTCCAGCGGTGACATTCTTTGGACCACCAGGTACAAGGAAAACTCCCCTTTCACCAGAAAGTCTAATAGCAGTACCAGAGTGGGTGACATTTCCATCTTCAGTGGCTTTTCGAAGGCACGAGGCAATAGCTATTTGTGCTGGTGCCAACCAGGTAAATGCTTCCGGGATAAGTGACTTGGAAAGGGTTGCCACGGTATATGGTGCCTCTAAAGCTGTATTATTTCGTAGCTGCAATGAGATTGAAGGAGAATATCTGAATGCATTCCAAAAACTAGCTGGGAAGCCTGTGATACCCATAGGTTTATTGCCCATAGAAAGGGCAGAGAGAGAGAGAGAGGAATTGTTGTTGAGTGTAGTGGTGATATATTTGAGTGGCTTGATAAGCAAGCATCCAAATCAGTTGTGTTTGTGGGGTTGGCAGTGAGTGCAAGCTGAGTAAGGAACAAGTTTTTGAGATAGCTTATGGACTTGAGGAGTCTCAATTGCCCTTTTTTTGGGCATTGAGAAAACCAAGTTGGGCAAGTAATGATCAAGATTCTGTACCTGTTGGTTTTAATGAAAGGACATGTAATAGAGGAATTGTTTGCATGGCATGGATACCACAAGAAGAAATATTGGCACATCCATCTATTGGGGGGTCTTTGATTCACTCTGGCTGGGGCTCTGTCATTGAAACCTTGCAGTTTGGTCATAGCCTAGTTGTATTACCCTTCATTATAGATCAACCTCTTAATGCAAGGTTTTTGGTGGATAAGGGTTTAGCTATTGAAGTGAAAAGAAATGAAGATGGGTCATTCACTAGAAATGACATTGCTATGTCTCTTAGACAAGCTATGGTGTTGGAGGAAGGAAAGAAGATCAGAATTAATGCAGGAGAAGCTGCTGCAATTGTAGGAAACTTGAAACTGCACCAGGATCATTACATAGCTGCATTTATTCAGTTTCTTAAGGATGGAATCTGGATATGAATATGAAGTTGAATAGTTGGGAAAAGTAATTTGTGTTGTGTAGTTGGACTGATAGTACTCTTGGGCTTAGTTTTCTTGTGTGGCACTGGTTCTTTTTTATAGTTTAATTTTGCCGATTCTTGTTTTTACATTCTATTTAAAAAATCTGTATGGCACTGGTTTGTTTCTACAATTTGAAAAATCATTTATGTAAAACGTATTACTTAGTGACTAGTGAGTGAGCTTTTCTTATATTATTTTGATTTAACGTGGGTAGTAACTACTTATCACTTAGAAGAAATGCATTATTAATTTTGCAGGGTCTGCATTTCAGAGTTGTGATTCCCACTTCATGCAAACTGATATTTATTATTGAAGAAAAAAGCAATAAAATTGAAAAATTTTCGTGCGGCCTAATAATCGATTATAGTGAACAAGACATTTTAAAGTGACATCATTTAAATTTTCAATAAGCAGTAGCCGACACACTAATAATGCATTATAAGAAAGGACAGAAGAATTGACACCCGTTTGACATATGAAATGGAAGAAAGAAAAAAAAAGGCTAGATAAATTTAAATTTGCAATAAGTAGCAGCCACCACATTAATAATGCATTATAGGAAAAGACAGAAGAATTGACACCCGTTTGACATGAAATGGGAAAACAAAATAGCTAATAATTTATTTAAAAAAATTATATGGTATATTTGGAAGAGAAATTTTATAAATTTAAAAATTTTAAATTTTTTGTATTTGAATTACTTTGATTTTAATTTATATTATTTTAAAAATATTTTATTTAGATAAGTTAATTCAAATTTCTCAAATTTTAAATTATTAGGTTGGATTTGATAATTTGATTCCATTATGATAAAAATTGATTTTAAAAATATATTTATATGCTGAGAATTTTTAAATTAAATTTTATAAAAATAAATATTAGCTAATTTTAAATATTTCATAATTTTAAAAATTAATATTAGATAATATTTAATAATTGTAAAATTATTTTTAAATATTCAATAATTAAAAACATGAAGAGATAAGAGATAAGATAAAAATATATAAGTGAAATAAGAAGAAGAAAAATATGAGAAATTTTAAATTCTTACTTTTTTGGGAGAATTTGAAATTCTACTATTTCAAAGAATTTCACAAATGTTTGAATTAAAATTCCTTATAAATTCTCCATCTAAACAAGGTATTTCACCTTAAAGAATTTGAAATTATTCAAATAAATGAGTTATTCCATTTAAATTCTTCATCCAATTTCACTATTGCAATTCATTTCCAAATGTCAATTAAAAAAAACTCCTATTGAGAAAAGAAAATGCATTTCGGGCAAAGTAAATGAAAGCAATTTCTTCTAAATTTAACTAACTTTATGTTATATATTATTTTTCTTATATTTTTCATTGAATATTCTCAATAAGTTTTTTTTTTTACATTTTTTTCAATCTATATCGATATATTTGATTTTTGACTTAAATATATTTTGAATTACTATAAATATGATTTTATCTTGTCTTAAACTTTACATTTTAAAATCATTTACATTTCTTTGGTATTCTCTTTTAGTATTTATTATTAATTATTAATTATAATTAGTTTGGTACACTAGGGAAAAATTAAGATATAAGATAATAAAAATGATTTTATTTGACATTGTTAAATTATTTTTTAATTTCATATTTCAATTCAATAAATATATTTATTATTTTATATAAATAAGGTAATTTACTTCTATAATTAATTTTAATATATTATGAACATTAATTTTTTATTTTAATATCATTCTTACTTTTCAAATTGTAACAGCCTAGTTTATATACTTTATATTAATAATATTTTAATTATTTTTACGTTTAATGTATTTATTTTAAAGTTTTTGATATTATTTAATTAGTTATATGAGCTCTATTTTTAATTATGTGACACAATTTGTAATTATATTTTGTTTAATTAGTGGAGTATGAGTTATTTTTATGAAATGTATTTTATTATTAATAATATGTTTAAGTTATCTTATAAAAGGGAGAAGATATGTTTATTATTATTATTATTATTATTATTATTATTATTATTATTATTATTATTATTATTATTTTAAGAAGGGAGTTATCAGAAGTTACATTACGCTTCATTCTACTGACTTCTACTTATTCATTTTCTTTCTACGCTCTTTGAACACTGAGGAGAACCCAGCGAAGGAGACGAACCCGATTTCGCTCGTGCTTCATCTTCTATTCATCAAGGTAAGAGAGAGTGAGAAACCTCGCTCGAGGGTGTAGGAATAATTGTTAGGTAGCAGGATTGACCCCAATTCCTTGCCTGATGCATGCTTTAGGAACAAACAAATTTTGAAAGTTTTATGTTTTAATATCTGAGTTTTCTATTAGATTTTTGGTTGGATGTGATGCGTGAAAATGTGTTTGATTTTGAAATTAGATAAGTTTTAGTATGAATTAGAGTGCTCTGTGGGTTCCTGTGAGAAACCCTATGAGGAACAATTAGGGATATATCTGTTGATGAGAATTGAGGTATTTTATGTAAAATTGAGTATGAATTTATGTTCTAGGTGTTATTTGGAGGATTTTTACCGATTGATTTATATGATTGCATGTTTGTTGTGAAAAATTGTCTGATTTCAAAGTGTAGGTTTGCACTAAGTGCTCTGGGCGTAGTTCTTTGCGCTGGGTGCAAATTCATAATTTCCCAGGAAAAGTTGAGCAGGGCTCAGGAAAGTTGCGTCGGGCGCAAGAAAGTTGCGCCCGCGCATGAAATTCACGATGAGTGCATGTAAAGCTACGTCGGGCAGAATTCTCCGCTTTATGCGTGGCATTAAATTCTCCATATGCTTTGCTTTTGGTGCGACATTTAATGTGCCGGGCTCGAGTTGGGGCGCGTCGGGCGTGACCCCTGTCATGTTTTATATGTTTTGTGTCTTGTTTGAAGGTGGAAATTGTGTGGAAATTGCCTTAGTACTGTGTTAGCGTATGTGATATGTTTTATGAGCATGATAAGGACAAGAATCTCCTAATGATGATCTTATGAGTATGATTATTAGAAATGTGAAATGTGAATAAGTGACATGAGACATGATGTGATTATGTGCTATTGTGAATACTATGACTATGAGAACGTGAAATGTGATAAAATGAGATAAGACGTGAAATTCCTTGACAAGTAAAATGTTGAGTCCACCCGTTTGTGAATGTGTGACATGCATCATATGCATTTATGTGACGGGGTACGATATGGAGTACATCGTTAGGGAAGACCCTCCAAGTGTGAAACATCTTGGAGGAGTCATAGGGAATAGTGTGGTTTGGAAGGCCCAGTTCTGCCCATGTGTGTATGGGACATATCTTGTGTGGCTTCACTATTTCGACAAGACCCTAGCAGTACATCCTTCTAGTTGAGAGTGCACGATTGAGCCGACATATACTCCTAGACTACTCCAGGTATGTTGCTTCGACATCATACCACGTGATATATGATTATGAGACACGTGAGTAGCACCACATGCATGCATTTATGAGTCGAGTCCATGACATAATTGCATGATAAATGAATGTGCATGTGATACTAATTGTGTATGTGTAATGTTTATATGTGATTTGTGCTTGTACCTTGTATTATGTTTGTTGTGTGTGTGTTGTCTAGCTTTTATTTCTACACCTGAACCTGAGTGAGGTGTTTCTCACTCCCTTGTTGCTCTTTGTATGTGTTTAAATTGTGTTGCAGGTAATTATCAACATGAGGATGTTGGTGATGAGGCTTAGGCTTCAATTGGGCGTTCTCTGATAGGATATGTGACATCGGGGCATAGTTAGACTTAGTTTAAGATTTCATTATTATTATTTTGTTTTGAAAAAACTCATGTTTCATTTTCTTGTAAATTCCACAATTGACCATGATTTACGTTTATGAATGTGAATTCTCTACTCTTATGTTAGTGGAACCATTGTTTTAATTCTAAAGATTTTATTTAACCCAAGAAGATGTTCTAATAATTATTGTACATATATGTTGAGGGTAGAAGGTGTCACACAAATTACTAATTTATTTTAATATTGTAATTATTTTAAAATATATATAATTTAATTGAACCCTTATAATTTACATTTAATAAATTACTCTTATCTTTAGAAGCAAAATCATCGGTATTGAGATATTAAATATTTATTATATTACAATAAATCAAAACTATTTTGTTTAAATGTAAAAAATAATATTATTAGTGTCTAACTAGATTATAATATTTTAAAAATATAATATTAAAGTTAATTTAATGAATGAAAAATAAGAACAACAAAACTATTATTCATAATATATTAAATATAAAAAACTAAGAAAATGATAAAAGTATAATATATTTAATTTGTTGAAATTTTCTATAAACTAATATTTTAGCATGAGTAATGTAAAAATATATTTATTGTCTATAATATAATTAAAATTTATAATAAATTATATAAAAATATTACATTTGAATATCGAAATTATATTTAAAATAAGTACACATAAATAATTTAAATATATAAATTATATTTTAAATTTATGATAAATAAATTTTATTATAAAAAATTATTTATTAATAATTTATTTTAAATATTCATATTTAATTAATAAATAATTATGATAAATAAATATTGAATTAGATAAGAAATTGAAAAGAATTCTGACAAACACTTTTGTTGAAAAAAAAAGTCTCTAGAAATATTCTCGCATAATATAAAAATTCGTGTTTAATATATAAGAGTTGATTTTTATGGATTACAATCAATTATGAATTTTGTTGCCAAAAACAAGCCAATATTGTGATTCATTTGAGGCTCATGATATATACACCTCAAGTTTTTTAAGAAAAGTTCTAAAATATTTTTTATTTTTTATTTTATAGCCCCAACATTCAATTTAACACTTTCTTCTTCTTTTCTTCACATCTCCTCCCCTCCTCTTTTCAATTTTCACATGCATCTCCTTACCTTACCCCCCACTTATTTCAGTAAGTAGTTTTAATTTTTTTCAATTTTACATTACTCTCTTCCCCCTCCCTTTTCAAGTTTCACATTGTTACCCTCTTTTTCCTCCTCTTTTAGTTTTCACACGTATCCAAGATGTAAAAAGTAGTTTTCGATAGTGTTACAAACGCATGTGATTTCCTTGATCGTGTCGAAGGTGTCAAGCCAAATATATGTTTGTTTCTTCGAGCGCTTCTCTCATTTATAGGTATAGAAAGCATAACATCAACTAAATTTAGTATTTTTCATAATTGTCTTTTTAACATACTTTTGAAAAATACTTTCTAGAACACTAAATTTACAATTTTAAAAAGAACTTTTTTCATAATTATATAAAACAACACACTTCTGAAAAGTATTCTCAGGAACATTAATTTTACTATCTTGGAAAATACTTTTTGGAACTGTGTTATTATACATAATTCTAAAAAGTTCTTTTCGAAATAGTAAATTTATTGTTCTAAAAAGTATTTTCCTACTAATTTCACTATTTTGGAAAGTACTCTAGAATAGAGAAATTGGTGTTCTAGAATGTATTTTCCATAATACTAAATTTAATGTTAACTTTTTTTGGAGGTGTGAAATGGGAGGAAGTGTTGGAAGAAAAAATGCATATTTAGTTCGATAGGAACGCCAAGAAAGTTGCACGTGCCTACAACATCATCGCGCACCAATTCTATGGCCCGATGCATGTGAAAAGTGAAAGGGGAAAGAGAGAATGTGAAAACTAAGAGAACTGAAACTACCTATGGAAATAAGTAGGGAATGAGAAAAGATAAGGGACTACATATGAAAACTAAAAGAGAGAAGGAAAAAGGTGTGTGGAAAAAAAAAAGAAACTGGTAAATTAAAAATTCGAGGTGTAAAATTAATAAATTAAAGAATAAAAAAATTAAGGATGTTTTAAAAATTTTAAAAAAATAAATAAAGGAGATGTACGTATAAGAAAAAGGTGTATATATAATGAATCTCCATCTAATGATACTTAAAGTTAACTAATAAAGTGATAAAATATAATGGACTTTGGACACCTAATTTTGATCTGTGTGAAAAATAATATAGGCCTAACCTAGAGGCCCATGATGGAATGTGTCTAGGGTTAATTAAATAATATGACTAAATCCCCTTAATTATTAGTATATCATTGTTAATTAATTATATAAATAAAAGTGTGTAATGAATAAATAATTTTAAATATATAAAATATATTTTAAATGTATTGATGACATTATGTCAAGGAGCCAAGTCTTAAAGGAGTTAAAAGGAGTGAACTAGACCTAAAGAAAGAAAGCACAAACTCTTATTGAGTTTTGGGTTATTTTAGTAACTTACTTGCTTTTCTTTGTAAATATTTTCTTAATTTTGATCTTGTATTTTCGAATCAAGTAGTATAGAAAATGAATTTCTTATAGTTAGTATTTTTAAGGTGAAATTAGTATTTTGAGAGGGGTATAACTAGAAAAAGATATTTGAGCTTGTTAGACTTAATTAACCCATGCAAGCATCTCATGGGCTCATGGTCCATGAATGACCCATGAGAACATCTCTTATATGCATATCCTTAGTGTAGACATCCTACTTGTGGTGGAAGCCAAGAGGTTAGATGTCAACATCAAAAAGTTATGAACTATACAATTAATTTTACCCAAGTAAGAGAATGTTGAAATCTCCTATAAATTATTGTGGGTTACAATCAATTGTAAACTTTATTTTACCAAAATGAGCTAATATTAGATCATCTGATGATACTTAAGTCCACTAATAATATGATCAAATATAATGAGTCTTTGGCACTCAATTCTGATTTCTGTGGAAAAAATAGTGTAGGCCTAACCTAAGGCATTTGATAGGAGGTGCTTAGAGTTAATTAAATAGTGTTGCTAGGACTCCTTTTCCATCATAACATACAATTACTTTCTAGATTTGTCTCATTGAAAACTTGAAATATTAGAGTTATATATATATGATCAGAAAAAAGAAAATTTGGCTTATCAGTTTCAAGGTTCTTGCAACACTTAACAAATTATCATATACATATTCAATTATGTCTTCAACAAGTAAGTAAATAATTTAATATTTTAAAATTATATAAAGTATGATTGTTATTTATTTTTCTTACATAATTATCTTATCTATGTAAATAATTAATTAAATAATGCACCTAAAAATATTGTATTTATATTAAATTAAAATATTTTAATTATCATAATTAATATTTTTTATTTTATTAATCATATTAGTATTAGACTAACTAAAGTTAATGATAAGAACTAAAATAAGATAGAATGATATATTTACACATACTTAAAATATATTTAAACCTTAATTTTTAAACTACCCATCTATTTCAATTTAAAAATAACTTTACATTTAATGCCACTTTATATTGAATAGCGAATGAGTTAATCAAACTATTTTTGCATTATAAATTGGTTCAATTTTTTTAAAATGTGTTGAATTTTTTCACACTCCACTTCAAAACACAAGCACTATACGCGATATTGTCTACTTAAGTTAGTTCACATTCTGAGAATTGAGGCTTCAGTTATTTGCATTGGTATCTTTCTAGAATTAAATTAAAGAAAATAAACAACACTTTTATTGTATCGGAATGAGTGGGACTATTAATATGAACCCTTTATTGGGTGGACGGTATATGATCTGAAAACAGGAATTGAAGAACACCTAGAAAAAGATTATGTGTTGGATTGAATGCCAAGGAAGAACATGCTCGATGAAATGAATGAGTCTGTGTTCATGTTTTCAAGAATAAATGAGTTGGGTTTCATGCCAGATGAATACTCGCTTAATCATGTGCCTCCTTAGCACGCTCCCGTTTTCACGCACACAATATTTGCATGCACACTCGATCGGGTTACACTTTTTTTCACGCATCTATCAGTTCTTTTTGTTATAAATAACAGACAGAATATGATTGGTAGAATAACAAAGGCAGGGGTGAATCAGTTGCGTTTTGATGATTGAATCTGTGTTGCTTCAGCTTCATGCATCATTCTCCATGGACACTTAAGTGAAATGCTCAAATATTTCAAATGAATAATAATCGAGTAACTCTACACGAACCTTCATTTTGTCACCATGCACACATTCTTTCTTTCCTTACTGACATATATTAGAAAATGGTTCTATGCTCTGCTGCGCCTTAAATGTAGGGATTGATTGATGCTACTCTTCCATGCGTTGTGTCAATTACACAAATATTCAAATAATATAAAATTAATTATTTTAAAATTTGTTATTTTTATTATGTTTATAATATATTTGATTTGAATTTCAGTTGTATTTGATATTTTTTATAAATAAATTTTATGATATAAGTTTTAAATCTTGAATCACTCAATAAAAGATTTAAAAACATTAAATTGACCTAAATAAAAGAAATAAATGATCAAAATAAATATTTTAAAAGATAAAGAACCAATATGAATGTAAAAAATAAGATAAACGACTAAAAATATAATTTATCTTTTATTTTATATGATTAAAAATGTGTAATGAATAAATAATTTTGAATATATAAAATATATTGTACATTTATTAATGACATCATGTCAATGAGCCAAGTTTCAAAAGAGTTAAGAGGAGTGGACTAAACTTAAAGGAAGAAGACACAGACTCTTATTGAGTTCTGTGTTAGTTTAGTAACTTACTTTCTTTTCTTTGTAAATATTTTCTTCATTTTGACCCTATATTTTTGGGTTAAATAGTATAAAAAATTATTTTCTTATAATTAGTATTTTTGAGGTGTAATTAGTATTTTGAAAGCGGTGTAACTAGAAAAGGATATTTGAGCTTGTTGGACTTAATTAACCCATGCAAGCATCTCATAGACTCATGGTCCATGAATGGCCCATGAGAACATCTCTTAAATGCAGGGCCTTATCTAGGAACTTTGGAGCCTTAGACAAAAATTAAGACAAGAGTCTATGTTAATATAACCTAATAATTTTTTATGTTATTTTTCTGCAAAATTATTTATTAAAGTTTTATTATCAAGTAATTATAACATTTCACTCTCAATAGATAATATAACTAACTCATTCAATCTATCTTATAACATAGTTGATCTTAAATATGATTTAATCAATTTTAATTTTGAAAAACTTTTTTCAAGAGTCGTAACAATTACATGTAATGTTAATAATATTCTATAAGTAATGTATGTATTTGGAAAAGAACATGATCTTTTTATAAAGTTCAATATTTTTAATGGTGTGTTAATTTCATTTGTTAGAATTTCTTTCAATAAATTTAATTCTGAAAATAAATCAAGACAATTAATATTAGAATGGTCCTCAAAACTCAATCTTTTCAAGATTGATACAATATTTTTTCAATTCATCTTCCTCTAAAGTTTTAAATTCATTTGAATCAAATAAAAAACCAAACAGATTTTCATATTCTAAAAATTGTTCAAATCGACTCTCAATTGAAGAAATAGATTGATCTAATATATACAAAAAATAATTAGTGCAAAATGAATCTTCAACAAAATGAGTTATCTCATCACTATCAATGTCATCAAAATGTTTTTTCTTATGAATCTTACGTTTTTCATTGAACTTAAGCTTTATATCCATTTTAATAGTCATTTTTTTGGTGGATTCTAATGCAGATGCAAAACCATTTTTCGTATAATTTTTTAAATAAGTTATAAGGCCTCTTAAGTGATCTATAGCAACATCTATATGCATATCTTTAGATTGCATGATCTTACTTACAGAATTAACTACAAAAAGTATATCATACCAAATATACATTCCCAATAAAAATTCAAAATTCTCCATCTCATAAGTCACTAAACACATGACTTCACTCTTTATATCTTAGGATCTTCACTAATTTTTTATAATTGAACAAGTGCATCCCTTATTTTTGGTGCCTGAAACTTTATGGCTTTAACGCTTTCAATTCTACATTCCCATCTTGTTTGAGATAGTGATTTAACTGAAAAGTTAGATATATTTTCTTGTAAGATTTTCCACTATTTAGTCGAAGAAACAAACAAAGAATAAATACATGGCAAAACTCCAAAAAAAGAAACAACTCTAGTACATGAATTTGCCATATCACCTAGAAGTAAATTCAAATTATGACAACCACAAGGAGTATAATATGCTCTAGGGTTTATGTCTAGTAATCTTTTTTGTACTCCTTGATTTTTATAGAGTAGGGATCAACAAGAAAAAAAGTAAAGTAGGACCGTATTGCTCCCAATCAAGATCTCAAATTAGATGAGAAAAAGGAATTGAGAATGAAATTGGAGAGAGAATGAGAAAGAGATAGACTAGAGAGGAAACAAAGAGATTGAAAATTTGTCATCTGTAAAAGATAAAAGTAAGTAGTAGTGACAGTTGAATGTTGAGTGACTTTTCATTTACAAAAACTAATAAATGAGTTGTGGTCTTTTAAGTAATTTTAATAATAAGAAAATAAGAGATATAAAAAATATAAGATATGTATCTTATAAAATATTGGACCTTATCTCAAATATTATTAATTTTTTAAAATTAGTTTATATCAATAATACTACTATTAAAAAATTTGGAGGCCTTATAAGTTTAGGAATTCTAGGCATTGGCCTTAATTGCCTTATTAAATGTTCTGCCCTGCGTAGATGCTGATGAGGTTTTTGCAAACACACCACTTGCCAAGCGGACTAAGTTTCGATGTAGTAATTAAGTATCGTCCTCAGGGATTTGAGAGTTTAGTAATTCTTACTCCAATGATTAATAAAGAGATGTTGATATGATTGGAAGTGAGTTAATGTGAAAGAAAATTAAAACGGTAATGTAAAAGTTATAAGAATAATTATATAAAACAAGGATTGGACCCAGAAGCACTTACTAACTTTCCTTAAAATAAATATGATTTCATCTTCATGACTTCCACGTTCATTTAGTAATTCAACAAGATCCCTCAAAATTGAATCCTAAAGTAATTAATCTCAAAACATGATTCCTCTATGTTTTCAGACTAACACCTTGCATTAAGAACAATGACTTGAACAAAGGTGACTAACCATATCAAGTCTATCCCTAGAACAAGAAATGATTAGGTGAAAGATTCAGTTCGGGTTCTTAAAAATGTTTCCCAATAGGATTCAAAAACCAAATATTCATATAACGGGTGATCAAGCCGGTATAAGCATTAAAAGTAGAATCAAGTACAAGTAATAAGAACGAAATGCATATATAGATTTAGGAAATAGAAGAGTTAGTAGTTACACCAGGACCAATCCTCAAAAGATTTAGCCACACATGGCCATTACGAGATCAGAGGAGTAGAAGAAGAAATCACAAATTAAAAGATGAAGAGAAAGGGTTGATCTTCATTCCCAAATGATCCAACTTCCCAATCTTCACTCTTGCCCTATTTTCTCCTCTTCGTGCTCCCAATCCTGTTTTTATCTTTGTGTTTCGTGATCCCCTATTTCTCAGATTTTCCACTTTTATATAAGCTTTAAAACAGGGGAAGAAAGTGATTTTTCCTCCCACAGCTACAGTTGTAAAACCACAGTTATGGTTGTGGAGAGTTCTTCGTGGTGAAGTAAGCTTCACCACTTCAACTATGGATCCATAGCCATATAGCTGTGGAGACTCCTTCGTGGTTAAGCAACTCCCAACGTTGTAGCTATGAAACCACAGCTATAACTGTGAGTTTCTGTAACTTTTCTTGATCTCCCATGCCTCAACGCTTTAGTCGTGAACCTGTAACTTTAGCTCCAAGTCTCAAGACTCAAAAATGTGCATTCCAAATTTCCACAGCTATATCTACAGAACCACGGCTATAGCTGCAACTTTCTGACCTCCTAATTCCTTCCCAGATTTCCACAGCTCGAGCTCCAGATCCACAGCTACAGAACCACAACTATAGCTGCAACTTTCTGACCTCCTAATTCTTTCCCAGATTTCCACAGCTCGAGCTCCAGATCCACAACTATGGTTGTGGATCTCTGCCTTCTCAAATTTTCTACACAAATGGAGGAAATTCATTAAGATTTTGTTACTACTCTTCTACTCTTTTAGTATAACTTGATTCTTTCAATTTAGGGGGTAAAATAACATATATAAATATCTACAATTACCAAAAATAGTACCAAAATTTGAGTGTAAATAAGGAATAAAAGACACTCAATAGATGCATATCCTTAGTGTAGACATCCTACTTGTGGTGGAAGCCAAGTGGTTAGATGTCAACATCAAAAAAGGATAAGATGTCTCATGGTTCATTCAAGACTCCAACAAACCACATGTTCTTGTCTAGTTACAGCTTTGTCATCTTGCCATATGACAAGCTCTCATTGATTTTTTTAGTCTTAGGATAGTGACATTCCAATCATGTAACTAGAGTTGGTTATCTTGAGTATAAGTTAACTAACCTTGGTTACACTTAACCCAGGTTAGTTTAGCTTGCACTATAAACTAACCAAACTCTACATATTCTTTCTCCTCATTGTAGTTGATTACCTTTGAGCATTTTGAGAATAAAATTCAAATTTGTTCTCTCTAAAAGTCTAGTTCTCACTCTTGGAAATTCTTTCCTTATGAAGTTTTATCAAGGAATCCTTATTTGTGGCAAGTTCTTCACATTCTTGCTTATATTCATTTGAAGTGACACATACCTCTTCCTTCCTCCTCTATCATTTGAAGTTTTCTTTTGAGTTTTGTTATCCATAGAAAAAGACTGGACACACATTCATGTGGAAGAGAACGGTGGAGATATGCAACACTTCAAGTAAAATTAGATAAGAATGTAAATAATTTGTCATAAGGAAAAATTCCTAAATAAAACTCATAAAGATATAATTTCTTTATGAGAAAAAACTAGACATTTGAAGAGAAAAAATCTTATACGTATTTAAATAATGATATAATCCATGGTCAAACCTTATTTACTTCCTAATCAAGTTAGATTAAAAAAATAATGATATATCTAAATACATTACAAAATAACACAATATATATACTAAATATACATAATTAAGAAAATACGGTGATACATGATTTGAATCCACTCCTTCCTTATTACTCTTCAACCCTCTCCCACATACGATCTAAATCATCTTATAACTCCTATTAAAGAAAGCAAGGAAATAATAGTAAATAATTATTATGTTTAAAATTATAAAACTTCTACAATTCTGTGATACATGTGCAACATTTAGATTACTATATTTAGCTTGAATTAGTTATATGTGAATATATCTTAAATAGGTTATTTATTAATAAAATGGGAATTTAGAGTTTTTTACTCAAATAATACTGTTTTAAAAAAAAAATTACCCAAATAGCAACCGTGCAAATTTATTTCCCCAACTAGCATCATTTACTGTTCACGTTCAGAATGAGTCATTCTGATTTCAGAACGAGCCGTTCCAGATTAAAAAATAACACATGAGAAATGGATCAGAACGGACCGTTTCGGATTCAAAAATTGCACATAAAAAGTGGAACTAGAACGACTGTTCTGAATTCGAAACGGGCTGTTCTGGCCTAAAAATAAAAAAAATTTGGTTCGATTTTCACTTATCAAATACCAAGAGTTAGAAACTAACATCAAATAATTAAATTTATTGAATATTAACATTATAAATATAACTAAATAAATTTATTAAAATTCAATACAATAATAAAGATCAATGGTGGCAGAAATTGATTATGTTGTTCTGTAATGTCCATCTCTGTTTTAATCCTGCTGAACTTTGACCGACTGTTAAAAGTTCTCTTGATTTCTGGATTTAGCCACAAAGTTGGACCAGTGGAAGTAGGCAAATAATCTTCATGTGGAGCTCTCCAAACTATCATTTGTATACCTTTGCAACTTATTGTAAGGTATATATGGGAGATATGTAGGTTTGATAGTCGTGATGTGCACGTAAGCATGAAGCGAGTATATACGAGCAAGGGATATGAACTTTCTGGAACTTGCCGCAATCACACTACATTACATTTAGCCTTATTATAAATCTCCCAGCGAGTCATGCGAGCAAGGGATATGAACTTTCTGGAACTTGCTGCAATCATACCACATTTCATTTAACCTTACTGTAAATTTCCCAGCGGGTCAAACTTCTCTCGGATGTTACGTTTCTTCCAACTTTGTGGCCAAATCTAGAACTTAAGAGAACTTTCAAGGGTCGGCTAAAGTCTCACAGGATTAGAACAGAGATGGACATTAGAGAATAACATAATCATATAAAAAATTGTTCCTATTGTCACACCCCTGGTCACACTAGGAAGACATATCCAAATATTGGTCATGAATTCAGTTTTCGCCACCATTGATTTTTATTGTTGTAATAAAGTTTAATAAATTTATTTAGTTATATTTATAATGTTAATATTTAATAAATTTAATCACTTGATGGTAGTCTCTGAGTTTTGGTATTTGATAAATGAAAATTAAAAAAAGGTTTGAATCTGTAGGCTAGAACGACCTGTTCCAGATTCAGAACAGCTCATTCTGATCCATTCATCATGTGCTATTTTTTAATCTGAAAGGGTCCGTTTTAAAATTAGAATGGTCTATTATAGACATGAACAATAAAATCATGCTAGTTGGAAAAATAAATTTGCAGTTACTATTTGAGTAAAAAAAATTTTAAATGGTATTGTTTGAGTAAAAAACTCGGGAATTTAATTTGGTGATTAAGTCACGTTATTAATTATAACATTAAAAAGGAAAAGAAAAAACGTAGCTTTTCGATTTAAAATTACTCCAACGGCTTTATATCTTCAAAAATACAATTCCAATGAGAAAATGATTGTTTGCGAGAATTCGGGATACACGAGGCAATTATATAAAGACAGCAACACTTCCGGATTTCCTCAAAGCTCTAACTTTTTAATATAATACTTTTACAACGATACATAAACAAGTCACAAGTGGATTGTTACCAGCTTCGTCCAAAAATTATTTCGCATTATATTTTCGTATAAAGTAAAGCTTAATGGTTAGGATAGATATTTTCTCCAATTAGATAGAGCAAATACAAGAAGCAGACCTATACCTTAAACACGTAACCAACCACAATTATAACTTATAATAAGAGGTAGAGTAAGAGCATATGAAAGCAGCAAGCAAAGCTAGAAAATGGCTGAGAATACTATTCACGTAGTTATGCTTCCATGGTCTGCTTTTGGCCACTTGATACCATTTTTCAAACTTTCCATAGCCTTAGCCAAAGCTGGTGTTCGTGTCTCCTTCATATCAACTCCCAAAAACATTCAAAGGCTTCCCAAACTTCCTTCAACTTTATCTCATTTGGTTGAATTGGTACAACTTCCTTTGCCATCATTAGACAAAGAGCTCTTGCCAGAAGGTGCTGAGGCCACAGTAGACATTCCATTTGAACAAATTCAGTACTTAAAGGTTGCATATGACCAACTGCAGCATGCGGTGAAGCAATTTGTGGCAAAACAGTTGCCAGATTGGATAATCTGTGATTTTAGTCCCCACTGGATGAAAGACATTGCTCATGAGTTTCAGGTAAAGCTATTGTACTTTAATGTTTTATCTGCTCCAGCGGTGACATTCTTTGGACAACCAGGTACAAGGAAAACTCCCATTTCACCAGAAAGTCTAATAGCATCACCAGAGTGGGTGACATTTCCATCTTCAGTGGCTTTTCGAAGGCACGAGGCAAAAGCTATTTATGCTGATGCCAACAAAAAAAATGCTTCCGGGATAAGTGACTTGGAAAGGTTTTCCAAGGTAATCATTTCCTCTGAAGCTGTATTATTTCGCAGCTGCTATGAGATTGAAGGAGAATATCTGAATGCATTCCAACAACTAGTTGGGAAGCCTGTGATTCCCATAGGTTTATTGCCCATAGAAAGGGCAGAGAGAGAGAGAGGAATTGTTGATGAGTGTAGTGGTGATATATTTGAGTGGCTTGATAAGCAAGCATCCAAATCAGTTGTATTTGTGGGGTTTGGTAGTGAGTCCAACCTGAGCAAGGATCAAGTTTTTGAGATAGCTTATGGACTTGAGGAGTCTCAATTGCCATTTTTATGGGCATTAAGAAAACCAAGTTGGGCAAGCACTGATCAGGATTCTGTACCTTATGATTTTCATGGAAGGACATGTAATAGAGGAATTGTTTGCAAGGGATGGATACCACAAGAAGAAATATTGGCACATCCATCTATTGGGGGGTCTTTGATTCACTCTGGCTGGGGCTCTGTCATTGAAACCTTGCAGTTTGGTCTCAGCCTAGTTGTATTACCCTTCATTATAGATCAACCTCTTAATGCAAGGTTTTTGGTGGATAAGGGTTTAGCTATTGAAGTGAACAGAAACGAAGATGGGTCGTTCACTAGAAATGACATTGCTATGTCTCTTAGACAAGCTATGGTGTTGGAGGAAGGAAAGAAGATCAGAATTAATGCAGGAGAAGCTGCTGCAATTGTAGGAAACTTGAAGCTGCACCAGGATCATTACATAGCTGCATTTGTTCAGTTTCTTAAGGATGGAATCTGGATATAAATATGAAGTTGAAGAGTTGGGAAAAGTAATCTGTGTTGTGTTGTGTGGCAATGTTTCATGCTTGTAGTTTAAGTTTTACTGTTTCATGTTTTAACATTCTCTTTATAAAAAAATCTGTGTATCACTGTTCTGTTTTAACAATTTGAACAATCATTTTATGTAAAACGAATTACTTGGCTAGCAGTGACTAGTGAGTGGGTTTTTCTTATAGATCTTAACTTCTTATTGTTAGAAAAAAAAAATAATTTTAATTTTAATTAAATTTTTTTTTATTTAATTACTTTTTAAAAAAATATTTTATCTAATTATTTATTTTGTTGTTGCGCGTTAGAAAAACTTGTTGCACATTGGATTTAATTTCCAAGTTTGTTGCCACATTTAGCTACTTCTTTTGGTTGAAAGTTAACAGTAAAATATCTAAATGTATATGGTTGTGTTCAGAGAACAACACACAGAACATTACGATACTACACTATACAGATTACACCAAATTATCACTTTCTTTAAGAATTATTTTTTATTAGTAAATATATTGTGAAACAGTGTGATGGAGCTAGGTGAAGAGAATTGATGTTCTCCACTAGTTCCATGCTTGGACCGAGATGCTTCTTGAGGTTGGAACCTTGAGATCTCTGAATTCTCCTTTGAAGAAGCTCCAAAGGAGGAGAAGTCTTTGAAGGAGATTCGGCCACTCCTTAATCTTGTGAAGGAGCTTGAGGAACCAAGCAAAGTTTGAAGAACTTTGCTAGAAACTTAGAGAGAAAATTTCTCACGGTTTTGGAGACTCTTGATTAAGAGAGAAAATCTGATTTTCATTCTCTAAATTGTTCAAAAGTGATTACAAAGGTAGGAGTTACAAATATATAGGGAAAGGTAGCTTGTAGGAGAAGCTATCCTTAACCATGGTTCATTAGGAACCATGGTAAGGTGAACTTAACTCCTACGGTTTAGGAAGCTTGCAAGAGAAGCTAACCTTGACCATGGTTCACTTAAGAACCATGGTAAGGTAAGCTTACCTTGCTTGAGTTTAGAAGCTTGCAAGACAAGCTTCAAAACTCAAGAAAGTTACTTAGAAATTTCGGCCAAGAGAGAAAGGATGAGCTAGGCGGCCTTGAACCAAAAATGCTCCATGATTTGATTTGAAAATTCTTGATTTGGTTTAGTTAGGTTCATCATATGATGATGAGACCTAGCTAAATCAAATCTATGAAAAATTAGGAGCAAATTGAGTCCAATATGCAAAATTTTGCTTAGGCCCAACTCAGGCCCAATTTCTAAGCACACTCCCTAGCTTGCTAAATGTCACCCCCTTTTTCCTACTGAAAAAATACAAAATGAATGTATCAATTAGGGAGGTTAAATGGAGTTAAACTCTCCAAGTAACCTACCTCAAAAACAATATACAAACACTAGGAAAAGCAAGCAAAGTGCCTCACAAATACAAAGGCAAAAATAACCTATACAAAAGACTATGTATAAACTGTACAATATAAACAAGTAGAACTAGGCCTTCTCTTCATGATAGAGCATTCCAAGTAAAGATTACCTTGGGCTTGACAAGCCCACTAGTCTTTACATGGTCCAACTCTTCCTGTATTCTTCTAGCCATAGCTTTGGTCACTAGGCCCTTGGCCCATGATCTATCATAGTGTCCTTTTATTTGGAAATTTTTTCTTCACGACCCGATGATTGTTATATAGTAAGCAAGAGTGTATTACAAATTAATATATCAGTTCAGTGAAGCATTTCCTTCGATCCAAACTTATTTAAACTCTTATTTTTATTTATTATAGTCTATTATTTTATTTTATCATTTATTAATGTTCATCTTAATATATTTCATTCATAAATAATATATCTTTTATTTCTTGTTTTTATTTATATATATATATATATATATATATATATATATATATATATATATGAGAGGAGAGATTTACTTATTCTAAGTCTAAGTTTATTTAGACTTACTTCATTCAATAACTCGTATTCTATATTAAATTTTAATGATTCAACAGTTGAATTAAAATTTCTTAATGTATCTATCAAATGTACAAAGTTTTAAAATTTTTGAAAACTTTGCAGACTTGATCTATGTATTAATAATTTTTAATTCAATGATTGAATTGTTGAAATTTGATATAAAACATGAGTCATTGAGTGTAGTAAGTCTAGGTAGACTTATTCTAATATATATATATATATATATATATATATATATATATATATATGTGTGTGTGTGTGTGTGTGTGTGTGTGTGTGTGTGTGTGTGTGTGTGTGTGTGTATGTATATTAGAACTATGCAAATTTGATTTATGTATTAAAAACTTTTAATTCAACAGTTAGATCATTAAAATTTGACGTAGAACATAAGTTATGGGATGAAATAAGTCTAAGTAGACTTGTTCTTAGAGTAAATGGATTCTCATATATATATATATATATATATATATATATATATATATATATATATAAATTATCTATCAATTTAAATTAATGAAACGAGGTATCAAATATTTTTCAAATTTTATAAAAATTTGCAAACTTGATTTATGCATTAATAACTTTTAATTTGATGTAGAACATGAGTTAATAAGTTGAATAAGTTTAAGTAAACTTCTTATAGTAAGTGGGTCCCTTATCTCTCTCTCTCTCTCTCTATATATATATATAGGGAGAAATAGAGACACATGTATAAATATATAAAGTTTCAACTAATGCATACTCAAAGGTCTAAAAACAACCTATATTAAAAATAAGTCAAGTCAAACTTTAATTCCATGACTACAAAATTAAATATCAATTTTTTAAAAAAATTTATACATATATACATTTATTTTATCTTGTTATTATATTGATATCACGTCCGTCAAATAAACATTTTTATATAAGCTTTATAATATTATACATATTAACTATTCAAATAAATTACTTATCTCTTATGTAATTTTATATAAGTGATTTGTGTTATATGTAACAAAAATGCATATCTAAAAGAATGAATTTTTTTTGTTGTTGAAAGTTCAATTATTATTTATAACGGTTTTATTTCTCTTAATTTTTTATACATATTTTCATAGTTTAATTTTTAAAATAGTTTTGAAAAATAGAACACTATCTATGTTAGACTAGTTTTAATTATTTTTTAATAAACTTATACAACTCATTTATCTAATTTCATAAAGTATAGTACTTACATTTTGTATGATATTAGGTAATTTTCAATAAAATATTTTTGATCGAAGGTATAATAACCAATTAAATTAATTTTATTTGTGTCTAATAAAAAATTTACATTGTATATTTTTTTCCTTTGTACATATTTCCATCTTATTATCCTATTCTAGTTTAATATAGAATTGTTTATGCAATACTTATTTCACAAGTAATGAGAAAAAGAAAACACTAATAGGCATGGGTTGCTTACTAGTTTCTTCTAAATCTAACTAATTTTATGTTATATATTATTTTTTATTATATTTTTAATTGAATATTTTCAATAATTTTTCTTTTTTACTTATTGAGATGTGTATTTTATATACCTTTTTTTGTCAATTAGCAAAAAAAATATTTATCAAAATTAAATCCTATATATTAAACACAAATTTCTATTTTGCATGAGAGCATTTTTAGGGGTTTTTCTTCAATAAGAGGGTTTTTAGAGATTTTTTTAACTTCTTAACTAATTTGATTTTTATTTATCATAATTATTTATTATTTAAATTTTAATATTTTAAATTAATTATCAATGAATAAAATAATATTGTATAAAAATATAAATTATATATCATACATATAAAATATAATTTATATATTTAAAAGTATCTATTTTTACAAATTTTAAATATAATTTATATATTCAAACATAATATTTATTTGTATACATTATTTTATTATAAATTTTAGTTACATATAATAAATATTTAGCATGTACATTACATTTTTAAGATCATCTACATTTCTTTAGTGTTCTTTTTTAGTATTTATTATTAATTTTATTTAGTTTAGTGCACACATGACTAACAAAATAAATAAATCTAAGATGATTAAGATAATAAACAATAATTTTACTTAACATTTTTAAATTATTTTTTAAGTGCATAATTCAATTAAATAATATATTTATTATTTTATATTAATAAGGTAATTTACTTCTATATAATTAATTTTAATATATTATGAACATTAATTTTTTTATTTTAATAGTATTCTTACTTTTCAATTCACTAATTTATTTTAAAATGTATATAATTTAATTGGACCCTTATAATTTAATTTTATTATGTTACTTTTATCTTTGGAAGCAGAATAATTAGTAGTGGGCTATTAAAAATTAAATTATATTAGAATAAATTAAAACTATTTTGTCAAAATGTAAAAATAATATTAAAATTGTATTATTAGTGTCTAAGTATATTATAATATTTTAAAAATAATATTAATATTAATTTAATGAAATGAAAAGTAAGAACAATAAAAAATTATTCATAATATATTAAATATTAAATAGTAAAAACTAAGAAAATTATAAAAGTAGAATATATGTAATTATCTTATGTATATAAATAATAAATAAATACTTAATTAAATAGTGCGCCTAAAAATATTGTAATGATATTACATTGAAATATTTTTGTTATATTAATTATCTGAATTAATATATTTTATTTTCTTACTCTTACTCGTATTAATATTAGACTAACTTCAGTCAATGGTAAGAACTAAAATATGATGGAGTCATGTTTACAAAGAATTAAAATATATTTAAGCGTTATTTTTTAACTACCTATCTATTTTGATTTAAAAATAACCTTGCATTCAATTCCACATTATTGAATCGCGAATCAGTTAAAAATGTTGGGATTCATCCCAAGTCCCACATCGGTAAAATGAAGGAACATTGGCTAGTTTATAAGTGTCCACCATTCCACATAGTATGAGGCCTTTTGGGAAGGAGCCCAAAAACAAAACCGTGCGGGCTTGGGCCCAAAGCGGACAATATCATACTATGGTGGTGCAAAAGGTGGACAATCGGGCCCTACAAAAAACCCTTTTTACATAATAAATTGGTTCAATTTTTTTCAAAATTATGCTTTGAATTTTTGCACACTCCACTTCAAAACAAAAGCACTATGTGCTGTATTGTCTGTCTACTACCATATTCCCAGCTCTTCACTAATGAGTCAGTTCAGATTCTGAAAATTGAGGGTTCAGTTATTTGCATTGGTATCTTGCTAGAATTAAATCAAACAAAATAAACAATACTTTGATTGTATCAGAATGAGTGGGAGTGGGACTATGAATATG
Source organism: Cajanus cajan (assembly GCF_000230855.2). Classification (NCBI taxonomy): domain Eukaryota; kingdom Viridiplantae; phylum Streptophyta; class Magnoliopsida; order Fabales; family Fabaceae; genus Cajanus; species Cajanus cajan. The sequence goes on from NC_138519.1 coordinate 2,802,107, forward strand.
ATCCCTTTATTGGGTGGATCTGAAGAACGCTTAGAAAAAGATTATGTGTTGGATTGAATGCCAAGTAGGAACATGTTTGATGAAATGAATGAAGAGGCTGTGTTCTTGTTTACAAGAATGAATGAGTTGGGTTTCATGCCAGATGAATTCTCTCTTAATACGCTCCCGTTTTCACGCACACACTACTTGCATCCACACTCGGGTTACTCTTTATTTCACGCATCTGTCAGTTCTTATTGTTATATATAACAGACAGGGTTGATATAAAAATATGGTTAGGGTTGATATATTCTCCTGTTTCGTAGAGCATATGCAGCAAGCAAACCTAGAAAATGGCCGAGAGTACAATTCATGTAGTGATGCTTCCATGGTCTGCCTTTGGTCACTTAATACCATTTTTCAAACTTTCCATAGCCTTAGCCAAAGCTGGTGTTCGTGTCTCCTTCATATCAACTCCAAAAAACATTCAAAGGCTTCCCACACTCCCTTCAACTTTGGCTCATTTGGTTGATTTGGTGCAACTTTCTTTCCCATCATTGGATAAAGATCTCTTGCCAGAAGGTGCTGAGGCCACACTAGACATTCCATTTGAAAAAATTCAGTACTTGAAGTTGGCATATGACCAAATGCAACATTACGTGAAGCAATTTGTGGCCAATAAGTTACCAGATTGGATAATTTGTGATTTTAGTCTCCACTGGATCCCAGACATTGCCCAAGAGTTTAAGGTAAAGTTAATATACTATTCTGTTTTCTCTGCTTCTTCAATGACAACCCTCGGACCAAGTACAAGGAAAGTTCCCATATCTCCAGACAGTCTAATAGTACCACCTGAGTGCGTGACATTTCCATCATCAGTGGCTTTTCGAAGACACGAGGCAATAGCTTTTTGTGCTGATGCCAACCAAAAAAATGCTTCAGGGATAAGTGACTTGGAAAGGCTTGCCAAGGTATTCATTTCCTCTGAAGCTGCATTATTTCGCAGCTGCTATGAGATTGAAGGAGAATATCTGAATGCATTCCAAAAACTAGTTGGGAAGCCTGTGATTCCCATAGGTTTATTGCCCATAGAAGGGGCAGAGAGAGAGAGGAATTGATGAGTGTAGTGGTGATATATTTGAGTGGCTTGATAAGCAAGCATCCAAATCAGTTGTATTTGTGGGGTTTGGCAGTGAGTGCAAGCTGAGCAAGGATCAAGTTTTTGAGATAGCTTATGGACTTGAGGAGTCTCAATTGCCATTTTTTTGGTCATTAAGAAAACCAAGTTGGGCAAGCACTGATCAGGATTCTGTACCTGTCGGTTTTAAGGAAAGGATATCTAACAGAGGAATTGTTTGTATGGGATGGATACCACAACAGGAAATATTGGCACATCCATCTATTGGGGGGTCTTTGTTTCACTCTGGCTGGGGCTCAGCCATTGAAGCCTTGCAGTTTGGTCTCAGCCTAGTTGTATTACCCATCATTTTAGATCAACATCTTAATGCAAGGTTTTTGGTGGAAAAGGGTCTAGCCATCGAAGTGAAAAAAAATGAAGATGGGTCATTCACTGGAAATGACATTGCCACATCCCTTAGACAAGCTATGGTATTGGAGGAAAGTAAGAAGCTCGAAATGAATACAAGAGAAGCTGCTTCAATTGTAGGAAACTTGAAGCTACACCAGGATCATTACATAGCTGCATTTGTTCAGTTTCTTAAGGATGGAATCTGGAAACAAACATGAAGTTGTAGAGTTTGCAGAATTTTTTTTGGACTGATAGTCACTAAGTTTTTACTCGTCTTTCGGGTTTATAAAGGGTCATGTTTTTTAGGGATGTGAAGATAGGAGATAGGGTTTCTCTTATCAACTAATCGCCACGACCTAGGCCATGCAAAATATGCCTCTGGTTCTGCTTCTGTTTATTGTCTTGTAAGGCTATAAAGGCAACATTTGTTTTGTTTTAACCAGTTGAACAACCATTTATGCAAACGAATTATTGAATTGGCTAGTAATGGGTGAGCTTTTCTTCTACTATGTTCATTTTACGTGGATCTTAACTCTCTATCACTTGGTCTTAAATGCTTTGATACGTACTAACTACTCGGAAACAATTGCTTAAACACAAGCATCATGGAAGATACATTATTGGCTGATTATTAAGTTTGGGTCACAAGCATGTTTGGCACATCATTAAGTTTCCAAAATATTCAAACATTGCAACGATTTCATACTAAAATGGTGAGCACCTTCCTGATAAGAACAAGTTAACCCAAATATTTTAATTACATATCATATTATACTTCTTTGTGTTTCACATTGACATATATCATAGTTAAACAATGTATAAGCAATTTATTACTTTTCTTTTTTGCTCTGATGGTTAAATTTTTGGCAACCTTTAAATACTCACACTTTTATATTTTTTTATTTGCATTTAATTTTGTATGAGTTTAAATATTAATGAATTATTTTAATTAATTTATATAAAACAATTGTTGCCGATTTAAATTTATTTTAAAATTTTTGAACCAGTTACCTTTTTTAATATATGTTGTCGGTTCACCATAGCAACGAAGTCCGAGTAACAATTTCCCTTTCACCCGCCATCCACTCTTGTCACTCTCACTTGCGTCTGCATCTACCCCTGGGTAGAAAGTAGAAACAAGTTAGGCTGCTTAACAGGTTTGGTCAAGTTTACATAAAAAAAATGCTAAACTCTAAGTTATTTAAAATGTTTATTAAACCGACTTATTTAAATAAATAAAATTATTATTATATCAAATTTGTTATAAAATATTAAAATTATATATTTATTTATATTTTTAAATATTAAATAATATAAAAAGTGGAATTTGAAAGTTTATTGAAAGATAAATTTATATTCAATTTAAAAATATTATTATAAAATACTTTTTTAAATAAATTATCATTATGAATATCTTATTAAACTTTAAAAATATGTTTATATTAGACTTTATTTTTATAATTTAATATATTTATTTTTACTTTTATCTTAATATTAAATTATTACAAAGTATTAACTCTTGAACAAATTTGTTAAGTCAAGTTAGATTTTTATGTAGATTAGGTTACACCTTTAAAAGAGTTCTATTGCTAATTAAACAAGAAAGTCTGATCCAGGCCGTATGATCTGGTTTCACTCTTACCTGCAAACCAAGTCCTCCTCCCCATCAGTACAGATCCAATTTTCATGTTGACAAGATGATGATATTTTTGTGTTCCCAAAATGATCTCAGTTTGGACCTTGGTTCTATTGATTATGGATCTGTTAATTTTTGTTTATTGTTTAAAAGTTACATTGTTATTCTGTTTCCGTCTTCTCTATTACTTTTATTTTTTATGATTTTGGGTTGGTTGGTTGAGGTAAATTTGAAATAAAATTATTTTTTAATTGTAAGGAACCATATCTTATATAAAGAACAAATCTTAAGCTAAAGCAACCGAGAGAGAATTACTATCTCCAATGGCCAAAAAAAATATATATGAAACGGTTGCTTAAACATAAGCAACATGGAAGATACAACCGCTAAAGACGATCTACATTACTTTTCTGTATATATTTTGCTGGAATTGTGGCGGATTCATGCAGAGTTGAGGTTCATATATCATGTTACGGTTAATGCTGTCCGGAAAGTTTGCATGAATGAGCAATCAAGTTGTTGATAAAGAAGCTATTAATGATATCAAACAACAAAGATTTTTCCAAGTTTGTCAACTGTTTAAAACTATTTATCATATTCACACAAAGATATGTTTTAACGGAAAATAATATTAGTGAGATATTAATTTTTTTTAATTTAAGATTAACTTTTTGTTGCTGTTGTTGTCAGGGTATCCTTTGATTGAGAATCAAACACTAATTCCTTGAGTTGCAGAGTATGTAGGTTCATTCACACAAATCTTTCAATAATATAATAAAAAAACTATATATTTTTTTTCACTAAAACACTTGACATAAATGAAAAAATATGCAGATAATCAAATAACATTAAAATATAAGATATACATACACTAGAAAATGTTAAATAAAAATATAAAAATGTATTTATAAACTTTAAAAAATATTCAACAAAAAACATAAGTATTAGAAAATCACAGGGTGGGATGCTAGTTCCTGACATAGCTGAAAGCTCTAATTTATTATTTTTTTAATTTAATATCTAGTTTGTTTTTAACTTGGTTTGTCCAAAGATTATTTGGTACAGGTACTATATATAGCATGGGTGTTCGATGGAAAAAGACAACATTGATAACAAGCGGTGCATGGGGAGAGCCATAGCACTGTACATTTTAGCAGTGAAACACGTGGCCAACCACAATTATAAGAGGTAGAGGTAGATCATATGCATGCAGCAAGAAAAGCTAGAAAATGGCTGAGAATAATATTCGCGTAGTTATGCTTCCATGGTCTGCTTTTGGCCACTTGATACCATTTTTCAAACTTTCCACAGCCTTGGCCAAAGCTGGTGTTCGTGTCTCCTTCATATCAACTCCCAAAAACATTCAAAGGCTTCCCAAACTTCCTTCAACTTTATCTCATTTGGTTGAATTGGTACAACTTCCTTTGCCATCATTAGACAAAGAACTCTTGCCAGAAGGTGCTGAGGCCACAGTAGACATTCCATTTGAACAAATTCAGTACTTAAGTAGGCACATGACCAACTGCAACATGATGTGAAGCAGTTTGTGACAAATCAGTTACCAGATTGGATAATTTGTGATTTTAGTTCCCCACTGGATGAAAGACATTGCTCATGAGTTTCAGGTAAAGCTGTTGTTCTTTAATGTTTTCTCTGCTTCTACAATAACATTCTTTGGAGCACCAACAAGGAAAATTCTCTTTCCACCAGAGTGGGTGAGATTTCCATCCTCAGTGGCTTTTCGAAGGCACGAGCCAATAGCTTTTTGTGCTAATGCCAACCAGGTGAATGCTTCCGGCATAAGCGACTTGGAAAGGCTTGCCGAGGTACTCACTTACTCTGAAATTGTATTATTTCGTAGCTGTTATGAGATTAAAGGAGAATATCTGACTGCATTCCAGAAACTAGTTGGTAAGCATGTGATTCTGTGAGTTAATGACCTATATACTATTAGTGTAAAGTTAGTGTAAAGTTTTTTTTATACTGGTAACTAATTATATCATTTAATAAAGACACGTCAGTTGCTTATTTAATAAAATAATAATAAAATAAATAACTTTAAAAGATATGATTGATTGTTAATATAAAAAATTTTATACTGAGAGTGTAGGGATGATTGAGTTAAGTTTATTGCCTGTAGAAAGGCCAGAGAGAGGGGGGAATTGTTGATGGGTGTAGTGGTACGATATTTGAGTGGCTTGATGAGCAAGCATCAAAATCAGTTGTGTTTGTGGGGTCTGGCATTGACTGCAAGCTGAGAAAGGATCAAGTTTATGAGATAGCTTATGGACTTGAGGAGTCTCAATTGCCATTTTTATGGGCATTAAGAAAACCAAGTTGGGCAAGCACTGACAGGATTCTGTACCTTATGGTTTTCATGGAAGGACATCTAACAGAGGAATTGTTTGTATGGGATGGATACCACAAACAGGAAATATTGGCACATCCATCTATTGGGGGGTCTTTGTTTCCCTCTGGCTGGGGCTCAGCCATTGAAGCCTTGCAGTTTGGTCTCAGCCTAGTTGTATTACCCATCATTGTAGATCAACATTTTAATGCAAGGTTTTTGGTGGAAAAGGATCTAGCCATCGAAGTGAAAAAAAATGAAGATGGGTCATTCACAGGAAATGACATTGCCAGATCCCTTAGACAAGCTATGGTATTGGGGAAGTAAGAAGCTCAGAATTAATACAAGAGAAGCTGCTGCAATTGTAGGAAACTTGAAGCTGCACCAAGATCATTACATAGCTGCATTTGTTCAGTTTCTTAAAGATGGAATCTGGAAATTAACATGAAGTTGAAGGTTCATAAAATTAATCTTGGTTGGACTGATAGTCATTTAGTTTTTACTCGTTTTTTTTTTTTTTTTTTGGGTTTAACCAAAGTCCAATTCAGAAGCAATTTTCGGAAAAAAATTTGAAATTTAGTGAAATAAATTTTGCCTAAATATGCATAAGTTAGGAGTACTTTTAAGGGAAATAAAATTGAAATATGTTCTCTTTCGATATAAGATTTAAATATAAGATTTTGTGATATAAGATTTTGGAAAAGAAAATTAGTTTTGACAAAGTAGCTTATATATTATAAAAGTTTATTTCATATTGCTAATTGGCTTGTAGCGAGTCTAGTGAGCTTTTCTTCTGATACAAAACTCCGAAACAATACCTCTTAAATTTAGAAACATACTGTTAATGTTATTATTATAATACAGTTCTTATAATACAAAACATAGAAACAATACCTCTTCAACTTAGAAACAGTAGCATTAATATTATTATTTAATTAAAATTAAAGTTTAATGTCGATAACACCTTTATAATAAAAAAATATAAGGATAAGAAAGGTGATATTATAAAAAGATATAAGGATAGGAAAGGTGATATCTTGATTAGAGTACCGTGTTTTATGGTGAAAGTTTGTCTACTTAGTGGAATTAGGTGAAGTTTTTTCATATTGGTGGAGTGTTTAGTGGATGTAGTGCAGAACATGTGCCAACACTTTCTAATGGAAAAATTCAATTCAATTAAGATTTGGTTCATCTTATACGTACATGTCACGCACATCTTAGCTTTCTATGTTATATAACAAATAATATTACTATTCCACCAAAAAAAATATCTTATTAATTCAAAATAATCACAAGAATTTATTTTTTTTTGATGAAAAGATTTTTAAAATTTTTTATCTAATTTAATTTTTTATTTAGCATAATTATTTTTAAATTAAATGTTAGTATTTTAAAATAAATTATCAAAAAATAAAAATAAAATTTTTATTTTACTATAAATTATTTATTATAAATTTAAAATATAATTTATATATTTAAATTTATTTATGTATATAATTTTAAATATAATTTATATATTAAAAGTAATATTTATTTATATATATAATTTATTATAAATTTTAATTATACGTAATAAATATGTTTGTGTTGTACATATTAAAATATTAATTAATGTATAAAATTATAACAAGTGATTGTCGAAATTCGTGAAGAAAATGATACGAAAAAATTAATAACTCTAAATTATAAGGGTGAGAAAGGTGATATGGCTTTCAAAATTGATTTGAAAAGGTTTTACGATAATATCGATTTAGGAAATTCTGAAACTTTGCCTACGAATTTGGGTTATTAATTTAATCATACACAAAATTCGTCTAACCTTAACAAAGCCTATATGAATAAGCTGGTACAATTGCTATTGCTTTATCAGCCATTTATTAATTATATTATGAGGAACTAATTTGGAAGGATAATAGAAATAAAGGGATTTTGGTATGATCACTTCATCGAGTCGAGTCCATATGCCCTAATGTTCAATTGTTCATTTGCATGATATCATTGAAACTTGATATAAAAATAAAAAGTGGTCATTGTGATTAAAACTTCAATTAAATGAAAAATATTTCAAAGATAATATTATTGAATGAGATAAAAATTAATTAAATTTATTTATATTTAAGTTCAAAATATAAGACGTACTCCTTTCTTATATTCATGATTAGAGGGAGTAGATAATAACTGAGTCTCTTTATACTACCAGAAAAAGAAAGCTCAAGTGGAATACATGAGTAATGCAATTTATTCAAATTACCTCCGATATAACGAACGATTATCTAATACGGTATTATTTTTAAAGACTTTTTTGTAGTAAGAATATTTTTAAAAATTCTTTCAATTTTATGTTTAATTTGATTTTTATTTATAAATTAAATTTTAATATTTTAAAACAAATTATCAATAAATAAAAAATAATTTTATATTACAATATAAATTATTTATCATAAATATTAAATATAATTTATATATTTAAAATATATACTTATTCAAATTTTAAAATAAATTATATATCAAATTTTAGTATTTATTTATATAAAAATTCTTTTAAATTTTAATTATATATAAGAAATATTTAATTTGTGTATGACATGTAAAATAGTAGTTTGATAACTTGAATATTGTAGTCTGAAACAATGAGTCTCCTAAATAACGAAAATACATTTAATGATCACATGTGTGAATACATAAAAGTTATGCAATTGCAACCATATTGCTTTGGATCACTAAGCATGATAATGGGGCGGGGCGAGTTTTACATTCCTCGCCTTTCTTCTTCAAATTTAAACGATATTCGTCGGGAATAAATTCTGGGTCCTCGTCCTCGTTCCCAGCGGGGTTCAGGTTTTCTCGTCCCGCTCCCATCTCCGCTCCTATTTTTTTTCTTCTTTTTTTCTTTTAAATAAATATGAAGAATCTAAAATAAAATAAAATAAAGTAAAATAATATAAATTTTTGCATATAAATATTTATAATTTTGATTTATATATATATAAATAATTTTTTAATTATATTATTAAACGGGACGAGAAAGGGGGCGGGGGCGGGAGGATATTAACATCCCTGCCCCGCCCCGCCCCGCCCCTGATTTTATTAATCGGAGAAAACTCGAATCCGATAAAACACAGATTTTTTTCATCTAAATCGGGACAGGTTCGGACGGGTACCCATAGAAACGGGTTAGATTCGCATGCCTTTCGATCACAGCTAACAAGTGGTCCACCGTGAAAGCTACAGCACTGTACACTTTAACAATACGTGACCAACCACAATTATTAAAGTTGATAACTTGATATATTCTCTTCTTCAGTAGAGCTAGAACATAGACCTAGAAAATGTCTATGAATGCAATTCATGTAATGATGTTTCCATGGTCTGCCTTTGGCCACTTGATACCATTTTTCCAACTTTCCATAGCCTTGGCCAAAGCTGGTGTTCGTGTCTCCTTCATATCAACTCCCAAAAACATTCAAAGGCTTCCCAAACTTCCTTCAACTTTAGCTCATTTGGTTGAATTGGTACAACTTCCTTTGCCAACATTAGACAAAGAGCTCTTGCCAGAAGGTGCTGAGGCCACAGTAGACATTCCATTTGAACAAATTCAGTACTTGAAGTTAGCATATGACCAACTGCAGCATGCTGTGAAGCAATTTGTGGCCAATGAGTCACCAGATTGGATAATCTGTGATTTCAGTCCCCACTGGATGAAAGACATTGCCCAAGAGTTTCAGGTAAGGCTAGTTTTCTATTCTGTTTTCTCAGCCTCTGCAATGGCAATAATTGGACCGTGTACGAGGAAATTTCCCATATATCCAGAAAGTCTAACAGTACCACCAGAGTGGGTGACATTTCCATCATCAGTGGCTTTTCGAAGACAGGAGGCAATAGCTTTTTGTGCTGGTGTCAACCAGGTAAATGCTTCTGGGGTATGTGACTGGGAAAGGATGGCCACGGTATGCGGTGCCTCTAAAGCTGTATTATTCCGTAGCTGCAACGAGATTGAAGGAGAATATCTGAATTTATTCCAGAAACTTGTTGGGAAGCCTGTGATTCCCATTGGTTTATTGCCTGTAGAAAGGCCAGAAAGAGAAAGAGGAATTGTTGATGGGTGTAGTGATGATATATTTGAGTGGCTTGATAAGCAAGGATCCAAATCAGTTGTATTTGTAGGGTTTGGCAGTGAGTGCAAGCTGAGCAAGGATCAAGTTTTTGAGATAGCTTATGGACTTGAGGAGTCTCAATTGCCATTTTTATGGGCATTAAGAAAACCAAGTTGGGCAAGCACTGATCAGGATTCTGTACCTTATGGTTTTCATGGAAGGACATCTAATAGAGGAATTGTTTGTATGGGATGGATACCACAGCAGGAAATATTGGCACATCCATCTATCGGGGGCTCTTTGTTTCACTCTGGCTGGGGCTCAGCCATTGAAGCCTTACAGTTTGGTCATAGCCTAGTTGTATTACCCTTCATTATAGATCAACCTCTTAATGCAAGGTTTTTGGTGGAAAAGGGATTAGCCATCGAAGTGAAAAGAAATGAAGATGGGTCATTCACAGGAAATGACATTGCCAGATCCCTTAGACAAGCTATGGTATTGGAGGAAAGTAAGAAGCTCAGAATTAATACAAGAGAAGCTGCTGCAGTTGTAGGAAACTTGAAGCTGCACCAGGATCTTTACATAGCTGCATTTGTTCAGTTTCTTAAAGATGAAACTGGAAACTAACATGAAGTTGAAGAGTTCGTAACAGTATTCTGGGTTGGACTGATAGTCATTTAGTTTTTAATATTTCTTGTTTTCACATTCTCTCTGAAACATCCGTCTGCCACTGTCAATTTTAACAATTCGAACAATCATTTATGTGAAAAATATTAGTGAACTGGTTTGTATTGAACAATCATTTAAATAAACTGTTCCTGTTCTTGTTCAACTGGGTAGCTAGAGATGATGTTTCTATGATTCTATTCCTTGTGCGTTCTGATAATTGTCTAACTGATTAAACTAAGGCAGAACAAAAGTTTTAAATTGAGTTGGGATTTAGGAAGAATTCTAAAATCAGGGGTTTAAAGTGGCGAACAACAATGATGTTCGATTTTTACCTCAAATCAGTTAGGGGCTTTTGAATCTAGAGGGATAAAGATCCCATGGGTTGACTACGGGTCTTCTAGAAGATGCTTATAGTAAATGAGGATGAAAGTGGTAAATAAGGGTTTATATGATTTGGAGCAAGGACGTCTGTCCTTGATGTTTTCGAGTTCAACAGAGGATAATTGATTTAAGATGAATTAATTTATAAGTTAAAAAATAGATGCTTGAATTATCATGTTGATTCAAGTTGAAAAAAATTAAATCTGATAAGTGAACCAATTATAATTGGTTTGGTTCATATTGGAAATAAAATAAACCAATTAATCTGGTTTAGATTAATGAGATCAATCTAATTCAGTGAATGTTCCTATTGTAATACCAATATCAAAGCCAAGTTTCACCGTGCTGCGATATGCCTAACTATACTCTATGGAATGAATGATAGACTCTAAAGGAACGATAATAGAAAAAGGTAACAGTAGCATAAATAAGAATGTTAAAATAAATGTGTGGTCACACAAGATACGACAGAATGCAAACTGACTGTATACAAATACAATGAGATATTAATGTAGCACAGAAGAGATTGATAGAAATTCAATTTTATGGTGTTTGGGTAGAGGGGGGATGGAGGGATTTAAAAAAAAAAATCTTGTTTGGTTCAATTTTGGGAAGAGAGGGCAACAAAACTCTTTTTCATCTAATTTTAGTTCCTTCGTGATATTGGAAGATTTGGAGACGAGAGATTTTAAAAACAAATATATAATAGCTAAAATATTCTTATTTATGTTGTTAAATTGTAATTAGAAGGATACAAAAATAAATAAATTTTTAAAATTTTTTTCCTCTCGTTATGAACCAAACAAATAAAGAGTTAATTCTACCCCTCTTCTCAATCAAATAAAATTTCTAATTCTTCTCTTCTTTCCCTTCGCCTTCCCTCCATTAAAATCCTTTCCTCCCTTCCTTTGAACCAATTGGACACTTGAGGTGGTTTGGAGTACATGTGCAAAGGATGCCCATGGAAGCACCAATAAGGAGAATATTATGTAAAAAAGGAGAGAAAAATCAGACATCAAGAAAATTAGTTACTCCCTCTATCCCAAAATGACTACAATTTTAACATTTGAAAAATACCTCAAAATGAATTATGTTCTCACTTTCTATATAACATTAATTATTTTTCATAATTTGTCCCTCCATAAATCATTCAACCACTAAAATTAAAAGTAATGAATTCTCATTAGTCCTTATTAATTTTTATAGGACACATATTTCAAATTAGTTTGGTTCTTTTCATAAGACTCAATCCATTATGTTCCAAGTATTAAATGCATTTATTGAGTTCAAAAAGTGAAATTCATTTATGTTTTTTCAAATACTATTAGACTCATTTTTTTTTTATACAAAAAATTTGGAAATATATATTAAGTTTCTCATTAATTTAGAGGTAGTTTTGCAAAGAAGTAGAAACTTTTTATATTTATTAATCTTAACTAATAAAATTAACTTTTCTTAATCTTAATGAATTAGTTATTTGGATCTTATGATAAAGACAAGAGGGAGTATTTATTAAGAGAGTAAGTTATTTCAATAAATTTGTATCAAAAACAAAAGGTGATACATTTATTATTGTGCTTAATTTATGTATAAAAACTTTGATTGTAGTCATTGTAGAACAGAGGGACTAAGGAGTAAGAAAGATTTTATGATAAATACTCTCTCTATTCCATAACAAGTGTCATCTTAAATTATTTTACACAGATAAAGATAAACTAACAAATAATTGAAAGAGAATAATAAGTTTACAAAATAAACCTTATGATTATTTTTTTTTTTCAAAATCGATGCAATACAATAATCATTTTGTTATTAGACCAACCAGAGGATCCGGTTGTGGTTTTTCCGTTGCTCAGTTACTGTAATAGCGTAAAATAGTTTTTCTTAATTTTACTGTGTTCTATCACGTCTACTGACTTGAAAGTCACTGGTTCAAATTCTTAAAAGAAAGTAGATTTGAACGTCACTGACTTCTCTAAGATATAGATTCTGATATCATGTTAAGAAAGTAAATTGAAGTGTAGCTCAACTTTACAATACAGACTTATCAAAATTATTCTTCATTTATACATATTATTATGTCCTTATCTTCAAAGGATGCAATATTTCCAACAAAAATCTTGGAAATAGTCTCTCCACTTAAGGGAATAAGGCTGTGTACAACCCTTTTCCAAACCTAACAACCCCGTTAGGTGAGAGCCTTGTGCACTGACCCAACTTTTTAAGATGGAGGAGAGAGAATATCATATTATTATAGCAACTAAGATTTATTATTATATATATATAAATAAATAAATAAATAAAAAGGAAACTTCATAAATGGATATGCCACAATTCACTCAATGTAAAAAATTTATATTCTTTAGTAAATAAAAAAAAATAAAAAATAAAAAATAAAAAACTGAAGCCAAGTAAACCAACTATGCAACTAGTATTAGGAAACTGCTTCAGTGCAAGCCAATGACAAATTAATATACCTGCAGGCCTCGTATTAGTAAAAGCTAAAACCCACAATGTCTAGCAACCACTAGTTCCAGAATTGTCATCATGCAGAGCACATCATTTAGAAGACATGTCTTGCCATGTGCTGCCAAGAGCAATCCCGTGATTCTTAATGATGTGAACTGCCTGCAGGAGAATATCTTGTTGTGCAGAGTATAGTTCGTCTTTGCGCTGTAAAAGCAAAAATACAAGATAAACACAAGGGATAAAAATTGTACAGGCAAACATGGTCAATTGAAGTATGAAGATGTATCACAGGAATGAAAGATTTCCTGACCCAGCACTAGATAATAGAGTGAAAAAGATAGAAAGCAGGATACTGAACCATTGTTGAAGCTAGGTGCAGACATTTTTACAAAAAGACCTTACCACGTTAACAAGGAAACCTCACAAGAAGTCACCTAACTAATATGATTTGAGATAAATAATATTTTCCTTTTAGATGCATTTATGAAATGTACGTTACAGAAATTGTATATCCTTAATTGAGCTCTTAGTTTTCTGGTCCACATGCAGTGTTGTTATATAGCAATTGGCTCACTTCCTATCAACTACAGCATTAGGGATTGATTGGTAATCAGTAATCCAATCGGAATCAGAACTAATTAGTGTACACTTCATCTTGGATCAAGTGAATAAAACATCAGCTATGAAATTTGAAATCTAAACATTTCGGCTAACATATCCCCTTATCTCTATTTTTGCAACCTATCAGAAAATCAGGTGATACAAGAGTCCTTGGCCAGTTCTCCATGTCATTATTCCTACCTGCTTGGTGCTACGTTTCTACAAGTTATTAACATATCATCTGAAGAATAGTGATTGAAATTTAGGTGCAGTGAGATATCATTTGCATATTCCTTGAACGGTCAAAACCAACATAGAACAAGCAGGATATACGAAAAAAATAAATGCAATATAAAAAGAAGCAAAGGAAACTTCAAAGATAACTATAACATCTCCATATTGTACTTCCTACGTAGCACGCCCCATAAGTAATGGGTTGGTGTTTCACTGTGCTTGCACGTCAATTTCCTATAATTTATTTTAAGAATAAGTATTCCAAAAGCGTTTTATGAACAAAACGGATTCATTGAGTATGACAACCATAATATGGACATATTCAGGAATTCAGATGGGCAAGGTACCATTTGTTTGAGGTTGTATCCAAGAGTCAATTCTGCATAGGAACTTTCTATACGGGATAAGAAACAGTATGGAACATCTTTTCCTAAGAAAACCTTCGCATTTGATCTGAGCATGCCTTTTACATCATCTGAAATCAGGGGAATCTTACTTAAATCCTCAGTTTGCAACGGAATTTTGGTAATAATGGCACGATATTCAGCACGTGACTTGTTCACAATAACCTACAAGGTTAACATGAAAAGAGGACTATCATAATCGATGAGAAGAAGACCAAGGCAGAAAGTAGATCATGACCTACAAGAAGCCTGCTCAAACTACTGTTTGGAAAGTAAAACAACAAAAAAACAACTATGAATCATTGAAGAAATGGAAATACTCTTGGTTTAATTAATAGAATCAATTCAACAATGAGCTACAAATATGTAGCAAGCATTTTCTAAAAGGTTGCATATCTTTGCAGTTTGCATGATGTAGTGCCAAAGATCAAGATGATTGATTGGTAATGTTAGTGTTCAGAACAGATTTGACTTCTAGAAGTCAATGCATACATGCATATTAGATAAAATGCAGGTCACACCTCTCTGTATTGCTAAAATGACCGTAGAGGAAGTGAGCCTGTTCAGAAACACCAGGAAAAGGAGGTTCGGGTGGCGGAGGCTCACCTGGCTAGAAAAAAATGAGTTTGGCACAATGACTGGGAACTTCTCCGAACTCAGCAATGATGTGGTAGTAAGACCCATTTCCACCACTTGACCCTCTATCGAGCCAGCCTGCAATTTTTACAATCTCTTAGACAAATTTAAGAAACATGGGATGTAATCAGGGGAAGACCTACATTGATGCATGGAACATGATAAATTTGTCATGTTCTCCAAATTCATTTTATCTGTCTCAAAAACCCTCACCTAATTTATTTTTATTTTGGGCCTCTAATGTTTCAACCCTAATTCTAACCCTTAACATACAAACTACATTTATATATGCACTACATATTGGGCCATTTGAAAAGAGCACCAGTAATGAATGACTTTAATATTTCTATTACCAACTAACGTGCAAGTAGTAAAAAATTAATTAGCATTCCTCACCTAAAAAAATGACTGTAAAGAGGACATTCAAGGGCAAAGATAGTGTAAGAAGAGAAACACCATTTATTTTCTGAATCTGCTAGTGTGTGTTTTCCACTCAGCAGAGTGATCTATGTATAATAATGATTAGAAAGAGAATAATTACTATTATTTTCGATAGAACTTCTTCCAAAGATACATTGAACATGGCTAAACACAATAACTAAGCTACTTGAAAAAGTAGTAATCATTAAATGCTACTATTTCCAACTATTAGAGTGGTGCTTTACTCTGTAATCTGTTTTGTCTATAATCTCTGTATTTTCAGTTGTATTCTTTGGGCCTGTCATTATCGTGACAGCTGTACTGTGTAACTAACTCTTAGTTATAATTAGTTAGTCTTTTGATTTTTCTCTTGTAAAGCTATATATAGCTCTGATCTTTTATCTTCTGTAAGTATCAAATTCATTTTTCACAGGATACAAAAGTTTCCTTTCATACTTTTCCTCTCTACTACCTAATACCAACACATAGCAATAGCACAAGACCATGGTTCAGAAAATAACTTCTATCATTAATGTGCACCTAATATCTCAACATACTTTTATGGTATCTCCAATTGAAAAGGGCTTCGAAAACTGCATGGATAAACCACTGAACACATTGCCAAGAATGTCCCTGGCAGCAAAAGCAGTAGCCACTCCTGCATAAGAGAGACAGAAACATGAAATCTTCCATTCCATATTTTATTGGTAGAAAATAAACGTGAAACTTGTTAATGAATGGGAAGCAACTAATAAAACATTTATTAAATGAATAAAGAAACTAATATTGAGGTCTTAACATGTTTTGATATTAGACTCTTAAGCAGGATCATCAGGTAGGGGTTAAGGATAGCTGATGTTTCCACTAAATGGAACACAAGAAAATACTTCATGTGCATGTGTGTATTATATTCCTTTTTTTTCTTACTATTGATCTGACACATTGCTCTAGAACTAGGATCCAACTCCTCTAAAGATAGGTGGTGTACTTTAAAAGATAAATTGCACTCACAAGTTACAACTAGGGGTGTGCAAAAAATCCAAATTGATTTGAACCGATCCATATTGAAAAATCCGATCCATTTTGAAAAAAAATCCGAACCGAACCACTTTATAAAATCGGTTCAGTTATCCGATCCATTTTTACAAAGTGGATCGGTTCGGTTCGGTTTGGTTTTCTAAAAAAACCGATCCATATATGAGTAAAAAAGTGGATAACTGCACCGCACCAAACCGATCCAGTTTCAAAAAAACCAATCCATATTTTAAAAAAACCAAACCGATCCACTTTATAAAAAATGGATCGGTTAACCGATCCACTTTTATAAAACGGTTCGGTTCGGTTTCAAAAAACCGATCCATGAACACCCCTAGTTACAACAGTTGATTAAAATAAGAAAAATAATGGTTGAGGATTGTGATAAAATCAAGTATTAGTTAGAATCTCAAATGTTGATTTGTTAATTAACAGTTATTAGTGCACTCCCCCTCACTTTAGAGGAGCCAAATCCCTAGAACAACAAG
Organism: Cajanus cajan; assembly: GCF_000230855.2. Lineage (NCBI taxonomy): Eukaryota > Viridiplantae > Streptophyta > Magnoliopsida > Fabales > Fabaceae > Cajanus > Cajanus cajan. The sequence continues at coordinate 2,819,027 of NC_138519.1, forward strand.
CCAAATCCCTAAAACTACAGTCTCTTTAGAGATCGCGGCAATTTTACTTCCTAGTTATACAATTTATTTTTATAAAACCAGCTTATGCAGCACTTTCTCTCACTGAGTTGTTTTGCAAACAGAATGCCCTACCAACACAATCCCAACCAATTTAATTTATTTTGTCAAATTTGATCCTTTTTTTTATTAGTGGGGCTTGCCACACTAGATAATAATATATCAATTTCTACCGTGCCGATGGTGTCAACTAGCAACCAAATTGATATGCCTAAGGCTTTCCTTAAACCTACAACCTCAAATTCTCAGTGTTAAAACACTTGTTTAATATTTGTTATACAATTTTTATAAAAGTTGTTTTTGCCTCCCATCACTCATAGGGTAGTCTAGGTCCATAGGCTAGATCTTGTCTTGATGGTGTATCTTTTCTGCATATATATATATATATATAAAAACTGAGGCTGTGAGCTGAGCAGTTTTTTGGGGCCACAAAGTCAAATCTTAAGTTGGTATCAGAGCGGGTCCAATCCCACTCTGCCATCCATTGATGGCCAAATTCTCCGGCGACCTTAGGGTTCGGTGCACCTCGTTGAGCACGACCCAACCCTAGAGGTTTCGAGGTCATCGGAGTCTCCACGCGCCAATCCAAATTCTGCCTAGTCACGCACGTCTGACCCACGCGTCGCCTTCTGCTCATCGGAGCTCCGTCATGCTACCATCGTCGTGTTCCTTCTGAGTCTGTTCCAGCCCTCAATTTACGGATTAGGAAAGCTCTTTGGATTGCGATTACTGTTCATCTCCTTCTTCCTATTCCTTATCAACGAAATGGCCTCCGCAGGTCTCGTTTTTCCTTTTTCTGGTACTCCCACCATTATCACTGCAAAACTGAACTGGAAAAATTATTTGTCTTGGTCTGCCTCAATGGAGCTATGGTTTCTTGGTCAAGGATATCATGACCATTTGGAGAAGGAAGTTAGTGATATTCCTATTGAACATAAGTCTCAATGACAGAAACTTGACTTTCAGCTGTGTGTTATCCTATGGCAATCAGTTGAATCAGAGGTGTTAGAAATACTCCGGTCATTTAAGACATGTCATTCTTTCTGGAAGGAAGCCCAAGATATTTTTGCTAATGACATTCAACGCTTGTTTGATGCAACCCAGAGAGTAGCTTCTCTTAAATAGACCAGCCATGATATGATTTTACATGTAGCAAAAGCCCGACCTGCAATAGAAGAACTGAAAAGATTTCTTGTGGCTAACTCATTGGAGGGTGTCAACAAAAAACTTGATAAGTTATATATGGTTTTGATTCTGAGAAGCTTACATTCAGATTTTGATCATGCATGTGATCAAATTTTGGCTGGTGACCAAATCTCCTCCATGGATAGCTTAGTCACTAGACTTCTTCGTGTTCCTACTTTGATGAAAGATGAAAACATAGTTGAAACTACTGAAACTTCAGCAATGGTAGCATCTCATGGAAGAGGAGGACGTAGTAGTCGAGGAGGACGTGGTGGTAAAAGTGGACGTCCTCAGTGTACATATTGCAAAAGAATGGGTCATACACAAGAAATTGTTATTCCCTACATGATTTTCCTGACAAAACAGTCCATGTGTCTAAATCTGAAAAATTAGGTTCCAAGTTTTTTGATGGGGAGTACCAAGATTATCTCAGGCTCAAATAAAAATCTAATAACCAAGCTCCATCTTCTTCTATGCCAAGTATTTCAACAGCATGTATTTCTCAATCTGTGGAAGGTCATGATCCATGGATACTTGACTCAGGTGCCTCTGATCACATATCTAGTAACAGTTCCTTATTTTCATTCATTTCTTCCCCAAAAGTCCCTCATTTTGTTACTGTAGCCAATGGGTCCAAAGTTGTATCTCAAGGAATTGATCAAGTCCCTTTGTCTCCTTCTTTAAAATTAAATTTTGTTTTGTTCATCCCTCATTGTCCTTATAACTTAATCTCTTTAAGCCAATTGACACGTTCACTAAATTGTTTGATAACATTTGATGCTAATTCCCTTGTCATACAGGAACGTGGTACGGGTCGTCTGATTGGCGAAGGACATAAATTACGAGGTCTTTATTACCTAAAAAACAACCCACCTGTATCTTGTTTTGCAGCCTCAGAACCAAAGCTTTTGCATGATCGTTTGGGTCACCCAAGTTTAGCAAAATTGAAGATCATGGTCCCTAGTCTCAAGTCACTTCCTGTTTTGAAATGTGAATCATGTCAATTAGAAAAACATGTTAGGTCATCATTTCCTAAACAAATTGAACAAAGATGTAACTCAATATTTTCTACCATTCATTTAGACATTTGGGGACCAAGCCATGTCACTTCTTTTGGTTTTAGATATTTTCTAACCTTCATTGATGAATTCTCTCGATGTACTTGGGTTTATTTAATGAAAGATCATTCTGAACTTCTACCTATATTCATATCTTTCTTTAATGAGATTAGGAACCAATTTGGCAAGATAATTAAAATCTTTAGAAGTGACAATGCTAAAGAGTATTTTTCTACTTCTACTGAACTCTCTTCCTTTTTATCCTCACAGGGTATTTTACATCAATCTACATGCCCTCACACACCACAACAAAATGACATAACAGAAAGGAAGAATAGACATCTTATTGAAACTGCACGCTCCCTAATGTTGAACATGAATGTTCCCATACATCATTGGGGAGATGCAGTCATCACTGCTTGTTTTTTAATAAATAGGATGTCATCTTCCTCTCTTGAAAATCAAATTCCTCATTCTATCATTTTTCCAAATGACCCGTTATTTCATGTCTCTCCTCGGTGTTTGGTTGTACTTGTTTTGTTCATAATGTCTCTCCAGGTTTAGACAAACTTTCTGGAAAAGCTATTAAATGTGTTTTTCTAAGATATTCTCGCCTTCAAAAAGGATACAAATGTTATTCTCCAACTACCAAGAGGTATTATATGTCTGTTGATGTTACCTTCTTTGAGGACACACCTTTTTTCTCACCCTCCATAGACAATCCTATTTCCTTTCAACAGATTCTTCCTATCCCATTCTCTGATCCAATCATAACCCTCAATCCTTCTATCACCAACCAAGAGGAGACTCAACCTCATACTCATGATACTGTTGAAGACCTTCGTCATTCTAATCCTTTTCTAACAACTTCCCAAACCATGGATCCTTCATCCTCCACGCCATCTCATGATTCCAATTTAGATTGGCCCATTGCTATTCGAAAAGGTAGTCGGCCTACTTGTAATCTTCATCCTATTTATAATTTTTTAAGTTATCACCATTTTTCTCCGTCATACTTTTCCTTTGTTTCCTCTCGGTCATCTACTACTGTTTCTAAAACTATCAATGAGGCACTTGATCATCCAGGATGGCGACAGGCCATGATTGATGAAATGCAGGCTCTTGCACATAATGGAACATGGGAGCTTGTCCCTCTGCCTCCTGGAAAGAAGACTGCTGGTTGTAGATGGGTCTATGCTGTTAAAATTGGCCCTAAGGGTGAAGTTGATTTCCTTAAAGCTCGATTGGTAGCCAAGGGATACACTCAAATTTGTGGTCTTGATTATTGTGATACCTTCTCTCCCGTGGCTAAGATTACCACGATTTGACTTTTCCTTGCTATGGTAGCTATTCGCCATTGGCCATTTCACTAGCTTGACATTAAAAATGCCTTCTTCCATGGTGACCTTGAGGAGGAAATTTATATGAAGCAACCTCCTGGGTTTGTTGCTCAGGGGGAGTGTGATTTAGTCTGTAAATTGCATCGGTTGTTGTACAGATTGAAACAATCACATCAAGCTTGATTTGGTAAATTCAGCCTCATTGTGCAGATTTTTGGATTGGAACAAAGTGAGGCAGATCATTCAATATTTTATTGTCATTCTGCTGAAAAGTGTGTTTATTAAATGGTCTATGTTGATGACATAGTTATTACAGGAAGTGATGCTACCATAATTTCTCAACTAAAAGAGCATTTATTCAGCCATTTTCAGACTAAAAACCTTGGTAGTCTGAAATATTTTCTTGGTATTGAAGTGGCTCAATCAAAGGAAGGTGTTGTCATTTCACAAAGGAAATATGCTTTTGATATTTTGAAGGAAACAGGTTTGGAAAATTGCAAGCCAATTGATAGTCCTATGGATTCAAATCAGAAGCTAATAGTAGACCAAGGTGAGGCTTTTCCAGATCCAGAGAGATACAGAAGGCTGATGGGGAAGCTCATTTATCTCACTATTACAAGACCAGATATTTCATTTGCAGTTGGAGTTGTTAGTCAATTCATGCAAAATCCTCACATTGACCATTGGAATGCTATACTTCACATTCTTAGATATATTAAAAGGGCTCTAGGACAAGGATTGCTATCTGAAGACAAGGGGAATACTCAACTCATGGGGTATTGTGATGCTGGTTGTGTAACATCCTTACTACCCCAACACATACATTGTAATAATGTAATTAAATTAAGAAAAATAAACTTTCAAAGTTAGTAAAAAGGTTCACATAAAACTTCATAACTATTCTTTCTTCAATATCCAAAATAACTGGAAATAAAACTTGGAAGGTAAAATTTAAGAGTTTAAAAATTGTTTTCAAAAGACAAGGTATAACTCAAAATACATATAAAAATTTATATCCTAGAATTTTCTGCCCCAATGTCACAATATCATAGCACACCCTCAATTCAACTGTTGGCATCCTAGATGCCACTTAAAGCCGGATCTTCCTCACCTAAAACATCCACAAATTATACGGTGAGAAAAGAAAGCATCTATATGTAAAGCACATACAAATATACCAGAAGACTGTAATTTCATCATAACTCATTACATAATGAAATATTTACAATCATTTTTACATATCATAATTTTATCAATCATGCATCAACTTCACATCATAATCACACCAATCCATTACAAATCTTGCAATTAACCATATGCCAAGGTCACGCCTGTAGCATCTCTTGCTCGAGATCGTGTCACCCCTGACATAAGCATGAGGAATCACCCATCACATACTATGCCAAGGTCATGCCTGTAGCATCTCTTGTCCAAGGTCGTGCCACCCCCGATATAAGTATTAATTGTCTCACACATCCCACCCTATGCCAAGGTCACGCCTGTAACATCTCTTGCCCACGGTCGTGCCACCCCCGACATAAGCATGAGAAATCACATCCTACACTATAAGGTCACGCCTGTAGCATCTCTTGCTCGAGGTCGTGTCACCCCCGACATAAGCATGAGGAATCACATCCACATTCACATTCACATTCACATTCACATTCACATTCCATAACTCAATTCCACAACCAAGGTTATCGATGGCGGATAACGGTCTATGGCGGTGAGGCCAAAATTCCTTTATAACTCTATGGCGGATGCCATGGCGGCCTATGGCGGACGTCATGGCGGACAAAAAAAAATATAAAAAAATATTTATATATATATTATATACAAAAAAAAAACAACAAAACAATAAATAACAAGCAACAAAACTAAATTAAAACCAACATAATATCAACTTAAATATTTAAATATCATAATAACAATACCATAATTCATTGTCTCATAACATAATTGATTAAAACACACCAAAAAACATAAAAAAAAACAAGAGTACAGGAAGCATTTTTCAGTTCTAATCATCCTCATCATCATCATTCTCCTCCTCTTCCTCAATGTAATCATTCTCTTCATTGAATTCCAAAGGGGCATAGCCTTCAACTTCTTCACCTTCTGAATTGTCAAAGTTAATATTTGGCAATTCTTCCTCTGACTCCTCACTAATATCTTCTGAATCTTCTTCAACAACTTCAACAACTTTTCCTTTTCCTTTCCTAGTTGAAGAAGACACTCCTTTGCCCTTTTTAGATGATGCTCCTTCCCCACTTGGAGGTTGCTTCCTTTTGTTACGCCTAGTATACATTAGAGGCTCTCCAACCCCTGAAGCATCATAAACTTGATTCCAAGTAAGTGGATCATTTCTTGTAATTCCTCCTTTCATGATTTTTTTACAATAATTACACATAATTTCATTTGTATCATTGTCTTTGGTAGGATGACAATGTTTCCATCCTATATCTGTCCTCTTAACAGAGTTTGAGGATGCTTGACTTTGAGTTTGAGGATTGCTAGACATTGTCCTAAAAATAAAAATAAGAACAATAAAAAAAAAATAGAGATTTGAATTGAAACAATTAGTACAAGAATTAAAAAAAAAAAATTTGATGTTGCAGATTAAAACTGCAGAGTAAAAACTAAATAAAAAAATTCATGTTGCAGATTAAAAACTGCAGAGGAAAAACAATAAAAAATTGATGTTGCAGATTAAAAACTGCAGAGAATTGAGTAGGAAAAAATAAAGGGAGAAGGAGGATTAAAACTGCAGAGGAAAAACAAAATAAAACCTTTCAGGTTTTAAGTCGCCGGAGTTGCTCGCCGGAGCGCTAGACCACCACGATTCAGGTCGCCAGCGAGAAATGTGACCAAAGGGTGGTGGGCGACGGTGAACGATGATCAAAGGAGGTTTCGAACAGCCTTCTCCCTATTCACGCGCACGTCGTGGTTGAGGTTTTCGGAGTCGTGGACCACCGCGGTTCAGGTCGTCGGACGGAGAGGTGGCCGGCGAGTGGTGGGCGATGGCGGAGGAAGGTCAACGGAGATGGGTTGAAGAAGGTTGTCGAGCTGTGCGAGTGCTGGTGGCTACGTGCGTTCTCATTCATGAACCCTAAAACCATTAGGGCATGCTTATTGGGCCTAGGCTGAAGCCCAAAACTGGCCCAAAAACCGTTACGTCCGCCATCACCTTCATAGCGGAACAGCTCAAAACGGCCATGGCGGCCGCCACGGCGGAAATGGCGGACGGCGCCATAAAACGTGATTTTTAGGATGGCGAATGGCGGAGAGGCTCGAAACCGCACCGCCATACCGTTATAACGCCTTTATAACGGTTATTCGATAACCTTGTCCACAACACATACACAAAATTCAAAAAAAAATAGTGATTCACAATATACTCCTCAAGAACTTCACCATGAATCCTCATATAGATCATCAATTTTTACCATATAATGTAATAATAATACTTATAAATTAATACTCAATTGAATCACCAATTTAATATAATATTAAATCAAATAACAAGACCCCCAATTTTTCCAAAACCTAACTCAAACACTTTTCTACGATTTCGTTCTTTTTCCCAGAGCATCATTTTTACAAATTAATCATATATCCATAATCCTAAATACATACAGAATATAATAATATCAATAATTCTTCAAACAGAAATAATTATAAAATTATTAAAATTTCTACCGGAACTCTTCTCCACCCATTCCCTCATGTGACTACACATAAATCTCCTCTTTTCCCCCGTACCTGGATAAACAGTAACTGAAACTAAGGATCTAGTTGATCTCCTCCGCTGGATTGCCCTCGGTCTGAAGCAAAACGTAGAGGGAAAGAAAAGAAAGCAGAAAAAAAGAAATCAGAAAATGAGAGGTGTGGCTTTTGGGAGTGGCAGAGAGCTCAATTTATAGGCGAGCTCAATTTATAGGCATCAGGCTTCGCCGGAACGGCCCGTTCCAAATCCGGAACGACCCGTTCTGGACCCTAAAATCATGGGTAAAATCACATCCAGAACGACCTGTTCTGGGGTGCATTTAATACTTAGGACGGTCATATTTTGGAACGGCTCGTTCTCAACTCTGGAACGACCCGTTCTCAATTAGGTGAAAAGGCCATTTCTGTAAACCGGAACGTCCCGTTCCCAACGAAGAAACATAGGCAAATTAATGGTTTGGAACGGCCCGTTCCAAATCCGGAACGGCCAGTTCCTGGCTACCAAAAGTAGGTCTATTTAGTAATTTGGAACGGCCCGTTCCAATTTTGGAACAGCCCGTTCCAGGCTACTAAACCACCTTAATTGGGCTCTTGGCCCAATGAAAATTGGGTTGTTACAATTCTCCCCTCCTTTATGAAATTTTGTCCCCGAAATTTTTGCAATAGTAGACTCCTCGCATCTTGCTTTCTAATTCCTATGCAACCTCACTACCTTATAGATGTACAACTCTATGAATTTCACCAAGGAATGTCTATTATCAACAAGGGTAAGACAAGTAAACTTGGTGAGTTTATCCACTATAACCCAAAGAGAATCAATCTCTTAAGCGTCTTAAACAAACCTACAACTAAGGTCTATCCACTTACTATCTCACTTCTAAAATGGGACGTCTAAGTACTACAAAAATTCCTAAAGACTTCTAGCATACTAAACAAGAGTATACAAATTCCTCTACTCCTCTCTTTATCTTAGGCCACCATGCTTCCGTTGCACCACTCCGATATATCCTTCTAAGGTCCCGATACATCTCAGTAGCTCCTAAATGAATGTTAAGTGTACTCTTATGTCCTTCCTCTAGAATCATCTTTCTTAATTCAAGGTTACTAAGCACCCAAATTTGTTCTTACACCTCAAAACAATATCGATTTCTACTCAGAAAAGGTTATCTATACTCCTACCAATCTTTTCCACTTGGTTCACTAAGAAAGGCTCTAACTCCTAGGCTTCTCTAATCTCATCCATTAATTCACTAGTCACTTTCAACATAATCAATTCAATGCTCCTAAGGATAATCTCACACACTAAGCATAAGTCTCTAAATTCTTCAATCAAATCCAACCCTTAAATCATCAAAAATGATATATCAGAGGTCATCATAATCAAGGCATCTGCCACAATATTAGTTTTACTTTTATGATCATCTCTAAAGATCAAGCACCTAAGCGTAAGTTCACTAGGTATACATATCAAATCTCTAATTTCACCAGTCCATCTACACTCAAGTCAAACTCTTATCCATCACCTTATCCTATAGCCTCATATCTTGTCACCAAAATGAATCAACTAATTATGCTTCTCCAATTTCCTTTAACAATCTATTCGTTACTCAAGTCATACTTAGTCTCACACTACTAAGGGTAACCTTATAAGCCAAACTTAAATCTCTAATTTGAGCCAAAAAGATTCATCTCTCTAATCATAAGGGAAGACAAATGTAAAGATTTCCTACTTAAAGCATCAGCCACCACATTGGTTTTGCCCGGATGATAACTAAGATCAAAATCATAGTCCATAACGAGTCCTAAATGTTGTCTTAGGTACATCTTCACCCTTAACTCTAATCTAATGGTACCCTGATCTAAGGTCAATTTTACTAAATACACAAACACCCACCAACTGGTCCATAAGATCATCTATCCTAGGTAATGGATACTTATTCTTAATGGTTACCTTATTCAATTGGCGATAATCTACACACAATCTCATGCTACCATCCTTCTTAACTAAGAGTACGGGTGCTCTCCAAGGTGATACACTAGGCCTCACAAACCCCTTCTCCAACAAGTCTTCTATTTGTTTCTTAAGCTACACTAACTCTACGAGTGACATCCTATAAGGTGCAATAGAAATAGGTCTTGTTCCTGGTACTAAGTTTATGGAAAACTTTACTTCTCTTGTAGGTGGTAAGCTAGACATATCATCAGAGAAGACATCCGAAAAGTCACACACAACAGGCAGTTCATTCACCAAAATATTAGTCTCAGAATTCAAAAAAACTAACAACATGTACACTTGGGCATCCTCTTGTAAAGATACCTTAACTTGGTTGGCAGTCAAATAATCCTTACTCACTTTTTTTAACAGGCTCACCAAAAACAATAGATTTATCAGTACAATTCAAAAGAACATGATTGGAAGATAACCAGTCCCTACCCAGAATAACATCTAGCTGACTTAGAGGCAAACAAATTAAGTCAACCATGAAATTTTTACCATCAATACTCAAAGGACACTTTAAACAAACATCAGAAGTAGAAACTGAACCACTAGTTGGTGTCTCTACTATTAATTCAAAAGACAAAGCAGAAACAGGTAATTTTAATTTGGACACACACGCATGCGATATGAAAGAGTGAGTCGCACCAGAGTCATACAAGACAATTAGAGGAGTTTCATCGATGAAACACATACCCTGGATTAAGTCTTTGGATTGAGTAGCTTCAGCACCACTCAAGGCAAACACCCTTCCCATCGCCCTAGGTTTGCTAGCGCTCTCTCCAACTTCTGTTGTTCCTTTCTTGTTCTTAGGGCATTCACGAGCTTTGTGTCCTTTCTCTTGACAATTAAAACATTACTTTTGATGCCTGACACTCATATGCCCTATGACCTGGCTCTCCACATTTGAAGCAGTTGTTGTGTGGAATAGAACCCACACTTCCCCCTTTAGAAGTTTGGCTAGTCATTGGAGCTTGACTCCTTTGTTGCAAAGAACCTTGGTTATTCACTTTAAAACTTGAATCTCCAACAGACTTGGTCTAAGGCTTACCCTTACTAGATGACCCAAACTTATTATGATTCCTCATGGGTCCTCCACTCTTATAATGAGTTACTCTAGCACGGTTGTCCTCATCATAGACTCGACACTTGTTCACCAGATCATGATTATAAAATTATTAAAATTTCTACAGGAACTCTTCTCCACCCATTCCCTCATGTGACTCTACACATAAATCTCTCCTTTTTCCCCGTACCTGGATAAACAGTAGCTGAAACTAAGGATCTGGTTGATCTCCTCCGCTGGATTCCCCTCGGTCTGAAGCAAAAAGTAGAGGGAAAGAAAAGAGAGCAGAAAAAAAGAAATCAGAAAATGAGAGGTGTGCCTTTTGAGAGTGGCAGAGAGCTCAATTTAAAGGCGAGCTCAATTTATAGGCATCAGGCTTCGCCGGAACGGCCCGTTCTGGACCCTAAAATCATGGGTAAAATCACATCCAGAATGGCCCGTTCTGGGGTGCATTTAATACTTACAACGGTCATATTTTAGAACGGCCCGTTCTCAACTCTAGAACGACCCGTTCTCAATTAGGTGAAAAGGTCATTTCTGTAAACCGGAACGTCCCGTTCCCAACGAAGAAACATAGGCAAATTTAATGGTTTGGAACGGCCCGTTCCAAATCCGGAACGGCCCGTTCCTGGCTACCAAAAGTAGGTCTATTTAGTAATTTGGAACGGCCCGTTCCAATTTTGGAACGGCCCGTTCCAGGCTACTAAACCACCTTAATTGGGCTCTTGACCCAGTGAAAATTGGGCTGTTACAGATTGGGCTCGATGCCCCATAGATAGGAGATCCACCACAGGATATTGTATCTCCATTGGAGGAAATATTATTTCTTGGAACAGCAAGAAACAAAGTGTTGTTGTCTGGTCTACTGCAGAAGCTGAATACAGATCTATGGCTCCGGCTACTTGCAAACTATGTGGATTAAACAACTTCAAGAATTAAAATTTTGTGAAGTTAAGCAAATGAAGTTATATTTTGATAATCAGGCAGCCCTTCATATTGCATCTAATCCGGTGTTTCATGAGAGAAACAAACACATAGAGATTGATTGTCATTTCATTCGGGAGAAACTGCTGTCCAAGGAACTTATCATCGAATTTATCAGCTCTAATAACCAGCTTGCAGACATTCTAACAAATTCTTTAAGAGGACCTAGAATTCAGTTTATATATTCCAAGCTTGGTGCATACAATTTATATGCTCCAGGTTGAAGGGAAGTGTTAAAACAGTTGTTTAATATTTGTTATACAGCTTTTATAAAAGCTGTTTTTGCCTCCCACCACTCATAGGGTAGTCTAGGTCGATAGGCTAGATCTTGTCTTGATATGTATCTTTTCTGCATATACATATATATATATATAACTGCAGCTGTGAGCTGAGCAGTTTTTTGGGGCCACAAATTCAAATCTTAAGTCTCAGCAAGAGTTTTCCTGCCTCCATAAACATTAAAGAAAACAAAAGATATAGAAAAAGAAGAGATGCTAAAAAATTCTAAAATCTAAATTTAAACAGATCAGATTCAATTAAATTTAATACTTACCTCCGATACCACCAACAGTCACAATAGATTGCACGGCCACACCACAAGCCTCAGCCAAAGCCATTACACCAATTACGGATAGACCAATAGATGAGATTTTGTCTAGAGCAAGCAATTTCTCCCTATCGAGTCCAAGTAAACTTTGACCGGACAATGTCCGAGCAAAAACATTTGTTTTCCATCTATGCAAAAACCATACAAATGATACTATCACCGCACCCCTCCAAAAGGGTGCAACATGTTGTGAGGTTATAGTTGTCGGAGCAACCATTACACCACTGGAGAAATCAAAGTAAGCTGTCACATACACGCACATATGGTAAACAAAATGACACTTCTAAAAAAGATGACTAACTGTATATAACCCACTAACATTTGTGAGAATGCCATGAAGGTAACTAAATATCGCATTGGATCCTCCATAGCACCCCAAAAGCTTTTCTCATACGGAACTGGCTCCCCAGACATGCTTCCTGGCAATAGAGAAACGGGACCTTGTATTGCATATTTGTGAAACTTCCTCAAAATCCTAGGCATCAAGAACCAGGCTATTATAGTAGCCGATAAAGTACCACCAACCGGAATAACCACATTGTTAAGATATGGGTGTGAATCAAGCAACTGCTGAGCATATGGAGTGAGATCATCAGAAGTTTCTTTAACCTTTTGTCCAGCATATGATGCTGCATCTACCACACTCTGCCAAGTATCTTTAATCCTCCCAACCCAATCACCGCCAACAACAGAATCACCCGTGGTATTCATGTCACTGGCACCAGAACCAGCAGCAACTTCCGTGCCACCATCTCTACTTCCCTTGCCTCCCACCGACGATGAATACATCCGGCGATTCAACATGTGGCTCGCGGAAGCAAAAGGAAGGGCACTCCGAAAACAATCGCTAGCGAATCTAGGATTAAACGAGACATTGGCCCTAGTACCAAATTGGTGACTACTTCCACGGGATTCAAAAGCCAAATTACTAAACTGATTCTTAGCAAACTGCAATTCTGCTTTATAATAAGGATGACTCAGCGAATCACTTGGCAACCTTGCAATACACATACTATGGTGATAGTGGTAGCGTTGAACTAATTCCATATTAAAAGAAACCTTGATTGTGCTTCCTATTCGCCTTACATAATAAGACCTAACAGCAGCCATTGTTGAGCACACTAACAACTCAGCTTTCGAATGAAAACAACGATGACTATAACATTGTTCGATACAATTTTTCGACCAAGTTTAGTAACGCGTCAATCTGCGAATTCCAGCAAAAGAATCACAATGCAATCACAACATACTTAGACAAAATTAAAATTTATTATAAGAAAATACACATAATAATCGAAAGAATTGGCAAACCCTAAGCATCGAGTGTTTGTAAGGTGAAAATAGAGTGAAAATGGTGTTGCGTAGAGGGTAATGAGGTATTACTCACTTTCCTTTGGAATTGAATCGATTATCGTGAGTGTTCATTGTTCCAAGGAACCATACGGAAACGGAAACAGCGACAAATAAAAGAATTTTGCTTCGCATCGTCACGGCTACTGCATGCTGGAGTATGTGTGACTCACGCAGTTTGGACAAGAGGAAAAAAAATAGAAAATGAAAATTAGGGAGGGTAAAAATTTTAAAACTTAAATTGGATAGAAAATTTTAAGAGAAAAAAATTTATTTGTTTTATTTCTAGGATTTACATTTAAAAAGCATTTTTTAAGTTATATTATGAATAAACAAATTCTATAGTCTATTCGGGATTTTAAAAATAAAAATATGTATTTTAAAATTTAAATAGAAGTATTCAAAAGATAAAAAGATTTTAATTTATTAATTGTATTTCTTTTGTAATTTAAACTTAAAAAGAAAAACATGTGATTTTATATTTGGGTCAGGGACCATCCTGCTTGTTTCATGTTATTTATATGTCTCTTCAAGGTATATACTTGAGAGATGTCAAAATCATCAAAGTAAGTTACAACAATTGAACCCCATACCCGTTTCGCTATTGAAAAGGATAAAATTTCTTACCAAATCTTGATCCACATAATTGATTAGCCATTTTTTCACTTTAGCATTTTATGTTCTCCATCTTCTGAAGGTAGGATCTGTTGGTTCAGATTGGGAAATGTCTCCATTTATGAACCCTACCATGTTCTTTCTTGAGATATACATCTCAACCACTTGAGACCATAAAGCATAATTGGTATCATCAAGCTTGATAACAATTGGTGCAACAGAAAGTTCGTTCGTGGCTAGCAACATTTGGTCTGATTTTGGGTCAAAACCTATGTCAGTTTTGCTACCAAGGTTTCAATGAGTTCCTCAAATCGTAACTATGGTGTCATGTTGGCTCAAAATAAAATTACATTTCACATAAAAGGAATTATGTTATGTGTTTTTCGGTATATTGCATCTTGATCCCTTCCCAAATATATATACATCAATGGAATGAAAATATTTAACCTATACAACTGGAGTATCCACAATATATATGGTATGAAAATAATGCAACCTAAAGATCATGGATTTACATCAACAATATTGTAGCAAATCTCTTCTAAATAGCTAATTAACAAGAAATAGATTATTCCAACGTCTACAACATCCCACCAAAATTAATAAGCAATTACATATCAACAAATTTTGTTAAATAGTTAACAAATGATGAGAAAGGGACTTAACCGTAAATAAAAGGATACTTGTGAGACTAATTGACACATCACAATTAGAATTTGAAAAATCAAAATCGTAGAATTATGATACATGGTGATTCAAAAGTGAAAGTAAGAAAAAAAAATTACTTTATTTGAAATAGATGGCATGAGTGTAATTAAATAAGAATAAATCGACCAACATATTATAAGCCCAAGACTCCAAGTAAAACTGAGTTCGAATTTTTTAAGGAACAACACAAGTTAAAAACTGAATAAAAAAATGCATCTAAAAGAATATATCTTACAAAGAGTGTGTTTAGTTTAGAATAAAAAAATAAAAATAAAGAAAAGAAAAATAAAATAATCTTGTAAATTAATTGAGTGGAAAAATATGAAAAGAAAGAAGATTAATTAAGTATATAAAATGTCATTAATATAAATATCTCTATAAATATATATATATATATATATATATATATATATATATATATATAAAAGGTGTACAAATATAATGACATTTTAGTCGTATAATGAATAAAACAACATTTCTCTATCATTTTTTTTTTTCATTTTAGAATAAGACTGAATTGGTGAGGCTCACATATTTTTTTAGTTATTTCTCCTAATTAATTGAAAGAATATTATTTTTCAATTTTTCTCTTTTCTTCTATTATTTTCTCTCGTTCCAATGGAAACATCAACATGATCAATCGTTTTTTTCAGTAAAAATTAGTTATTGTTAATGTCAGGGAATATTTTACACCTATAATATGTAACTAGAAAATAAGAATACATCAAAAAACTATATCGATAAGAAAACACTTGATAATTTTTTTAATAAACTTCCATGATAGTTAACAAAAAGTAAAATATGAAATGAAACTAAAAAGAATATATTTTGAAATTGTATTTAACTAAGAGTATTTAAATAATGAAATTTATATATATATATATATATATATATATATATATTTAAAGGTTATGATATATTTAAAAAAAACTAGTATCTTATATGAAAATTAAAAAATTTTAATAGAAAATTGAAAAGTTTATAGTACTATTATCGTTCAAATATTTTGTTTAATGCATGCCTCAATTAATCTTTTACACATAATTATACTGTTTGTGTGCTACAGAATATATAAAATGAACTTGCATTTCGGTTGATACGTTGATTAGCGTATATACCTACTTCATACCCAACTTATTAGTGTATTGTTGAAACTAATTCATTCATTCATCCATCCATTAAACAAAAGCACTCCAATTATGTTCTAAGTGTTTAACATTAGCAAGTGGAGTTGCTCACTCGATTAAATTTTGAAAAGTGTCAACTAGTGCTCCCAAGTCCTAGCACACTGATCAAAGAATCAAAAGCGAAAAAATATATTAAAAATTATTAATGAGTTTTACTATATTTTCAATATTTTTTTGTGTGATTTGTAATAAAAGATTCATAATATTAATTCGTTAATAAATAATCTTAAGATAATGATATTTTTTTATAAATAAAAATTTTATATTAGAATTTAGGATAAAACATGATCTCATGTAATGAAATAGTTAACAAACAATATTTTTTAAAATTTTCAATAAGATTAAAAACCACTTACTTTATCTCTAACACAACTTTTTAATATCTTTGTATCATTATAGTTTATGCATATATTTTTGAATAATATATCAATATATATTATATTTATTATATAAATAAAAGTAATTTTTAGTGACAATTTTTATAGTGTGTGTCATTCTTGTGAGATTATTTAGATATGGTATATGTCACTATATGATATATGTGTCATTTTATGATATTTTTTATAATATGTAATTCTTGTGGGATCATTTAAGATAAAGATGTAATTAACAAGACTCTTAAATATTAATAATTTCTTAAACAACATTCCTACAAATGAAATTTCAAAACCGTTGTTGAAGAACTGAAGTGGCCAAGTGGGAGACAACCAACTACACAAACTCGCATTATAAAGCATTAACTAAATCCTCAATTAACGCAGTTAGCTTTATATTTGAGTCTTACAAGCATTCATTGTCTCCCTTCCACGTTAGAAGAAGAAGAAGAAGACAACTTCTTTTTCAGTTCCCACAAACTCTCAACACAAAAGCATCGTAGTGTTAATGACACTTTGAACCAAGTACTAATAACGGTTCAAAATTTTCATCGGTGATTTTCTCCTTCTGAAGAAACTAGCTATTAGTTATATATATTGTGTAGACCAATCTTACCAACTCAAACTCCACTTCCACTTCGATCAATATATATAAATCAATATGTGAACTCAAAGCACCAATGAGTGGCTGAAGTAATCAATCACAACTGATCCATTAAGAAGGCTTCACAATCGAAGATATATAACATTTTTATTATCAATAATTATATCTTATATAAGTCTTATTAAATAAATAAATATTTTTTATTCATAAAAGTTACGATAACAATCACCAAAGTTTGAATTTAAGTCTTATTTGGAGTACCTTGATCTTATTCTTAGACAATGTATGATCTTAACACAGATTCACTTTTATTTTTAGAGAAAAACATTATATTAAATCTATAAATTCATGTGCTTGCTATTATGCCTAATTCTAATGACATTTAAGCAACTCACACAATCCTTGATATTAATTGATCTATGTTTAGGCAAGAAACGTATTGTTCCTGACATGAAATTTGCTTACAAATCAAGTGGTCAAACACAACATTTCTAGTTTTTCATTTACTAAAATGACATTTAGGACATGGACACCTTATTGCACCATTGACAGATCGATTTTCAAAAGAAAAATCTAAGAATTTATTTAATCCATTTAGATATTCTATTGTATTCCTTGGCATATCAATCCATGATTTATCCATTACTACATCCATCTGACAAGGTTCAAGAAGAAGAAAAAACTAGATAAGTAAATTAATTTACTTATTTAAGCCAATTAGTCCAATTTCTGTAGTAAATCAGAGCCTGCTGTGACAATATCAGTAGATTCTTTGTCTCATGAGCATAAACATCTTCAATATCATAAAAGAATCATATGAATGCATACTTGCTTTGTAAGTTTTAGTGCCACAAATATTTTGACATATAAGGAGATAATCAGATAAACGAATAGAAAGCTGCGTGTATTAAATAATACAAATCTCATACGTCTATACATATAACATGCCTGGAAAGTAGTTATAGATATCCTTAATATATAACTTAACCAATTGCTAAATATCACACCAGTTTAAAAATTGAAATACTACTAAATTAAAAGGCATATTACATTATAAGTCAAACATTTTTCTTTTTACATTTATGTCAAACAAACAGATTACCTTGCAAGTTTTGCTTCCTTAAAAATGGCCAGTTGCTGGGAGAAAAATGATTTGCAAGAACTGCACCCACAAGCAAGTGTAAAAACTGAAAAGCAATCCTTCAGTATATGTAAAATGAATGTAGTTTAACACCACATTTACACAGAATATTTATTTATATCTATCAAGTCATGAGATGAACTCCATTAAAAAAGTAAGAACAAAGGAATAATTGAACAGACAAAAAAATAAAAGTAAAATATACTTACGGCCACAAGAACCCTTACATTCCGTGAACTCTACTCAGGCAACACCAATCCGCTATTAAAGCTCTGGCTATAATAGGCTGAAAACAATCAAAGAAATAAACATAATAAATCCATGAGCAGCAGAGATTTTTTTTCCTTTTTTCTTCTAATTATGTTCATAAACATCATCAGAAAATTTGGAAGAGAGAACTTTGATTCTGTCACGGCCCACGGGCTAGTTCCTTAATCTATTATAGAAATGAATTTTCATTATTTTTAAGCTTTATAATGATTTTATAATTAACAAAAAACCTCTAATCCATACAACACACCAGCATGTTTCTAGTGCTCATCCTTTACAAAATAAGTGTCAACAATGTTTCTGGTTCAGACACAGGAACTGAGTATAGGATGTTATATCGTGGTTCTAGTGAGGGACTATTTTCTCTTAAAAGATATTTTCGTTTCAGTAATTAGTATTCTTTGAAACTATTTTTAGTTTAAGTTTTGTTATTTTGAAGGGTCGTAATATGATACCTTTACTTTTCTGTTCAATTTAATAAAGTATTTTTCAAACATTTTTTTTTTATTTTTTATATTATTGAATTTATGCATGAAGGATAGAGGCTGTCATATTAAACATTAGGGAGCACTCCAAAGAGTAGTGAGTAAATCATACAAGTGAGTTTGACACCACAATATAAACCAAAACCTTAAGTATGAAGAAAAAATAGACACTAGAAAGGTGGTTGAATGGTATATATCTAAAACTCGCACGTTTTCAAGTTCGTGAAGTAGTATCTGCAATAGACAAAGGGTTAGTAAGAGTAATCAATAAAAAGTATTTTTATACTGGTTGACCTCAACCACTGATGCTACATCTAGTTCTCAATCCAACCAGATTGAGTTCTACTAACTTTTAATAAAGTTACAAGTATTATTTTACTAAGCACTTATGGCTTAAACAAGTATTCTTTGACTAACCTCTTCGAGCTACTATCCAAGTATTCTTTTACAAACAAGCCTCTCCAAGCTCAAACTCAAGTATTCTTTTATAGTCAAGCCTTTTCAGACTCTACCTTATGACAATGGTTATGAAGGTATTACAAGGTTGTAGTTGTCATCTCTTTTAGACATGATTACAACAAATTGTTTCAGTATAAAAGACTCTTGAAGAAGATTTTTTAATAGATTAGTACAAAATAGTTATTCTATATTTACAGTTATGTTCTTTGTATATGTTTCTCTATCTTCTTTTGAGTTTTAGAACTTTATATAGTAGCTTTGAAAGAGATGAGCATTGTAGTTTCTCGAGTCTGATTCATAGAACTATTTCGTCTTACTCCTTCATTTGATTTTTAGAGAGAGAAAGTATTCGTTGGTGCATTAAATGCTTCAATTAATGTGTTTCACCTAAATGTACTCTTTATCATTGATAAATCAAGCTACTTATTAGAGTAAAGTAGGAAGTGTGAATAACAAGAAGCAAATTCAGCGTATAGGCAAGAATATAGTCCTTTTTCAATGCCTTTTCCGTGAAATTCAGGATCTTTGTCCTTTTTTCAACTACTTTTCATGCTTTTATACACTCTTAACAGAATAGGAGTTCTAAGACAACAACTATTGATTTGTTAAGGTATAAAACATTCATTTGAACATTTAAATTCGTTAGTCATAATACTTTAGCACACTTTAACACACTTAATGGAACACTCTCTCTTCACTTTAGGAAGGATCCATCACCAATTCCATTGAACCATCGACTCTAATAACATTGTTAGGTCGAGGAGTTTTAACACTAAAGAGCACTCCATCCATTGTAGTGACTAATGAGTACATTACATAAGTGAGCTTGACACCACATCTCAACCCAAAACCTTAAAGCATTAAGTTGGTGGGTCTTTCTCACTTATATATTACTTAATATGCCCAATCATAATTGATGTGAGACTCACTTCACACTTGAACTCCAACACTCCCCCTCAAGTATGAGTCTCTTTCACACAGTCACACTCCCTTCAAGTAGAAGTATTTTTTTTGTCTATGAGCATTCAATGATGGCCTACTTGTACTGTCGTTGCACATCAATGGAACACATCCTCCACACCTCTTGGGAGACTTTTTGCTACACGTATGATTTTATTCTTGGACCCTACGCCAATTCACGTTTGGCGTCCAAAACCAATTCCATTACTTAACACTCGTCTGCGTTAATTACTAGTCACTTGATAAAATTATTAGTTCTGATACCACTATTAGAAAACACTTCACACAATGGATAATGAATAATCTATACAAATGAACTTAACACCATAACATAACTCAAAACCTTAAAACATTAAGTAGGTATGTCTTTCTCACTTATATATTACTCAACAATAACATTTAATTCTAACCAATGTGAGACTCACTTCATACTTGAAATCTAACAAAATTTAATTAAGAAATAAATATAAAATGATAAATTAAAAAATAAAGAAAAATTCATAAAAAATATCCTATTAAAAGGAAAAATATTCTCATTTGAAAATTAACTTTTAAAAACACATTTGTACACGATAGATATTCTTATTCATATGGAGAATTATATTTTGAAAATTAGACAAAACAAATCTAATTAAAAAGGTTATAAATGTTTATATAAATTAACTTATAAAGTAATACAAGAGTATGATAACTGAGAAGGTAAACACACTCTTCTGCAACTAATTATTCGCCAGTTTTTAATACAATAACAACATACTCTCATACTTTAATTTTTAATCAGTTATCATTTATTATCAAAACATATGCCATATTAATAGTTGCGTGTTGCAGTAGTAGATTCGAGATTTGAACCAAATGCAATGTTGTTGGCAAGTTATACAATCACAGATAAATGCATCTCAAATCCTTTATCTTCATAGCAAATTAACAGTTATGCAAGCAATTTCCATGATAGTTCTTCCAAGTTTCTCGTATGAGTTCGGAGAGCGTTACCATGGTTCAGTATATAGGTAAAAACATATGTTGAGTTCGTGAGGGAAGTTGATATTTCTGTTAAGCGGAGAAAAACAAGAAACACTTGTTTTTTCTACGTTATCCTTTAGTTAGTGATTTTGTGCGTAGACACGTGTAAAGGCAGAGTAGGAAGTGAAAATATATAATAAAATATTTTTTTGATTAACTATAAAATATATGAAGTTAACTTATATAAACGACAATATAATTTCTTTAATACGATAATTAAGATCATCCATTAAAAAATAAATATACGATCGACTAGAGTCATTATACTTTAAAAAAATTATACGCTCGTCATACATTATATTTTAAACTTATTTTGTGAATGAATTAATATATATTGTTTATTTGAAATATATTTAAGAATTCAATTAAAATAACTGAAAGTACAAATATATTTTATGCTTTGTTTAATTATAATTTGTTGTGTGTCGTAAACTTATTAGTTTTCTTCGTTAGACTATTAGTTTAGAGGTGAAATTTAAATAGTTTATACGAGCGGTTTGAGATTAAATTTTATTGCTATGATAATAAATATTTTATTAACTTTTGAATAATTATTTTTAAAATCATAACTAATTATATCTTATTAATTGAAAGTATAAAATTATTTATCTACAATAAAATTAAAATTTATATTTAATTTTTTGTAAATAAAAAAATCAATAGATTATATATTGTCAAAAGTGTTCATAGATTGGTGTTGCATATGTGAAATGCACTTAAAACAATTGTACATTTCTACAGAAGTAACAATGAATAAAGTTTATATATTGAACTCAAAAGATTAGATTCAACTAATTATCAATTTAATCATGACTTTTAGTAATTTGATAAGAACAAAACTTGTTTGAGAGAATATTAATTTAAAATTTAGAAATTAAAACTAAGAAATTTTTTTTATTGAAATTCAAAGAAAAAACCCTAAAAACGTAACTTATTTTTTCCAATCTTTCGGGATAAAGTTCATAAATTATAAAATAATATTATCAATTTTACTTCTAAAATTATTAACAACTCTATGATTCTAGAAAGCTAACATGTTTATCTTAAGAAAAACCTAAATTGATTATAAAAGTTTTATTCTAAAATAAATTCTCATAACATATTTATTTTATATTTTTGTTGATTAAAAGATTTTGATCATGCACTTCTGGCTAACTAATATAAGAAATAATATACTAAAATAATTTGACAATTAACAAAAATAATTCATGAATTTATCATTGAAGACTTACAAAGAACAATTAGATCACAACCTTAAAATGAAAGAATTAGTCAGATATGTTACTAGAATCCTTTAAATAAAGGGAAAAAAAATTAACTGCGAGAAGGAGAATCCTTCTCCAAGGGTATGACCTTTAACCCTTACAAGAAATAGAAGAAAATATAAGAAAAGATATAGTTAAAACTAGATAAAAGTTGGATGATAACAATGTACACTAGACATCCTTATTTATAGTCAAAAATACAAGAGCGGACTTTTAAGTATGTTGTGCATTAGGGAAACATAGTTGTGTTCATGACATACTTAAGTGTAGGACAAAGGGAGCATAAGCGTGCTTAGTTAGCCAAGCACAACCATGCATATTAGTAAGTATAATTGTGCTTCACAACACAATGGACGGAGACACGAGGGTGCTTTAAAAGTGGGAAGGGTGTGCTTCATTGACCAAGTATGATTGTACTGTTGGTAAGCATGATTGTGCTTCTTAACATGGATGTGCTTCTACTTGTGACATGACCATGCATGTAATAATGGTCCATTTTCTACTTAATTGCACACATTTCATCTAAATTTGATTTTTTTTCTCTACAAACTTAATGAAAAAAGTGAAGTATTATCCAATAATTGATAATAATAATTTATGATAAATAATATATCGTAGTATAATATTATTTTCATTTATTGATAATTTATTTTTAAAATATTAAAATGTAATCATAAATAATTATAATAAATAAAAAACTGAATTAGATAAGGAGTTAAAAAAATCTCTAAAAACTCTTTAGTTAAATAAAAGCTTTTAAAAATGTTATCATTGAAGGTTAATAATAAGTTAAGAAAAAATATCTTAAAAATGTTATCATCGAAAGAAAAACAATTCAAAATATTTTTGTTGAAAAATAATCTTTAAAAATATAATTATTTTAATTTATATATAGAGACATATATAATAAAAAGATAGAAAATAGAAAAAGTTTGCACAATAAACATGGAAAATCAAGATATTTGATATTATATAATACTAGTAAATTAAGACACTTAATAGTTACACACAATTATATATAGAGAGAGGGGATTCACTTACTCAAAGGGTAAATATATCTACACTTATTCCATTTAATAACTTATGTTCTATATCAAATTTTAACGATCCAATCATTAAATTAAAATTTTTTAATGCATAGATCAAGTATACAATTTTTTCAAAAATTTAAAAATTATTTGATACTCCGTTTAATTAATTCAAGTTAACATATGAAATACTTTTATGAACATCTATTATTTTGAATTAATAAAATAGAGTATTAAATAGTTTTCAAAATTTTAAAAATTTTCATATTTAATCTATATATTAAAAAATTTTAATTTAACAATTAAATCATTAAAATTTAATGTATAATACAAATTATTGAATGAAAAGAAAATATAAGTAAACATATATATATATATATATATATATATATATATATATATTATTTTATCCTCTATTTAGCATATTTTTATAATTGAGTTATTCTAAACTATTAGAGTCAATGTAGTAGTAAGAGATTTAAGGTAATACATTATCCTAAATTTGAATATTTGAATTATTATTATAAGTCTAGTGGATTAAAAAAAGAGTCATTATATATTTTAATAAACAAAAAAGTTAAAGAAAACATAAAGATGAAAGAAATTAATTTTTTTGTGTGTGTATAAGATGAAAGCATTTATTAAAAGGACTATTATCTTTATTAATAATTATAAATTATTTGGAAAAAAATTAAAAGCAAAATATAAAATGAAAATTAAAGAAAAATTTAAACTATATATTCAAAATATATTAATTAAAAATAAAAAATAATTTATTAAATTTGTTTGAATTGAAAAATATAAATTTAGTAACCGAATTAATTACATTTAATTTAGTTTGACTTTTAAATAAGAAGGTAACAATGAAATGAATTTAATTTGAAATTTCAGTTTTTTTCTTCTTTAATCCATATAGGATGAACACCCGATGTTTGCCTTTTGGCATTGTCCTATCTATTGTTCAATTTAAGAATTGCTGTTAAGTTCAAAGAACGTCTCTGTTAATTTGTTTCGTGTTTTCTGTCCCATATATAACCCACCCGATTCCGTGGCACTGTTAGCAGAGAGCTCAAAACTTTACCAAATCTAATCTTCTCCCTCTCTCTCTCTCTAACCCTTTTTCTCTGATGGGGTTCTCATGAATCCGAGTAGTGTAAGTTATGATCACATTTTAGGGTTTCGAATTTCGATTCATCTCATGTGACCATGTCCACAATGAAGAACAATTTCAAAGACCCAGATCACCACCTTCATCATCATCATCATCTCTACTCCTCATGGAGTTTCTCAAAGCTAATGGCTTTCTTCTTCCTCTTAATCTCCATCTCCTACCTCTTCTACTCCCTCAGATTCGTTAGCCACTCCTACGATTGCGATCACAATCATCACGAAGCCCTCCACATTCCCATCGCTCGTGAACAAATATCTCAGCAGGAGTCACCGCCATTTGAAGAAACCAACGTTTCGCACATAGTGTTCGGCATAGGAGCCTCAGCGAAGCTCTGGAAGCAGAGAAAGGAGTACATCAAGCTATGGTGGAGGCCGAGGGAGATGCGTGGCGTGGTGTGGTTGGAGCAGAAGGTGAAAACTGATCCTTCTGATGAGAGGTCCTTGCCCCCATTGAGGATCTCCAAGGACACTTCCAAATTCAAGTATAGGAACCCTAAGGGTCACAGGTCAGCTATTAGGATCTCGCGCATAGTGTCTGAGACGCTGAGGCTTGGGATGAAGGGTGTGAGGTGGTTTGTGATGGGGGATGATGATACCTTCTTTGTGGCTGAGAATTTGGTCAAGGTTTTGCAGAAATATGATCACAATCAGTTTTATTACATTGGGAGTTCCTCCGAGAGTCACTTGCAGAACATTTATTTTTCTTATAATATGGCTTATGGGGGTGGTGGATTTGCCATTAGTTATCCCTTGGCCGTGGCATTGGAGAAAATGCAGGATAGGTGCATTCAGAGGTATCCTGGGTTGTATGGCTCTGATGATAGGATTCAGGCTTGTATGGCAGAATTAGGGGTTCCACTCACCAAGGAGAAAGGGTTTCATCAGGTTAGTACTTTGCAATTTTTATTTCTTTTTTTTATGTTATGTTTTTGGCACTGTTACTGTTTCGTTACTAGGAAAGGGTAGGAAATTGGGGGAAGGGTGAAACTAGACAGAAAAGGAAAAACATGACTGGGAAATTAACTCTGTATGTGACTTCACATATTGACTTAGTCAACTTATATGATTGGTATGATTGTAATAGAGAAATTTAATTATTGGAAGTGGTCGAGAAAGTGGGTTAGTGAGAAAAGGAGGTGGAGGATAATTGTGTTCATATTTGATCATTAAAATTTGAAAAACATTTTAGGTTCAGTTTGTGTTAACATAATGATATCCCTCAAAAGAAAAAAATGTTTTAACATAATGAAAATGTAGTGTGTGTGTGTGTTTTTATTTTATTTTATTTTATTTATTATTAGGATGTGTTGTCATATTATTTATAATAATTTAATAGTATATAAGATGTCGATCTAGTAGTTAAAGATTTCAAAGTTTAAATTAGGTCAAATTTAAATTCTATTATCATTATTATGATTTTTATTTTTATATATAAAAAAGATAGTTTTGGAAAAGCTGAAGGAAAGTTTAACTTCATGATTATTATGAATATGTTAGCATTTCGGTTGTGAAGGGCCAGAGACATGTTTGATTAGAAAATAACCTTTACAGGTTGGGAATGGATTCTTTATGTAACATTTTTTACTTCCCGAGATTATATTAAAAAAATATGTTTAAATATATGTTAAATATGTAGAGTTTATAATAAATTATAAGATACTTTTAGGATTTATGAATTTATTTTTCTTATGTCAGTGAAATTTTGTTACTTTTGTATGTTATTGGTTGTTTTCGACAATTTCGCTTTCGCTTTATTGATGAAATTGATTTTTCTAAGACAATCTATATGATTTGGAGAGATTTGAGAGGTCGGTATTAATTTATTATATGAAGAGTGATGACGACAAAATAAAATTGCTACAGGGCCATATATGTAGTGGCTCGTAACGAAAAATGATAAAAAAGAAGAAGAAAAAGATAGCACAGTTAAATGTAAAAACAGAAAAGACAACCAGTAGAACAATAGATGCTAGAACATAGATGGTATACATTAAACCAAACTTTTTCTCTTGAAGAAGTATCTGATCTTTTTTTGGGTGCACAAGGTGGATACCATTTATGGCTACTTACCCAATGTAATTGACTTTTAATGTCGATAATGACAGAAAAGTGGGGCAAATTTAATTAAATTGTCAATCTATTTGTTGTTAGGGGAAAGATTTATTAGAATTTTCAGTAAGGTGATCTTGGAAATCATATATGGTCTCCCATAATTGACTTCCATATGTTCCGCGTTTCCACCGACTCGAAAGTCAATTTTATTACCACTAGTTTCAATCTATGCTTTTTTGGTTCTCAATTACAACATTTTGCATTTATTTAACAAAATATAAAAAGATCATATCGTGGGGGCAATATCTAATCGTGCAAGGCATGCACCATGCACGTGTCACACAACAATGGTAATTTTGCAATGACATGACTAAGGGTGCAGCTGAAGCGACCCCACTAATATTCTTAGGGGACATAAAATTGAATATAATAAGTCTAAGTCACACGCTATGAGACACGTCGCAGTCCCCACCATGGAAATACATGCCACAATCTGCTCTGCTCCATGATTGGTAAACTTTTGTCCAAGTCTACAAGATAAGACCCTTCCCCAGTTCCTACTTCACCTACAAAATTAAAGTCGCGTTAAGTACAAAGGCATAGGATGTATCGAGTTTTTTATAGTTGCGATAATATTTTAGTGCATAGAAATGAAGGTCTTATAATTTTGGTTTGGTGAATAGTTTGATGTGTACGGGAATCTGTTTGGGCTGCTGGCGGCCCATCCAGTTGCGCCCCTGGTATCCCTCCATCACTTGGACGTGGTAGAGCCCATATTTCCAAACGTGAGCCGGGTGGAGGCCCTGAAGCGGCTTAACGGGCCGATGAAGGTGGACCCGGCGGGGCTGATGCAGCAATCGATCTGCTACGACAAGGAGCGTAGCTGGACCGTATCGGTTTCGTGGGGCTACGCGGTTCAAATATTCCGAGGCATCTTCTCTGCCCGGGAAATGGAGATGCCGGCGAGGACGTTCTTGAACTGGTACAAGCGAGCCGATTACACCGCTTATCCCTTCAACACGCGCCCCGTCAGCCGTAACGTTTGTCAGAAACCATTTGTCTATTATTTCTCTAACGCACTGCTTCACGACAAGGCTTCTAATGAAACTGCAACTCAATACACCCGGCTTCAGCAGAACCCGCCTTGCAAGTGGAAAATGGAGGACCCCACCCAGATCAAACTCGTTGAGGTTTACAAGAAACCCGACCCGCTTTTGTGGGACAAGGTAACTTTCTTTATTTCAGAAAACATGAAGTGAATGAAACTCCAACTTGTTGCTTACTCAAGTGGGTTTGGCTGTGTTGTTTTTGTGCAGGCTCCTAGGAGAAATTGCTGTAGAGTTCGACGAACAAAAAAGAAAGGAAGTCTGGTGATTGATGTGGGGGAGTGCAGGGAAAATGAAGTTGTTGAATTGTAGTTTAGAGGTCCTTCACATTGATTGATTATTCTAACTCAATCGTTTTCCATATGTATTTAATTTCCTCTTCTTTTAATATATTACTAGTATTTACTTTCGGGATTTCTTGGCGGCTAGGCTAGACAGAGATGAGTGCTACAACTATGAACTAGTTAGTATTTCTAATGTTTTGGATCAGTTAATACAAAAACAAAAACAAAAAAGTTTAGCACAACGACTAATATGTCACAAGATTTAGCACAAAATTATCTATTTTTTATTATAATTTAAAAAATGCGATTCTTATTCTTCTCATTCTTTGAATTAAGCATTTTTTGGTATTTGACTTTATTTAATATAAGTTTCGCGTTTTATTTTTTTGGTATAACGAGGTTTGAATTTAGGATTAAACTTTTTTCGTGAAATCCATCCTAGGGGAACAAATTGTCAATAATTAAAAAATATTTATATAACAATTTAAATTATTAAGTATAAACATAAAACAGAATTTATATATTTAAATATATTTTTTATTATGAGTTTAAATTATTATATAATTTTTATATTTAAATATTTATTTGTTATGAGTTTTAATTATATGAAATAAATACTTATTTTGTATAATACACTGACTAAAATACTATTTTTTTTTTTTTAATTTTAGAGACGATAAATTTTATATTAATAGGCATAGACATCTAACCGTGGAAAAAGCTCGGAGAAATACTCGAATTTGAATAAAATATTGGGTATACAATTGGTTAAATAACTAAGAATGTTTTAGCATGAATTGTAAATTCTTCATACGAAAGATACTAAGAGAAAGCTTATAATGATCTTACCATCTCAAGTAGAATTACTTAGGATGAAAGATACACATATTTTTCTTCTAGAAAAAAGGTTTTAATTCTAGAACTTGGAACTGATTTCCAAAGGACTTGGATCCAGGGTTGCATAAGTGAGGAATTCAGGGTCTGCTTCCAAAAGAGTCATGTGCTCCTCCTCCAAGGTAACCCAAACTTCTATGCCATCTCCCAACCTTGTATCCATAGGGATGATAAGATTCATAAACACTGAACCAACTGCACCAACACCACTCACCCATGTGGGTTTTCCCCACCCAAAATCAGCCTCATAGAACCCCAAATTGCACCAACTACTAAATCCAAAGTAATCCACTTCAGTCTTTGATCCCATCTCACCTATTCCTCCAAGACTCTCTTCCATAATTGACCTTCCCTTATCACCTCTCAATTCTTTAACAAATGCACCGTCAACTTTTGATATTGCACTCCTCAGCTTCCCCACCAACTCCTCCAACCCCATCTCATCATCACTCACGTTCTCCGCAGCCACAAGCCAAACAAGATTCCCCATTGCATGTTCAGGACAAAGAGCCTCATCCATTCTCCTCCGCAGGTTCACCAAATGAGTCACCAAAGAAGCCCTTTGTGCACCAAACCGTGCCTTAGTCACATCCATGAGGGACTTCCACAGCATAGCAGAAACTATCTCCAAACGTGTGGAGTTTTCTATGCCTAGTGTTTGACCCTTGAGTGTGGCTATATCTGAGTTTCTAAACAAAAACCTCTTTGTGACCCAGTTTCCTTGTTTTAACAAGGAACCCCACATGCACAATGATAAGTCTCTAAACCATGGATTGTTTGATGATGGGAAAAGAGAAGATGCTATGAAGTTTGGTTTGATTAATTGGTTTTGGTTGCATCCTTTGGCCCTCTCTGTCCACCCTTTCAGGAAGGTGCTTAATGCAGCCCCATCTACGATCCGATGAGAAATACACACGCCAATAGCAATTCCCCCACATGAAAAAATGTTTACTTGAATGTTAGTCACATAGGTTCCTGAATTTGGTTCTTCAGAAGCAACATCAATGGGAAGAAACTTGTGTAGTATGTTCAGCTGAGGTTGGACTAGAAATTTATCAAGAGGGCACTTCACTTTGGCTTGCACAAAATTAGCACCTTCATCATTGCACTCAATGGACAAGTTTTCTTTGATTTTGCCACCTAGAGGGTAGAATTGTGGTAGTGTCTCTGATAAAGATTGCTTCAGCAATTCTAACTTCTTGGGGACTTGAGAAAGGTAATAAGTTGGGTCAGTGTTGTTAGGTGAGGTGTAGAATAGGATAATAGGCGCATATGGTGATGGAATAAGGTGATCCAAAAGAGAAAGCTTGAAGGTTTTCAGGTGAGCGGGTGTGGGATAAGAAGGCCTAATGTCTTCTCTTGACATGATTTCTACTTCAACTTTCATTTTTTTTTTTTTTTTGCTCTCAGCCAGTTTGTAAAATGGTTGCTCTTGAACCTATATTTTTATTGATATAAATGCATGCAGGAGGGGCGAAAAGTCTTCCCTTATCTTTCCGTAATTGATTTTCCTGGCACCAAAAAAATGTCCATAGAAGATGCGACCACCACTTAATTTGGCATATATCGGGAAAAAGTTGGCAATAAATGAGTACTACTATTTGTCTGAATCAGAAATGTTGAACTTTTCATATTATTTGCACCGAGTCATGCTTTCAAAAGTCGGAATGCTGAAAGCGGAATATTCAAAAGTCGATGTCACTCTTCATGAAAATTTAAACATCGATATGTCAAGATATATATAAAAAAAATAAATTAGCTCCTTCCACTTTTTCTCGCATAATAGTATTACACAAGAAGAAATATGATATTTCGCGCGGAGGTGAAATTATACTCCTAAAATGTATATCATAATTTAATGAATATGTGTCAATTCATTAGATATTTAGGGATAGTTTGGTTGATAGATTTGAAGTTACGGTTTTAAATTCAAATTTTGATTTTAGCTATCTGAGTTGATTAAAAATGTTGAAAAAATTATGTTTTGAATAAATGAAAAGTTAGTGTTAAATTGGTATATTGTTATCGACTAAGAATTATGTATTGGATATACCGGTGCTAAAATTGCACAGTAATTTCATTATGGGTATTGACAAATGGAAAGTCTGCAATGTCTGTTTCGTTGGTTGCATTCCGATAAGGTAGCCTCAGATGCAACTAGACATGGTAGCCAATAATGTAACGCCGTCGGTATTGACGAAAGTGTATCGATATTTTTCATCCACCTTCATGGATTAGGGCGGAAAAAATTGATAAAGAAAATGATAGATAAAATAAATAGTGAGACGTGAAAATGATAGACAAAAATGAAAGACATTAATGCTTCGTGGAGAACAAGGAAGTAGCCAAACGTGACGAGCATCTTTAGATACACTTTTAAAAATATTTGTAAAAGTTTTTTATTAAAAAATATTCTTTATTTTTAGTAAAAAAATTCTCAAAAATATTCCTAATTTGTATCCAAACAAATCCTTATGCTTTGGAACAAATGAAATAGGCACATGATAAATGAAAAAAAAAAGTGAATTGTAATAGGCACAAACTTGATGCATGAACAATAACAATGACCAACCGGTGAGATCTCATCGTTGATTTTAAATAATAAGGACTAATTTACACAATTAAAAAGTATTCATAAAAATTAACTCATTTGTATTGAATGTTGTAGAAACTTGTAGGTCATATACATTGTCAAATAGCAAACCATTACAACAAACTTTTGAAATAGAAACATATCTTTGTGTGAATACATTCATAACAACAAACATATTAAGAAGTAATTAACGTAATATAAAGCACACATTGAACAATAAACCATAATGAACAAAAAAACTATGACTTTGAAATGATACAATTTCATTTATCGGTTTCAACTATAGTATGTTCAACTGGCGATCAAAATAATTTGCCATTGAATTCGATATTATGTATGATGACATTTGAATATCTTCAACAACAATGAAAATATCAATAACAAACAACTTTGGATCTTGAGCAAAACTGTTAAATATAAACTTGACATCGTCTTCTTGAAATAACTTGAATAGTGTATATTGATAGCAACCATTTTCAATTGATATAGGACATCGATAATAAATTTTAGGAACTTGTTTGCGATCAATTTTGATTATCCTTCGTTGTATTGCATGCCACAACTGATGAAATGTCATGTCGCCTCGTAACTTGATTAATCTTCCATTCTGATTTTCATTATAACATAGATTTCTATTTGGATGATCTCAACATTGCTATAAACAACTCTAAAAACTATTGTAGAATTCATTTTTAATAAGGTTTGTCAATTGTATTTGAAAGAGACAAATATAGGTGTATGAAATGAACTAATTAACAAGACCCATGTATATAGAGGCAGTAGTAATAAAAATAATTTGTTAAATTTGCTACTAAGTCCTGACAAGACCAAACATTTATAGTTTTATTCTTCAATAACAAAAATATTACATGTTGTTAAGCAAAATACATATAAGAAAAAAAAAACAAAAACAAAACACTCTACCTCTTGGTCTGGATCATGCTCATCATGCAAAGGGGACAACCATGCCAGAACTGATTGTGCACAACCCCCCTACTCCATCCATGCCAGATCTCTTTCTGTATGAATTCAGATTTTCTGACTTTAAAAAATGAAAGTTAAGATAACTTAATGCATTTAAACTATTAGATTTATAAAAATAAACCAGATTATGACACGTGTACATTTAAATCCTAAACCCTAAACACCAAAATATATATTGTACACGTGTCACAATCTAATCTATTATTACAAATCTAACTGTTTAAATGTATTAAGTTACCATAATTTTTTCTCCATAAAGTCAGAGGATCCACTTCCTTTTGTGTACACCCCCTGTTCCATCTACTCCATTTGTGCGTTGCTTGATTGCGCACAACCCCCCGCTCCACTTATTCCATGAATGCCAGCTTAGCAGAAACTATTTACTTCGATAAATAGTTTTTTTTAATTTTTAACTTTTAGAATTTTTTTAATTTAATTTGGCAGAAAACCCCTTATTATCATTGATTGTAGCACGAAGAGTATGAAAATTGAAGGTATTACTATTTAACTAGTTATTAGCTACCTTTTCTAGGTTAGGCACAAAGCTCTTAAGATGTTGTACCAAATCCAAGAGACTGTTGTGAGAGGATCCACCTTCATTAACAGCTTTCCAAGCTTT
Source organism: Cajanus cajan (assembly GCF_000230855.2). Lineage (NCBI taxonomy): Eukaryota > Viridiplantae > Streptophyta > Magnoliopsida > Fabales > Fabaceae > Cajanus > Cajanus cajan. Next base: position 2,852,217 of record NC_138519.1, read on the forward strand.
GTACTTCATCTCCTTCGCTTTCTTCCTAATCCCCTCACCTTCTCCACCATCCATCAGCCTCCTCACAGCCTTCTCTATCCTCTCCCCACTCACCACACTCTTCTTACCCTCGTACGGCGACAGGGTCCACTCCGCTGCGCCCACCTCCACCCCAAATCCATGCACCTCCGTTATCAGCTTCTCAGTATAGTAGTGGTCACCAAACCCCGGCATGGTTATCATCGGAACCCCAGCACTGATAGCCTCGGCCACCGAGTTCCACCCACAGTGCGTCACAAACCCTCCAACAGCACCGTGGTTCAAAATCAACGGCTGTGGGGCCCACCCCTTTATCAGCATCCCTCTCTTTTTCTCCCTCATCCTCTCCTTAAACCCTTCCGGCAACCATGTTTCTTCTTCTTCGTTGCCTTTGTCTTTGTTTTTCCGATGAACCACCCAGAGAAACTGATGCCCTGACGCTTCAAGTCCAATGGCTATTTCATAAAGCTGCTTATCCGAAATAAGAGACAAACTCCCGAAACAAATGTAAACGACCGAATCATTTTCCTTTGAGTTGAGCCATGTCAGGCATTCATGTTCATCTTCTTTAACACTAGGCACTGTTTTCTGCACCATGAGGGAACTAGGTCCAATATGCCACACTTTTCTCCCAGTGAGATTCTCGTAGTGTTTGGTATACTCCACGTCGAGTTCCGCAAAGCTGTTTACGATGACCCCATGGCTTCCTTCTTCACCGTCCAACAAAGATTGAGTGATAGCAAGGAAACCAGGTGAGGGTTTTATGGGCAAGGTAAGAGCGTGTGGTAGAGCCGGGATGTGATAGGGTCGAGAGTGAGAATGAAAGGCTTGAGGGTTTTCCTTGATGGCGTGGAACATGCAGACGCCGAAGATTGAAATGGGGCTGAAGACGAGTCTGGGGATGTTGAGAGCGGTGGAGGAGTGTTTGGACCAGGTGAACATGATGTCGGGGATGAACACATCGGGAGGGGATTGCTTCATGAGGGACTCCACTTGGGGTTTGATGAGGTGCGCCGCCATACTTATCTTGTAGGCGGTGTCGTTGTCGGAGGCGGCCACGAGATTCTCCACGCCGGTGGGGAGGCCAACCTGGGCGGCTGGGAAGTCGATCAGGAGAACGCGGACGCGGTGGGCGGCGGCGGCGGCGTCGTTGAGGGTTTTGTGGAAGAGTTGGGCGTTGGAGGGGGTGGTGATGATGGTGACGTGCTGGGCACGTGACGCCACCAAGCGTGCAAGCTGGACTAGTGGGATTAGGTGCCCCTGTGCGAAGAATGGGAGGAAGTATATTTTCAAAGCCCGGGGTGTTGGTGTTTCCATGGCTACCTTTGTGTTTGAGTGGAAAGTGAAGAGTGAAGAAGAAAGCATCAGGAATTGGAGATTTATTTAGTTGAAGAGTGAGGAGACCGCCGAGGTTAATAAATTAATGCATTATTATTCCACCCTTTGTTGCGTACGTACCCACGTCTGTTAATGAGACAAGGGTGGTTATAAAGAGAGTGAAAGAGAAGTGATTGATTAATTAAGGCAAAAACAGAAGAGAATATTCGGGCGTTAAAATATGAAATTATTGGTGAGAGAACCTTCGGTTTGGCGCCACCTGGTAAATTCGCCCAAACGGATATATGGAAAGGGTCGCATCGAATAAACAAATACATTTCAAATTAAGCCCGGTATTTAGGAAACCCAACAAGATATTCAAAAGAGATGGTATTGGAGAATCAGTTCTATCGTTATAATTATAAATCTTTATTTTTATTTTTAATATTGAAAAATCTTAACTCTTTTATGATACATAATCTTTTCTTCTTATTTAATACTTTTCTTTATTTTTTTCTGATAAAAAATACTTATTTATGTGTTTTTAAAAAAACAAATAGTAATTTTCTTATAAAAAATTTTCAAAAAATATGTAAAAGAGGATAAAACATGTATGCTAAAAATTCTTGTCTTGATTTGAATGTACTAGGTAAGAAAAAGTTTTCTCTAGACAATCCTTGGCTCTTGATCCTTGTCCTCGATCCTTGTAATTATAAATGATTGTTGTACTTGCAAACAGAACTCAACTACCTAGCTCGGTAAGAGTTTAAAATGGGTCTATTCTTTTAAGTCAAAATATATTTGAAGGCGAAATTTACATATTATATATATATATATATATATATATATATATATATATATAAATAAATAAGAGACATCTGTTTAATATTTTAAAAATTTTAAAAATTATTTGATATTTGTTTTATTAATTTAAATTAATATATAAAATATTTTTATAATTATTCATTAATTTGAATTAATAAAATAAAGTATTAAATAATTTTTAAATTTTATAAAAATTAATAAACTTATTTTATATGCTAAAATTTTTAATTTTAAAGATTAAATCTTTAAAATTTAATATAAAATATGAGTTATTAAATAAAATAAGTATAAATAAATTTATTATTAAAAATTTAGTTATTTAAGTACATTTAAAATATTTTATTGTCATGTAATACTCAAACATTATTTTCTATAAAATTTAATCATAAAAAAATGTCTTCGAGAGGTCAAGTACTCCTTGATATATGGGAATACACTGTTTTCGACAAGGAAATCTAAAACTTATCCAAAACAATGAAGATAAATAGCATTTATCCCGAATGTAGCTAAACATCTCAGAGAAAACTAAACATAAAAGGCTCTAACATAAATAAATAAATAAATAAATAAATAAAATTAAGTGAAATGTTACCGTATAAAATAATATAAAATATAACCATTCAGTTCTCAAAATCTTAGAACAATACCCAAAAGTTAAAAAAATTATATATCTAATTATATTAGTCAAACACTTATATTAGAGTAAATAATCCTTAATCCTCATTAATATTATATTATATTATTGGTATGACGGTCCAAAAGCAATAAATTTTGTATAAAATAGAAATCAGGTCACAAACACCACAAATGCCATTTTTTTTGCGCTTAAAACAATTGCCACAAGCATGTGGGCCAAAAGCTCTCTGAGACTCTGACGGAATTTTTTGGACCACCCGTAGCAAATTGAATTGTGAACTGGGAAGCCAACGTACTGAACGAATCGATCGAGTTGGCCGGAAGCCGAGTAAACCAACTCAGTGCTCGTCCCTTTAAGGATGTTGGGAAGATTTGGCATAGAGCAGCATCATCGTTTGTGCTTAGAGTAACTTGAGTCAAGAACACATCCACGTGTTCGTCTGGATCGGTAGTGCCATCATACTTGTCTAAGGGCAAAGACTTCCAATGGTCAAGGAGTGCCATCTGCATGATGTTCGGGGTAAAAGGATGCCGATGTGCTCCGGCCGGCAAAGGCTGGATCGGTCGGCCGACCGAAGCATGCGCAGCTGGAGCGGCGACGGAGGTGTGGGGAAGAGAAGAGTGAGGGCCCTGCGAGTGGAACGACCCCTGTGTGTGAGTTGTCTCAGATGGTTTCCATGTGGGATCCCGGTATTGATTTTTCAGCGCAGCATTCTCTTCTCTCAATGCAGCCATCTCGGCAGCATCTCTCTCTCGCTGTTGTTTCATGGCGATCATTTCTTCCTTCATCTGGCGCACCATATCGGTCAAGTTTGTCTCCTCAACCGTCTCGGCCCCGGACTGATGTTCGTCTTCAGACTGTTGCCCCTCAAAATTAGTATTCCTTGTCTTTACCATGATTCTTTTACTCGTAAACTTTCAGTGCTTCTGCAATGCTATCGGTTCGGCCCCACGGTGGGCGCCAAAATGTACCTGCTTAAGGATACACTCGTAGTCTTCTTGGTAAGAAGGGCCAAACGGATACTTCAAACGGATTCTTCAGAGGGGGGAGGTACCTGCAAAAGGCACTCCAACGCTCAAGTCAGGATAAGCACGATATTCTAGGATAATTAATGAACAGTGACATACCTTGTTGTGTGTGACCTATTTATAGCATCTGACATGGGCCTGAGCGTGATGGGCCCTCTCAGATATTTACCAAATTAGGTAATACGGTACTAATTGGTTGTTAGGCTTTAATCATGTACTTACCTTTCTTAATTGTGATTACCGTTATGACTTGTTTAACTCTTCGGCAAGAGGCCGAGCCGACTATTCAATACTAGTCGGAACGGCAAATGACCGAGCCGTCTAATCCGTATACGGCAGCTTGTATACTTCCGGTACGATCTATGTCGGAACGGTACTTGACCGAGCCGACTCGATGAGTGATGATGGTCCATATTGGCATTAACCAGACTGATGTCGGTTCTCGACCTCATGCCGAGCCGACGTTGATGGTGATGCTTGTACGTGGCTTACTATGCATGAGTGTCTGACGAAATGGCACGTGTTGGCCCACGTGACCGATACGGTCTCTCCGGTACAAATATAAAATATAACCATTCAGTTCTCAAAATCTTAGAACAATACCCAAAAGTTAAAAAAATTATATATCTAATTATATTAGTCAAACACTTATATTAGAGTAAATAATCCTTAATCCTCATTAATATTATATTATATTATTGGTATGACGGTCCAAAAGCAATAAATTTTGTATAAAATAGAAATCAGGTCACAAACACCACAAATGCCATTTTTTTTGCGCTTAAAACAATTGCCACAAGCATGTGGGCCAAAAGCTCTCTGAGACTCTGACGGAATTTTTTGGACCACCGGTATTCCCGTCAGGTTTCTCTGGAATTGAAAAAACTATTTAAATTATATTCTTCATGTTCACATCATCACATGTATATTACCTGTTTCTCATAGGAGCTGTATATTAACAAATTTAATACGTTAAATTATATTTTTATTCTCACTATTTATTTTTAATATTTTACTTAATCCTTCTATTTTTAAAAGATCTAATTTCATTATTTAATTTTTAAAATATATTCAATATTACTTTTCTATCTAAATTGATATTAAAAATATTTAAAAATTAAATAAAAAATAATATTAACATTTTTAAAATTTTATGATCAAATTGAATATTTTAAAAATGATGAGACCAAATTAAATATTTAAAAAATAGTAAAATTAAATTAAATAAAAAATTATTTTACATTTTTTGTCTAAATAAATATAAATTTTCTTTTACTTATCTTAACAAGATCATAAATGATAACAAATTGAGTACTTGAAATTAAAAAGATATCAAAATGAATGAATTATGTAATAAAATAAATCATCTAATAAAATAAACTATTATAGGTAAAAGAAAACTCAAATTTATCTATAAAAAAATGTTAGATAAATTTTGTTCAATTTAATCCTTCTATTTATAAAATGTTCAATTTGATCCCACATTTCTTTTAATCATTTAATTTAATCTTCAAATTTTTAAATAATATTTAATATTGTCATTTTGTTTGATTTCATTAATATTATAATAATATTAGTTTGAATAGAATGATAACACTAAATAATTTAAAAAAATTAGAGAATCAAATTAAATTATTTTAAAATAATAAGACAAAATTAAATCTTAAAATTAAATAAAGTTAAAAATATATAATTTAGTCAATCTAATAAAAAAAAAACGTGTTTTACTTCCTTGGCTGGTGGTCACATGGTTGCCCGACAAAACCATCTTCATGGAAACCAATTTATAATGAATTTCACCAATAATAATAATAATAATAATAATAATAATAATAATAATAATAATAATAATAATAATAATAATAATAATAATAATAACTAAGACGAAATAAATTCTAGTACGCACTATAATCTTGAACAAGTCTAAAATTAAAAATGCATGGAAAAAATCAGGAACCACAACATAGAGATTCAATTAGAAAAGGAAAATTGGAATTAAGATTTCACCTTCGCAATTGATTTGCGACAACGATTTACGAGCCTAAGTAATTATTAACGAGGCTCAGCTCAACCTCATGTTATCCTTTGCAAAATCTCTAAGCGGATCTAACACATTACACATAATCGATTGCCCATTCCTGATTTTGGTCCTGAGAATGAAGTGAATATGATGTTTATTTTATTTTATGGATGTTTTTTTTATATTAAATACATAAATTTTCAATTTTTTAAGATATCGATCATTTTTCTTTTTATTAAATAAAACAAATAAATATGTTTACCGATTAAGTTAGTGATGCATACAAACCTGCACTTACATGTCAATTCAGGTGGTTTTAATAAAGTGATGATGATTCACGGTGGTGATAGAACAGAACCAAGGGTAATTCGGGAATAAAACGGAGAAAAGAAAAAAATATATAAAATAATTTAAACTATCAATTTTAAATTCATCAAATCTAAGGGTATATTCACTTTCTCATAGTGGGAGACTTCATCTCCTCTCCCAACCTAAGAAGTGAAAGGAGTTCAAATAGAAACACATTACAATGATTTATTTAATAAAATACAGATGAAAAAGAATAAAATATTCTTACTCAATACTGAAAAATCAAATATTTAGCTGTAAGTATATAATGTATTTGAACAGATATTTTTAAATTTAAGAAGGAAAACATAAATAGTTTTAATTTAAGGAGAAATAATATTTCTTTTCTAAAAAAAGAATTATTATTTTTTTAATAATAGAGGCTAAAGTCTCAAAGACTAGATTTAATTATCCTTTTTTTCTCTATAATTTCATAAATTTTATCTTTTAATTTTTATAATTAAAAATATTTTAATTTATTTCTTATACATATTATTTTTTGTTCCATTTTAATTCACATCGCGTATTATTATAGAAATTAAAATATAAAGTTCATAAACGTGGGAATTAAAAAAATCATGAATAAATTAAAACTAAAATTTAAAGTTCATAAACTCTAGAAATTAGTTCACATCATATATTATATTTTTTTATCGCTATAATTTCATTAATTTCATTGTTTAAACTCTATAAGTAAATATATTTTAGGGGTATATTAGATTGAGATTTTAAAGATTTTTAAAAGATTTTATTATTATAAAAAAATATTGTGAAATTCAATTAAGGCTTTTATTCAATATAAAGATAATGTGATATTTAATTAAGATAATTAAGATTTTTTAATAGTATATTTGGTGATATTCAATTAAGATAATGATTATTTTTTTAGGAATATGTCAAAATTTGATGATATTTAATTATTTTTTTCATTTAAAAGAGTCTATTAATATTAAAAAATATAGAGATTTTAATGAATTATTTTGATAAATGAATTTTACTAGACTTTTTAGTAGAATTTATATATAATTCATTCATTCAACAATGTTTCTCTCACCAAAATCATTGAAATTTCACATGACTTTTTTTTTTCTTGTTTATTTATCTTTTTTTCCCTTTCACCATTTTTGCTTCTCTCTCTTTTACCCCCCCCCCTCTCTGATCTTCTATCTTCTTTCTCTCTTTCTACCCCCTCTCTCTTTTTCTCTTCTCGTGTCCTTTTTATCTTATATTCTCTTTCTCTTTCTGTTAATCTTTTATTTGTTTCTTCTTTTTAATCTCTTTATTTTTCTCCTATCTTTTTTATCTATCAATATATTTTACCAACATTTATAATCTATCAATATTGATGTGTAATTTATCAATATTTATTTAATTTTAAATTATTAAATATTATGTATTGTTGATTTTTTAAATTATTAAAACTTAACAAATGTTTATTTTCAATAAAATTTAATATTGTAATATCAATTTCTTAAACATATATTAAGAATATATTTGACAATTTTATTAGTTAATGAATATCATAAATTTGAACATGTTGTTTAAATTCAGTAATTTGAATGAGAAAATATAAATGCATAGAGGGTTGTATATAAAGATATTTTACTTAAGAGTATATGAAATCTATAACGACCCAGCATGTCAATACATTTAGTATGGTTCAATTAGTACGCAACGAAAATTATACCAAATACATTTATCCTAAATTTATTATGTGACCATCATATAATCTCATGCACACAGTCATGCAAGGAGAAGAAAAGTATGCTAGATTCCTATACATGTAAACTATATACATCAAAGAGTAAGTGATATATACAAAATATATCCTAAAGTACCTCTCAAGCATCTATACAAGATCATTGCATCGGAGCAACAACCAAAAGAAGGTCAATCATCTCCTGCATGACCCTACACTACCATACAAGCCACTAGCTAATCCTAACATGTTTTCATATCAAGTATGATTATCGTAGTTGTAACCATAATGAAAACATATGGTAAGCTTGTGAAATAAAAATAACATGTAAGCACAACATCAATGTCAATATGAACAACATAAACAACAATACCAATTTCAACTTAACATACATTACCAAGTCACTTGTGAAATTAACCTGCTAACTATCATTTGCCACACCATTGATCAACAAGGATCTTCTATTATCTTAGGGAGTCTAGAAGGAAGAAGTCGAAGGATTAACTTTAGAACTCCTTTCTTTAGAATCCCTTTCTAAGATTCTCTAAGTATGAGATTATGAGACTTAAATCTAAAAATAAAAAAAATTAAATATTTTCTTTTATAGGATCAATTAGACCATTGGTCAGAGAAATCCTCTAAACACTCATTGAAATTAAAAATGATGGAAGTAGGAAGGTGAAGTGAAGCTTGATCTTCCCTTGCCTCCTCCAAGCTCACGGATCTTCTTCTTTGATGGATGAACAAGGATTAAAACTCAAGTTGAATGGAAAATGTTCAGGTTTTCCCTAAGCTAAGATGGAAGCATCCTAGCAAGAGAAGCAAAAGATTACCCACGGACTAAGGCTAGGAGAGGTGATTTTCCTAAGACTAAGAGTAGGATCTTTTGATGACTTTGAGAGGGAGAGACTTGGCTGAAAATTCATAAATCTCTATTAGCATTCAAAGTGTTTACAAAGGTGAAGGATTCAAGCATATAAAGCCACGGATCAAGGAGCTAACCCATGTGCACTAAAAGTGGCGCCAAAATTTGAATTCAAATTTGAGTTTGAACTCAAATTTTGAACGTCCACTTTGGCTCCCCATGTGCAGCCCCTCCTTCTAGAAACCTTAATTACATTTAAGTGTAATTTAGGGTTCATTTGAGTGATCACATGTGCAGCCCCCTTTGGCACAAAACATGTGACTCAAATGCAACTCTAATTACTCCTAAATGTAATTAGATTTCTATTATTTATGCCTAATCCTTATTCCTTTTAAATTCCTATTCTAATGGCCTAAATACAATGGCCAAACATATACAAATAAAAGGAAAAATTACAAGAATGAAAATAAGCCCAATATTGGGTAACAAAAGCCCAAAGGCCCATGAAGCCTATAGCCTAAAATGCTATCCTAAATGGTCAAAATACAAGACCCAAAATATAGGAAACCTATGCTAATATGGTATATACAAGACATAAGGAAAATATTGAAAACAAGATATGGCCCATGAGAAGTTCCACTTGGGCCTTCCAAGCCCATCGGACCCATTGGACCTTGACTGGCCCAATCCTTCATGTCTAGCTCATTCCTCTTGGCTCCTTCAATGTGTCACCCCTTGCCTTCCTAGGCATGATTCCATCATTCCCTCCCTCTTGAAAAGGATTTGTCCTTAAATCACGAGGATCCATATGATAAGAATCATCACCTACATGCATAAAATACCATGTATAAGAGGTGAAATGTTCATGTGAAGAAAATGGATTGTGGATCCTAAGAGGAACCCTTCCATCTAGCCTAACAAAGAAAACTAAACTTTTGAAATTAAAATCCCTACAAATGGAAATAGGTTCTTCTTCTAAGCATAACCTAGAAGGAAATCCTAAACAATTTTGAATCATATTGTTTGGTAAATAAAAAGATAATGTCTTGTGAAATCCTGAAAACTCATATAAACTATTTTTGTCTTGTAGGGAAGGAGGAAAATTAAGTTCAAATAAAGTTGAACTTCCCATAAGATCAAAAATAGAATATGAAATATAACAAGATGTATCCATCAAACAATATATTCCAAAATTTGGGTGCTTTATTAGAACAACTATGGTAGAAGGAGTCCTAAAGAGAGGAAAGCTATCTTCCTTGGGCACCTCCAAGGAAGTAGCACAAGAAGTAGAACTAAGTGTAGTCCACTCCTTCTTCACTACATCTTGAAGTTGAGATTCATTTTTCTTTAAAATATTTTGTTTTAGAATCTCCACTTCATGACTAGTGGTAGCATAAGGGTAAGAGTTAAGGTTTTTATGTATGAAGAGAGTATTTTGCAAATGATTTTTAGAACAACTCTCTTCACTCACAAGTCCTTTAGAGGAAATGTTTTCCTCCTTACTCTTCCCTAAGAGAAATGTCTTTTTTCTTTCTTTTTCTCTTGTTTTTCTCAATTTTTCCTTTGCTAAAAGTTTTTCTTCTTTTTGTTTAAGAAGGAGAATTTCTTCCTCCAAAATTGCAAGTTGTGCTTCTCTTTCAAGTTTTTCTTATTATCTTTTTAACACTTCTTGCTTTGTCCAAGGTGTTAGTGGTTTAAGCTCTTGAGTAGATTGCGAAAAATATTTTGAAGAGCTTGATTCACTAATACCTAAGGAATGTTTTCTCATGATTAAACAAAAAGAGTTATTTTATGCTATGCAAAAAGAAATTATTTTTTTGGTCTTTTCTAGGAACAAGACTAACACTTGGAAGTCTAGGTGTACAAATTGCACTTTCAAGGGAGGTGAGATACTAAGAGCCACTTAATAACCAAGCCTTTTCAAGTGAAAATCACTAAACTTCCTTGTGGTAATCTCAATTCCACAAACTTAATTTTTCACAAAATTTTTAATGATGGATGATTTTCACAAATGTTTTTGATTACAACTAGACATGAACAATTTAAATTCTACACATGCTAGTCGAATTAATAAAGCAAAGTAAACAAACTAAGAACAAACAAATCAAAGGAAACAATACTAATCAACTAGTCGGATTTTCTCTAAGTGGAAGCTTGAAACATATGAAATTTCCAAGCCACTTCCACTAGTACTACACGTGAGTGATTACAAGTGATTAGAGATACCTGACCAGCTTCTTAATACTCCCTACAAGCTATTACAAATTGATTGAATTTACAAGAAAAATGCAAGAAATTAAACTAGTCCTAAAAACAAAGTTGTGACGGTTTTGTGACCACTTTAGTGACGGATTTTCAGCCACATTTTTCCATCACTTGTTTGAATGCTTTAATCCAGCACCAACCTTGGTCCTTTGATTCTCCTTTAACCTGCACAGTGAACACAACAAATAGGTGAAAGAAGGCTGCTCACAAGATGAAAGGATTGATCACTCTTGTGAAGGTAGTTTTAGGAATTTTAGGTCACCAAATTTAGGTCAAATTTTATGTCCTTGTTTCAAAACTCCTTTTCTATCCTTGTTGAGTCAATGTTTGGTTCTTTAGCAAGGATTTGATGTCACTTCCAGCACAGAATTTTATTCAAGGAAAACTTAGACAAGCAACAAAAGCACAATTTAGAAAGCTTATACCAAAATTGAAGGAATAAGTGTTTATGACAAGACTCAAAGAAAGCCAAAGAATTAAAGCAAAAATTAAGACTCCAAAACAATCTAGCACTCAATTAGGAACACTCCTAGATAGGCACTAGAGTAGATTAACAAAACCCAATTTTTTTTTTGAAAGTAATCAAAGAAGCAAAATCAAACTAGTAGTTCAAAGTATTTGATGAAATTTGACTTTTCTTCAATTGTTTTTCCTTCTCGGCTTTTCTTTTATTTATTTATTATTTTTTTTAACTCTTTGTTTTGCTGAATTCAAATTTCTTTTCCAGAGAAGATAATTTTCCTTTTACATAAAAATTTTTACCAATCAAATAGACATGAACCAAACTACTAGAATGATCAATTTCAAGTGAAAATTCAATTTCTAGTGTAGTTTAAGATGAAAATGTTTTTGGATCCTTTTTACTCTTTGTTTTCTTTTCTTTTTCACACTCTTTGGCTTCAATATACTCTGTAGTTCTCTGTTTTTCCAGCAAACAAACTTTACAAATTTGGATCCAATACAATTGATACACTAGAAACACAAGTATCACTTAAAATGTCTAAGTAGAATTACTTGATTTACTTTTTGAATTGGAAGGTAACATTTGAAAACTCAAGTACACAAAAGAAACCTAACTCTAAGAATTCATCAATGATCTAATGATGAATATGAACTCAAAAATGTAAAGGAAAAAGCACACAAGCAAAGCACATATGGTGAACAAGGAGTCTAGACCAAACTCAAAATGACTCAAAAAAATTTCAGCATATGGACACAAGCACATCTCGAATATTTTTTGACATTTTAAAGAACTAACATGACTTGACAAAAGATTCAAAAATCAAAATCAAACACATGCATAGACAACGAAATAGCCGAATCAAATCGAAGAAATAAGCAATGACTCAATCAAACCAAAAAAATAAGCACAAGTAGAATGCCTAATTTGTAGTAATTGCCGGATTGAACACAAGTGACAATCACTAACTTGGATCCATCAAATTTAAGCCAAAAATTTAGATCCAAACAGCAAAACCAATATGAGACATAGGAGAACACAAAGACACAAAAAAAATTTGGTGAAAAGAGATTACTTAGCTCAAGGAAGCAACCTTGCTCATGATACCACTAATGATGGAAGTAGGAAGGTGAAGTGAAGCTTGATCTTCCCTTGCCTCCTCCAAGCTCACGGTTCTTCTTCTTTGATGGATGAACAAGGATTAAAACTCAAGTTGAATGGAAGATGTTCAGGTTTTCCCTAAGCTAAGATGGAAGCATCCTAGCAAGAGAAGCAAAAGATTACCCACGGACTAAGCCTAGGAGAGGTGATTTTCCTAAGACTAAGAGTAGAATCTTTTGGTGACTTTGAGAGGGAGAGACTTGGCTGAAAATTCATAAATCTCTATTAGCATTCAAAGTGTTTACAAAGGTGAAGGATTCAAGCATATAAAGCCACGGATCAAGGAGCTAACCATGTTCACTAAAAGTGGCGCCAAAATTTGAATTCAAATTTGAGTTTGAATTCAAATTTTGAACGTCCACTTTGGCTCCCCATGTGCAGCCCCTCCTTCTAGAAACCATAATTACATTTAAGTGTAATTTAGGGTTCATTTGAATGATCACATGTGCAGCCCCCTTTGACACAAAATATATGACTCAAATGCAACTCTAATTACTCCTAAATGTAATTAGATTTCTATTATTTATGCCTAATCCTTATTCCTTTTAAATTCCTATTCTAATGGCCTAAATACAATGACCAAACATATACAAATAAAAGAAAAAATTACAAGAATGAAAATGAGCCCAATATTGGATAACAAAAGTCCAAAGGCCCATGAAGTCCAAAACTAGGCCTAATAAGCCTATAGCCTAAAATGCTATCCTAAATGGTCAAAATACAAGACCCAAAATATAGGAAATCTATGCTAATATGATATATACAAGACATAAGGAAAATATTGAAAACAAGATATGGCCCATGAGAAGTTCCACTTGGGCCTTCCAAGCCCATCGGGCCCATTGGACCTTGACTGGCCCAATCCTTCATGTCTAGCCCATTCCTCTTGACTCCTTCAATGTGTCACCCCTTGCCTTCCTAGTCATGATTCCATAAAAACAAAGATACAATTGTTATGCATGAAAATTATATATAATTGCACTTTAAAAAAAAACAAAAACAAAAATTTCTAGATAGATATTCTATCATTCGAGGGTATATATTGTCATTTCAGAAACCACATGCCACTAAAATGTGCCAAGCTAACACAAAATTATTTTTCTCTCGAACATTATGGTACATTGATTTCTTCTATAAACACAAAATTGTCTCCTGAGCATAATTTACCTTGAGCATCAGACCTTTTAAGTAGTGATTTAATAGTCTTGCGGTGCCAAACGGGCTTCAACAACTACTAAGTTGACCTAGATATTCCCTTCAGTTTGACTCAAGAGTCATGATCGACTAAATGGCTCAAAATATACTATAAATTATATTCCTGTCATTATTTAAAACGCGTATGTTTGTAATTAAAATTTTCTAATTCTATAATGTGTAGAAAAAAAAAGCATTTTGTGGTATAGGCCCATCCAATTGTACTGATGATATATATTTAACTCAATTCATCTTTCGCGTTGCTTTTTCTTATTGAAAACTGACAAACTTCCGTGAACATAAAAATTTCTAAACACACCCCAAGGTAGTGTTTGTTTCTATTGATTTACTGTTCACGACGAACGAAAGGCGAGGAAATTTCACGTTTATTTCTACTGATTTACGAGGAAAGAAAGGCGAAGAAAAGAGGGAGAAGGGGCGTTGGGCGTCTTCGCATTTTTGCGAAGAAAAGAGATGAAAGCCACTTAAGATTTGAGAAAATTCCATAATACCCCTACTCCATACATGCAGAGACTGTGCCATGCAGCAGAGGAACGAAGCATAATCGATTATGCATGCCACATAATCGATTATGAGCTTGCATAATCGATTATGCTGAGAACATAATCAATTATGCAAGTCCATAATCGATTATGTGGCTTGCATAATCGATTATGCCGAGGACATAATCGATTATGTAAGCCCATAATCGATTATGTGACTTGCATAATCGATTATGCCGACGACGGAAGTTATGACACCCTGTCCTTAACTCAGCAACGGATTTCGACGCCGAGAAATTCTCCACAATTGATCTCAGAGCATTCTTTTTCCACTCGCCAAGGTAGAAAATCTCGTCCACGTCGAAGAACCCCACCCACTTGCATTCCTCCTTCGCTTTCAATCCACAATGGGAAAACCCCGCTTCTTGGCTTTTAATCCAAGGCCACACCACTCTCGTAATATTGTACCCTTTAGAATCAAGCTCTCGCGCCACGTCATCAATCTCATCGTCGCTGTTGTTATCGTAGATAAACCACCGTTGCACGCCCAGCCACGCGTGGTACATCACCCACTTTTTCATCGAACGTGCCTGGTTCCACACCATGGTGCACGCGCACAGTTCAAACTTCTCCTTCTCCCCTATCTTTCTCCGTCCCTGCCAATTCTAGCCACCGTAGGCACGCTTTTATTTTTACGCACATGACTCACGGTCACGCTTATTCCGCGGGCCATGTCGGGGTTCTTAAGAATGCTCTGCGGCAACGAGCACCGCACGACTTCCTGCGCGGCGGAAACAGCTTTCGTGGTGAGCCAAAACGCACCGTTTTGGGGTCCGAAGTGACAATGGATTAATTATAATTTATTTTCATTATTATTAATATTATTATTATTTATTATAATTAGTATTATTATTATTTATTATAATCCTTATTATTTTTCTAATATTTATTATTATTCTTATTATTATTTATTATTATTTTTAATAAATTATACTTATTAATATAATTTTATTGTAATTATTATTATTTACAATAAATAATATTATACTCATTTTTAATTCAAGCATAAAAGTATAAATTATATATTCATCTATTAAATTTTTAATTTTTATCTATTTTAAAGCAAATATTTAAATAAAATTATTTATAAATTAATATTTTACATTTATTTTTTAAGTTAAAATTTATATATTTATATTTTAATTATAATAATTATAAACTTTTTTTTAATCTAAGGGCAAAATAGTAATCTTACACAATTATCAATTAAAAAATTTATTTTTATCTATCACATCAATCAATTCACTCACAAATTTTCACAAACTTTTTCTATACTTTCCACTCACTTTCCCTTAATCCAAACAACCTCACTTTCCACTCACTTTCCCTTCAAATCTTTCCTTTTCCACTCCTCCTTTTCCATCTTCAAATCCAAACAAAGCCTAAGTGTCCCCGTATTCCTTTTTATTTTATTGGTCCCGCACTCCCGCTAATCGGTGTCTAAGGTCACTAATCAAGAAATCAAAATGCATTAAGTTTTATTAAAATTAAAATTTAGTTATACGAAAAAAATATGAAGATCTCTTTGTTATTAAAAACTTTATATTTTGATTTTTTAATCAGTGCATTAAGAATAATGGTTAAATATTTTTCTTATTTTATGTTTTTTTAAGAGGAAAAACTATAGCGAGAGACGATCTCTTTTCACTATACTAATAAGTCATAGATTTTTTTATTAGAGAATTTTTTCGGTAATTTTTAATTTTGAGGAATCCATGTAGGCATGGCAATCTAACCCGTCCACGTAGGTACCCGCTCGAACCCACCCCGATTTGGATGGGAAAAACCCGTGTTTATTAGGTTCGGGTTCGGGTTTTCCCCGATTGACAAAATCGGGGGCGGGGGCGAGCATGTTAATACCGACACGCCCCCGTGTCGCAACCCGAAAATTTCCGATCTTGCGACCTATGGTTTAGACATCCTTTTAAAGATCTCATCAATTAAGGAATGCCCATACACCAGACTAATCCTTAATCAATGGTTTTGAAAATAGGTTCTATGGAGTCGCCACCAATGTTTTACTCAAAACATTGGAAAAAGAAAAGGTTTTTAAAAGTCCAATAATGGCCTTGATAACCATAATTGGGTTCGGGGGTCGGTTACGTGTAGGGAAGGTATTAAGCACCCCTACAGCGCCCTAAATCGGTACCCTATGATGAAGTTAACGTAATAAGAAATAATAAATTAAATATTAGATCCATTTTTATTAATAATTATTTACATGCTTAAAAATTAAATTACACAATTAATCCTAAAATATCTACATGATTGCTTTTATTATAAACAATATTTATTAAAAATAAGAAATAAAATAAAGAGAAGAAAATTGACTGAAATACCTCTTGAATGAGCTCTATTGGATCTTCAAAAAAAGGTGCTTTGTGGCAACCCTTCACACTACAATGCCTCACAAAATCTCAAGAAATACAAAAGAGAGGGGAAGAGAGAAAAAGAGAGAAATTTCGAGCTATAGGAAGCCTGGAAGAAATTTCGGAGTCCGGAGAAATGAGCCCCAGCTGTCTATTTATAGACTTCAGGAAGGGGGTCCAGAACGGCCCGTTCCAAAACTGGAACGGCCGTTCTGGATATGGCCGTTGTGCCTAAATTTTGTACCCCAGAACGGCCCGTTCTGAAATCGGAACGGCCTGTTCCGGGGGGACCAGAACGGCCCGTTCTGGATTCAGAACGGCCCGTTCCGGGGCCAGAACGGCCCGTTCCAAAATCAGAAAGGCCCGTTCCGGGGTAACCAGAACGGCCCGTTCTGAAATCGGAACGGCCCGTTCCGGGGGAACCAGAACAGCCCGTTCTGAATTCGGAACGGCCCGTTCCGGGCCCCTAAAAAATCCCTAATTTGTCTTTTAGGTCCCTGACGTCCTATATTGTTGTTTTGTACCTCCCGGACGAAATTGGGTGTCTACAGCTGCCCCTCTTTACTTGTCCTTTGGAATAATTGTGTTGCTTTTCCAAAGGCAAGTAAAGACGTAGACATTTCGTACGGGTCTTCTCTTTGTCTCTTTGTGTGATGCTTCTACGTTGCTTCCCTTGGATAGATGTATTTGCTCGTATCATCACCCTTTAGAGCAGTTGCATACTCTTGGGTAACAAGGCTGACAAATTGTACACCTTATCTTCATTCTTCGAGTAGA
Source organism: Cajanus cajan (assembly GCF_000230855.2). Classification (NCBI taxonomy): domain Eukaryota; kingdom Viridiplantae; phylum Streptophyta; class Magnoliopsida; order Fabales; family Fabaceae; genus Cajanus; species Cajanus cajan. Next base: position 2,869,763 of record NC_138519.1, read on the forward strand.
AGCTCCATTGTTTTTCTTGTGATAGTGAGGTGAAAATTCGGATCTTCACTCTTGCTTTGACAATGGATACCTTAACATTGTTTCCTTTGGGTAGACGGTGTTCCCTATATCCCTGCCCCTTGAAGCAACTAAGTGTTAGGTTGTATGCTCCGTTGGGTGTTAAGGATGGTAAACCGAAACATCCAGCCTTCAAGATCCATGTGAATGCCCCATGTCGCTTTCTGTGTCCGAATCCTCTCCTTTACTTCAGCAGTATAGATGCTCCCACATCATTCCTTTCGGGTAGATGGTGTTTACCTGTATCCTTGTCCCTAAGAGTAACTGAGTGTTGGTTTATGCTCTGTCGGGTGATAAGGATGGTAAACCGAAACATCTAGGCTTCTGGTCTTGATATAGACGCTTCTTACTGCTTCTGCTTGTCTCATGGTAGTGTGTCTCTTTATTTGTGGCTTGTTAACGAGGGAGTATATTCTGAGCTCAGCCTCTGCAAGCTGGACTGATATTTAGGGTTTCAGCCGACCCACTCTAAGGTCAGGTAACCCACTTTGTACTAGTTTTGGGGATCTAGCAACCCTTTCACTAAGGTCAGGTAACCCAATTTGTACTAGTTTTGGGGATCTAGCAACCCTTTCACTAAGGTCAGGTAACCCAATTTGTACTAGTTTTGGGGATCTAGCAACCCTTTCGCTAAGGTCAGGTAACCCAATTTGTACTAGCTTTGGGGATCTAGCAACCCTTTCACTAAGGTCAGGTAACCCAATTTGTACTAGTTTTGGGGATCTAGCAACCCTTTCGCTAAGGTCAAGTAACCCACTTTGTACTAGTTTTGGGGATCTAGCAACCCTTTCACTAAGGTCAGGTAACTCAGCTTGTACTAGTTTTGGGGATCTAACAACCCTTTCACTAAGGTCAGGTAACCCAATTTGTACTAGTTTTGGGGATCTAGCAACCCTTCCGCTAAGGTCAGGTAACCCAATTTGTACTAGTTTTGGGGATCTAGCAACCCTTTCGCTAAGGTCAGGTAACCCAATTTGTACTAGTTTTGGGGATCTAGCAACCCTTTCACTAAGGTCAGGTAACCCATTTTGTTCTTGTACTTGATGTCTTCTTATTGGTGTTGTGAGATGAAAGACTGCCCCCAGGTTGATGGGCAGACGACGTTTGATGTGCCCCTGTGTTGGTGGGCAGGAGAAGTAGATGGTTGATAGGGATTCCAATGTTGCCCCTGCCACTTGAGTATTGTGATGCCTCTCCAGGCGCCTGCTTGCGTTAGGGTTTTTTCTAAATTTCATTTTTTTAGCTTCGGCTTTTTCATGTTTGAAGCTTGCCTTTTCTGCTATTTTTCTAAATGCTTCGGCTTTTTTCAACATTTACGAAGCTCGCCTTTTTCTCATGTTTTTTGCTCTTTTTTTGTGTCATCATTGATGGAGGGATCTATTCCCACGATGATGTTATTTGCTGAATCTTGATTGATGAGTATTATTTTGGAAGCCACTCCTGGCTTTGGTTAGGGAACCATTTCTAGTCTTGGCATTCTCTTAGATCATCCTCCATTCAGTTGAGGAGTAGGACGCGATGGCCTCTTCATGCTTATGAGTCTGCTTATTTGGTTGATTCTATTCCACTATTGATATGTCTTTGCTTAGTGGGCACATAGAATCACTTCATGTTGTCGTTTGCCACTGCTTGGCTCATGCTCGGCTATTTTGCTTTGACGAGTGTTTTGTCCTGATGGCTCCTTCTGACCCATAATAAGTAGAATGCATGGATGCATGGATGTAATGAAAATGCAAGACAGAATTATTCTTTTATTTATATTTTTGTGTAACGCCCTTCCATATGCCCCTAACTCATATGCATGCGATGCAGTTTAAGCTCATGTGTTTATTCCTAAAGATGCAATTCCTTTTTTTTTAATGTCGGGAAATTAACCTGTACGCATTAAGGTTAATGTTGACGATTGCTTTCTATCCATGTCAATCTTGATTACTATCGGGATATGTTCTTCTGAGTCCAAGCTTGAGTGGCTCCTTGACTATCCAGTCGACGTGTGGTCAAGCGTCTCTAACCTCTATTTGAGGACATCTCGGCCTTCCTTCTGTGAGTATTCACTGTGCATTTTCCGTGTATCTTTTCAGTGTTATTTTAATGCCATAAGGGTCAAGAGAAAAGAAGAAAAGGGATGTTTGTTTGTTTTTTTTTTTTTCAAAAGGTTGTTAGAAGGGATTTTTTTTTTCAAAAGGGGTTTTTAGAAGAATGGCTGGCCAAGGTAGGCTTTGGTGTTTAGGGTTATTAAACAAAACGTATTTGCTACAAAGAAGCTATCATTGTGTTTAGCCTTTTTGGAAAGTGGAGTGATGACTCGGGGTCGTACTTTAATTGGATGATTCTTCTGAGCCGCCTTTGAGTTTTCAACTCAGGTTGCTGTTTTAACGTCCTAACTTTTGCCTAGGTCACTTGAGATGTGTTTCCTAGCGGACATTTTTCTTTTGATCTTTTTCTTTTGCCTAGGTTACCCATTTTTACTTGTGGATTGCCTAGCAGATCTTGCCCTAACTTTTGCGCAGCCCCCTTAGTGGGTTTCCTGCCGAGCCTTCTTTTTCGCAGCATTTGTGTGGGACGACTTTATTTTTATTGAACCCTAGTCATGTCCGATTTTCTGATTGTTCTTTTGTTATCCTTTCCATGCTATTTTCGAGTAACATCTTTGTCGCAAATATATTTTGTTTATTAAGGGTTGATGGATGAGGCCTAGAGTGAATATTTTAAAGGGAGAAGAGAAATGAAAGAATGTTATGGCATTTAAAACAGTACTTCCAATTTACACGTGCCCCTTTAGCAAAGCTCGGAGGCCCGGGCATGCCCCGAGTTCGTGATTCATACACAGAGAGATTAACCGAGGTTGCCCCCTAGAGAGGCATGGTTGACGATTGGTTGAACTGCATTATGAATGCATTCCCACTTGCTTGAATGTGGGTGTTTCGACTTCGGAGTGAAACCTTCATGAATTCTTTCTTTCTAAAGGGAATACTCAAGCCGCCTTTCGTTTTTTTAACTCAAGTAGGCATTACTTTTTTTTTTTTATGTATCCCTAACTTTTGCATAGGACGTATCCTATCGGGATTTTGATTTTTTTCTTTACCCTAATTTTTGCCTAGGACACCCTTTACAGGTTTTCATCCTAGCGGGTTTTTGTCATGCAATGCCTTTATTCTTCAATTGAGTTGTTGTAATTCCATAGAAGCAAGAATTCATTCATTCTTGATTGTTCCTCCTATCCCAACAGTTGTCATTTCGTCATGGGAAAGTCTCGTTGTTTGAATCGTCGATTTGGGCGTGTGATGCCCCTAATTACTGATAAGTGTTTCCCGATTTGATGTATCAGGTTCGCATTTGATTACAGTAATTTCCATTATCCGGCTAACACGCACAAATTAGATTTCCCTTTTTATTCGTATTTATTATTTACAAGGAAGACGTGTTATCTATATGAAACGTAAAATAGGATGCAAAGACATATGAGAAATTCAACGGATATCATTCTCATTGATTTTTGTTTAGGGAACATTCTTTGCATACTATTACATGAGTCTTCCATTTCTAATGAATGTATGCTAATGTACTATCCTAGGAGATGCATGATATTTATTTTTTGCCTAAATTTTATCATGTTTTTTTTTTAACTAAGAGTTATGATGCATGATTTTTTTGCTATATATATATATATTTTTTTTTTTGAAATAAACTACCCTATATGATGCTTTAGAGTTAGGGTATACAGAAGGGAATTAAATTTTTTATCATAATTTTTTTTAATATTTACTTGTTTGTAATTCTTGTCTATTTGAAGTAAATAAACACAAACAAATGCAACACGCATATGCTCAAACAAATGTACACCCGCGAACAGTCACGTTTAAATCCTTGGTCTGTGGTCCCTGCAAGAAAAGTGCATTGTATAGGACGGTTCTAATCTCACTGGTCTTAAGGCCCCCAAGGTGCCCCCATTATAGGGACCCAGTATCTCTGTCGCCGTCACCAGGCAAACTCTAAGGTTTGTCGCAGTATTTCGGGCTAGAGTAACCGGTTATCACCTTGAGTGTGATTTCCGACAAGGCTCGCAGGCTCCAAGGCCAAACTTGGGCCGGTCGTACGTCAACCACTCCCTATGTTTATTACCCTCATGCCCCCGGGTGTAGGGGGAACTGTTGTGTGCAAAGGTTTCTGTACAATTTTTATTCAAAAAGATGTAGAATTTAAACAGGCAACAGATATTAAAGCCAAACAAATAAAATAAACAAATTAAAGTAAAGGGGAAAATATTTAAATTATTATTTTTATTTTATTAACTTCATCAATTAAATGGGTCTGACCCTCTTTAAACTTCCCCAGTGGAGTCGCCATCTGTCGCAACCCGAAAATTTCCGATCTTGCGACCTATGGTTTAGACATCCTTTTAAAGATCTCATCAATTAAGGAATGCCCATACACCAGACTAATCCTTAATCAATGGTTTTGAAAATAGGTTCTATGGAGTCGCCACCAATGTTTTACTCAAAACATTGGAAAAAGAAAAGGTTTTTAAAAGTCCAATAATGGCCTTGATAACCATAATTGGGTTCGGGGGTCGGTTACGTGTAGGGAAGGTATTAAGCACCCCTACAGCGCCCTAAATCGGTACCCTATGATGAAGTTAACGTAATAAGAAATAATAAATTAAATATTAGATCCCTTTTTATTAATAATTATTTACATGCTTAAAAATTAAATTACACAATTAATCCTAAAATATCTACATGATTGCTTTTATTATAAACAATATTTATTAAAAATAAGAAATAAAATAAAGAGAAGAAAATTGACTGAAATACCTCTTGAATGAGCTCTATTGGATCTTCAAAAAAAGGTGCTTTGTGGCAACCCTTCACACTACAATGCCTCACAAAATCTCAAGAAATACAAAAGAGAGGGGAAGAGAAAAAGAGAGAAATTTCGAGCTATAGGAAGCCTGGACGAAATTTCGGAGTCCGGAGAAATGAGCCCCAGCTGTCTATTTATAGACTTCAGGAAGGGGGTCCAGAACGGCCCGTTCCAAAACTGGAACGGCCGTTCTGGATATGGCCGTTGTGCTTAAATTTTGTACACCAGAACGGCCCGTTCTGAAATCGGAACGGCCTGTTCCGGGGGGGACCAGAACGGCCAGTTCTGGATTCAGAACGGCCCGTTCCGGGGCCAGAACGACCCGTTCCAAAATCGGAACGGCCCGTTCCGGGGTAACCAGAACGGCCCGTTCCGGGAGAACCAGAACAGCCCGTTCTGAATTCGGAACGGCCCGTTCCGGGCCCCTAAAAAAATCCCTAATTTGTCTTTTGGGTCCCTGACGTCCTATATTGTTGTTTTGTACCTCCCGGACGAAATTGGGTGTCTACACCCCGCCCCCGCCCCCGCCCCTGCCCCGCTTAATAATATAATTAAAAAATTATTTTTTTATATATAAATCAAAATTAAAAATATTTATATATAAAAATTTATATTATTTTTATTTTTTTTTATTTTTTTAAAATTGTTCATATTTATTTAAAAGAAAAAAAGAAAAAAAATATAGGAGCGGGGGCGGGGCGGGGCAGGGCGGGGAAACCCGAACCTCACCGAGGACAGGGATGGGGACCTAGATTTTACCCCCGGAGAGTATCAGGAGCGGGGGCGGGGAACGTAAAACCCGCCCTCGCCCCGTCCCGTTGCCATGCCTAAATCCATGTTAAAGATTAAGGGTCTACTAAATATGATTACTATAAAATATAAAATATATAAGTGAAAGAATACTTTTTTTTCTTATAAATTAGTTTTGTAAAATTAACTCAAGTTGTTATCTTAACATTATGCAACTATTTGTAGATGTATATATAGTTTAGTGAATTTTACACCATGAAAAAGAAAAAAAATCACTTAAAATGACATGAAAATTACTTACATATTTATAGATGAAAATACGAGTATACGAAAAAAAAACATAATGGCTCCCTTATTATCGATTTTTCAATCAATATAAATTTTAAAAAAACCAAAAATTAAAATCAATTTTTTTTTAAAATTATTTATCAAAATAAGTACTTTCTGTCAAAGTACGAAATGGAAAACGTACAGAGGATTGTGTTTTCCATTTTAGGCAAATTTGAATAAAAAGCGCACATCTCTTATGTGTTTTCAATTCAAAAAATTTTGAATAGAAAATGCACAGGGGATATGCATTAAATGAAGATCATTATTAGTAAGAGGTTCTTTGTCAAATGTCGATTAAACATTTGTGATAGGGTCAAAGTATGCATCAAAATCACTTTTAACATCTGTGTCGGATGAGCTATCATAAGGAATGTTGGCTTCTTCATGTTCGTCTCCATCATCATCACTTAAGTTTGTTATAAATTCAACATTCAAATTAGGATGATTTGGAGGGGGAGCAATAATTTCATGCGGCTATTCTTCAATAATAGGGACATTATATGTGTTTCACATTGATCTACTATTACATATGGATTAGTCTCATTTGTAATTACATTAGTCAAAGAAAGTTGAAAGACCAATAATATCAAGTTCAATATATAAGTCGATCATGGTACTAAACTAGCTTTGAAAAGCATCAAACATGAGCTCGATATCTTCATTGTCTGAAATATCATGACCTTCGTACTTTGATGGATTAATGAAATGAAGATACCTACAACTAATAGAATTAATCACTTGATGGTCATGTAATTTGAGTTTATTGTGAAATTTTCTTTTCAAGTAAGAAAAGTTAATTCCAAAACTAAGGTGAATAGTTTTTGTTTATCTAACAAATGATAAACCTTGATCATCACGATATTTATTTCTATTAAAATACAACACACAAATGAAAGACATTTCCAATGAAACGACAAATAACTCCAGATTTCAAACAACTTGCAACACAAAATGATAATTTGAATTAAAATTAAAATAAGAAATTTCACTTTGAAGAAAATTAATGAACATAACATATTCACTAACAACACTGTGAAGAAGAAGTCTGAAGAGGTTGTGTAACTTTGAAAAGGTAATGAAGGAGAAGTCTAAAGAGGGTATGTGACTTTGTTGAAGAGGTATTGAATAAATGCTATAAGAAACCTGACACGTGAATAGTAACGATGACCAATCGGTGAGATCTTAGCCGTTGGTTTTGTGGGTGAAATCTTAGTCGTTTCTTTTTCTGCAACATTTGCATACATCCTGCAATAAGTCTGACACGTGAACAATGATGATGACCGATCAGTGAGATCTTAGTCGTTGATTTTGTCGGTAAGATCTTAGCCGTTGTTTTTTCTGCAACATATGAATACATCCTGCAACAAGTCTAACGCGTGAACAGTGACAATGACCAACAGGTGATATCTCAATTGTTGATTTTATCGATGAGATCTTAGCCATTGCTTTTTCTATAACACCTAAATACATCCTGCAATAAGGCTAATGTGTGAATAGTGACAATGACCAACTAGTGAGATCTCATCCATTGATTTTGTCGGTGAAATCTTAGCTGTTACTTTTTCTACAACAACTAAATACGTCCTACAATAAGCTTGATGCGTGAACAATAACGATGACCAACTAGCTAGTGAGATCTCACTGTTAATTTTGTCGATGAGATCTTAGCCGTTACTTTTAAATAATAGGGACTAATTTACACAATTAAAAAGTATTCATAAAAATCAACTCATGTGTATTGAATCTTGTAGAAATTTGTAGATCACATACATTGTCAAATAGTAAACCATTACAACAAGCTTTTGAAATAGAAACATATCATTGTGTGAATACATTCATAACAACAAACACATTAAGATGTAGTTAACTAATCTAAAGCACACATTGAACAATAAATCATAATGAACACAAACACCATCACTTTGAAATGATACAATTTTATATATCGATTTCAACTATAGTATGTTTAGCTGTCGATCAAAATTATAAGCTGTCGTTGAATCCGATATCATGTATGATGGCATTTGAATATCCTCAATAACAAAGAAAATACCAATAACTAACAACTTTGGATCTTGAGCAAAACTATTGAACATAAACTTGACATCGTTATCTTCATTAACTTAAATAGTGTATACTGGTAGCAACCATTTTCAATTGATATAGGACATCAATAATAAATTTTAGAAACTTGTTTGTAATTAACTTTGATTATCCTTCATTGTATCGCATGACACAACTCATGAAGTGTTATGTCGCCTCATAGCTTGATTAATCTTCCATTCTGATTTTCATTCATCACATAGATTTGTATTTGGATGATCTCGACATCGCTATAAACAAATTTAAAAACTATTGTAGAATTAATTTTCAAAAAACTTTGTTAATTTATTTAAAAGAGAGGAATATAAGTGTGTGAAATGAACTAAGAGGACCCATGTATATATAGGTAGTAGTCATGGAAACAATTTTTTAAATTTGTTACTAAGTCCTTATAAAATTGAACATTTATAATTTTATTCTTCAATAACAAAAATATTACATGTTGTTAAGTAAAATACATAAAAAACAAAAAAAAAAAAGAAAAAACTTCATCTAAACAAAAAACTTCATCTGTGTGGTCTCCGCATTGGATCATGCTCATCATGCGGAGGGGGACAACCGTGCTAGAACAAATTGCGCACAAACCCCTTACTCCATCCGTGCCAGATCAGTTTGCATACACCCCCTGCTCCATCTGCTCCATCCGTGCCGTGCCTGATTGCGCACCACCCCCCGCTCCACTTACTCCATGCATGCCAGCTTGGTAGAAACTATTTACTTTGATAAATAGTTTTTTTAATTTTTAATTTGTAGTACTTCTTTTAATTTAATTTGGTGGAAAATCCCTTATTATCATTGATTGTTGCACGAAGAGTAGGAAAATTGAAGGTATTTAACTAGTTATTAGCTACCCTTTCTAGGCTAGGCACAAAGCTCTTAAGATGTTGTGTCAAATCCAAGAGACTGTTGTGAGAAGATCCACCTTCATTAACAGCTTTCCAAGCCTTGTGCTTCATCTCCTTCGCTTTCTTCCTAATCCCCTCACCTTCTCCACCATCCATCAGCCTCCTCACAGCCTTCTCTATCCTCTCCCCACTCACCACACTCTTCTTACTCTCGTACGGCGACAGGCTCCACTCCGCTGCGCCCACCTCCACCCCAAACCCATGCACCTCCGTTATCAGCTTCTCATTATAGTACTGGTCACCAAACCCCGGCATGGTTATCATCGGAACCCCAGCACTGATAGCCTCCGCAACCGCGTTCCACCCACAGTGCGTCACAAACCCTCCAACAGCACCGTGGTTCAAAATCAACGGCTGTGGGGCCCACCCCTTTATCAGCATCCCTCTCTTTTTCTCCCTCATCCTCTCCTCAAACCCTTTCGGCAACCATGTTTCTTCTTCGTTGCCTTCGTCTTTGTTTTTCCGATGAACCACCCAGAGAAACTGATGCCCTGACGCTTCAAGTCCAATGGCTATTTCATAAAGCTGCTTATCCGAAATAAGAGACAAACTCCCGAAACAAATGTAAACGACCGAATCATTTTCCTTTGAGTTGAGCCATGTCAGGCATTCGTGTTCATCTCCTTTAACACTAGGCACTGTTTTCTGCACCATGAGGGAACTAGGTCCAACATGCCACACTTTTCTCCCGGTGAGATTCTCGTAGTGTTTGGTATACTCCACGTCGAGTTCCGCAAAGCTGTTTACGATGACTCCATGGCTTTCTTCTTCAGCGTCCAACAAAGCTTCAGTCAAAACAGCAAAACCAGGTGAGGGTTTTATCGGCAAGGTAAGAGCGTGTGGTAGACCCGGGATGTGATAGGGTCCAGAGTGAGAATGAAAGGCTTGAGGGTTTTCCTTGATGGCGTGGATCATGCAGACGTCGAAGATTGAAATGGGGTTGAAGACGAGTCTCGGGACGCTGAGAGTGTTTGCGGAGTGTTTGGACCAGGTGAACATGATGTCGGGGATGAACACATCGGGAGGGGATTGCTTCATGAGGGACTCCACTTGGGGTTTGATGAGGTGCGCCGCCATGCTTATCTTGAAGGCGGTGTGGTTGTCGGAGGCGGCCACGAGATTCTCCACGCCGGCGGGGAGGCCGACCTGGGCGGCGGGGAAGTCAATCAGGAGGACGCGGACGCGGTGTCCGGCGGCGGCGTCGTCGTCGAGGGTTTTGTCGAAGAGTTGGGCGTTGGAGGGGGTGGTGATGATGGTCACATGCTGGGCACGTGACGCCACCAAGCGTGCAAGCTGGACTAGGGGGATTAGGTGCCCCTGTGCGAAGAATGGGAGGAAATATATTTTCAAAGCCCGGGGTGTTGGTGTTTCCATGGCTACCTTTGTGTTTGATTTTTTTTAGTGAAGAGTGAAGAGTGAAGAGTGAAGAGTGAAGAAGAAAGCATCATGAGTTGGAGATTTATTTAGTTGGGGAAATACGTGACTCGTGGCATGCATGGAGTATTAAATATCGGATATTTGAGGAGACCGCCACGCTAAATGCGAGTTTAATTCATCTCACCATCTATCTTTTAGTAGTTCTATCTTCTATGCACGTTTTTGTCCTTATTCTTCTTCTTCTTATTATTATAATAATATTAGAATATAATATATCATGCGTGACTCTCGTGGAGGCCTTTCTGGTAGGCGTGAGCATAAAATCCACACCCGAACCCAACCTGAAAAATCCAATAAAAAATATTATTTTTGAGTGGGTTCGGGTGGGTTTTACGGGTAAATCAGGTTAAAATTTTGATTTTATACAGGTTATATTGGGCGGGTTCGGTTTTAAATTTTTAAACCCGCTAAAATCCGAACCCAACCGAAAATGAGATAAGTTTATATTTTTATTATTTTTGTATAACTAAACAACATTGGTCTAAACTCAAAAGTCTTTATTTCAAGTATAATATAGCCATCAATTTGTAACTTTTTTTTTCTTTTTCTCATAATCTAGATATTTCTTTTGTTTTCTCCTTCCTCATTCAATTTCTCAATACACTAGTCTACTTTTAGATTTTTCTTTTTGTTTCTTTCTTTATCTTTCTTTTCCATCTTCCTATCTCCATTTTGAGTACAACTTGTGTGACAGTGGTTTCTTATAGATTTTGTAATCTAACTTTAGATTTCTTTTGCATGTAACGACTATGAATTTTGTTATCTTTTATTTTTGCTTCTTTAGTTTGTAAAATGTTTTATTTACGAATCTACTTACATCATCTATTGTTACCTTCATTCTATTTTTGTACACTGTTTTAAAAATATTTTTTTTACCGTTTTAAGCTTCACCTTCGTTAAAATAACTTGGTCCACAGAAAATCTCAAACCCGATTGTACCCACCCGCCCAAATCCGAATCCGTTGCAACCCGAACCGCCTCAAACCGAAAGCTCAGTCGGTCAGATATGGGTCACATTTTTCCAAAGTCGATTTACAACGAGTTGAACATTTTTCACCCGAACCCGACCAAACCCGCCCGTTGCTCACCCCTACTTTCTGGTTTTAGTTTTTCAAAATAAAGATGACTGTTGGACACTCAACAGTCAACAGCATAAAAAAAATTAAGAACCTAAAGCACTAGTACTGTACTGATACACTTGCGAATATCATCACTGACCCAACTACATATGCTGGTTATCAGTACTAGTGCTGTAAATGATTAATGTCACATGTAGAATATAAATCCTACAATAACTTGTATAATATTATTTTTAGTTTATTTTTCTTTATTATTAATAATATATATCTTTTCATAATAAAAAAATAAACATGAAAGTAGTATTTTAAAAGATATTGTATAATTTTTATTTGTAACTTTGACACTACTACACATGATTGCTAGCGTGCGGATTCGATGGTTTTGGCATGCGCGCAACGGCGGGTAAATACGTTAATATTCATTGATTAAACATCACTATTCCCTACAAATGACTTTGCTAAATGTTTAGTTTTTTTTGTACTATGTCTTTATAGATTGAGCCCCATATTTTCAAACAACACAAATTACAGGAATTGTTTTTGACAAGTTTCACTTCCCTAATAATTAAGGTTAACTCTTTACTACCAAACTTTTTTTTTTTTCTTTCGACATATTAAACGGAAGAATATTGAATTTAAGAAATAATTCATGTTAATTCAACCTCCTATGTATATATACGCTATTAGACCAATCTAACAGTTCATTCCATAAATGGTGTGACCTACGGTTCAGACATATCAAAATAAAAGTAATTTACAGATTTATATGTGTGTAATTTACAGATTTATATATGTGTGAGATAGTAGCAAGATAATTTAAAGGAATTAAGTTAGTAATATTTATATTGATAAATGTATTTTTTTTTTTATAACTTATCACATGAATTTTATAATAATTTTACTGGGGGATGGTTAAACTTCTAAAAAAATTTAAAAAAATATATAAATGAGGATAAAACATGTATATATGCTAAAAATTCTTGTCTTGATTTGAATGTACTTGGTAAGAATAAGTTTTCTCGAGTAGTTTTCAATCCTTGGTTCTTGACCCTTGTCTTTGATTCTTGTAATTACAAATGATTGTTGTACTTGCAAAAAGATATCAGATGTCTAACTTAGTAAGACTCTAAAATGTTTGGGTCTATTCTTTTAAGTCAAAACATACCTTTTAAAGGTCGTATTTTGTTTGTGTCTATTTATATATAAAAGGAGAGATCGTGATACTTTTAAAATTTTAAAAACTATTTAATATTTTATTTTATTAATTTAACTTAATATATAAAATGTTTTTATAATTATTCATTAATTTGAATTAATAAAATAGAATATAAAATAATTTCAAAAAAAAAGAATATAAAATAATTTTCAAATTTGATAAAAATTTATAGACTGTTCTATGCATTAAGAACTTTAATTTTAACGGTTGAATATTTAAAATTTGATATAAAACATAAATTATTAAATAAAGTAAATTTAAGTAGACTGATTATTTCTATCTCTCTTTATTTATATATATATATGAGAAAATGTTACTGTTAAAAATTTGGTTATTTAAATGTATTCAAGACTTTTTAGTGTCATGTAATGATCAAACATTAATAAAGGAATGTGTTCAAGAGGTCGAGTACTCCTCGACGTATGGGAATACTCTGTTTGAACTATATGAGCACTATTTGGATCCTTGTCATGTAGTTGTGGATGCATCCTTAATGTATGGCCGAAAACCAATAAGTTCTTGATGAGAAAATCTTAACCTATCTGAAACAGTGAGAATAAATAATCATTTATCCCAAACATAGCTAAACATCTTAGAGAAAGCTACAAACAAAAAATTCTCACATATAAAAAGTTCTAACTAAAAAAGAGTTAAGTACAATATCACCGTATAAAATATTATAAAATATAATCATTGAGTTGTCAAACATAAGATGTGTTATATAAACAATTTTAGACAATATCTAAAAGTTAAAAAAATTATATATCTAATTATATTAGCCAAACACTTATATTAGAGTAAATAATCCTTAATCCTCATTAATATCATCTTATCGAATTGGTAGGAGGGTCCAAAAGCAATGAATTTTGTATAAAATAGAAAACAGGTCACAAGCACCACAAATGCCTTTTTTTTTTTGCGCTTAAAACAATTGCCACAAGCATGTGGGCCAAAAACTGTATGACAGAATTTTTAGACCACCGATACCGCCAGGTTTCTCTAGGGATTCAAAAAACTATTTAAATTATAATCTCCATGTTCACATGTATATAACCTGTTTCTCATCGTAACTATATATTAACAAATTTAATAGGTTAAATTATATTTTTAATTTCACTATTTATTTTTAATATTTCACTTAATATTACTATTTTTAAAATATTTAATTTAATCATTTAATTTTTAAAATATATTTAATGTTACCTTTTTATTCAAATTAAAAATATTAAAGATATTACAAAAATTAGATAAGAAGATAATATTGAATATTATTTTAAAATTTGATGTACCAGAAGGGTTGTATACAGTTTAGCTTGACTTATAAGGTCTTGAGGAATCACATAATATTTCCATCTAATGTCATATTTCGATGGATATGGACTAGCATTGTTCTAACAAAAGTTTCAGCTTTTGCTTGGAGGGTTATTTTGAATAGAATATCAACTAAAGATAATTTGTTTAGAAGAAGTGTTCTGCAAGCATCACAGTTGGAATGTGATTTGTGTAAGAATAAGGGAGAAACAACTTCTCACTTTTTTTTTAGTGTGAGATTTTTTTTCAGCTCTGGATGGCGTGCTTCAATTAGTTAGGACTAAATTATGTTATGCATAATTGTTGTGTGCAAAACTTTGAACAGTTTTATGGGCTTCGTTATTGTTCTGCAAAGTATCATAATTGTTGGATTATTATCTAGTTATCTTTTATTTGGACCATCTGGCTGGCAAGAAATAATTTCATATACAGCTCTAAAATAATTCCTGTTTTTGAAATGCTAAATCTGGTGCAATATTACACTCATGGAGATGGTTAAGGGCCAGATTACCTTCTTTCAATTATGATTTCTTTTCTTGGTCTAATTCTCCTGGTGTCTTTCTTTCTTAATATTGCACATTAGCTGTTAGTTTTCTGGGATATGAGAAACTTGTTGGATATAGGTTAATTAAGTCACTCTTTTTGTGAGCTTTTTGATTGACGTGAATTGAATTAACTTTTTTAATTTATTTTTATAAAATACTATATATATATATGTTAGAGTACCCTTTGTATTCTTGTTAATTCTATTTTGCTTATCAAAATTTTTATTTAAAAAATTTGATGATCAAATTGAATATTTTTAAAATGATGGGACCAAATTGAAATTTCAAAAATAGTAAAATTAAATTAAATAAAAAATTATATTACATTTTTTTGTCTAGATAAATTTGAATTTTATTTTATTTATTTTAAAAATATTTTTTATAAAAATCTTAAAAGTCATTACATTCTTATATTGTCTTTTAAAATTTACAAGACTTTTTTTTAATGATAAAATTATTTTATAAAATCTCAATCTAATACACCATTTTTAGTATGTCTTCTTTTCTTTTCAATTATGTGTTTTTCTATTTAGAAGACTTAAACTAAAAAAATTTCTTACAAGGACCAATAAATTTAATATCATCCAACCCAATGATTTGTTAGTAATGATCAAAATTTACTATCAGAAGAGAAAATAATGGATTTATGAGAACATGTAGAAAGAGTTTTAGTCAAAAAGAATAAAAGAAAAATTGTTAAAATGATTAAAACTAAAATTTAAGGATTTAATGTCTTATCGTAAAAGGAAAGAATCAAGATTCTATACAAAATCTATTTTAATAATAAAGGATATCTATTTTGTGTACAAATTTATTTTGATTATTTTATTATTATAATCAACTCCTTATATATTAAACCCTAACTTTTATTTTACGCGAGAATATTTTTAAGAGTTATTTTTTTCAATAAAAGAATTTGTAAGAAATTTTTTAACTTCTTATCTAATTCAGTTTATATTTATCATAATTATTTATAAATTAAATATTGATATTTTAAAATAAATTATCAATAAATAAAATAATTTGAAATTTGTAACAATTTTTTTAACTTCTTATTTAATTTAATTATTATTTATCATAATTATTTATGAAGTAAATGTTAATATTTAAAAATTATTATATATATATATATTAATTTTAAATATAATTTATTCATTCAGACATAATATTTATTTATATAATTTATTATAAATTTTAATTATACATAATAAATATATTTGTGTATTTTACATGCTAAAATATTAGGTATCTATAAATTACTACCATTTTTATATACTAGTCGGTCGAAATACTTTGTGTCTTTATTAAATATAAAATAAAAATAAAATTCAAATAATAAAAGTATATTAGTTTAACTAAATATGATTAAAAGTATTATTTTTCTAACTTTTTAAAACATAATGGTATAATGCTTCAAAAAAAAAATAATAGTATAATAATTAACAAAATATAGAGACAAAGGTGATTATTAAAAAACGTATTCTTTTATATATTAATAGAGGGACCGAGATACTTCGTGCCTCTAACATAAATGATTACATTTATATATATATATATATATATATATATATATATTATCCTTTATCTATAAAGAATTATTGCATAAACGAATGAACAAAAAAATAAAAAAGAAAAATGGAGACAAATATGGTTATTTAAAAATTTATTCCTTTTTTTTTTTTTTGAAGCAAATGAACTTAACTCATTTCATTAATGATAAGAGATGCAATACATGGAGGAATAAAATCGAAAAAGTGGTGACTAGCGGAAGATCTAGCCACCCTTGCTAAAGTGTGGGCGACCCGATTGGCTTGTCTCCTAATAAACCTAACCTGAAGGTTTTGATGGGAACGTAACAGGGATCTACATTGATTTATAATGATCCCATATTCTGAGTGAAGAACCTGCGTGCTGTTGAGATGATCCGCTACTTGCTTGCAGTCCGTTTCCACACAGACGTTATCGTATGGAGAATGGATGAGATATTGGATTGTTTCCAACATAGCTGCTGCTTCTGCCTCATGGGGTGGTGGTAGGCCATGCTTCCATCCGGATATGGCAGTCTGGAATAATCCTCTTGTATCGCGGACACAAATACCGAACCCAAAGGTAGAGGAATCGTTGAAGAGCGCCGCATCAACGTTGCACGTGAAAGTGTCGGCTGGAGGTTTGGTCCATCTGTGGTTCACTACGGGGGAGGCAGTTTGCGCCAAGTTACTGTGTGCAGATCGCCATGCATGGAAATGTTGTTCCGTTAGCTGGATTGAGGTTTTTGGGGGAGGGGCACCCTCCTTCCATACTTTGTCATTTCTCCGCCGCCAGATACACCAAAGCATGAGGGTGAACGATGTTAAATCAGAACCTGTTAAGTGACCCAGCAGTTTCCACGTGGTGTCGATGAAGCTGATGCCTTGCTCTACTATATGGGCGATCCGCGGCCAACATCCTGAGTCTATCCATATGGATAAGGCGGCTGGGCAGCGATAGAAGAGGTGCCATTCGTTCTCTTGGTTTGCAGAGCAATGGGGGCAAGAAGACGTGCATGGGACGCCTTTCTGTTGTAGGTTCAGGCGCGTGGGAATGCAACCTCTCAATAGTCGCCAGAGGAAAATCTGTGTTGAGTGAGGGATCTTCAAGCTCCAAAGTTTCATCCAGTCACCCTGCACTCTCAATGTATTGTTGGAGATGACATGTTCCATGAGATGGTGATATGCTGTGCGTACCGAGTAGGAGCCATTGGTGGTGAGCCTCCAAGTTAAGGAATCTGGGCGTGAGGGGTTCAACAGTGGTATAGATAGGATGGATTGAGCATCTTGATGATTGAAGAGAGTTTGAACTCGATGTGAATCCCACTAGTGAAGAGTGCGGTCAATGAGGTCGTGGACAGTGAGGGATTCGTATCCTTGAGGGGCTGTTGAGGTAACATACGAGCTATGTGAGTTGCGGAGCCATGGATCCTTCCAAATGTTAATAGAAGATCCGTTCCCTATACACCACCTGGCACCTTGCCTGACTAGAACCTGTGAAGCGTGGATGCTTCTCCAAATAAAACTTGGGTTGTGGCCCAGGCGGGCACCCAAGAAGTCCCCTTGAGGGAAGTATCTAGCTTTGAAGATCCGTGTAAATAGAGCATCTGGGTTGGACTGTAGATTCCACCCTTGCTTCCCAAGCATAGCCAAGTTAAAACCATGGAGGTGACGGAAACCCATACCGCCATACTCTTTCCGCATAGTGAGTTTATCCCAGCTTAACCATTTGATTCCTCGCCCTGTATGGTGGTTAGAGCCCCACCAGAAGGAGTTCAGCATCCTTTGAATTTCATCCTCGAGGCTGGTTGGTAAGAGGAAGGTACTCATACAATAGCTGGGGATTGCTTGTGCCACTGCCTTGATAAGGGTCTCGCGGCCAGCCTTGGAGAGATGTTTGCCTGTCCAGTGGTTGATCTTTTTCCATATGCGATCTTTGACGTAGGAGAACACTGCCTTTTTATTTCTGCCCACCATGGATGGGAGTCCTAAGTATTTTCCAGTGCCAATGCATTCGTGAACCCCCAGAATAGCGTTGATGGACGTGCGCGTTCGTGTAGTGGTATTTTTGCTGTAGTAAATCTCTGATTTTTGCAAGTTGATGGCTTGTCCGGATGCACTCTCGTATTGTTGAAGAATGGTGCGAAGAGTGGTGCACTCTCGTTCAGTGGCTTTGCAGAAAAGGAAACAGTCATCCGCGAACAGCAAATGTGAGACTTGCGGTGCGCCTCGACAGATTTTAGCCCCATGGAGATCCCCTCTAGCTTCTGCTGTTCGTAATAAGGAAGAGAGTCCTTCAGCACATAAAATATAAAGATAGGGTGAGAGGGGGTCACCTTGGCGTAGTCCTCGCTCCGGTGAGATAGGTCCAACTCCTTCACCATTAACCATGACATGGAACGTGGGGGAGGCATAACACATACGCATCCAAAGAGCCCATTGGGCGTGAAATCCCAGTTTCAAGAGTAGAGCATGTATGTAGGACCAACTGACTCTGTCAAAGGCTTTACTGATGTCAATCTTTAGAGCAACCGTACCTGTTTGGCCTTGATGTTTGCACTTCATATAGTGGATTATCTCGGATGCTACCATTACGTTGTCAAGGATGGAGCGTCCTTCAACAAATGCAGATTGGGTTTGGGAGATGCATTGGTGTAGCACATCTTTGAGTCGATTTGCAAGAACTTTTGAGACTATCTTGTAAATGACGTTGCATAGTGATATGGGGCGCAGGTCCTTCATAGATGATGGTGCTTCAGTTTTTGGTATGAGGACAATGTTGGTTTGATTTAAAGGTTCTGGGAAGGAGCCTTGTTCCAACCATTGTTTCCCGGCCTGGTAAATTTCTGGCCCCAACAGTTCCCAGAAATGCTTATAAAAACCTGGGTTGAGCCCATCCGGTCCTGGCGCTTTGTCTGCATGCATTGAAAAGAGGGCAGATCGAAACTCGCTGATGCAGAATGGTCGTAAGAGATGCTCATTATCTGCAGTGGTGATGCGTTGAGAGAGAGAATCTATGACTGGGTCTGGCATGTTGGCGGAAGCTGTGAAGAGAGTATCAAAGTACGTTTTGGCTACGTCCATGAGTCCCAGTTGGTCGTGCACTACCACATGATCATCGCGGGTGAGTTTCTGTATGAGGTTGGTCTTTCTCCTTGCACTGGCTATGGCGTGGAAATATTTAGTATTGTTGTCACCATCCTTGAGCCAAAACAGTTTTGACCTTTGCTTCCAGAAGGATTCCTCCTGCATGATAAGTGAACTGAGTCTTTCTTGAAAATCAAGGAGCCGGGATATGGACGCAGGGTCTTGCTTGTCTCTCAATGCCAAGATATGTTTCCTGCATGCTTCTATTGGAGCTCTAAAGTGAAGTCGGATCTTTCTCCCCCAGGCATCCATATCTGTTGCACAATGGTGTAGCTTGTGCAATATGTCGGGAGATTGTGCTTGTAGCCAATTGCGCGTCACTAGTGGTGTTAACGTTGGCTCTTTCAGCCATGCATTTTCAAACCTGAAAGCACGTTTTGGGCGTGTGTATCTTTGCCCCGAGAGATTGAGAAGGAGAGGGGAGTGATCTGACCTGGCAGCCACCACATTGAGGAGCCTACAGTGGGGGAAGATGTCCAACCAAGAACTTGTAGACATAGCTCGGTCCAGTCTCTCCTCTATTTGGAGTGGTGTTCCTTTGCTTTTGACCCATGTGTACTTGTAACCTTCCAAGGGTAGGTCGATCAGATTGGCGTCTGTGACAGCAGAACGAAAACCGTGTAGCAACCATGGAGGATGTGCATGGGTGCCGCGTTTATCATCATCAGTGAGCAGATCATTAAAGTCCCCCATGATACACCACGGGAGAGAGTTGTCTTGTGCTAGGTGGCGTAGAAGATTCCATGAATCTCGTCGTCGTGCTCGTTCAGGGAAACCATAGAAGCCAGTGAGGCGCCAAACAGGGTTGGATACGTGAGATACTTTCACGTTGATGAAATGTGGGGAATAGTTAATGAGTAGACAGTCAAAAGGTTTTTTCCAGAATAATGCTAGCCCTCCACTGTGGCCGGAGCAACTAACCGCAAAGGAAGAGTCGAAATTCAAACGGGATCGTAGTTCATCTATACGAGAAGCTGATACAAGAGTTTCACACAAGAATAGAACGTCGGGGTGATACGTTCTGAGTAGGTCAAGGAGGGTAGGAACTGCACGCGGGTTGCCTAGGCCCCGGCAGTTCCAGCTGAGGAGACTCATGATCCCTGGTAGGCCTGATTCCCAGGGCCTACCGTTAAAAAATGAAGAGTAGAGATGCTGGAGTTTGTGTCTTTTAATGGGGAAGAGTGCTGGGCGTCGTCATTTGATATGGAAGCAACTTCGTGAAGATCATTAAAACTATGTTTTTTGCTAGTTGTTGTGATGTTTAGATCCTCATGGTCTTCTTCCATGGCGGAGTGATCAGCGCTGCCAGGTGGAGTGGGAGAAGTATTCTTGCGTTTGGGTGCAGTTACCATATTTTGAAAGATTTGAGCCATAATATCTTTCCGTTTTTGAATTTCCATAATATCCGGAAATTGGGTTGGTTGATTATGATCAGGAATAGTCCCCCCCTGATTTACGTGGAAGCCCAGATTTTTTGCATGGGAAAAGATATCATGTCGATAATCTTGGCCGGATTCATCCCGCAGCCACCGCGAGCTTCCGTCGCCGTTTCTGTTGTCGGCTCGGAGTGTTGCATTCCAGTGGCGTTTCCCGTCATCCTTTGGCAAGGCGAAAAGGCTGTCGCAGCAATCCTCTAAATGGCCCATGACGCCACAGAAAAAACAAAATATCCCTAAACGTTCGTATTTGAAGATTACTGTGAGGGCTGCACCGCCTGCTCTTCTGATACGCTTGTCTTTTTTCAACGGCACTCTCACATCCAGCAACACACGAATGCGCATGTGGCTTTGCCAAAGGGTCATGTTGTTCTTTTCATCATACTCCAGAAAAACACCAATGTGGTTACCGATTTGTTGGCCCACCTCGAGAGACATGAAGCCTGGAGGTATGTTGTGTATTTGGATCCAAAAAGGGCATGTGAAGAGGGGGATCATATGAGGAATGTCCCCTGGCTGGAGAGTGCCAAGGATGAGAAGGTGTCTGTCGAAAGACCAGGGGCAACCTTTGAGCACTTTCTGCATATCCATGGCGTGAAAAAATTTAAACATAAACAGGCTTGGGCTTATCTCTTGAATGGAGACTCCACGCCTGGGTTGCCATATCTCTGCCATCCGGACCTTCATCATCTGAACTCTGATGTTCCGTTCTGTAAGAAAGCGGCCAATGAGGCATAAGGAAATGTCGGTGGCATTGGTCTCTTGTTGGTCGTTCGCAATGATGAGTTCATCTTCTTCATGGCCAAGGTTGAGGTTGTGTAGATCAGGAGTAGTCATGGTGTGATCAGTGTATTGGCTAGGGTGTGTGGCAGCAATTAGGTTAAAACTTCTCAACGAGGAGAGAAAACATCCCACGAGAGGAGAGAAAACATCCCAGCAATTAGGTTAAAACTTCTCAACTTTAAGACTTATTTTATTCCTTTTATTAATAATTAGAGGGGGTAAAATATTCATGCCTCTAATAATCATACACATATAAATATTAGAAATTATAAATAATATAAGAAGATTTATTTATTTTTTAATTCAAAAAATATAAAAATCCATTAAAAAATAGTGAAAAAAAATAATTATTAAATTATATCCTTTTATAATAGATATAAATTTTATATTTTGATTTGGATGAGGACATGTCATGTCTTGAACGTGAGACTCAAGGGTAGTATTGCAACAAGCAAACCATTGCACAAGTTATAAACATTATTTTTCGGCCCAAACGTCTCATTCTCTTTTGAATAATACTTATTATATTACTTTATTAAAGAAAAATACAAATTACCCGTTTTTAAAGTACTTCCTATACTAAATAATGATAAAATCACGTTTTATTAGAAAAGTAATAAATATAATAAAAAATAAATTCATGTTTTAAAAGAGGACTTTAATTTCAAATATAATTATAAGTAATATATATAACTATTCATTTAATGCCTGTTTTATTACCGTTAAAATGGATTTTGTTCGATGAGAAAAAAATGATTTTTTTTAAATTACAAGTATAGATTTTTTTAGTATTTAATAAAACTGCGTATTAAGACTCGAATTTAAAATTTCTAATGAAACTAAAAAAAACCTCATAACAATTAATCACACTTGAGATAGAAAAATTTGACATTGATAAAACTCGTTTTAAAATGCGTGTTTTTTTTCCTAATTTTTTAAAGAATAAATCTATATTTTCCTACTTCATTTGTATAGTATTATTTTAAGAAAAAAATTATTAAAATGTAAAATAATTTTACACTATCATCAAAATATAAAATATTATATATAATAAATTTATTGACTTTATAATAATTATTTAAAGACTTACTAATCATTAATTTTTATAATTGATAGTATAATTTTTTTATACCCACAGTACATTATCATTAAATTTTTATATTAAATATAAATATTTAAATTATTAACATGAAAGTAATATGTCAATACCTATAAAGTTCTTATATAATACACTGTATAAACAAACAATTTCACTAATATAAAAAATTAATTAATATATACTATAAATGCATTAAATTAATATTAAAAAGAAACATTATGTTATTGTATAATAAAAAAACTATAATTATTTATATATATAGAATTACATATTAAAACTCATAATTGATATCTATGCTAGTATTTTAACTTTTAATAAATAAAAGATATGCTTTACAACTCACATTTAGCTAATGATTTTTTAGAGTTGAACTCATTAAAAGAAAGTATTATTAAAGAATATTATAAAAATTATAAAAAATTAATTAATATATACTATAAATACAAAAAATTAAAATTAAAAAGACACATTATGTTATTGTATAATAAAAATTTATAATTATTTTTATATATAGGAATTACATATTAAAACTCTTAATTGATATCTATACTATTATTTTAACTATTAATAAATAAGTTCTGTTTGGATGATGAATTTTATAAATTCAAGGAATTTGAAATTCTTGATATTTGAATTATTTTGATTTCAAATTTTTTTGAAGGGATTGATTTCAATTTCTATCATTCTTAAAATATTTTGTTTGGATAAGTCATTTCAATTTTTTTAAATTTTAAATTGTTAATTTGGATATGATAATTTGATTCTACCATGGTAGAATTGATTTTAAAAATATATTTGTATGTTGATGTTTTTAAATAAAATTTTATAAAAATAAATATTAGCCAATTTTTAAAATTTTAATAATGTTAAAATTAATGTTAGATAATATTTAATAATTTTAAAATTATTTTTAAATATTCAATAATTAAAATTATGAAGAGATAAGATAAAATATATAAGTGAAATAAGGAAAAAAATGAAAAATTTTAAATTCTTACTTTTTTGAGAGAACTATTTCAAAAAATTTCACAAATGCTTAGATTTCAAATTCTCTATAAATTTTCCATCCAAACAAAATATTTCACCCCCAAGAATTTAAAATTTTTCAAACAAATGAATTATTCCATTTAAATTCTCCATCCAAACATATTCTTACAGCTTACATTTAGCTAATGATTTTTTAGAGATGTGAACTGATTAAAAGAAAGTATTATTAAAGAATATTATAAAAGTTATAAAATTTATTTTGTGAGTTTTTTTATTATAAAAATAAAGAGTTATTTTTAGTAAAAAAAAACTTTTAAACTAAAATATTTTTAAATTTATATCTAAGCAAATTTTATATCAATATTTAAATTTAAGTTGTCTTGAAATTTACTTTGATCCTAATCAACTTCTAAGAACCAACTGACCTTTTTTTTTTTTTAATAAGAAATTTTTACATTTCTTTTATCAAATAGTAATAAAATTTTATAGTAAAATTTTCATTTTGTTTATTTTGCATCCATATTTTAAGATTAACTCGAACATTATTTAACGATTCAATTTTAAGTTCAATTTATTAAGCATTTATACCCATCTTCTTAATTAATAAAGTTTTCATTTAATGTGCTTCAAAAATTGAAATTAATATAAAATAAAATATATTAAAAGATAAATATTCACATATTATATATATATATATATATATATATATATATATATATATATATATTCAGAATGTTAACAAAGATATTAGTTAATGAATTTAATGGCAAATAGTCTGTAAAATAATGTTTGATCCACAGAAATTAAGTTTCGCATAAAATAATTTTTAATTATCAATTTTAAAAAATTGTGTGAATATGCAGATAAAAAATAAATAGTCTGTAAAATATATCATAGTAAAGTGTATATAGTTTGTATGCTGGCTCGTGCATGAGGGCGTCCGTAGAAGAGTGAAGACTTTACGGGTTTTATTATTAAATGTTTTATTTATAAATACTAATACTCCTATTAATGACATCAATTTTAAAGAATTTATCTCCCTTAATTTGCTTGCTCTCAATATTGAATGTAACACTTATTATTTATTACAGAATAATTACTTTTCATTTTTCATTGATTTGGGCATTGACCAGATCGACCACACAACACTGAAATCAACCCTTTATTGTTTTTTGCTTCCCTTCATTTAATTTTACTGGGCATTAGTCACCCAACAGTGAAATACTTGTCGACCTTCAACCATGTAAACTCTATGTGACACGTAATTTGGGCCAACAAACTATATATGATGCAAAAATAAATATATAGGAGTACTACTTCTTTGTTTCTATCTTTCTGGTGTTCCTTGCATAATCATTTTTTATAAGTACAATTGTGCAATCACAATCATGATCCATTTCTTGAACTACAAGTAGGTGTACTGCAGTCTTTTCTCTTCTGAATACAAATTTGTTACAACATGGCTCAAGAAACGGTGGTGAAAAGGGTTCAATTAGCAATAAGGCTATTTGTGTTGGTATCGTTTCTGGGTTGGATTCTCATTTGGATAATGATGCCCACAAATACTTTTACACAAACATGGATGCCTCCATACACGGCAAAGACTAATTCAACCTATTTTGGTGCAGCAGGTCTCGTTGATTTTGTTTGATTATGAAATTCAGAGTTTATGCATTGCTTTTATTTATTTTATGCTAATTAATGTATATAAACCCCTATGATCTTCTTATTGCAGGTGGTGATATTCTATTGTACACTTTCCCAGTCTTGCTCGCAGCTACTTTGGGGTGTGTCTACATCCACTTAGCCAAAACGTTAAATGATTCCAACGTCGAAAGGTGCCATTTCATTTTTCACCTGTTCATCTTGTTTTATATTTTTTCTAAATGGTTCATTGTAAGATTAAGATTTTTTTTTTAGGCTTTTATACCCAATAGTACTATTTTATATTTTGATCCTATATATAAAAAAAATTCTACACTTTGTTGATCTCTATTTAAGAAAATGCTAACGCAATGATATCAGATTTTACTAAGCTAATTGACGTTTTATAATAGTATTAAATTTTCTATATTTTTTTTTATTCTTTATTCATGATTGAAAGTTTATTTATAATTTGTATAATAAAAAATTGTATTAAATGTTAATTGGTTTGAGATTACTACCGAGGTGCGACATATGGTCGATATAAAAATACTTAAAAATAATGGCATTTAAATTTTGCTCTTATTTGATAATTTAAAATGTTTTTTTTAATCTTTATATTTTCGATTACTTCATCTTTTAACGTTTATAATTTAAAATAGATTTTTTTTTTCTTATAGTTATCCTTTTCAATCTTTTTAATTATTATAGTTTGATATAGATTTTTTTATCTTTTATACTCGTAATTTTTTTTTTAATTTTTTTAATCTTTATTGTTAAATTTTTTTTAATAATATTATATCTTTTGTGTTGTATAAAAATGTATTAATTTAACTCTATATGTCTTATATCGAATTTATATCGTTAGAATTACTAAATTAGATTTTCAATTTTTTGTGTCTCTTTTATATCCTTATTTGTGACGTCTATTGTTAGATGTCTTTTTTTTTTTTACCTCACAAAATTGGAGATTGTTCCCTTATTTGAGACATTTTGTTGAATACTTTTTTTTATCTCACAAAATTAAAGACCTCAACCATGTCAACAAAAATGGATAAAATTAAAAAATAAAGATAGAAATTAAAAATATTAAAAATTGTAAGTATAAGATTTAAAAAAAATTTATTTTAAACTTTAGAAACTAAAAAAGACTGAAAAAATAAGAATAAAGACTAAAAAAAATCTATTTTAAACTGTTAAACTTAAAAGGTTTAAAGGAAATGAAATTTTAGAAGAAAAAAAATATTTTAACCTATTTGATATCATGTAATTTCAGTAATTGTAGATAAAAGAAGCTCTCTCATCATCATAATTTTGATAAATAACATGGACAATATATATAAACATTTTGTAGAAATTAAAATGTAGAATTTTCATCGAATGACTCTAGAAAAATGTTGTCAAGAGAGTGAGAACTAAGAATCAGTTTGAATACAAGTTTAGAAGTGTTTTTGAAAATTTTTCTATTAAAACATACTCTTTATTTTTATAAGAAAAACTTTCAAAAGCTTTTTTCTAACTTGTATTTAATCAAGTTCCGAGTTTTTTTTATCAAACCTGAAAAGAATTCTATAGTTATGATAGTTGGCTTATCATCCCATGTTTGTTTTGTATATCAGTAACCGCAATGCAAAGAAACGTGAGTCAACCATATGGAAGCGTCCAATGCTTACAAAAGGCCCTCTGGGGATTGTTTCCGCCACAGAGCTAGTATTCTTGCTTATGTTCATTGCACTCCTAGTTTGGACCTTTATAATTTCTATACAAATAAGCTTTGCAGGAATCACTGCAGAATCAGCAGCAGAGGATGGCTGCACTATGTAAGTTTATTATTAATTATCATTATCATTAGAAAAATATACTAGCCATGCACCCTCTAACACACTCTTTTCACTACATTTTTCATCATTAACCGAATTTTATTGAAAATTATATAATGGTGGTGCAGTTGGGAAGAGAAACTATCTACGGCAGCATCAATATTTGGTGTGGTTGGGAACATATGCTTGGCATTTCTGTTTTTTCCCGTGGCTCGTGGCTCATGCATGCTGCCACTGCTTGGCCTCACCTCAGAGAATAGCATTAAGTACCATGTTTGGATTGGACACATGACCATGCTACTCTTCACTTTTCACGGCATTTGCTACATCATCGTTTGGGCAGCTATTCATAAAATTTCATCGGTTAGTTAACATTAAGATTCCCCGTTTTTCTGATAATAATTAATCCTAGAACAGTTGCAGTACAACATTTTAGAGACCAAAGCAACAAACCTGTCACTGCGTTATTTTTTGAGCAAGTCCTCTGAATGCGATTTTATATGACTGTTGGTTTATAGTATTGTATATATTAAGCTCATGGGGTACGATTGCAGATGCTGGAATGGAACAATACTGGTATATCAATTGTGGCTGGAGAGATAGCTTTGCTTTCGGGTTTGTTCCTATGGATTGCAACCATTCCTTGCGTTAGGCGAAAATGCTTTGAGCTCTTCTTTTACTCTCATCATCTTTACATTCTCTTCATGGTCTTCTTCGGCTTTCATGTTGGCGTGTCTGGTATCTTCTTTATCCTCCCTGGTTTCTACCTCTTCTTGGTTGATCGTTGCTTAAGGTTTCTACAGTCAAGGCGCCAAGTTCGTTTGGTTTCTGCTCGGGTTTTGCCGTGTGAAGCCGTAGAACTCAACTTCTCCAAGGGATATGGTAATTAACATGGCTATCCAAAACAAATTATTATGCAGTCCTCGACCACTGAATGTCTATGATGTCAAGTAATCTCAACATGATACATAATGCAGTTTTTAATTTACCGAATAAAAAAATAATAACAATCAATTATGTGTCGATGTGGAGACCAGTTGACATCATGTTGGTTCTGAGCCATGTAATAATTTCACATTATCCTAGCTTAGTAATTTTTTTGGGAGTTATTCCTAGTATCTTATGGCTACCTCTGGTTACTTCTTGAGAAATGACTATATTTTATTGAGACTTTTATAAGAACCAATGCGACATTTTTTTGACAGGATTAACTTACAACCCCACAAGTGTGATGTTCGTAAATGTACCAAGCATATCTAAGCTACAGTGGCATCCATTTACTATTACTTCTAATAGTAATTTGGAGCGAGACAAGCTAAGTGTTGTTATTAAAAGTGAAGGAACTTGGACCAAGAAGCTCTATCAGCTGCTTTCACCTCCTTCAACAGTCGATCACCTTGTTGTTTCTGTTGAAGGTCCTTATGGACCTGTTTCAACAAATTATCTAAGGTTTGTATCTTATAAGCCAAACACAACCTCAAATCTTATGCTTTATTACATATAGTATTAACTTTTGTTTTTTTTTTTTTCCCTTTTTATCAGGCATGACACTCTTGTGATGGTGAGTGGAGGAAGTGGCATCACACCTTTTATCTCCATCATTCGGGAGCTAATATATCTCAACACTACATTCAAATACAAAACTCCAAAAGTTGTTCTAATTTGTGCCTTCAAAATTTCGTCATCTCTTTCAATGCTAGATTTGATCCTCCCAATATCTGACAACCCTTCTGACATTTCTACTATGGAACTACAAATCGAGGCCTACATCACAAGAGACAAGGAGCTTAAAGCAAATGGTCCAATTCACCCTAAAACCATATGGTTGAAGCCAAATCCATCTAATGCACCAATACAAGCTATATTAGGTCCAAACAGTTGGCTCTGGCTTGCTGCTATAATCTCATCCTCTTTCATCATTTTCCTTATCTTAATAGGGATCATTACCCGTTACTACATTTTCCCTATTGATCATAACACAAATCAAATATTCTCATCCTCTTTGAATGCATTCCTTAACATGTTAGTAATATGTGTGTCAATAGTAAGTGTTGCTAGTGTTGGATTTCTTCATAATAAGAAAAATAATGCTAAAGAAGCAAAACAGATTCAGAATTTGGAAGGCTCAACACCAACAACATCACCAAACTCCACGGTATACAATGAAGATAGAGAATTGGAAAGCTTTCCATATCAATCCCTCATTCATGCTACTAATGTGCATTATGGTGTAAGACCTGACCTAAAAAGTAAGTTTCCAATTTCTTTAATTATGGCTTAAATGCATATCAATAGATTGAAATCTCTTAAGTTCTTTCTCCTTTTTATAGGAATACTATTGGAACACAAAGGGTCAAGTGTTGGAATTCTAGCTTCAGGACCCAAAATAATGAGGCAGGAGGTTGCAACCATTTGCTCGTCTAGTTTAGCTGAAAATTTACATTTTGAGTCCATTAGCTTTAGTTGGTGATTTTACTCTTACTGTTGTAAAGGTGCAAAATGTTAAAGATAGACCTTTGGAAGAAGGTAGTAGTCTTAAGTTGAGTCAGCTTTGATGGACCTCTAATTTTGTTCCTTTTACTTAAAATGAATGATATTTTGTTTGACAACAATAATTAAGCCTTCATATAAATAGTTAAAAGAAGTTTACTTCAATATCTTTTTCGTTAGTATGGATCATCTCAACGAAAACATGCAAAAGTTGAGTTCAAACTACAAATATGGAGTGAGAAATTTCTATATAAATAAAACACACACATAGTTACATGAAAAGTTGCAGCATAAGTCACCCCACCTCATTGATAAATGGAGCTCTTCATTAGAAGAAGTAACACACCTACTATAGTATTATGATAAATCCTAGAAATTATTTCCATAAATATCTTCGATGCTTACTTACCAAACGACACCTAGATCTCACTATTTCCAATGAACGACAACAATAACTTTTCAAAGCAAATTCAATTTCACTGCGGTCACCACCTTCATAAATTATGTCTCAGAATTTATCAAAGGACAAATAGAGAATAAAAAGAGTTGCTTATTGGTATGTTCATTTTGTTGTTTTCATTTTTAGTAAAAATGGAAAATAGATAAAAATTTGCTTGTTTAGGTTTTAGAAAACATTCTTAAAATGAAGGCTAAAATTTAAAAAAAAAGTCGCTTCAATATTTTTTTTAATAAAATAAAACACAGTGGTATAAATCATAATTATAAAATAATTTTCTTTATTTTACATATATTTTTATTTCATCATTTTTTTACTAGTAATAATGATAGTACGATAATGATGACAACATTATCATCACTACCTCTATCATTATTGTTATTGTTATTATCATCAACATTATCAACATCATTGCTATCACATAACAATTATGATGATGATTATAGTTTTAGTAGAACACCACAATTACTATTTTTGTTGTTATCATTATCATCACTATAACGTAATAATGACAATGGTGGTGGTGACAACAACATCTATGACGATGAAACAATAAATGATATTGGTGATAGTTGTGGAGATAATAATTATAAGAATATAATATATTTTTAATCTTTATAAGACTATCAAAATTTGATTTAATTAGTCTTTCTAAATTTTTTGTCCTATTTTAATCCCTTTATTTTAAAAATCGTCACTTTAGTTATTCAATTACTTTACATAACATGTAAAACCGGTTATAAAATGTCATTTAAACTACAAATTTGTTTTTAAATTAGAAGGACTAAATTAGGATAAAAAAAAATTAAAAAGCACAATAGTCAAACTTGAAATTTTTTAGAGAAATAAAAACGTATTTTACCCGATAATAATAGTTTCATAATAAAGATATTTATACTTGAAATTAATTACAACCATTATTTTTAATTAAAAAATTATTACTTTTTCTTTTTTACAGGTTCAAAGGTTATTACTTAATATCTCATAATTAATCACGTCCTTCTCACTTTGATATGCTATTTGTACTATTAACATCAATCAATAAACTTATAATATTTATTATTAAAAATTGTTTGTAAACATATAATAAAAACATTTAATGTTTTTCATAAATAGTTAAACTAAACATTTTTAGTTTTCTCGTTTTTTGAAAACAGAAAATAAGTTTTTTTTTTATTTAAAAAAAAACGTTTCTAAGATTTGAAAATGAAAATTATTTTGAAGGTTGAAATACTTTTTTTAATTTATATAGTTTCACTTCTTAAAATAGATCCTTTTAATCTTATATTTATCTTTTTCAATTTTTACAGTTTAAAATAAATATTTTTAATTCATATATTAGTAATTTTTAATTCTTTTAATTTCTATTATTAATTTATTTTTAATATTATATATTTTATATTGACGTTGTATAAATCCTTAATTTTATGAGGATAAAAAAATATTTTTTCAATAATTGACGTCACAAATAAAGTTACAAAAGAGACACAAAATTTAGAAAAATCTAATTTAGAGTAATTTTAATAAAATAAATTTGACATTACACAAACAAGTTGAATTAATATATGTGTCAAAAAAATTAATAACCGGGACTAAAAAATTAAAAATTACAATTATAAAAATTAAAAATAGTTCAAGAATAAAAAGGATAGAAGAATATAAATATATATAAAAACTAAAAAAATTATTTTAAGATATAAAAATCAAAAGATAAAGTAAATGAAACTATAATATTAAAAATAATATTTTAACCTTTTCAGAAAATAAAAATAAAAAGCAAAGATAGAAAATATTTTCTTAAAGAAACGAGTCCTGTATGTTAGGGTAATACTAATATGGCTCCATGAGAGGTAAATTCATGGAGCTGAATCAAATGATAATCATCTTAGATGGATTGAATTCGGAAGTTTTCGGTGAAAAGCAATTGCTTGCATCCAATCCTCGCATGCTTATGGAAGCTCCTGCAACCTCTGAGCTGTTTAGGATAAGAAATTCAAGCTTTGAGAAATTGGAATGAGAAGGTTATTTTGCAGAATGAGACGAGACGCACGCACAATTAATTCTTGGAATGGAGGTGAAGTCAGCAAAATACTATATAATTGTTAAAGCAGAAATGAATATATAATTAGAATCAGAATTTTTCAACACAGGCATGGTTCATGGCTTCAACCATACGTAACCTTTTGAGTATAAGATTAAGATTAGAGGCATTATTTGTGAGGCAGACTTTTAGCAAGTGCAAATTGTTAAGCAACAAAGATGTCACTTGAAAATTTATGATGTTATTATTATGCAATTGTTATGCATAAACCTTTTTTTATTTTTTTCTTCTTTCATATTTCACTTCATTTTTGTCATTATTATTCATTTATTTCCTTTTTATTTTTATTTCTTACCATCAACATGAGTTATGCAATTTTATTGGTGGCTTATTAGTAACTCTTCACTTATGTTACAAAGTTACTTAACATATCTTGAACACCAATTGAAAATTCCTGACCAATAATGTTATATCTATGTTCAAAGTCATTTTGTTTATAAAATTGCCTTTGACAAATATTAAAAATTTACTAATTATCAATTATTTTAGTTTAATAATATCTAATGAAACTACTATGGATATGATTAAATATTAGTTTCTAAATGCACATTAAATTATTTTTAGTTGCTCATTAAAATTTTTAAAAAATGATTCATATATGTGCTATGAATCTGTTTATATTTTTAGAAAATGTCTTTTAAAACTTAAAGAAAATGTTAGTAATATATAATTAATATTAAATTATATATTTTTATTACCATTAAAATGGATTTTCTTGGAAGGAGAAAATTTTGACTTCGATAAAACTTGTTTCAAAATGAGTGTTTTTTCCAATTTCTCAGAGTAATTCTAAAGTTTCCTACTTCATTTGTATAGTATTTATTTAAATATAAAAATTTACATTATTGACATAAAAATTATTGATCTATACTTATAATGTAATATACTGTATAAACAAATAATGTCATTAGTATAGGAGAGGCTACATTACTTATAAAAGGTATGTTATGGAAATAACCTTTGCAGGTTACATGTAGCCAATGACATTTAATTATATTTTGTAGAGACGGGAATTGATTAAAAGAAATATTATATATTATAAAAATAAAAATGTTAATAATAATATCTGGAGAGGCTTCACTCTTCACTCTTCAGCACAAGCCTACATGGTTGAGAAACGAGTATGGTTTGAAAGAGGAAGCAGTAGTGGCATCAACGGAAGACCGGATGAATTTAAACCATGCACCAAATATATTTTCTTCTTGGACTGCTTTCACGTGAGTTGAAACGGGTATGAATCTTATTCGATTAATATTTGATTTTCGACAAACATCAAAATTTTTAGCAAATTATATTTTGGACGCTCAACTTCATGGTTTTTATTAAACTCTATTATTTCAATCATTTTTAATAAGTTTGTAAATTTTTAAAATTCTTTCTTCTTAATTTTTAAGGTACTATCGTATTCTCTTGTTAAAAAATATTTTTAGAAAGTATTTTTTAATGATATATATTATTTTAAAAAATATTTTTAGTAACTACATATCATGATCACTACATTTTGTGAAATTCTCAAATAACAATAAAACTACTAACATATTAAAGGTCATACATTTACTTCTAACAAGATAAACAATATACATAACATGTATAATAAAAAAGAAACCAACTATACAAGTATAAAATAAGTATATATATATATATATGTATATTAAACTAATATAATTATTTTGATGAAAAAGTAATTAAAAAAAAATCCATTATCTACTAAAGGTTCTATAGTTACTTATAAATGTCTCTTCCAAATTCAATATACGAATCAACTACAAATAAAAATATAAAGATTAAAATATAATTTGTTTTTTAAATTTAGGATAAGTTTTTTTTTTATTTGTAATCTAAATTTAAAAATATTTTTTATTCCATGTAATGTAAAAATAAAAAAAAATTACTTGCTTTAGTCACTTGGGGCCTGGGGGAGACAAACTTCTCCAAAATAAAACTAAGAAGTTCTTCATGGAGAGAAAAACGTAGTAATAAGAAAAATCTGAATGAAAAATTAAAATTAATTTTATGTATAAGTTAAAAATAAAATTTTGAATAAAAATTAATAAGAAAATACTTCTACAAAT
Source organism: Cajanus cajan (assembly GCF_000230855.2). Taxonomy (NCBI): domain Eukaryota; kingdom Viridiplantae; phylum Streptophyta; class Magnoliopsida; order Fabales; family Fabaceae; genus Cajanus; species Cajanus cajan. The sequence continues at coordinate 2,903,921 of NC_138519.1, forward strand.
TAACTTATTGCATAAACTAACTTTAACTTTTAGAAAAATTAATTTCATTTTTTCTGTATCTTTTTCACTTAAAAATATTTATGAAAAAAAAAAAGCCAAGCATACTATGATACAAGCATAAATCAAAGCTTTTATTTTGTTTTGCTTCCTTTGATTCTTTCGTTGGGCATTAGCCACACAACACTGAAATGGTTGTTGACCTTCAATTCATGTCAACTCACAGAATTTGGGCCCACAAACAATGATGCACAAATAATACTAATTTCTACATTCCTAGCAGTAGCAGAGGGACGTGAAACATGCAATCTTGTTTTTATCTTTCTGGTGTTCCATGCTTAATCATTTTTTTAAGTACAATTGTACAGTCACAATAATTCCATTTCTTGAACTATAAATAGGTGCCCACTCAGATTCTCCTCACTGCACTATTTTCTTTTCTCCATACAAATTTGTTACAATATGGGTCAAGAAACGGTGGCGAAAAGGGTTCAATTTGCAATAAGGCTATTTGTGCTGGTATTGTTCCTGGGTTGGATTCTGATTTGGATAATGATGCCCACAAATACTTACAGAAAAAGATGGCTGCCTCGATTCAGAGCAAGGACTAATAACTCAACCTATTTTGGTGCAAAAGGTCTTATAATTTTTATTCAATTATGAATTTCACTCCTTGCATTTTCTTAATCATTTTATGCTAATGTATACCCCTATGCATGATCTTCTTATTGCAGGTGCTAATCTTCTGATGTACACTTTCCCAGTCTTATTGGTAGCTACTTTGGGATGTGTCTACCTCCACATAGCCAAAAAAGTAAATGATTCCAACATGGAAAGGTGCCATTTCTCTCCGCTAATAAGCTTTATTTTCAGTAGAGGAATTATCTATAGAACTTTTATGTTTGTCTTGAAACATACTCTGAATCTGAAAAGAATTACAGTTCTGATAATTGACTTATCCTATGTATGTCTTCTACATCATCAGCTGCAATGCAAAGAAACAACATAAGGTAGTCATATGGAAGCGTCCAGTGCTCATAAAAGGCCCTCTTGGCATTGTTTCTGGCACAGCGCTAGCATTGTTCCTCATGTTTATTGCACTCCTTATTTGGAGCTATACAACTTCTATATACAACAACTTCGCAACAATTACCCCAAAGTTGGCAGCAAAAGATGGCGACAAAGTGTAAAGTTTATTATTATTATTATTATTATTATTATTATTATTATTATTATTATTAATGGAAAAATACTAGTAATATACTTTCTAACTAATACTTACTTCAATCTTTTTCAATTAACTAAAATTTATTAAAAATTATAAAATTTCATGAATCTTGTTTTATATTTAATGAGTTTCACTCGTGATTCTATAATCAATAGTAAAGAATGTATTAAACGGGATTTATTAGAAAGTAGAGTTAATTATTATTATATATAAAAAAAATCTTTTGTTTGATGGATTTATTGTTGATTGTTATATGTTGGTGGTGCAGATGGGAAGAGAAACTAGAGAGTGCAGCACTAAGGTTGGGTGTGGTTGGGAACATATGCTTGGCATTTCTGTTTTTTCCGGTGGCTCGTGGCTCATGTTTGTTGCCTCTGCTTGGCCTGACCTCGGAGAATAGCATAAAGTACCATATTTGGCTTGGACACATGGCCATGATTCTCTTCACTTCTCATGGCATTTGCTACATCATCTATTGGGCAGTTACCGGTCAAATTTCTCGGGTGAGTTAGGATTAAGATTCCTACACTTGCATGTAAGGGTTGAATGGTAAAATATAAATTATCTTGCTTATCACATGCGTATTAAATAATAAATTAAACATTTATAAATATATATAAAATGTTTTTAGTCAAAAGAGAATTAGATGAAGAGAGAAGAGGGCTAAGAAGTAATAACATACTTACCCACCTTAAGTCCATTCTAACGATCATTTAACTTTAAAGTCAAGATAAACTCTTTGTACTTTCACTTGTTTTATTTTCTATAAACTTGTGTGTCTATAGTTTTGAATAAAATTAGGTACAGTCCTTATTGCCCATGTTTAATTATAGTTTTTCAAATTGTTCCTTTTTAATGGGATTTAATTTATTTTAAGACCGGTTCTTGCTCATTTCTTTAGATGAAAGGAAATTAAAAAGAAACTAAAGAAAAATTTGAAATTTCAATTGAAGAGGAAAACCGTGAAAGAAAATTTTAAAAATTTCCTTTCAAGTTTTCACATCGATAATCTATACATATAAAGGCCAGTATAGAAAATCAGCATTAATCCATGAGGTAAAACTTCAATCTTAACTAGAAATTGCTATTACCAACAAATTTAACTTTCTACTATACCAACAAATTTAGCTTTCTGCAATTAAATTTTTGTCCACTTCTACTAAAGATCAAATCTACTTCTATTCACTATAATTAATTTAGTATGGTAGGCATTATATATAGTTTATTTTATTGGGTTGGGTTGTTAATCATAAGTTTGACTTGTGTCACTACTTGGCTTCGCGGCATGCTCTATAACTGTTCCCCATCTTTCTGGTCTGGTCGCTGTCATTTAGTACTTTGGGGTTGCCTTCAGGGCATGTAAACTTTTATTTAGAGTTGATTGAATTAATCCACGTACGAATGATACCTTATGAGGTGGGATATTGTCACTTATGATATTTATTTTCTTGGGCTTATATATGCTTATTGACCTAGATTCATTTCTGACCTGTTTGATAGCAAATTGGGCACCACCCTAAAGGGAATTTTTTTTTTTGTGAAATTATTTCTTTACTACATGAATCCTATTTATACGATTTTGTGGATTTATAATTATAAAAAAGTTTTATTGATGGTTGTATATGGCTATACAAATTTATGTGATAGTAATCAATACTAGAAGAGTTACATAGAATATTTTAGAACTAATTAAAGGTCAAGCCCAAGTGGTTAAATACTTAAATGTAGTTCTAAACCTACATGTTCGACTTTTATGGATTAAAAAAATGAGACATTTTAGAGCCCAAAGCAACAAATTGGTTACTGTGTTATTATTGAGCAAGTCTTTGAACGCAATTTTATGTTATTGTTTGTTTATAGTATTGCATGTATTAATCTGATGGGGCTATGGCTGTTTCATTGCAGGTACTGGAATGGAACAAAAATGATATATCAAATGTGGCTGGAGAGATATCTTTGCTTTTCGGTTTGTTCCTATGGATTGCAACCATTCCCCGTATCAGGCGAAAATTCTTTGAGCTCTTCTTTTACACTCATCACTTCTACATCCTCTTTATAGTCTTCTTCATCTTTCATGTTGGCATTTCCTATGCTTGTATTATGCTCCCTGGTTTCTATCTCTTCTTGGTTGATCGTTACTTAAGGTTTCTACAATCAAGGCAACAAGTTCGCTTGGTTTCTGCTCGGGTTTTGCCATGTGAAGTTGTAGAACTCAACTTCTCCAAGGGCCATGGTAATAAACATGGCTGTTCTAAGAAATTATTACATGGTACAGAAGTACGAGATACCCATGATCTTGATCAATCTCAACATGACACGTAGTAAAGTTTTTCGATTTTTGAAACATAATAATATTCAATTACGTGTCATGTTAAAAATAGTTGGAATTGAATCATGGTGATCCTGAACCATGTAATAACTTCTCACTAGCTTGAGAAATGACTTTTTATCGGGACTTTTAAAGAGCTAATATTGCATGTTTTTTGCAGGATTAACTTACAACTCCACAAGTGTCATGTTCATAAATGTACCGAGCATATCCAAGTTGCAGTGGCATCCATTTACTATTACTTCTAATAGTAATTTGGAGCGAGATAAGCTAAGTGTTGTTATTAAAAGTGAAGGAAGTTGGACCAGGAAGCTCTATCAGTTGATTTCAACTTCTTCCACAATAGATCACCTTGTTGTATCTGTTGAAGGCCCTTATGGGCCTGCCTTAACCAATTATCTAAGGTTTTGCATCTTATAAGCAAAACACAACTTGAAACCTTATGCATTATTACACATAGTAATAACTTTTGTTTTCTCCTTTTTACCAGGCATGAGAGTCTTGTGATGGTGAGTGGAGGAAGTGGCATCACACCTTTTATCTCCATAATTCGAGAGCTAGTATATATGAAGACTACATTCAAGTGCAAAACCCCAAAAGTTGTTCTAATTTGTGCATTCAAGAATTCTTCATCTTTGTCAATGCTAGATTTGATCCTCCCAATATCTGGCAACCCATCTGGGATTTCTGATATGGAATTACAAATTGAGGCCTACATCACAAGAGACAAGGAGTTTAAGGAAGATGGCCCAATTCAACCTAAAACCATATGGTTCAAGCCAAATCTATCTAATGCACCAATACATGCTATATTAGGTCCAAACAGTTGGCTCTGGCTTGGTGCAATAATCTCATCCTCTTTCATCATTTTCCTTATCTTAATAGGGATCATTACCCGTTACTACATTTTCCCTATTGATCATAACTCGAATCAAATATTCTCATTCCCTTTAAATGCATTCCTTAACATGCTAGTAATATGTGTTTCCATAGTAAGTGTTGCTAGTGCAACTTTTCTTTGGAACAAGAAACATAATGCTAAAGAAATAAATCAGATTCAAAACTTGGAAGGTTCAACACCAATAGTGTCACCCAACTCCATGGTGTACAACGCAGATAGAGAATTGGAAAGCCTTCCATACCAGTCCCTTATTCATGTTACCAATGTTCATTATGGTGTAAGACCTAACCTAAGAAGTAAGCTACCTCCAATTTCTTTAATTATTATGGCTTAAAGACTTATCAATGGATTGAAATCACTTGATTCTTTTTTTCCGTTTTTACAGGAATGCTATTTGAACACAAAGGGTCAAGTGTGGGAGTTCTTGCTTCAGGACCCAAAATAATGAGACAAGAAGTTGCATCCATTTGCTCGTCTGCTTTAGCCAAAAATCTACATTTTGAGTCCATTAGTTTTAGTTGGTGATTTTATTTGTAATGTTGCAAAGGGTGCAAAATGTTAATGATCAGTCTCTGGAAGGAGTTTATAGTCTTTAGAGATATTAGGATCGATCTAGTAATAAGGGTTGAAATGATACGTAATTTTAGGTTTGAGACTATTTTTGTAACATGGTTAAAAAAAAGTTGTCTCTCCCTTAATGGACCACTTGTTTTGTTCGTTTCATTTAAATGGGTGAAAAATGTTAAATTATTTTAATCATAATTGGATTAGTATTAAATAATAATTAAAATATTATTCAATTATAATAATTAAAATATTAAATAATAATATATTGTCATATAAATATATTGTAATTTATATCTATAGTTGTTAGATATGATATGATTCATTATTTTTTTTAGCAAAAATTTGTTTGTCAACAACGATTAGGCCTTCATATAAATTATATAGAATGAAAGTAGTTTACTTTCATATCTTGATTCTCATTTGTATGGATCATCTCAATAAATCGTGTAAAAATTGAGTTCAAATTATAAATTTAGAGAGTGAACACTACTAGAATTTATTTTATTACATATGACTTTTTATGTGAATTTTGCATAAAAATTTGCAGGAAATGTTATTCTTACAAATTTTTCTGCAAAATTTTATCTCTAGGTAATAATACCTTCGTAGATAATATTTTTTTGCAAATTTTAAAATTTACAAGAAATTTTTCTGTGAAAAAAATTCGCAGGAAAGTTTCCTACGAAAAAAATTCACATGAAAGTTTCCTACGAAATTTCCTGCGAATTTTTTTGCAAGAAATTCTAAAGGAAAATTTCTTACGAAAAAAATCAAAGAAATTAATTCTTTAATTTTCAAATGCTTACAGTGAACTCATCTAAAGCATTAAGAAATTTGTTTCCAAGCCTCTAACATGTGATAGATAACATTTTAAATTCTTAGATTGTAAATCATAGGTCTAAACTCAACCATACAAAATCAACTTGTAAGGTGAGTGTTGCCCTAACTTATATACTCCTTAATTGTTTTATTTATAATCGATGTGGGACTTAAGGAAAATCTTTTAATCTTTAAAATTACAAATATATATATATTTATTTTTTCTGCGGATTATAATTGACAGGAAAATTTGCAAGAAAAGTGTTGAGATACAAACAAGTCCCACATTGATAAAATAACACAACAAATAACAACTTATATATAATACAAACATACTTCAATGAGGTCCCTTGAGAGACCTTTTGGGTGATGACCAAAAGCAAAACCGTGAGGGTTAAGGCCCAAAGCGGACAATATCTCATCATTGTGGAGTATGTTTGTGTAATAACCTTATAAAAATAATTCATAAATATCCTCTCAGACAAATACCATAAAAATAACCCCCATCAATGGTATCAGAGCCGCAGGTTAGATTCGGTGACAACCAATAACATATAACCCCTCATAACTCATAACATATAATGTGTCATATAAAGACAGATTCCGCTGCATAAAAGGTTAGGTCCCTTGTTTGAGAGGAGGATTGTTGGGATACAAACAAGTCCCACATCGATAAAATAACACAACAAATAACAACTTATATAATACAAACATACTTCAATGATTGAGAGGCCTTTTGGATGATGACCAAAAGCAAAACCGTGAGGGCTAAGGCCCAAAACGGACAATATCTCATCATTGTGGAGTATGTTTGTATAATAACCTTATAAAAATAATTCATAAAATATCCTCTTAGACAAATACCATAAAAATAACTCCATCAAAAAGTTACTTGCGAAATTTTTCTACCATTTAATAAACAGTACTTGCGAATTTATTTTTACAAGAAAATTTGCAAGAAACAAGATAAAATTCTTACAATATTTTCTGCAAATTTTTAGAAATTCTTAAAATTTGCAAAAAACAAAATTGTAAGAAATTTCTGAAAATTATTTTCTGCAAGATAAAATTCTTAAAATTTGCAAAAAAATAAAATAAAATTGTAGATTATTTTTCATAAAAAATTTGTAAGAAATTTCTGAAAATTATTTTTCAGAAATAAATTTGTAGATATTTTTTATAAAATTATTATTATAAGAAAATTTAACAAAAAAAAAGTCTGCAAATAATTTTTTTAAAAAAATTTGAAAAAAAATAAGACTTTTTTAGTAGTGGAAATTTTTTTTATAGAAATAACAAAACTAGTACATAATTACATGAAACGTTGATGCATAATTCACAGGTGGTATTCTTGAATACACGTTATATATAACATGCTTCAATGTCCTCTCCACTATTGTCCGTTAAGATACCTAAACTATCCCAATTTTGACGGAAAATATCTAGTTTGATTATGTATGGATACGGATAAAATCTAAAATATTAAACTGAGAATGGGGACGAGTATATACTTACCTGCCTCGTTCCTATCCCGTCTCCATCTATGTCCCCATCCCCATCCGTGATTTAATATATTCATTCCCAATTTGTTTGTTTTGAAGAATTTTAATATTTAATTGTGTGATTATTTATATGATGTGAAACATTTGTAGTTGTTTAATTATTAAGAAGTCTCTTAATTAAAATGAGATAGACAAACAACCCAATTATAATTGTAATATAATGAAAAGATAAGCTAAAAATATTGTGTATTTTTTTTTGTAAAAAAGATTAATTAATTTTTTACGAGTATGGGTATATCCGATACCCGATAGTAGGCATGGCAATCTAACTCGCTCCTGTGGGTACCCGTCCGAACCCGTCTCGATTTGGATGGGGAAAACCCGTGTTAATCGGGTTCGGGTTCAGGTTTTTCCGATTGATAAAATCGGGGGCGGGGGCAGGGACGAGGATGTTAATACCCACCCCGCCCCCGCCCCCATACCCACCCCGCCCCCGCCCGCTTAATAATATAATTAAAAAATTATTTATATATATATAAACCAAAATTAAAAATATTTATATGTAAAAATTTATATTATTTTACTTTTCTTTTATTTTTTTAAAATTATTCATATTTATGTAAAAGAAAAAAATAAAAAAAAATAGGAGCGGGGGCGGGGGCGGGCGAGGAAACCCGAACCCTGCTAGGCGGGGATGAGGACCTAGATTTTATCCCCGGCGGGGTATCGGAGGGGGGGTGGGGGCGGTTTAAATTTGCGGGGGCAGGGCGGGGAACGTAAAACTCGCCCCCGCCCCGCCCCGTTGCCATGCCTACCCGATAGAGACAGGAATGAAACAAAAATTACATATCTAACAAGTACAGAGACAAAGATGGATTTGAATCGCAGGGACAGGAACGAGGACGAGTATCATTAAACTCGTACCCGAGTCCCAACCTACCCCATTGTCATATCTAGAAACCAAAATTATTATTTTTAGGGAAATATCTATTTTTAATCATATGCTTTTCATTTATAAGATTTGAATTAAGACTTTATTTAAAAAGATAAAATTTAGTTCCATTCGGACAAATAACTTATTGATAATTTAATATTATATATATATATATATATATATTATAATTATTAAATATAACTTTTAATGTGTTATTAGAGTAAATTACAGTATATCACATTTAATAAATATAGACTTTAATAACACACAAATATATAGCTAAAGATTGGTATTAGATGCTATATTTATTGAAAAAATAAATACGGAGTAATGATTATGATTAATAAATTAATATAGCATTTAACAGTTTTCTTTAATTTAATTGTATTCGACGCATAGTAAATATTGATAGATACTGTATAAATGTAGATAAAAATGAAGTGTTAAATATATTAAATGTAATATTAAATGATACTGCATTGTAATTATTAATTAAAAAAATGTGCATGTATTAATTTTTACTTTTTATCATTATAATAATAATAATAATAATAATAATAAATTTTTTATATAAAAAAATTGTTGTTTACTATATTAACCAATTGGAGTTGTGCCTTGCTAATAATTAAAAAATCTATATTAAAGGTGAAAATAAGTTAATTCTAATTAGAAAATAATAGTAAACATTAAAACAAATTATGTCTTGTATATAGTTTAATTTATCCAATGGCGGAGGTCGACTAAAAAATTTGGAGGGGTCAATTTTTTTTAAATACAATCTATTATATATGATTTTAAATATTTAATAATATTATTTAAATATCAATTATTTTCTTAATTAAATATTTTATGATATTAATTTTTTTTTGTATTTTATTGATGCACTCATCAGATATTTGTTTTACGACTTTCATATATAATTTTGTCTTTTTCTAAATAAAAAGGGAGAATTTATTTATAAATTATTTTTGTTAAAATTTAGAAGTCAAGTTAAGTTATATTTTTACAAAAAAAAATTAATTTTTTGAAAATCAGTAGAAAATATAAAAAAAAAATTAATCATTTTTTTGATAAGTTTAAGAAAATAATCATATTTTTATCAATATCACAGCATAATTTGACGAAAAAAAATTGTAAGCAAAACCACAAAATTTATATAAAAATAATAATTTGCAAGAAAAATTCACAATAATATAATATTGCGAGTTTAAATTATATTGTACAACAAGAAACTTTCCTATATATAATGAGAATATAAAAGTCACAAATAAATGAATTTAAAAAATGTAGGAAAATAGTATAAAATATCAATTAATTAATTAAATTATTCATGTATGAAAAGTATAATTAATATTTAAAATTTGTTATGAGTAATGATGTTATAAAAATCAAACACTTATTTACTATAAATAAATTAAAAAATTATAATAAAGAAAATTACTAGAGATTAATTTTAATTAAAGTATTATTCTATATTTATTTTGTGACATAAAGTTATTAATAAAATTTAAACTATATTTTTAAAAATATTACAAAAAAATTAAAGTATAAATAATTTTTAATTCATATGTAAAAAAATTAAAATAATAACTTAAAATTTTGGGGCCATGGCCTTCACCCCTTAAAATGCTCGGCCACTGGTTTTATCCTTATTTAATGTAAAGTGATTTCAGTAAACATGGTATAGATAACTAAAAAAAATCTATTATCATAGAACAAAATCATAGAAAGACAGTAGAAGAAAGATGTTAACATGGGAGCAAGTCCTTAAAAGAAATATAGTTCTGATAATTGACTTATCCTGTGTATGTTTTGTGCATCAACAGCAGCAATGCAAAGAAACGTAAGGTAACCATATGGAAGCGTGTAGTGCTCATAAAGGGCCCTCTTGGCATTGTTTCTGTGACAGAGATAGCGTTCTTCATTATGTTCATTGCACTCCTTGTTTGGACCTTTACAGCCTCTCTACACAACGCCTTTGCAAAAGTCACCCCACAATCAGCAGCAATTTATGGCGAGAAAGTGTAATAATGTTTATCATTATTTACTACTATTTCAGTAAATATGATAGATAACTATTATTTTAACAACCCTTTTATTTGATAAATTGTGCATTTTGATTGCTATATGTTGCTGGTGCAGATGGCAAGAGAAACTATGGAAAGCAGCACTAATATTGGGTGTAGTTGGAAACATATGTTTGGCATTTATGTTTTTTCCTGTGTCTCGTGGCTCATGCGTGCTGCCATTGCTTGGCCTGACCTCGGAGAATAGCATAAAGTACCATATTTGGCTTGGACACATGGCCATGATACTCTTCACTGCTCATGCCATTTGCTACATCATTTGTTGGGCACTCACTGATCATATTTCTGATGAGGTTAATTAAGATTAACATCCTATACTTACACACGTATGACGCTTTTATTTATTTATTATCTAAACTAAGCACTCACGCATTATTCATCTATTTAGATATTTATACGTGTGATGGTTAAATAATAAAATATTATTATCTTACTGATCACGTACATATTAAATTTTAGATAAATACTTATAGGTATATAATTTTATAGTCAGTATTTATTTATATTTTGAAAGGTGGTATATATTATACTATAAAATGAAATTAATTTATTATTAGTATTTAAGTTATATTCCTTTCACTTTTTTTTTCTCATAAGATCTAATTTAATTACTTAATTGACTAAGAATAATTAAGAAAATTGATGAATTTAGTTGATAAAATTAAACTTAATATCGAGGATTATTCCCTATCATACTTTCACCTTTTATACTTTATATACGTGTGTATACTTTTCTCATTACCTATTTTTACTTATAGTTTTTAAATTGTTCATTTTCAAATACGAATTAATTTATTTTAAAGATTAGTTTCACAACACCGTGTGCTTTTAACTTATTTAATTAATTGTATGGAATATCTGGTTAATTGTTTAATTATTGTACTTATTGTTGTTTTAGAATTCTAAGAGTCAAGGGATCTCTGAAAGTTAAGTTCTTGTTGAAATAGTTTTAGTCAGAATCAAGTTGGCCAAATTTTATAAAAAAAAATATATAAGATTTTTCTTAAGACGTGAATCTCATAAGTTCATACCTTTAAAAAAGTTGGAGAAAAGTTAGTGAGATAAGTTTTGGAATCAAAAATCTTTACTTCCTTTGATTCTTCAAGAACCTTAGACATCCTTTCCTTAGTTGAGTAACGATAATAAGTTGTCAAATTCAAAGCTTGGAGGCCAAGAATTCGAGGTTATGAATCGCATAGAGAAGTTTGAGTTCTTCTTCTTCTTCCTTCCTTCTTCTTGTTTTTGAATAATTCGAGATAAAGGAAGTTTGTGAATTGGTGTTTTTGGAATTGTAGTTGTTGAGTTTTGCTTAAATTTGTGCTTTGAATGGCTAAATTGATTGAGATTATGAGATGAAGGGATTTTGGTTATTTGTAGCTTATTTGAAGTTGTTTTTGGGTGAGAATTGATTATTCATGAAATGTAATGGTTGCATGTTGTATTTTGTTGAAAATAATTTGTACTTGTTGTACTATGTTGGAATTGGACTTGCATGTTGGTTGGATTGTGTTATTTGTAGGTTTTTAGCCAAATTAGGGATTCTGCTATCTGAGGAATTCTTCATTGCATCAAGCATGCCTATATGGCACTAAACATGGCTCAAGTCAAAGGGCTTTTTGTCCTGATCATGTTGGACAAGAGATTGGTAGCATCGGATGTAAGTCAATTAATGAAGAGCTCTCTGACTTAGTCATGTTGAATATGAAATGAGAGGCATCAGACATGATTATTTTTGGAGCTCTCTAACTTGATGGTGTCAGATGTATGTCGAGTGACGTCGAGCATGATCAAGTCAGTGACTTTTTGCCTAAACGATGTGTTGGGATACAAACAAGTCCCACATCGATAAAATAACATAAGAAATAACAACTTATATAATACAAACATACTTCAATTATCAAAAGGCCTTTTGGGTGATGACCAAAAGGCAAAACCGTGAGGGCTAAGGCCCAAAGCGGACAATATCTCATCATTGTGGAGTATGTTTGTGTAATAACCTTATAAAAATAATTCATAAAATATCCTCTCAGACAAATACCATAAAAATAACCCCCATCAATGGTATCAGAGCCGCATGTTAGATTCGGTGACAACCAATAACATATAACCCCTCATAACTCATAACATATAATGTGTCATATAAAGACAAATTCCGCTGCATAAAAGGTTAGGTCCCTTGTTTGAGAGGAGGATTGTTGGGATACAAACAAGTCCCACATCGATAAAATAACATAAGAAATAACAACTTATATAATACAAACATACTTCAATGATCGATAGGCCTTTTGGGTGATGACCAAAGGTAAAACCGTGAGGGCTAAGGCCCAAAGCGGACAATATCTCATCATTGTGGAGTATGTTTGTGTAATAACCTTATAAAAATAATTCATAAAATATCCTCTCAGACAAATATCATAAAAATAACTCCATCAGTGGTATCAGAGCCGCAGGTTGGATTCGGTGAAACCAATAACCCCCATAATAACTCATAACATATAATGTGCCATATAAAGACAGATTCTGCTGCATGAAAGGTTAGGTCCCTTGTTTGAGAGGAGGATTGTTGGGATACAAACAAGTCTCACATCGATAAAATAACACAACAAATAACAACTTATATAATACAAACATACTTCAATGATTGAGAGGTCTTTTGGGTGATGACCAAAAGCAAAATCGTGAGGGCTAAGGCCCAAAGCGAACAATATCTCATCATTGTGGAGTATGTTTGTGTAATAACCTTATAAAAATAATTCATAAAATATCCTCTCAGACAAATACCATAAAAATAACCCCATCACGATGTTGGGTGCAAGTTGTGTGCCATCAGGCGTGAATCAATCAAAAGCTCTTTACCTAAACGAGATTGGACTTGGATTTAGCGATGCCAAGCCCTATCAACTCAAAGACTCTTTGTCTCATCTATGCCGGATGTACGTGAATTGGTACCGGGCATGAACAAGCCAAAGACTCTCTTCCTCAATGATATTGGATGTTGGGAGAGCGACGTCAAGCACGATTTTGTTAGATGATAACTTGATGTTTAAGTTGTTAGTTGATTGAAAGTTGATGAGTTGCATAAACATGTGGTGATGATTTATGTCTAAGTTGAGGTACATAAAATCTAGAGGAGATTAAAGTTGATTTAAAAATTAAAATATCCTATTGTGTGGATATAAGTTGTGGTACTCTAAGAGTCTAAAGTTGAGAACCCTTTAATAAATAAGTTAGCTTCTGAATGTCTAATTTTTAAGTTGTCTTCTTTAGATTTTCTGTGGAAATAATAAGGGGGCCAAGTCAAGTCATACGGATTATAAAGCGACCAAAATTTTTTATCCATATGGGGGCAAGGTCAAGTCACACGTTTATAAGTTGACCAACTGAGTAAGGTATGAAGTCGAAAGATAAAATCCTTAATTGATTGCTAGAAAGGTGCGTAGTATTTAAAAGGTACTCGACAAGCTAATTCCATATAATGCTTGGATGTGCATGTTAAGGTCGTGGTAGGTTTACACCCAAATTGTTTTAACTTGATAATAGTACTAGATTTTTCTAGTATAAGTCATGAAACTTGAGAATCAGTTTAAGTTGTTTACTAAGTCCTTTAAGAGGCCTAATGTTGTATCTACCTGGTTTGGGTATGATAAGTCAGATATAGTGATTCAATAGAGTCAAACCACTTAAACTGTTCATTTTTGTTGTATGAAATCTTTATAAGTTGATATATGTGACACACATTAATTGTTTAATGCTACTTATGTTGTGTGTTGCTGCGTTATTATTATGTAGATGTTGAAAGTTGGAAAGTTGTTAATCTGTGTTGTGTTGTAAGTTGTATATGATGATTGGAAGTTGTAATTGTTGGTAATAAGTTGATGTTGTCCTATGAACTAGCTTGATTCTAATTAAGTTGTCAATATTGTATAAGTTGTAAATACATGTTGTTATGTTTATTCGTTCACAAGCTTATTTTTTCTTCTCCTTATGGTTGAAATCCAATGATCATACTTGGTATGAGAGTAGGACAAGATTAGGATAGATGGCTTGCTTGGTGGAGGGTCAATACTTGTATATTTTGATGTATATTGTATATATGTACATGAATTATATGTAACCCCTTTAATAGCTCTATGTGTTCAATCATATTTATAGGAATATTTTTTTTGTACCCTATACATATATTTGTTGTATGAATATCTAAATAATTATTGCATGAGAATCCTAGAGTAGTAGATTATTTTCTATTGTATAGTGATTGTACTATATTAAGTACAGTGATCTGTTTAGTGTTATATATTTCTTTAGATGAAAGGAAACTAAAAAAAGCAAAGAAAAAGGAAACTGTACTGACCGTACTGCAAAACCGAGCTCCGAGCTCGGTCTCGCAAACGCAAGATGACCTCGGGCACGCGCTAACGCGATGTCAGCTCGACTCTTAAATAAATCACAACTGATTCCAGAAGATCTCGCCCCAGACGAGATCCCCCACTTAATCATATCATATCATATCATATCTTATATTATCATAATATATCTCATCTCAGGCATAGAGCCCAAAACAATCCTAATTCATACTAAGGTACGTGCATTATTTATACGAGACTCATACTCATACAAACCCTAACTTTGGCATCGGAGTCTCTTTTGCAGGTACCTCCCCCATCTTGGAGCACTAGCGTATCAGCAAAGGAGGCTCACCGATCTTACTGGACGGATTACCTCTACGACCAGAATCCGGTAAGAACATTTGGCGCCCACCGTGGGGCCGATCACAACAGCTCTAATCAGCCACCTGTATGGTTTCCACGAGAAGCCACATTAGACGAGGAACAAACGACGAAAACCAACCATCCATCATGGATAGCGAAGCAGCACTGAGGAGACTGAGCAACCAGGTCAAACACCCACGGCGGCAGCATGACGCCGATCTACAAAACACACGTACCAGACGCAAAGCCAACCCGGCAGCAACGCAAGCCGCTGTGCACCCAGGAGCAGAATCCACTCCCCAGCGAGGAGAAATCAATACCATCGCAGGAGGTTTTGCGGGCGGAGGCGCCAGCAGCTCTGCCCGGAAGAAACACCTGCGTAGCATCAGCCACGCACGCCCTACCACCGCTACCACACATCAAGGATCACCGACAATCACCTTTACCAACGACGATTATAGCGGGATCTTCCCCAACCAGGACGACCCCATAGTTATAGCGGTGGGCTTAGCCAACTGGGAAGTTCACAAAACCCTGGTCGACCAAGGGAGCTCGGCCGACATCCTCTATTGGTCAACGTTCCTCAGGTTAGACGTCCCCCACTCTCTCATACAACCTCATACAGAACCCCTAGTCGGTTTTGCAGGAAAGAGCGTTCACACTCGAGGGTACATAGACTTACTAACAACTTTCGGGACACCCCCGGACTCAAGGCGGATCATGGTTCGATACCTCCTCGTGGATGCAGATGCCTCCTATAACATTATCATCGGCAGGCCAACCTTGAACCAGCTCGGAGCGGTGGTATCCACCCCACATCTCACCATGAAATTCCCAGGGCACGATGGGAAGATTATCTCCGTCAGAGCAAACTCAAAGGCGGCACAGCAATGCTATGCAGAGAGCCTGAAAGTTGCTCCACTCGACGAGCAGAGTAAGCACAACCTCACCCCCGTGGCTCACACCGGTCGCGAAGAAATCACCGACCTCGATCCAAGATCTGACACTCAAGACGAGCGTCCCAGTCCCGTCGACGAGCTCGATGACCTCCAGATCGGAAAACTCCCCAGATAAACCACAAAGATAAGCAAACGGTTAACCCGAGAGCTGCGACAGCAGCTTGAAGCGGAGATCCTGAGGAACACCGACCTCTTCGCCTGGTCTAGCGTTGACATGTCAGGCATAAGCGCCGATCTCATCTGCCACAAGCTAGCCATACACAAGGAGGCAAAACCAGTCACCCAGAGGAAAAGAAAGGTCGGCGGCGAAAGAAGGGAGGCCATCGCCGTTGAAACACAGAAATTACTCAATGCCAGTTTTATCCGTGAAGTCAGATATATCACCTGGCTGGCAAACGTAGTCCTAGTAAAGAAGAACTCGGGAAAGTGGCGCATGTGCGTCGACTATACCGATCTAAACAAAGCATGCCCCAAGGACTCGTACCCCCTACCGAGCATTGACAGGTTGGTCGACGGAACCTCCGGACATGCCCTCCTCAGCTTCCTTGACGCCTACTCTGGGTACAACCAGATAATGATGTACCCACCCGACGAAGTACACACGTCCTTCATCACCGACCACGCCAACTACTGCTACCGGGTGATGCCCTTCGGCCTCAAAAATGCAGGGGCGACCTACCAGCGGCTGATGGACAAGGTTTTCCATCAACAAATCGGGAGAAACATGGAAGTCTACGTCGACGACATGGTAGTCAAGACCACTTTGGCAGTAGACCATGCGACCGACTTCGCCGAAGTATTCGCCCAGGTCAGAAAGCATAACATGCGCCTCAACCCGGAGAAGTGCATCTTCGGCGTTCAGGGAGGTAAGTTCCTCGGCTTCATGATCACTAGCAGAGGAATCGAGGCCAATCCCGAGAAATGCAAAGCCATCATTCAGATGCAAAGCCCGCAAACGGTAAAAGAGGTCCAACGCTTGGCCGGACGATTAGTCTCATTGTCCCGTTTTATCCCCAAACTCGCGGAGAAAGCAGGACCAATCTTCATCCTGTTAAAAAAGCCGAAAGATTTCCTATGGACAGATCAGTGCGAAGAAGCTTTCCAAAGCTTCAAATCATTCCTCACTACTCCACCAATCCTACAGAGGCCAGATCACAACACCGACCTCCTCCTCTACCTAGCGGTAGCAGAGAACGCCATCAGTGCAGTTATCGTACAAGAGCATCAAAAAGTACAGACCCCTATCTACTTCATCAGCCGAGTCCTCCAGGACACGGAGAGAAGATATCAGATGATCGAAAAGCTGGCATTAGCACTCGTCACCGCAGCCCGGTGGCTCCGACCTTACTTCCAAAGCCATCAGGTGGTAGTCAAAACTGACTATCCCATCAAACAAATCTTGCAAAAGCCTGAACTCGCCGGACGCATGATCGCCTGGTCAGTAGAACTGTCCGAGTTCGGCATCCAATACGAAAGTCGCGGACCACTAAAGGCCCAATGCCTAGCCGACTTCGTAGCCGAGCTCACACCAATTACCGTCAAGGAACACCAGGCGTGGACGTTACATGTGGACGGATCCTCTAACTCCAAAGGAGGCGGTGCAGGCATCATTCTGGAGGGACCAAACCAAGTCGCCCTGGAGCAATCCCTAAAATTCGGGTTCAAGGTGACCAATAACCAGGCGGAGTACGAGGCACTCCTCGCGGGACTGAGGCTGGCCCGCGACCTCGGAGCTAGAAGAGTAAATTGCAACAGTGACTCAAAGCTCATGGTGGAGCAGCTCAGCGGGACGTACCAAGCAAAGGACACTATGTTGCAACGGTACTTCCACACTGCGTCCCACCAGATCTCGACCTTCGATGAATTCACCATAAAGCACGTGCCGCGAGAGCAAAACGCCCGGGCTGACCTCCTATCGAAGCTCGCCAACACCAAAAGACCCGGGCAGCACCGAACCATCATCCAGGAAACCCTACACTCCCCCAGCCTGGACGACAAAATCGTCAACCTCAGTAACAATGAAGACCTGGGCTGGATGGCAAGCATCTGGAGATACCTGAAAGAGGGGGTCTTGCCCGGGGATAAGAATGAAGCTCGGAGGGTAAGGATGAGATCGGCCAAGTTCGTCATCATTGGCGATGAGTTATTCAAGCGCGGCAGCTCCTCACCACTACTTAAATGTCTAACAGCATCTCAGGCAGCCTATGTCACTAGGGAAATCCACCAAGGGATATGCGGTATGCACTCTGGAGCGCGCTCTATGGCAGCCAAAGTACTCCGAGCTGGGTACTACTGGCCCACTTTGAAGTCAGATTGCCAGAGCCACATCCAAAAATGCAAAGAATGCCAACAGTTTGGCAACGCGCACCGCTAGCCACCCGAAAACCTCCACCACATGATGTCAGCATGGCTCTTCTCCCAATGGGGAATGGACATCCTTGGACCATTCCCACCTGCGAAGGGACAGCTAAAATTCCTCCTAGTAGCAATCGACTACTTCACCAAGTGGATCGAAGCCTGTCCACTCGCCAAAATCACCACCGAGAACGTGCGGAAATTCACTTGGAAAAACATCATTTGCCGCTTCGGAATCCCTCATGCCCTCGTTACCGACAACGGGCGACAGTTCATTGCACAAGAGTTCGAAGAATTCCTCAACGAACTCGGGATCAAACACCTTTCAACCTCGGTGGAACACCCCCAGACCAACGGCCAAGCTGAAGCTGCCAATAAAGTCATCCTCAGGGAGCTCAAAAAGCGACTAGGAAGCGCCAAGGGACAATGGCCCGAGGAACTCCCCAGTATCCTCTGGGCGTACCATTGCACCCCCCAGTCAACCACACAAGAGACACCTTATAGGCTGACCTATGGAACTGATGCAATGATCCCAATAGAAGTCGGCCAAATATCCCACAGACGTCAAACCTTCAATGGCGAACAGAATGCCCAAGAACTAGCGACTGACCTCGACCTGGTGGACGAGGTTAGAGATGAAGCCCAAATCCACGAAGAAGCCTGCAAGCTCCGAGCTTCTCGAAGGTACAACACCCGAGTAAAACCTCGCGCTTTCCGAGCAGGAGACTTAGTATGGCGGTTACTGGGCGAAGCAAGAAAGGACACGTCAGACGGGAAACTCGCACCCACTTGGGGCGGCCCCTTCCGAGTCACAGAAGACTTGAAAAATGGAGCATACAGACTAGAAGAACTCAACGGAAAACCCGTACCACGAACTTGGAACGCCACACATCTCAAGATCTATTTCAGTTGAACTCTGTACCAATGAGCCATGCACTCTTTTCCCGCCTTAGTCCTCGAACTGAGAGGGTTTTTAATGAGGCACACAAAAACTATCAATAAAATTACTCGTTTCGCACAATCGATTACCTCATCTATCGCTTTTGCATGAACGAAATCACACACCCTAAGGACCCACACTCACAACGTAAGGTCGAATACGAACCTTACATGCTTAGCCGAGGTCAAGTCTGAACCTCGCAAAATTCGTAAGGTCGAAAACGAACCTTACACCCTTATCCGAGGTCAAGTCTGAACCTCGCAAAATTCGTAAGGTCGAAAACGAACCTTACACCCTTATCCGAGGTCAAGTCTGAACCTCACAAAATTCGTAAGGTCGAAAACGAACCTTACCCCCTTATCCGAGGTCAAGACTGAACCTCGCTAAATCCATAAGGTCGAAAATGAACCTTACACCCTTATCCGAGGTCAAGACTGAACCTCGCCAAATCCGTAAGGTCGAAAACGAACCTTATACACCTTTCCGAGGTTAAGTCTAAACCTCGCTAAGCTCGAATACAAACCGTAACACGCTTATTCAAAATCGCAAAACGATCCTCATATGAGATCGTTCCACCCAAGGTCAAGAACAAAACGGGTACGAACTGCGACGCGTTCACTAGAATACAAGCCTCACCATGTTTACTAGAGGCCGAAAAGCCGACCTAAGCATGATCGTCCAAGACCAATTTCGAATTACGGCATTACTTAAAAACTGAGGTCAATTTCGAACCTCAAAACTAGGCGCAGGAAAAAGGCGCATATATACAAAACAAACATGTTCAAAACATGAATACAAGTATGAAAAAACAAACAAAAACTTTCCTACGCAGAGGCGTTGTCGCTAGAACTATCCTCGACAACGTCTTCCCCGACCAGCTTCCCAAAACGAACAACCTTTTCCACATGCATGCTGGAAAAGTCGAACCCCGGCGCGAGGAATCTAGCCTGGCGAGCAGCCTTGAGGAAACCCCTCTTGTGCTCCACCACAACGGAACGCTTAACCTCCTCAAGCCTCCTCTTCAGTGAAGCATTCTCAGCCTCCAGCGCTGAGAAAGCCTTCCGCTGAGCAGCTATCTCTTCTTCCTGGCTGCTAAGAATGACCTCGTCGCGAAGACGCTCTTCGGTCACCGACACCAGCTCGCTCTTCAAAAATGATACCTCATCCTCTAAAGAGCGAACTTGGCCCACATAACCTTCATTGGAGCACAAAGCAGCCTCCAATGACTCCTGAACCTTAGCAAGGTCCCCCCTCACCGCTTGAAACTTGGCACCTTGCAGCTTGGCTTCACCCTAAACCCTAAACCCTAAACCCTAAACCCTAAACCCTAAACCCTAAACCCTAAACCGTTCTGAACTCTTAGAACCTTGTTCTCTTCACTCAAGGATTGAACTCGGCTCTTCAGCATCACAACATCCCCTTGCTGCTTGGACCACTTATGCTTCCAATAATCCATAATGGTCGTGCCCCTTTGCAAGAAGATCTGAGCAGCATCAAAGCTCCCTACCGGCCCAGCTGACTCGATCAGTGCATGGTCAGCCGTACTCAGGGACCCTCTAGGAAAAAACTTCTCAGGAGTCGCCGCGGCACTCCACAAAGAGTCGATTTCCTCCGACGCACTCAGGTGCTCTAAGCGCGCAGACGCACCCTTCTACGCATAGCGATAGGCGACGTACGGACGCTTCGGGGGTCCCTTCGCCACCAGGACAGGCGTCGAAACCTCGAAACTAGGAACTTGGCCGCGAGCACCAATCGGCGCAGAAGCGGGTCCCTGGCCCCGCACCAGAAAGACCAACCCCGCTCGCCTACAAAAGGAAGAAAGAACAAGAGACATAAGCTCAACAAACAAAAAACACCCAGCACATCGAAGGATCACGAACACACACCACCTACCGAGGAAGCTCGGACAACCTGCACCGCGACCGGGGCCACCGCCTCGGAGGTCGGACCATCCTGACCAGCGGCTCGAGAGCCTACCTCGGGCGGACGACTCCCAGTCAAATCCATTGCCTCGGCGGCGGCAGTGTGGGAAGTAACCCCCTCTGTCCCGCAAGAAGCAGAGGCCCCCGACTCGTCCCTCTTTCTCTTTCGGTTGAGATTCAAGGAGGGAACTTCCTCCTCAGGGGGTTCAGAAGCCTCGAGCTCAGTAACCCTGTAGCGATGCTTCAGCTCACGCCACAAATTTTTCCCCAATATACCTGCAAGCAAAAGCGGAACACGTGTCAACGAAAACAAGTTGCACGAACCCTAACAAGTTACGAAAATAGGAGATACTCACTCTCCAAACCTCTCTCCCTGTGCAACGAATTCTCAAGCGACAGGATAAGCTTAACATCTAGAGGTCGGGGAAGTGCCTTGAGATTCTCAACGGCAGCTACCTCCGAAGCCGTCAACTGCGAAGGATCCACCCCGTTAAACCCAGACTGGTCAGGGCACCAGTAAAAAGGAAACTTCGGCAACCCACCAAAGTAGAACGCACCATCCTCAGACGGGTCAACACCGACAAGAGCGACCCAGAAAAACTCCTGCTTGTAATTCTTATAAGATTGGGAGTAAAGGGTAAACAAACCCCCATCTTTACCCTCATTCAAAGAAAGAACGCCATAAGGCGGAACACCCGACTTTAACTGGTAGAAGCTAAGAAAGACACGAAGAGACACCTCCATCCCTAACACGGCGCAGAAAACTTGAAACCCCCTCAGGAAACCCCAGCTGTTGGGATGCAACTGGCTGGGAGCAGCATTAATATAGTTCAAGAAGTCGCACTCGAACTGAGTGAAGGGAAGACGGACGCCTAGGTCCCTGAAAAAGCACTGATACACATAAAAGTGGGGAGAGTCGGTAGACTTCCCCATGAATACACAATCCCCGGCCGGACAGGGCTCCAGTCGAATCAGTTGGGAGATAGAGGAGTCGCAAACCCTATGTGTCCTCCAAACCGAGTTAACGTCCAAAAAAGATTTGAAAACACTCTCGAATTTTGCCATCTCGCGCTTCACCCAACCATAACCAGGAACGCCCAATTCCAAGTCCGCAGGTGGAGGCGAACCCACCCTCGAGGCGACGACCCTTCCGGTAGCCACCACCTTGCCGCGCGCCCTGCCCCTGGCAGGCGCAGAAGAACTGGCACCACGACCACCGGCCATCGATAAAAAGAAAGGATGAAGACGGGAAAGAAGGCGTGCGCAAGAAGCTGAAAGGATGGAAAGAAAAGTAAGGTGAAAAGAGAAGAGGCGCGAGAAAGAGAAAAGGGTTTCCCAAAAATTCAAACAGCCACGACACGTGCCAGTCGGGGGACACACCTGACTACGCATTAAATGAAACCATCATTGTATAACTGTCATTTCCTTCAACACGCCACACGCACGTTTCCAGGAAATGGATAGTCGCGACACATGGCACCTCCGCAAGCCACGTTCGCGGGAGGTGCTTTTTCCCCTGACGAACTCGGTTCCAACTCCTCGACCAAAGGTCTTTGGGGCTCGGGGGGCTAGTGTACTGACCGTACTGCAAAACCGAGCTCCAAGCTCGGTCTCGCAAACGCGAAGATGACCTCGGGCACGCGCTAACGCGATATCAGCTCGGCTCTTAAATGAATCATAACTGATTCCAGAAGATCTCGCCCCGGACGACACATTTAATGAGACCATCATTGCATAACCATCAACGTACCACCTGCACGCTTCACAGGAAGTAAACAGTTGCGACACGCGACACCCCCACGAACCACGTTCGCAAAAAACTGCTTCTCACGAACTCGTTTTCAACTCCTCGACCAAACGTCTTTGGAGCTCGGGGGACTAGTGTACTGACCGTACTGCAAAACCGAGCTCCGAGCTCGGTCTCGCAAACGCAAGATGACATCGGGCACGCGCTAACGCGATGTTAGCTCGGCTCTTAAATAAATCACAACTGATTCCAGAAGATCTCGCCCCAGACGAGATCCCCCACTTAATCATATCATATCATATCATATCTTATATTATCATAATATATCTCATCTTAGGCCCAGAGCCCAAAACAACCCTAATTATACTAAGGTACGTGCATTATTTATACGAGACTCATACTCATACAAACCCTAACTTTGGCATCGGAGTCTCTTTTGCAGGTACCTCCCCCATCTTGGAGCACTAGCGTATCAGCAAAGGAGGCTCACCGATCTTACTGGACGGATTACCTCTACGACCAGAATCCGGTAAGAACAGAAACCAAGTAAATTTTTGAAATTTTGTGAAGAGGAAAACTGTGATATATATATTTTTTAGCTTATATGCTTATTACCTTATTTCATTTCTGACCTGCTTAAGATTGCAAACTTGTGCATCACCCTAAAGGGGAGAAAAATTGTGAAGTCTGCATGTTTGATGCATGAAATTTTTTGTGCTACATGAATCATATTTATATGGTTTTATGCATCTATATAAGAAAGTATTACATTAATAGTTTACAATATATATATATATACACAAATTTATTTGACAATAATTAATCCAAGAATTGTCGCAATAGAGCATTTTAGAGACCAAAGCAACAAATTGTCACTATTATTCTTAAACAAGTCATTTGAACGCAATTTTATATCAGTTTATTTATAGTATTACATATATTAAGCTCATGAGGTTATGCCACTGTTTCATTGCAGATTCTGAAATGGCAAAAAACTGGTGTATCGAATATGGCCGGAGAGATATCTTTGCTTTTCGGTTTTCTCCTATGGATTGCAACCATTCCCCCAATTAGACGAAAATTCTTTGAGCTCTTCTATTACACTCATCACTTCTACATCCTTTTCATAATCTTTTTCATCTTTCATGTTGGCATTTCCTATACCTGCATTATGCTCCCTGGTTTCTACCTCTTCTTGGTTGATCGTTGCTTAAGGTTTTTGCAATCAAGACGCCAAGTTCGTTTGGTTTCTGCACGGGTTTTGCCATGTGAAGCTGTAGAACTCAACTTCTCCAAGAGTCATGGTAATTAATATGGCTATCTTGAGAAATTATTACATTGTCCTAAACCACCACATATTCATGTTTTTTAATTTACAAAACATAGCTAATAACATTCAATTAAATGTCATGTGAAAATTAGTTGAGACCATGGTAATCCTGAACCATGTAATAATTTCTTATTATCCTATCTCAATATCTTAAAGCTACCTCTAGTTCTTAGGAGATGACTTTTTTTTTTTTATTGAGACTTTTTAAGAGCTAATGTGTATGTTTTTGGCAGGATTAACTTACAACCCCACAAGTGTGATGTTCATAAATGTACCAAACATATCCAAGCTGCAGTGGCATCCATTTACTGTTACTTCTAATAGTAATTTGGAGCGAGACAAGCTAAGTGTTGTTATTAAAAGTGGAGGAACTTGGACCAAAAAGCTCTATCAACTACTTTCAACTCCTTCCTCAATAGATCGCCTTGTTGTATCTGTTGAAGGTCCTTATGGACCCATTTCAACTGATTATATACGGTTTGTATCTTAGAAGCAAAACACAACATGAAACCTTATGCTTTATTACACATAGTAATAACTTTTTTTTTCCTCTTTACCAGGCATGACACTCTTGTGATGGTGAGTGGAGGAAGTGGCATCACACCTTTTATATCCATCACTCGGGAGCTAATACATCTGAAGACTGCTCTCAAATGGAAAATCCCAAAAGTTGTCCTAATTTGTGCCTTCAAGAATTCTTCATCTTTATCAATGTTAGATTTGATCTTTCCAATATCTGGCACCCCATCTGACATTTCTGATATGAAATTACAAATTGAGGCTTATCTCACAAGAGACAAAGAGCTTAAAGCAGATGGCCCAATTCACCCTAAAACCATATGGTTAAAGCCAAATTCATCCGATGCACCAATACATGCTACATTAGGTCCAAACAGTTGGCTCTGGCTTGCTGCTATAATCTCATCCTCTTTCATCATTTTCATTATCTTAATAGGGATCATTACTTGTTACTACATTTTTCCGATTGATCATAACTCTAATAAAATATTCTCTTTCACTTTGAATGCATTTCTTAACATGCTAGTAATATGTGTGTCCATAGCAAGTGTTGCTAGTGCAGCTTTTCTTTGGAACAAGAAATATAATGCTAAAGAAGTAAAGCAGATTCAAAACATGGAAGGCTCAACACCAACAGTGTCACCAAACTCCATGGTATACAATGCAGAGAAAGAATTGGAAAGCCTTCCATACCAATCCCTTATTCATGCTACCAATGTGCATTATGGTGAAAGACCTGACCTAAGAAGTAAGTCACCTCCAATCTCTTTAATTATGGCTTAAGGACCTATCAACGGATAGAAATAACTCAATTCTTTTTTCCTTTTACAGGAATGCTATTTGAACACAGAGAGTTAAGTGTGGGAGTTCTTGCTTCTGGACCCAAAATAATGAGACAGGAGGTTATTTGCTCATCTGGGTTAGCTGAAAATCTACATTTTGAATCCATTAGCTTTAGCTGGTGATTTTACTCATACTATTCTAAAGGGTGCAAAATGACAACGATCAATCTCTAGATGGGAGCTAGTAGTCTCAAGTTCAATCAGTCTTGATTGGACTTACTAGTTTTGTTGGTTGTATTAAATGAGTGAAAATTGGTGTGTCAACAATAGTTATCATATAAATAATAAAAAAGAAATGAATTGACTTTAATATCTTGATTCTCATTAGTATGGATCATCTCAACAAAATATGCAAAAGTTGAGTTCAAACTACAAGCACAGGGAGAAGTTTATATACAAGTAACAAGATATATGAATAATTACATGAAAACTTGCTAGATAATTCACACCATCTTATTAGCAAGTGGAGCTTTTCACTAGAAGAAAAAGGATACTATTTTCAAGTACCAACTACAATATTAGGACAAATCCTCGAAATTATTTTCATAAATATCTTCAACATCTTGCTTACATACCAAACGACACCCACACCTCACTATTTCCAATGAATGACAACAATAACTTTTCAATACAAATTCAATCTCACTGTTGTCACCACCTTCATAAATTATTTCTTGGTATTTTTCTCGGTATTTTTCAATGGACAAATAGAGAATATAGAGGTGAGGGTAACATGGCTCCATGGGAGGCAAATCCGTGGAGCTGATAAACAACTTACCATTAGGTCCAAACAAGTAGCAATCAACTTCATGATGGCACGCCTCAGGTGGGACAGTATAACTTATTAACAGGAAACACAAAGCAAATCCCACCCATTCGTTTATATGGCAATTGTGAGGGATTGGTATATTTGCAAATGAAACATATTTTTGAGGGACAAACCATGATGGAATTTCACTCCCTGTAATAATCATGTCAAATCTTTTTTTGGGAAGACGGAGTCCCTGTATGTTGAACACACATGACATAATGTAATGTTGAATAAGTCACATGAAATCAAGAATGGATGATTATGTCATACACAAAATAGTTTTAGAAAGTGGGGAAAACCAGGGTACAAACCTCCATAAAGACTCTAATTTCTCTCGGTAAATTCCATTTTGTAGGCGATGCAAAAAGACTACATGGCTTGGATGGATTGAATTTGGAAGTTTCCAGTGAAGAGCAATTGCTTGCCTCCAACCCTCGCATGCTTGATGGAAGCTCTGGCAACCTTTGAAGCTTTTCACAGCAGTTTAGGATAAGAAATTCAAGCTTTGAGAGTTTGGAAATGCAACTTGGTAGGCTAACAAAATTGTTGCCAGTAAGATTTAGAATGAGCAATGAAGATAAGTGACAAAAATCATCTGGGATTGAGTCTTCAGATAGATTGCAGTAACTTAAATTTATTCTACGCAAAGACGGTAGATTCAGTATAGATTTTATTGAAGGTGGTATTCTAAATCCAGTAGGAGTTTGCTGATTCCCAAACAGCCACTTAAAGGGGAGAAAAAGTCCATTTACTGAGTTAGCTACTGGCCCTTTGCACCCAGCAAATGAGATATTCTTGAGACTTTCCAGATAAAAGACAAATGAAGGTAGCTCTTTAATAGCAGTTTCACCTGCATAAAGTTCCTCCAAACACTTGATTTCCTTTAAAACCTCTGGCAAGCTACTAAGTTTTGAGCAGCCAAAAACATTCAAAACTATGAGGGACTTTAATTTATGAATGGTATCTGGAAGGCAAACAAGATTCTTGCATTTCCCCAAATCCAAATGATTAAGGCCAACTAGACATCCCAACGATGAGGGTAGTTTTGTTATAGCAGTCCCCTCTAAAGAAAGCATTGACAAATGTTCCATGCTTTCCCCAAACTCTGGAAGATATTTAAATCCAGAGCAACCAGAAAGATTTAAATCTTTCAAGGAACTCATCTCCATTTTACTTGGAAAAGTTTTGAGCCTTTTGCAATCTTTTAAATTCACCATAACAAGTTTCTTATGGTTTACAAGGGACGGATGAACTTCAGTTAAACTTGTGCAACCTTCAAGAACCAATGATTCAAGATTTGGAACCCCAACAATGTCCGGGGATTGCTTTAGGTTTTTGGAAAAGCTCAAAATGATGGACTTCAGCATTTCCAGAAACTGTTCAAAATTAATGGTGGAAATAAAAACTATATTAGCTTTCTGAACTATTATGGTGATAAGAAAAACAATCTGGAAAGAACTCTTGATAAATTGTCTTTACCTTTGTCTCATGCCAAAGTTGTTCTATTCTACTATGAGGCAATTTGAGGTCAACAAGTTCATCTAGTTGATTATTAAGTGGTAAGGTTTTCAAAGGACATCCCTTCCAATGAAGAACTTTTAGTGCACTAGGAAGGCAGTTGAGGCCAAGGGGAAGTTGCATATCACATAACTTGAGTAACCTTAGCTGGCTTATCTTGGAGAAGGCTCCAGTGCTCCAGCGTGCTTCATAATCAGACGATTGAACTAAATTCAGAACTATGCCTTGAATTTCATCAGTTCCCTAGAAAATCAGAATGACAAATAAGTTATGGTGATGTCTATGATGGAGAAGTTGGACAAGTGGTCCATGGATGGTGCATTTAAAATCACCATAGATATAATATTAAAAATAATGAATGGTTGAGATTGTGATTTAGTGAGAAGATATATTGTACACCTTCACACACTGGATAAAATTTCTGAATATTTTACTGATTTTTTTTTTTTTAAATTACCTTAAAAAAAAAAAAACACGTATTACGATGACTGACGCAGCAGCTGTCACTTCCAGAACGGGTCGTTCTGAAACCAGAACGGCCCGTTCTAGATGAAAAAATAACACAGGAATAATGCACCAGAACGGGCCGTTCTAGAAGAAAAAAAACACGTGATAAACTACACCAGAACGGGCCGTTCTGAAATCTGAACGACCCATTCCAGATTTAAAAATAACATATGATTACTTAAACCAGAACGGGCCGTTCTGAATTCGGAACGGCCCGTTCTGGCTACATATTTGTTTTTTTTTTTTTCATTCTACTAAATCACATTTAAAATTTAAGTATAGTTTTTCAATTGAGCGAGATATGAAGGCCCTTCCTCAATGACATCAAACATCTTATGAATAAAGGTCAAAACTAGGCCTAATAAACTTAAAACCCAAAAAGTCTTATACTAAGGCCCATAATACAAGACCAAACAATATAAACTCCTATACTACCAAATATATGAGAAAGGTGGTCATCTATGTAAAGTCCAAGTAAAGAGAACCTTATGCCCATCAAACCCATTAGGCTCACTAAGCTCAAAAGCAATCAAAAGTCTAAAGGCCCATGAAGCCCAAAGCTAGGCCCAACAAGCTTAAAACCCAAAAAGTTTTATACTTAGGTCCATAATACAAGACCAAACAATATAAACTCCTATACTAAAGACCAAGTAAAGAGAACCTTAGGCCCACCAAACTCATTGGGTTCACTAAGCTCAGAAGCAGTCAAAAGCTCAAAGGCCCATGAAGCCCAAAACTAGGTCCAATAAGGTTAAAACCCAAAAAGTCATATACAAAGGCCCATAATACAAGACCAAACAATATAAACTCCTATATTACCAAATATATGAGAAAGGTGGTCATCTATGTAAAGCCCAAGTAAAGAGAACCTTAGGCCCATTAAACCCATTGGGCTCATTAAGCTCAAAAGCAATCAAAAGTCCAAAGGCCCATGAAGCCCAAAACTAGGCCCAATAAGCTTAAAATCCAAAAAGTCTTATACTAAGGCCCATAATACAAGACCAAACAATATAAACTCCTATACTACCAAATATATGAGAAAGGTGGTCATCTATGTAAAGTCCAAGTAAAGAGAACCTTATGCCCATCAAACCCATTAGGCTCACTAAGCTCAAAAGCAATCAAAAGTCTAAAGGCCCATGAAGCCCAAAGCTAG
Source organism: Cajanus cajan (assembly GCF_000230855.2). NCBI lineage: Eukaryota > Viridiplantae > Streptophyta > Magnoliopsida > Fabales > Fabaceae > Cajanus > Cajanus cajan. Next base: position 2,933,600 of record NC_138519.1, read on the forward strand.
GCCCAACAAGCTTAAAACCCAAAAAGTCTTATACTTAGGTCCATAATACAAGACCAAACAATATAAACTCCTATACTAAAGACCAAGTAAAGAGAACCTTAGGCCCACCAAACTCATTGGGCTCACTAAGCTCATAAGCAATCAAAAGCTCAAAGGCCCATGAAGCCCAAAACTAGGTCCAATAAGCTTAAAACCCAAAAAGTCATATACTAAGGCCCATAATACAAGACCAAGCAATATAAACTCCTATACTACCAAATATGTGAGAAAGGTGGTCATCTATGTAAAATCCAAGTAAAGAGAACTTTAGGCCCGTCAAACCCATTGGGCTCACTAAGCTCAAAAGCAATTAAAAGTCCAAAGGCCCATGAAGCCCAAAACTAGGCCCAATAAGCTTAAAACCCAAAAAGTCTTATACTAAGGCCCATAATACAAGACCAAACAATATAAACTCCTATACTACCAAATATATGAGAAAGGTGGTCATCTATGTAAAGCCCAAGTAAAGAGAACCTTAGGCCCATCAAACCCATTGGGCTCATTAAGCTCAAAAGCAATCAAAAGTCCAAAGGCCCATGAAGCCCAAAACTAGGCCCAATAAGCTTAAAATCCAAAAAGTCTTATACTAAGGCCCATAATACAGGACCAAACAATATAAACTCCTATACTACCAAATATATGAGAAAGGTGGTCATCTATGTAAAGCCCAAGTAAAGAGAACCTTTGGCCCACCAAACCCATTGGGCTCACTAACCTAGTTTTGTACTTCATGGACCTTTGGGCTTTTGTTTTGGTCTTGTATTATGGGCCTTAGTATAAGACTTTTTGGGTTTTAAGCTTATTGGGCCTAGTTTTGGGCTTCATGGGCCTTTGGACTTTTGATTACTTCTGAGCTTAGTGAGCCTAATGGATTTGGTGGGCCTAAGGTTCTCTTTACTTGGGCTTTATATAGATGACCACCTTTCTCATATATTTGGTAGTATAAGAATTTATATTGTTTGGTCTTGTATTATGGGTCTTAGTATAAGACTTTTTGGATTTTAAGCTTTTTGGGCCTAGTTTTGGGCTTTATGGGCCTTTGGGCTTTTGTTTACTTTTGAGCTTAGTGAGCCCAATGAGTTTGGTGGGCCTAAGGTTTTCTTTACTTGGGTTTTACATGGATGACCACCTTTCTCATATATTTGGTAGTATAGGAGTTTATAATGTTTGGTCTTGTATTATGGGCCTTAGTATAAGACTTTTTGGGTTTTAAGCTTATTGGGCCTAGTTTTGGGCTTCATGGGCCTTTGAGCTTTTGACTGCTTCTGAGCTTAGTGAGCCCAATGAGTTTGGTGGGCCTAAGGTTCTCTTTACTTGGTCTTTACATGGATGACCACCTTTCTCATATATTTGGTAGTATAGGAGTTTATAATGTTTGGTCTTGTATTATGGGCCTTAGTATAAGACTTTTTGGGTTTTAAGCTTATTGGGCTTAGTTTTGGGCTTTGTGGGCCTTTGGGCTTTTGTTTACTTCTGAGCTTAGTGAGCCCAATGAGTTTGGTGGGCCTAAGGTTCTCTTTACTTGGTCTTTACATGGATGACCACCTTTCTCATATATTTGGTAGTATAGGAGTTTATAATGTTTGGTCTTGTATTATGGGCCTTAGTATAAGACTTTTTGGGTTTTAAGCTTATTGGGCCTAGTTTTGGGCTTTGTGGGCCTTTGGGCTTTTGTTTACTTCTGAGCTTAGTGAGCCCAATGGGTTTGGTGGGCCTAAGGTTCTCTTTACTTGGACATTACATGGATGACCGCCTTTCTCATATATTTGGTAGTATAGGAGTTTATAATGTTTGGTCTTGTATTATAAGCCTTAGTGGATGACCACTTTTCTTATATATTTGGTAGTACAAGAGTTTATATTGTTTGGTCTTGTATTATGGACCTTAGTATAAGATTTTTTGGGTTTAGGGCTTAGGGTGTAGATGTAATTTAGTAGAATGGAAAAAAAAATATATTATTTTGCTTTAAAAAATTCGTGTGACAAATTTGCAGTTAGAACGGGCCGTTCCGTTTTCAGAACGGCCCGTTCTGATTTAATTATTGATGTGTGATTTTTGAATTCGGAACGGGCCGTTCTGATGTTGGAACGGGCCGTTCCGTTCCATTCGTCATGTGTTTTTTGTCATCTGGAACGGCCCGTTCTGGTCCATTATTTATGTGTTATTTATTCATTTGGAACGGGCCGTTCTGAACCGTTCTGATTTCAGAACGGCCCGTTCCGAGTGTTAGTAGCAGCTGCGTCTGTTGGCACGTGTTTTTTTTTTGGGTAATTTAAAAAAAAAAAAATCAGTAAAAAAATCGAAAATTTAGATCCAGTGTGGTAAGGTGTATTATGGTCTACTAGTTTAGATGCATCTAAGGGTGAAAATTGATGATGCACCCATCGACCACTTGTGAAAGTGGTCCTTTAGAGAATTCACCATAAAGTTATTTTGTAGAATGAGATGAAACGCACACCTAAATATATATATATATATATATATATATATATATATATATATATATATATATATATATTGCATGCATCATTAAAGTATAGAATAGTGGAAGAGAAATTGGCACCTACCTTGTTTTTTGTCAATACATAATCAATGTCTTTTTGAGACCACAATCTACTACGTTTGCCAGGATCATTTGGAGATTCTTGAAATACAATATTCCTACCCATTTCTTGTAGCAAATCATGCATCCCGAACTTATTCTTCATCTTATCCAGAGTTACCAAAGATCTTTCAATCAAAATGTCAATTCCAATTTTGGGATGATCTCCACTATTTTCTAAGATATTTATCACTTCATCTAGGTCCATCCCTTTGAAAAAACAGGCAATATCAAGAAACATTTTTTTCTCCGTAGGTTGTAAACTGTCATAGCTTATTTTCAGTGTATCTTGGATTTTGGATTGCGGAAAACTTCTTATTTGTTCTAAAGCACTATGCCAAACCTCAACGGTTCTTCCATGAAGATGGGAACCCAATACTTCAAGAGCTAATGGAAGGCCTCTTGCATATGCAACCACTTCTTTGCACAAATTCAAATACTCTTCTTTAGGTTGATCTTGTTTAAATGCTTTCAAACAAAAGAGCCGAAGGGCTTCATTTTGGGCTAAGCCTTTTGCCTTACAAGTTACATGCACTCCATGTGTCGTTAGCAAGTGCTTATCTCGGGTTGTGATCATTACTCTGCTTCCTGGACCAAACCATTCTTGCTTTCCAGCTAAATTCTCCAATTGGCTTAATTCACTTACATCATCAAGAACAAGAAGAACCTTTTTGTTTCTTAAAGAGTTAGCTATTATTTTTTTCCCATCATATAAATTGTAAAAATCATTGCTTCTTACATTAAGATAAGAAAGAAATTCCTTTTGAATATGAACTAAGCCATTTGTCTTAGACTCCTCCCTAACGTTTTCAAGAAAGCAACTAACCTTGAATTCCTCTTTGATTGCTTCGTATACTAATCTAGCAATGGTTGACTTACCTATTCCCCCCATGCCCCATATTCCTATGAAGCGAACATCATTTAGACCTGTGCCCATGAGTGAAATCACTTCCTCCATCCGTGAATCAATCCCAACAAGGTTATCAGTGCAACATGGCAATCTAGGAATTAATTTTTGTTGTAAGTGTCCAACTATTGTTTCTATCAGTGCTGCCTCATGCCTATATAAAGAGAAGGACCAAAATAAGACTTGTAATTTACTCCAACAAGAACTATAAACATATATAACAAATAGATAGAGAAAACTAGTTATCATTTTATGTTTTGCAAATCCAAGGTAAAACGATAAACAAACCTTTCCAACTAGGTCTCATGTTCAAATTTCAATGTACCACACGGACAAACAAAATAAAAATGACTAAAATACACTTTTTGATCCCTCATCTGAGTTTTGGCTTTTAATTTGGTTCCATAAGTTTAATTTTTTTATTTTGATCACTTAAAATGTCTCTAGTAGAACATATTGATCCTTATAATAGTTCTTTGCTCTAACGATGCTAATTTTGATCAACGTGGCAAATGTTCATCTAACGTGGAATCAATGGATCACGTGTCACCAAATTGATCAAGTTATGGCGCCTGTGGCCACCACACACAGCCTGGTAGGCTCCATTCTGTTATTATTATTATTATTCTCATTTTTGTCTTTGCTAATCCTTTTCTGATTCCTTTTTTTTCTGTTTTGTTTTGTTTTTCTTTCTATAGGCTATTGGTTAGTGTGTGTTCAGGATACTATTTTCTTATGGATCATAATTTGGTCGTTCATCCATCGTGTTTTATATATAATGATAACGATGATAACATATCATTCGAGCTAAAAAAAAATTATATATATAACAAAGTGAATGATGATGAGACCTCTTACTGATTCTTGGAGTCCCAGCCAGAGTAACCTGCAACTTCTCTCAAGGCATCTCTCCATTTTCCCACCTTCTTTCTGTCTTCTCTGAATTTCTCTTCATGTTCTCTGAAAGCCTCGGCAAAGCTCCCTCTCTGGTGCCTCACATCAGAGGGGTCTACACCATAGAAGACTGGAAAAACTTCTTTCTTACACTCTACAATCTTTTGGAGCTCATCCAAACACCATGTTGAGGAAGCATAGTTTGGTGAGAGAATGATGAGTGCAAACATGGACTCTTCAATTGCTTTCATGAGTTCCACTGATATCACTTTTCCCCTCTCGAGATCATGATCATCCTTGAATGTTTCGATCCCCCTTCTCTCTAGTGAAGCAAAAAGATGGTCTGTGAAACCCTTTCGTGTGTCATCACCCCTAAAACTCAAGAAAACATGGTTCGACCATCCTGAAGAAGAGGATTCTTCATTGGCAGATCCCATTGAATTACCCCTGCAATAATGCTGGTTCAGCTAACAATGCAATGCAAGCTCTTTTTCTTTTTTGTTTTTTTCATTTTTGTGTGTGAAGTAGATATAAAGAAATGATAGGGTTGACCAGTTGACCACTCAATTGTGAACATATTCTACTTAGGCTTTTTTTATTTTTATTAAAATAAAAGTTCATCAATGTTTGGTTGGATATCTCAATCATGTTACCTTTTTCTTATTACAAACTCCCTTTACCTCGTTCTCCATGTTTTATTTCTTTATACAAAACCCATGTACTCATTGTAAAAAAAAATAAAAAAAATAAATAAATAATAAATAAATAAAAAAACACATTACGGTGTTTCTCTTTTACGAGATATAAAGAAATAACTAAATATAATGTTAATTATTTAATATTCATTTAATAAAAGTGAATTTGATTTTGTTTCCTGTTGCATCCGTTTTCTGCAAGGAAATATCCACGAAAAGGCAGATTCGCAGAGACACTTGTCAAAAGGGTAAACACATAACTAAAGGGAGTGAGAGAAATCATGAAATGAATATGTTCGATTCCTAGCAGACTAAGAAAATAAAACTTGATGATGACTAATCAGTGATTGGAATATATTACAGAGTAACTTGATGTTCATATTCCATCTTTTCTTTCAATTTTCATTCCATAATTTATTCCTTTCTTTTATTATTATTAATAGCCTTCAAAAATGGACCCCTTCAGGGAGAAGATATCAAAATTCAAAAGATTCCGGGTTGCTTTGTTCTACCCTTATTTTTTCCTTTCAATTTCATGGGCTTTTTTTGTTGCATGTTCAAGCAGAATTTGGTTTGTTCACGGCACAGTGAACATTAACTTAAGTACTGTGTTGGCACTCAATAACCAAGCAGGCAAAGTCCTAGAATCCCGAGTGATTAAAGGTTTGTTTGTTTTAAAAGTTATATTTAATTTTAAACATCTAAAAATAATTGATATTGTGCTCAAATTAACGTCATAAATTTATATTAGTGTGTGTTTTCATTGAAAAATTTTCCATCATCGAAACAAACAGGGATTTAACAAATTTAGGCTCTGTATTAGGTTTGCCATATTGCCAAAATAACGTATTGGTTGGCCAAATGATAAAGCAAGTAAAACTCTCGCTTGCGACCCCAGAGAATAATTTTAATCATTAATAATATTTTCAAAAAAATTTTAAAAAAACTACCATATAAATAATATTAGCTTAACAAGGGCCAATAAATATTTGTTTAAAAAGACTTGCTTCATTTGTCTATTAATTAACACAACCTTTCTTCTCTTTAATATATTTACTAGAACAATACCATTACATTTACATTTGTTATTCTCATTTTTATGCATGTTAAAAATACATTCATTTATAAAAAAAATATATTGAGATAACATAATTAATTGTTTGAGTTTTTTTAATATAAAAAGAATAAAAATATTTAAATTGAATATAGTCTTATATATATTTTCCATTTTACTAATATATATAAAATTATAAGGTGTTTTTTTACAGCATGAAAAATTTATTTTAAAATTTAAAAATAATTGAACTTATCTTAAGTTTATATATTTTGTAACTTTATAATATTTATAATTTTATAACCAATATTTTGAATATTTTATATGAATTAATAAAAAAAAATTATTTGAAGTGAAAGTGACAAAAATTTGCATGTCTTGTCCCGTCATGTTACGTCACATCCTATCACATTCCATTTTATTTAGTAAAGTGAATTAAAAAATGCAGCTTCCCTTTTTATATAACATTTATTAAAAACTAAATAAATAAACAATTTTTTAGTGATAATTAGTTTATATACAATAAAATAAATATAAATTTCATAAAAATAATTAAAAAGACTATTTACACTTAATTAATGTGTGTGTATAGTGAGAAAAGTCTATTTATTTCAAGAGTAAGTCTTTCAAAACTTATTTCATTCAATAACTCATATTTTATATCAAATTTTAACGATTCAATTATTAAATTAAAAAGTTTTAGTGCATAGATTGAGTCTACAAACTTTTTAAAAAAATTGAAAACTATTTGATACCTTATTTCATTAATTCAAATCTAATATATATATATATATATAGACATATATATATATATATATATATATATATATATATATATATATGAGAGAGAATCATTTACTCCAAAATAAAGTCTACCAAAACTTATTTCATTCAATAACTCATGTTCTCCATCAACTTTTTATGATTCAATTGATGAATTAAAAGTTCTCAATACATGGATCAGGTTTGTAAGTTTTTTAAAATTTTAAAAATTATTTGATACTTCATTTTATTAATTCAAATCAACGTACAAATATTTTTTATGATTATCTATCAATTTAAATTAATGAAACAAAGTATCAAATAGTTTTCAAATTTAAAAAAAAAATCCATACTTGATATAAGCATTAAAATGTTTTAATTTAATGGTTAGATAGTTAAAATTTAATGTAGAACATGAGTTATTAAATGAAGTAAATCTATATAAACTTATTCTTGAAGTAAATTGATCCCTCCTCTCTCTCACTATATATAGAGAGAGAGATGAGGGATCCGTTTACTCCAAAAGTAAACTTATTCCGTTCAATAACTTACATTTTACATTAAATTTCAATGATTCAAGCATTGAATTTAAATTTCTTAATACATAAATTGTAACGACCCGACTGGTCATTACACACGGCACCGCACACTAGAAACACCGCACAGAAGAGAACAAATGTATACATATAGAGTCTAGAATATACATATACATGATCCAGTTTGAACAGAGTTAAAGTGTACAAAAGATATTACAATCAAATGTTACTGTCACAAGTAACTACATAGCAAAAGATATCACCACATAAATCAGCTCCACGGGTCCACCGGAGACTCACCACCAGACACCCACCTATCCCTGCTCTGCTCCCATACATTGTATGATCATTGCAGTCCAACATCATGGAGACAACAAAAGGGTAAGCTAGTGTAATTAAAATTCAACATACAAATATATCAATATAAATAAACAACAGATACAATTATCAGCACACTTGTACAGCTTATACCACTCGACAATATCAGCACCACAATGCGGCAATATCAGCACTGCTTAGCAGCAACAACAGCACCACTTGAGTGGCTATAACGGCACCGCAAAGCGGCAACAACAGCACCGCCTTAGCGGTTAGAATCAGCACCACATATGTGGCTAACAACAGCACTGACTTAGCGGCTATAATATTCCACAACTCAGCACAACCCAGCACAACACAGCACAGCACAACACCACACAGCACAGCACCACACAGCACAGCAATTCAACACAATTATTATTTTCCACAATTCAGCCCCACAGTCTATAATTCCGCTATACTATAAAATTTCACTTATTAATCCAATGATTTTCAGCTCAACAATACACCTCTAATACAGCTAACATATTTATCTCCTAGTCATCACAGCATATTCATCAAATACGACATGGTTCAGCATATAACATCATTGATTTACAAACTCGACACAATTCAACAGTCATCATCATATAGGTCATCATCTCCTTACGCGCCCGGCGCACTCGAGGTCGCGCCCAGCGCGGCTTAACCCGAGAGCACCAGGACCAACGCGCCCAGCGCAGGAGTACTCGCGCCCAGCGAGACTCAACCCGAGAGCACCAAGGCTCTCCCGCGCCTAGCGCAATTCCAAATTGTGCCCAGCGCCTGCCTGGCAGAGACTCAAGGAGTCTCGTGCGCTTAGCGGGGCCTAACCCGCGCCCAGCGTGGGGAAGGCAGAGACCTATTAAGGTCTCGCGCCCGGCGCAATTTGCATTGCGCCCAGCGCCCTCTTGGCAGAGACTCCTAAGGAGCCTCCGCGCCCAGCGAGTTTACACGTGGGCCTAGCGCGGCACCAGAGTACCCAAACCATGTCACCACTGATATCGCGCCCAGCGCAACCCAAGTCACGCCCGGCGCGGGCCAACCAGAGACTCCCATTTGCAAGCTCGCCCAGCGCACACAGCCTTGCGCCCGGCGGGCTTGCCTAAACAGAGTCTCCTGGTGGTCGCGCGCCCGGCGCGAAGAACAGCGCCCAGCGCGAACTCATCAGTAACTTTCCCAAGTTCGAAAAATTGCTCAAAACCTGCAAATCTTAACAGAAAACAAGCATGCAATCCAGCCAAAATGTCACATTCTCATCAAACATCAAGAAAAATACCTCATTTTCCACATGCAACCACAATCCAAGAATTTCCTCAAAATTTCTCAAAATCCCGAAAACCCCAAAAGCTTAACTTTAGAAGTTCTCAACCAAAATCATCAGTTCTCAACCAAAATTTATTTATTGTTTCTAAATTATGAAACATTAGTGAGGAGAGAGACATTGAAAATAACATATAATATTAGACATGAAATTTTTGTTTAAAAGTTGTTAAAGGCATAACTTTTTTACTTATCAAGTACAAGCTGAGGCAAAGTTCTCCATGTTAGCAATCGCATGTCTTGCACATCGTAGATGCTCCTGAAATTAATTGTTAAAGAACAATTCACATTATCAAAACAGAGATTGGAATTAGTCTGGTAGATTACCGGTGACTTAGTGCCTTATACAAACCCCGCAACTGGAGAGTTCCTTCTCTGAAATCAGGTAACTAAAACATAGTTTTCTAAAATATTCTTTACAGAGGTTAGATGAGCACATTGCTCCTGGGATGAGGTGCTGCTACAGAGAAAAATTACTTGTTAGTATAGTTGGTAGCATTCATGTTGTTAGCAACGGAAGAAGAAAAAAAATTGCTGAGTTTGCATCAACCACTTAGCCAATGAATGCTTCTGACTACCGAAAAAAAAAAAAAAAAACCTAAATTATTGGAGACAAATTATCCAATTCAGTTGATGTGGTTCATATTCCTCACGAGATCACACCAAGAACCTCAGTTGAGGACTCCGAACATACAAGTAGAGAAAAAGCGGTGTCATCATGAACTTGCCGGGGTGTTCATGCAAAGACTCATCTCATCAAGAGTTGCTTGCATGAGTCTGGAAATCCTTATCGTTGGTGTGACCCTTTAAAAAAAATAAAATACAGCAATATAAATAAAAAGATTGAATCAAACAAGCTTAATCCTTTACAACTAGAAAGCACAGTCCTGATTGACAGTAGAACCTTCAAGTTTATCAGCAATCTTGTTAAGCAATCCTAACATAATAACATGTAAAACATATATATATCATAGCTATCTTGTAATGAAAAGTTGTAAATGAATTCTGAATTCAGTCCTAGAGAAAAAAAAAAAATATATATATATATATATATATATATATATATATATATATATATATTGATATGAACTTTATCAAAAAGGCACAAATACAAACTTGCTGTTGTGATTTAAAATTGAAATTGCAAGATTGATGATGTTGTGATTCCATATATTATGCAGTCACCAATGAGACGATATGAACAAAATTACTGAGTTTAAAGCAGAGGGCAATGAAAAATTGTAAGTAGTAACGTGTGAATATAACTACATTTATCAGAAGATAAACATTGACTTCCTTTTCATGAAGCAGAAAACAGAGCAAATTGAAGAATTCAACAACAATGGAGCACCAAGTCGAACTATGTATACTGGAATAACAATAGAGTGAATTGAAAGAGCCTTGGAATCTCAAACCTTGTAATTTCAATTTTCAAACCTCCTGTTTGTAAAATGTTACTGCTTCGAGATGGACTTTAACAGTTGAATTTGCATAGTGGGCATGGGAATCAGAAGTTTACCTCCCTTGTTATGCATAAGACTGGACTTAGAACAATTATATGTTAGAAATGATGAGGTGTTTTATGCACAAATGATGAACATTGTGACATTTCATGATTTTTCAAAAAAAGAAAAATTGAATTTCATTTTCATCCTTTAATAAATAGGTCAGTTTCGAACACAAGAAAATAGATTGAATACATCACATATCTTTTCTGTCTTTTAATGATAATCCTTATTTGATAACTTAAAATAATAATAATAATAATAATAATAATAAATTAATCAAATAAATTGATTTAATTTGATTTTAGTAAATTATAATTTAAAATTTGAATCAAATTAATTAAATTTCTATTTGTTAAATTTGAATTGATTTGATAATTTGAACCTATCCGATTTTTTCTCATTAGAAAATAAATATAATAATAAACTTCTTCTTTAATAACTTTTGAATAGATGTTTCTTTCGTAACTTCCCATGGATTAGTAATTTGGTCAATTTCATTTTTTTTTTATATTGTTTACTCGTTAATATAGGAAACTATGCTTGTATATATAATTTACCACTGAAAAAAAAAATACTACGTGTTTTCATTAAAAAAATTTAAATATATATATATATTAATAATTTATACAATTATTAAAAGTTATTTATAGTTATCAAAAATAAAATAAAAAGAAAAAGGAAAAATAAACACTAAACAATCTTCATTATTGATATAAGTTTTGGTATAGATTAGATGATCCAGTATTTGATCGGAAATTGTCACCAAGATTTTACAATTAATGGTGGGTTTCGGTTTATTGTTCTTTTCTTTTTTTTTTCTTTCTTGTCATTCTTGATCAAATGCCCAACCAAGGAATATAAAAAGGAAAAGGTTCATGATATATACACTTCCTTTTGTTTATAAGTACACCTTCTTTTTTTAAAAAATAATTAAATTTCTAAAATATATTTAATTTTTTTATTTTTAATTTTTAATTTTACATCTACAATATTTAATTTAGTACTTTTTTTTCATACATCTTCTTTCCTTTTTTTCAATTTTTATATGTACTTCTTTACCTTTCCTTCATCACACCTATTTTAGTAACATGTGAAAACCAAAAAAAAAAGTGTGTAAAAAAAAGAAGAAAGTAGCAAATTGAAAGTTGGAGGTGTAAAATTAGAAAATTAAAAAAAAAACTACAATACTTTATAAATTTAAAAAAAAAAAAAAAAAAAAAAAAAAAAAAAAGGAGGTGTACTTAAAAAAAAAAAAAAAGAAGTATATATATCATGAGCCAAAGGAAAAGCATAGGGGAGCTTTGTTTCAGGGTTTCTTAACATATGAAGCCCAACCCAAATTATAAACCCAACAACACTAAAACCAGTGGTGACCAATCAATCCAGCTATTAACAAGTTCCGACTCCAATACTAAATTATTTCACTTGCTTTTTTTTTAATTTATATTTCATGATCTCGTATAAGAAATGTACAAGTCTCGGGAGAAAATTAGTCTGATGACATGTTTTAATCACTTTAATGTCACTCTTAGATAAGCGTAAATTTATTTAAAATAAAAATATTTACTTTTGCATTATTAAAATATTTAAGACATGAAATTGTTAAAAAAAATTGATCATAAAGTCACAAATCTTTAGATAGATAATGTGTCATCAGACGAAACATACAATTTGATTTCATAAAGTTTTAAATGCATACTATTTATAATGATTAACGACTACTTGTTGCATATTTGAATGATTCTTAATAGATCAAACTAAAAAAAAACTCCTTAGAACACACAAATTTGTTAAAGAAAAGAAGTCATGCTTTACACCAGAACAAAGGACAAATGAATCTCTGATATCACGTAAAAAGTTAGCAAAAGTTGATGCAGAACTTGCTCATCATTGACACACATTATAAATAGTATGTTTGGTATCCTAAAGTTGATAAGTAACTTCTTGATCAAATAAAAAGTGACAATTTAGTGAAACATATGCAAGAACTTAATGCATCAACGAACACTTCTCACCTCGAGAAACTTGTAATGAAAACAGACGAAACACGCTTTTGAGAAATCCTCAAAATTTTAAAAATAATTATCCATTCATTCTTTCTGTACAGATTTTTTTCTTAATTAGTTGTATCACGTCTTGTTTGTAACACAGAATATAATTACTGATAAAACTTTACCCAAATATAAATGTTGCTATAAGGTTGAGCTTAGAGAGACTTGTTCGCAAAAGAATACTCGTTTGAGTCTATAAAAGCTTGGTACAAAAGAATATTTGTTTGAGTCTGGAAAGGCTTGGCTACAAAAGAATACTTGTTTGAGTCTGTAGAGACTTGACTGTAAAAAAATACTTAGTGTTGAAACCTGAAGAGGTTTTGTACAAAAGAATATTTGGATAAATTGCTTGAAGGGGTATTCAAAGAACATTTAGGTTTGAGCTAGAAGTAATTTATTGAAAAAAATACTTGTATCTTGTTTAAGATAATAGAACTTAATTTGGTTAATTAGATTAAGAACTAGATGTGGTCTCCATTGTTGAGACTAACTAATATAAAAATATTGTATGTTTCATCTACCTCTTCTTCAACAGCCTTTTCTGTTAGTATTACTACTTCATTACTTACAAAAGTTTGATTTCTTTATTGACATTATTTAACTCCCTTCTAGTATGTATTTATCTTTTCTCCATAGTGACACCAAACTTTGGACGAGTGTTTCTTATCATCTTGCTTCCAACTAACAAACGAGTGCGTGTTTGGTTTTGATTTGGAAACGTAATTTTTTTTTCTCTCTCCATGTTCATAAGCAAATTTACGTGGAAGCTTCAATTTATTGCTTCCCGTAAACGTAAATTTTCACGTTTCAAAGTTGATGCAAACACACGCGAAATTGTTTGACAAGGTTTTGGAATAATACCTTTGCTCCTTTGTGCATGACAAACCATCTCAGTGTTCCAAGTTTCTCACTTTGGTTGAATGGTCTTATAACACATTTGCCCACTCAAGCACGAGTCTCTCTACCCTTTGAAATCACTTATGGTAAACCTCCTCTACCATTCCCCACTATTTGTTGGGATCATCTCCAATGGAGCCCGTGGATTCTCTCTTATCCAAACGAGAAGCCATGCACACTATGCTTCAGTGTTGCCTTGCAAAAGCCCAAGCTGCCATGTAAAATGTTGCTGACACCAAATGTCACATCGTTTCATACACTGTTGGGGATTGGGTATATGTTTGTCTTTGTCCTTATCGACAACGTTCCATTGTTGGTTCCTATCACAAACTATCTTAGTGATTTTATGGTCCTTTTCAAGTCATTGAATGTACTGCGACAGTTGCATACCACCTCTAGTTGCCACCATCTTCTAAGATTCATCCTGTCTTTCGTTGTTCATTGTTGAAGCTCCATAAAGGACCACTTCTCCTTATTACTGACTTACTCAAACCTAGGGATATTGACAAACACTTTGTGATTAAACATCTTTCCATCATTGATTGGAAATCGGACCCCTCTATTGACCCCTTTACCAAGTTGGTACTTATTCAATAGCTTGGCCTGGCCCCTAAAGACACTACTTGGGAGAAATGGATGGACATTTGCACTATTTTTCACCTTAAGGACAAGGTGATATTTCCACCAAAGGGTGATGATAGCAATTCATACCAAGTTATTAGGCCCAAGAGGACACACATACCTTTGTGACTCTTATGTAATTATTGGTTATAATCACTCAAGGATAAGATATTATTACGATATTATTTGGTTGTAATTGTCATTTGTCACATACATTATTTTCATTCTACTGGATTCGTTTTTCCTAAATTATGTTGAGCTAATAATTGTCAACGACATTTTGTATATATAATGCATAAATAAATGAAAGATAGCAAAGAATTATCAGATAATTCCTTCTTTAGCATTAGACTTGCTATTAGTATCTTACCAGACACAGAAGCATGTCCTCATCAAAAATTACATAAAAAAATAGGATAAATTAAAATAAAAAGAAAAGAATCAAAGGGGGGGGGGGGGTGAAAGAGATCTAGAGAATTAAGGAAGATACTAAACAGACCAAGAGAACCACAAAAGAAGCCATATTTAGAAGATCCAAATGAAGAGTCAAAGATGTAGTGTCCCACTTCTTGGAGGAGATAAGATAATAAACAATAATACCTAAGCATGTGGGTGTGCACGTTTGATGGCAAGTGAGATCGAGAGACATAGATCAAACATCTTGTTTAGGATATTGGGTCCCTTGAATTTCATTTATGTTCAGCATTAATCATAATTTCTAAAAATAATTCATAATATTCAATTATTCATACATGACACAAAGGAAAAATCTCCCTTTCTAAAAATAATTCTTATTTAGATCCATATCACAGGTATAATTCTTTTATAGTTGATTTAGGTGAAAACAAATAGGCATAAAATTTCTAGGATAAACAAAGGGTATAAAGTTATATGACAACTTTAATAGGATTGTATTCAAATTTAACTATTTTAGGATATAATAGATATAAATTCGTAATTCTTTTGAATATAATAAAATTATTAGTTCATGTACAATTTACTTTTAGACGTGTACTTTGTAATTTGTTAATCGTCCTTTTCTTCTCTCATGTTCATCAATAAATAATACAATCTCCTTTCGTTGTAACAATAGTTCTTATGCCACCCAATTTTCTCTATGGTACATATATTATTGGCATCGCTTGCGAATATCTAGACCTATCACCTATCTACTTTTCAATAAGCAATATTGAAGGCTTAAAACTTAAAAGTTGTCGATTAATTCGATCAATATACAGTGTAAAGTTATCAAAAAAAAATTCAGATATTTATATATGCCTGTGAATAGAATAACCATATCGTGGTTGGATTTCCTTAGAGAGGGGAAAAAGTAGAAACAAGAGACAACTCATAAATCCTTTTTCTCTATTTAAATTAAAGATGCATGTACTATGTTAATACACTTTTGGGCAAGATACATGTAACGCCTCGACATCTCTTTTCATGTGCAGCACTTAAAAAAAAAAAGATAAATTGTATTTTTTAATATATTATTAGTATAAAATATTGACTAATTTTATTAATAATTATATTTTATTGTAGAACATATTATCTTTATTAAGATTCCACTTTTCAATCACTTTCTTTATATTAAAAAAAAAAACTTGAACACAACAACTTATTTAAAAAAATTAAATTCAATTTCATTTGAATTTGTGATTGTCTTAAATTGTTCTTAAAGAATTTTTTATCTTATCGCACATGTATTTCTAGCTTATTGAGACAAAAATTAATATTGTTGATAATATTGTGATAGTCTCTGATCTAAATGATTTTTGCATGTGGTAGAAATTCAGTATGTGATTTTTTGTTAAATAAATTGTCTCAACAATGTATGAGCGTATTTGACCACTACATCAACCTGTCAGATTATGTTTAAAAACTTTTAAGATTCTATTTTAAAATTTAAATGATAAAAAGTGGGGAAAAAAACTATTAATTATTATCTCTGATTTTAATTATAAACAACAAATTAGATTTACATATAAAAAAAATAGATTATTTTAATCCTTATTATAAGTGAAAATCATTATACTTTAAATTTACTCAAAGATACATTTCTTTTATATCATTAATTTATTGTTAATTCTATTTTTTATATATTCACTAATAACTAACATTAAATATAACAATTTAGAATCATCTAAATTGAAAGGTATATTTAAGATAAAATTTGAATTTATGATAAAATGAATAAAAAATAATAATATTAATTGTTTATTTTTATGTTATTTAGAGCATATGCAATGAGTTGCTTATAAGCAACTTGCTGATGACCCACTTTATGGGTTGTTTAAATTTTAGCAAAATTACTTTTACAAGCAACTTTGCTAAAATTTAAGTAATCTATAAAATAGGTCAGAGCTGATGTGAGAGTAATGTAGCATAAGGAGTTGCTCTCCTTACCCTAAAGTGGTTCCATGAAATGATTGGTAGTGACACTACAGTTGGGTCATTGGTGTCATGGTTTGGCCAAGCACACCAAAAACTTTTGTATTCCAATGAAACCTGAAAATGTTATTGTACATGCTTCTTGTATATATCATGGTTCATCCCTTTGTGCCACTCCCATTTCTATCATAAGGGTGATGGCCTCCTAACCCAACCATGATGCTATGCTGGTTGGCCAGGGTTCTCATCACCGACGGTCCATATTTGTCCTCTGTCTCTTCTCCTCCCCCACTGACCTACTCTTATGGACCTTTTGATTCCTTTTGTCCTCTCACCAATCCTTGTCATGGACTTTCGAGTGGGCCTGGCCCACCATGCTTCACTTGGGCCCACTCCTCTCTATCTTGCTGCTTTGGTTAATCCCACTTTTATCTCCATCTTTCTTTTCACATTCTCCACACTGCTTTGTGCCATTATTTCGGACGACATTTGGTGGGCCATGTTTCCATGTCAGAACCACATCTGCATGGAAATTTTGTCCTCCTTTATTTTTCTTTCTTTATTGAAATAATTAACCCGTATCGTGTAAGATCGTGTGGTTTTAACCCCACTTCTTCTCAAAGTGAAGCCATGTTATGTATTGCATTGTTAGTCACCATTTAAAGTTAATGGGGCCAATGGGGTCGAATTACAGTTTGGTGGATGAAATGACCCTTGAGGAGATATTATTATTGTGTAATGTTGGAGGTGACTAAAAGTTCTATAATTGGTAACTTTTCTTGGATCTATGTTTTTCTATATGTTAGCTATTGAGGAGGTGAATCAATACTATATGCAATTTTGCATCGTATTGGGGGTGAGACTTTAGGGAATAATGATCACTAATTTACTTTATATAAATGGTATATGTTTAGATTTTTTTATGGTCGATTCTGATGCTACTCGCTTGGTCCATTGAGATAGATGACTATAGAATTCTTTTACGGAAAAGAATATTTAATTATTAAGAGATTTAAGATGCTTTAATTGAATTGCCAAGTGCCACGATGCTTGCCATGGACAGACCAACGTGGACCTATAATCCTTGTTTTCAGCACAATTCTTTTGCTTTCGTCGTTAGATCTAACCTTTTGTAAGTCCTTTCAATAAAATATTGATTAAAAAATATTTAATATTTGTATTTTAATATTTCTGATAATTAAAAATTAATATTGATTTATTATTATAGTTTTAATATAATAAATATTTCTATTAACTTTTTTAACTAGATTCCTGTAAATCATTTGACACTTGTCACATTTATAGCAAACAGAAAGAGCGCAAATGCAAACACAATCATTAGCTAATTAAATTTAATATTTAGTAACAGTACACTAAGAGGATGTCCATCTGATTAATAAATTAAGTAACTAGCTAGCCAGCCGCCTCTAATATATTAAATGTGTAAAAATCATTTATTGATGTAGTTTATTAAACACTTTCCTTCTTTAAATTAGATAGTTATAGTTTTAAGTATGTTATCTGAAAAGTTAATTTAATTATGTGTTGATTTTTTAGAAAAGCATGATATCACACATAATCAATTCATTCAAATTTGAAAGAACAAGTCTCTCAGTTTGTTTATTTTTTATTGATTGATTATATGGGTATCTTACGTATTAGAGTGGGTTTTTTTTTAATTATTTCTATGTTGAAGGTATTGGTTTTATTTTAAAGTAATATTTTGCAAATAAAAAATATGTATTCATCAAATAGTTATAAACTTGTTGTATCAAACTAAGAAATAGATAAATTCAAAAAGTATTGATGGTAACATTGTTAATTTTAATTATGTATATTAATTTTATTAATTTAAGTATTATTGTGATTAGTTATCTAATTGTTAAAGATTAAGGATTTTTTTTTGGAGTTTTTGATGTTTAGACGTTGTTTTGAGATGAGGTCAAGTTCATCAATTAAGGGAGGGTATATAAGGTTTTTTCTTAAGATGTAAATCTCGCAAGTTCATTTCTTAAGAAAATTAGAGAAAAGTTAGAGAGAGGAGTTTTGGAGTCAGAAATTCTCCATTCTTATTTCGAGTTTGCTAGAGAATACTAGGGCCCTTCCCTAGGAGTCAGCGAGTAACTAAGTTGAGATTCAAATCTTTGGAGTTGAGAATTAGAGTCGTTGCACGGAGTTCTTGGAGGATTTTGTTCTTCCTTCTTTTTACCATTTTTTGGACAATTTGAGGTAAGGAAAGTTTATATGTTTGATTCTTGTTGTAGTGTATGAGTTGTATATTGCTTGAATTCATTAAAATTGTGGCCATGTTGATGATTGTAAGGTGAAACTCTTATGTTTTGGGTTCTAGTTGTTTCTTGAACATGTTGAGGAGAACTTGGTGATTGTAGTCATATGTTGGTTGCATGTTGTTTTTCTAGCTGGAATTGAAAAGTTTGTGAATCGTGGATATGGTTTCATGAGTTGCATGTTGGTAATTTGCTGAGTTTCAAGTGGAATGTGCCAAAATACGATTCTGCCAAGTGCATAAATCGTTATCACGTAAGGCGCAACATCATGACACAAGGCATGATGCAGGCTAGAGGCTTTCTATCTCATTGACATCGAGCATGAGATTGGTAGCATCAAGCATGAGTTAAAGGAAAACTCTCTGACTTAATCACGTTGGGTGTGGGTTGAGCACTACAAGAAAAATGATAAATTGCGACGGACAAATTGCGACGGTTATCTAGAAACCGTCGTCGCTTTGATAATGCGACCCTTCATACGACGGTTTTTCAAAACCGTCGCAAAATTGTTCAACATTGCGACAGTTTATCGTAAACCGTCGCAAAATTTATTTAACATTGCGACTGTTTATCATAAACTGTCGCAAAATTTGTTTAACATTGCGACGGTTTATGATAAACCGTCGCAAGTTTAACATTGCGACAGTTAATCATAACCGTCGCAAATTTAACATTGCGACAGTTAGTCATAAACCGTCGCAAAATTTTCAGCATTTTTTTTATTAGAATTTAAAAGTTTTTTTTTTAAGTATTATGTATATTATCTTAACGAACTTATATTTTATTAACAATTTTATATATACTTTATTTAAAAATATAAAAATAAATATGTTAAAATTTATAAAAATCCAGTTTAATTTATTTATGATATAAATATGTTTTTAATATCTAATATATATTTTTAGATGATAATTTATTTTAAAATATATCTTATAATAACAATTCTAAATGGAACATAAATCTTCTGATTTTTCTTAGTTTGATTTTTTTAATCAATATATATAATTTTACTATTTTGATTTTTTCAATCAACGTATACAATAAAGAAAAAACACAAAAGATAAACATGCATAGTAAAAATTTTATTTTATCAAAAAACTTTTTATTTTAATATATTACATTATATATGTGAATATTAAGACATATATATATATATATATTATAATTAAACTTTTTTAAAAAATTAATTCATTATTAAGAAAAAAAAATTTATTACATGAGAATTAATTTCTTTCAAAAATTTGATAGATATAAAATAAATAAACATTTTTTCTGAATCTATATTTTTATTTTATTAGAATATAATTTTTATTTTTTAAAATAAATTATTTTTTTAGCTAAAAAATTATGTATATGTCAAATAGTAGTGGGGCAAGTGCCCACTATTCCAAATGTACATCCGTCCCTATATATATATATATATATATAATATAGGGGGTTATAATTATACCAATGTAACTTTTATTAAGTATTATGTTGTTCAATAACTTTATATTAAATGTGTATTTTGTAAATCCAACCGTTAAATTGAAAGTTCATATCACTTTATAAGTGTATATCAAATTTTGTTAAAATTGAACAACAACTGGAAGGTAATCAAATTGTTTATATTTTAGTGTATTTTAAAATGAATATATGACATCAATTTTGTTTTATAAAAATGAAGTATCAAACCATCTTGGATTAATATAAAGTTTTGTATATATAATCTTTGAGAGATATGAACTTTCAATCTAACAGTTGGATTTACCAAATTCACATTTAATATAAAGTTATTGAGCGGTGTAATACTTAGTAAAAGTCACATTTAATATATATATATATATATATATGAGGGGGTTCATAATTACATCAGTGTAAATTTTACTAAGTGTTACACAACTCAATAACTTTATATTAAATGTGAATTTTGTAAATTTAACCGTTAAATTGAAAATCTTTTACTGTTAAATCATATATACAAAATGTTAAATTAATCAAAGATGATTTCTTATAAAAACAAAATTAAATCTGTCAGAAAATTTATATTTTTGATGAGAAAATTTTTGTAGGAAAAACTATATTATTGATGAAATATTTTAGAAAAATTTATATTTGTCGAAAATGTAAGAACTGGTTTTAAATTTGATATGAAAATATTATGATATAATTAGATAAGATTTTAAGTTAGTATTTTATTAATGGTTGATAATTAAAAAATAAAACAAGGATAAATATATTTTTTGAATTTTATATGTTTGATTTAAGATAACTTACAAAATAACTCTTGGTAAAGTTATTCCGCTCAATAACTCATCGTGTGTGTTGAATTTCATTGATCCAATTAATTGTTAATTTAAAAATTATTAAATTTTACTAATAATTAATATAAAAAAATTAATTAGTTTTGGAATAAATTATTTTCTAATTAACAATATAATTAAAACATTAATTATTTTAAATTATTTAACTAAAATCTTATTGACAATTTACTATATGATCTTAATATTTTTGTATAACTAATACTTGGATTTAAATTTGATATGAGAATATTATATATAATTAGATAAGATTTTAAGTTAGTATTTTATTAATAGTTGATAATTAGAAAATAAAACAAGGATAAATACATTTTTTTTTGAATTTTATATGTTTGATTTAAGGTAAATAAATATATTAAATTAATTAATAATTTATTTAAAATATTAAAATAATTTATAAGTATGTAATAAATAAATATTTATAATTTTATAAATTATATTATCATTATAAATTAAAAAATTTAAATAATTTAAATTATAATTTTAAATCGAAATAAGTAGATGTTAATTATAAAAGTAAGTACATATAAATAAAGAATAACTAAATATATTATTATTATTATTATTATTATTATTATTATTTGTAATATAAAATTATTATATATTATTATTATAATACAGATATGAGATTGTATATTTGAGGATGACTTAAATGAATTAATATGTACAAGTTATACTGACAACATACATATACATTTCGGTAGCTTACTCATCAGAACTTCACAGTTAAGCATGCTTGACCTGGAGTAGTACAAGGATGGGTGACCTTCTGGGAAGTTTCCCAGAAATTGCACAAGTAAGGATAAAACATGCTAAACAGTGAAATATCGTGAAATAAAATCCTTGAAAGGCCAAATATGAGGATTGTTACATTAATAAATTTATTAAAATAAAAAAAAAATTATAATTTTTGATTGGTAAAAAAAGGATTGTAATATTAATTTAGAGGCAGTTGGTGCGACAGTTGATGAAAGGGTCGCAATGTTAATATAGAGGCATTTGGTGCGACAGTTGATGAAACGGTCGCAATTCTAATTTTGCGACGGTTTGTGCAACGGTTCTGATAACCGTCGCAAAATTGCCTGGTGACGGACGACTCTGCGACGGTTCCCAAACCGTCGCAATGTTGTCTTTGCGGCAGTTATAACCGTCGCAATGTAGGTCATATAACCGTCGCAAAATCGTCATTTTCTTGTAGTGGAGGAGCGTTGGACATGGTTGCCTTAAGAGCTTTTTGACTTGGTGATGTCGGACTCCAATTTGATTGGTGCCAAGTGTGATAAAAACATTAACTTTCTACCTAGACGATGTCAAGACATTGGTTGTGACGTCAGGCGTGAGTTAGGCAAAGATTCTTTGCTTGAATGAGGTCGGGCATAGAACTAACTACACTAGATGTTATTATCACAGAGGCTCTCTGCCTCATCCACGTTAGGTGCAGGTGGATTAGCTTAGGGCATAGGTAAGTGTTGAACATGGTAAATGACTAAGTGTTGAACATGTGATTATTAGATTGAATTACACACATGATTTGAGTTGTTATATGACTCTAATTCTTTATGAATTAATCTATGATGATGTATATGGATATTTAAGTTGCTTAAAGTTATAAGTTGATGAAAGTTGCATTGTAGTAGAGTTATATGAAATG
Organism: Cajanus cajan; assembly: GCF_000230855.2. Lineage (NCBI taxonomy): Eukaryota > Viridiplantae > Streptophyta > Magnoliopsida > Fabales > Fabaceae > Cajanus > Cajanus cajan. The sequence goes on from NC_138519.1 coordinate 2,956,455, forward strand.
TAATGTTGAAATTAGTTATGTTGTGAATGCTTGAATATCACATTGGGAGGATGTGGTGTTGTGGTGCTCTACGATCCTAGTTGTTGAAAAACCATTATTGAGTATAGTTGTCTCTTGAAATGGAATATTGGGTTTCCTTTAGGTCCTTAGCTGATATAGTATGGGAGCCAAGTCAAACCATATGAATTATAAGCGACCAATGTAGACATGTATTGGGGCCAGGTTGAGCCATATGTGTATGAAGTAATCAACCAAGTAAGGTACAAGGTTGGAGACCAAAATTCCTAACTAAGTACTGGAAGGGACACATTATTTGGAGGGTAGTCGGTGGGTTATTTTCATATAGAATTAGTTATGTAAACTTAGGTTATGGTAAACTCACACCCAACTTATCTTATCTTTAACAAGAACATTGAACTTTCCTAGTTTAAGTGGCAAAATTTAAGAAATCATGTTGTGTTGTGGATTGATATCCAAATTTTTGTTGATCTAACAAGTCCAAAAAGATCGCATTGTTAAGTTGGTTTGGTAGGGGTTAAGCCATTTAGACTACCCACCTGTGTTGTGAGAGATCTCTTAGTTGAAATGTGTGACAACTTATCATGTTGTTGTGTTGATATATTAAGTGTGATGTGTGTTGAAAGTTGATGTGTCGTTATGTTGTAATGTTGTTTAAGTTGTTGTGTATTTAATTAGTTTAGTTGTAAACTATTGTATTGATCATATGTTGTGTTGAATAGTTACATTATTGATATATTAAGTTGGTATGATAGTAAGTTGTGTGGTCTATGTATCAAGATGGATATGTGATAGCATTGTCAAATCACTATAAAAAGTTACTAAATTTTTTTCTTGGATTTGTACTATAGGGAACAACCTAGGTCATTCTTTTCAAAAACACAAGTCAATAGAATCCAAATTTATCATGTATGATTAGAATGGGGATTTCTGGATAGCAAGCAAAAATTGCAATATTAAAATGCAAAACAAAAAATTAAATAAAAAATTCTAACAAAAAATGTATCTAGTCAAATTTCAATCCTTACGATAAAATTTTAAAATTTTAAAATATAATTCAAATTCAATCAACCTTAAATAAACACAAACATAATTAAAATATAGATCTAAATCTAGATCTATTGAATTTCATAAAAATGTGAGACACAGTTGCAATCTCACAATTTCCATGAAATTCAAGAATAGTGAATGGTTGATTTAGGTGATTTAGATACTTTAAATCTAGATCTAGATCCAAAAATAAACTTCAGTTGTGGTTTTAGATCTATTTGAAATAAAATTCATAATGAAAATTAAAAAAAATATTTTGAAAGGAGAAAAAGACGAAGAGAATTTGTACGATAAAAATAAAAAATTTAAGTTTTACTGTAATTCATGTAATTTTGAATCGATTGAATGGAGTTGCTACAATCAATTCTTGTAAAAAAAAATGTAGAGGGAAAAACTTGAGAAAGAGAGAGAAAGAGAGAAAGAAAGAAAGAATTTAAAAAAATTTGTAGAAAAAACAACTCTAAAATCTGGAGAGAGAGAGAGAGAGATATGAGAGAAAGTGTACAAAGCAAGTCTTTTGGAATCTATTAATAGACCAAGATAGTAGGCCCAAACAGAATATTTACAAGGTCCAACCTATTAATCAACTAATTAACAAGGTTAAAGTTATATAAAAAGTTCCTAAAATAAATCCAAAATAAAGTATAGATGCAACATTGTGATGCATTTTTTAACCTTGAGACTTTCAAGCCAAGTGAAACATCCAACAGAGAAGTTGTAGAGCTTTTTCTTAACTTTTGTGGGACACAAAAAATATCCGATTTTGAGTTTGAGAACTCGATATATGGTCTACACAAGATAGCATGTCAAAGTAGACAGAAATTACGAAAATTAACTAAAATTTAAAATTGAAACCAAAATAATCCACTAAAACAAGTTTCAACTAATTCATAATTTAAAACACTTATAAGTGACGTCACCTTTAGTGCGTTCTTCCTTTTTAACAATTTTTTTTTTATCCACGACACTAGAACACAAGATCTTAATTAAAAAAAACTACATCTAATTTTACTTAGACAAATGATTTATTTGATAGGTTATACAAATATAAAATTAAGTATTTGTAACTTATTGTAAAAATTAAATAACATTAATATATTGTCATTAAGGAGAGTAATAAATAAAACAAAAGAAAAATAAAATGGATTATGATCGAGAAAAATAACATTTGTAAGATAAAGTCAGAGAAAAATATAAAATTAAGTATTAAATTAATAGTGTTAAAAATGTTAAATAAATATTTAAGTGTATGAAGTAACCATGGTGAGAGAAATTGGAAAAAAAAATGTTATTCGGATATTTCATGTTCAACTAGGTTGACAAATACACAGGCAAGGCTAATATATATGGTGAATATTAGAATTGGAAAGATCCAAAAATTTCTTATTCTTTGCTTATAGTAATCATACTCATCATGATTCATAAGGCCCTTGTTTACTTAAGGGGGGACCCCGACATGCTTTACCCACTAATGGACCATCACAATTTATCTGTTAGCAGGGCAATTTTTATAATGATGGTATTAAATTGAAAGAGTTGAATCTTAATAGTATAGCTTTCCAAAATTAATTTTAATACTTAAGTAAACAGATTTATTTTCAGGACAGAATTTATAAGCAAAGCTTTTGATCCTTCAATTTGGATGACGGAATCCGAACCTCCACCTCACAATCAAATCACATATTTTTTATTTATAAAATCAACTTAAAATATTTATTTATTTATATAAGATCTAATTCATATTATTTTATATATTAATTATTTTAAATTAAAATATATCTAATTAAAATATATTATCTTTATTAATTAAAATATATTATCTTTATTTGATAATATGTATTAATTATAAATTTTTTAAAAAGGTTATACTCCAATTGATTAAGAGACAGATGAGTATTAATTATGAGAGATAAATAATATAAAATATGTATTTTATTGGTTAGAAGATGCATGAGTATTAATTAGGAAAAATAAACGATATAAAAGTAGTTTAAGAAAAATAAAATAAAATAAAATAAATACAAGTTTATTATTATCAACTAAATTAACTATTTTTCTTAATCTTGGTCAATTAGGTAATTGAGTCTTGTATATAGGAATGGAGGTAGTATATCAATTTTTTAGGTAAAAAATATTTTTTTAGTCTCTATAGTTTCACTTATTGTATCTTTTAATCCCTATAGTTTAAAATAGATATTTTTAGTCATTATATTTATTTTTTGCAATCCTTTTTAATATTTATAATTTAAGATAAACATTTTAGTCCTTATAATTGTAATTTTTTAATCCTTTTAGTCATTAATTTTTTTATATTGTCTTTTTTTGTGTTAATGTGATAAATGTATAATTCAATAAAGGAAAAAAATTACAAAAAAAAAACTAATGAAAGGTACTAAAAGAATTAAAAAAATTGTAAGTATAGGAATTAAAAAGATATATCTTAAATTATAGGGACTAAAAATGATTAAAAAATAAATATAAAGACTAAAAATGTTTATTTTAAACTATACAAACTAAAAAAGTATTCTAACTTTTTTAAAAGAAACTACTTGTATTTTTTAACAAAGACAACTACATTCAAGAAGTATAAAATTACTATAAGAACAAAGACAACAATGGTGATAATAGTGATAATTAACAATAGTCATAGTGGTGTGGTGACAATTAAGGGTAACAAAACAATCCTTTATTCACTACCCATCAAATCTATTCATAAGTAAATTGATCCAATTCATCCATTATACAAATATAATAATGATAAATTGTATTCAATCCATCCATTTAATTTTATGGATGATATTGATTCATCTACTATTTTTCAAAATCCATTGGATTAAATAAAGAGAATGTATTGAATTGAGACTTTAAAAGATTATTTTGACATAAATTTTATTTTGGACTTTTACAAAAATAATATTTAATTTTTAAAACATATTTTCATAGATGGATTAGATATCCATCCATTAAGAAAAAAATTAATGGATGAATTAGTTTTTTTTTCTTAAACGGATCGCATAAATTAAATTTTTAAGTAAAAGTTACTCCAACTTGTATGAGATAATAGAAAATTTAATCCATAATCAATAAATTTTAAAATATTCACTTCTTTTATTGTTATTAACTTACAGCTAAATTTTAAAAGTTCTTTCAGATTTTAATAAATTAAAATTAAATAAAAATTTAATTATATAAATTATATTTATAAATTGAGCTGATTTATGAACTAAACAAGTTAAATTATATATGTAACTTAAACTCAATTCATTTATATATTAAATTCAATCTTTAACTTAAACTTAATTTATTTGATTCATAACCAAATTTAATAAATTAATTATTAAGTTAAATTTTAAATTATTTTCAAGTTAGTTTGATAACCTAATTCCACCTATCCTATAACTCTCACGCGTGTAGGTACTTCTATTGAGTGCAAAAGTTTTTTCCCAAGCATATTTGAGAATGCTTATACACATTAAAAAAGAAATCCTTATTCATCAACTTTGATTGTTGTTGATTTGGATAAGACAAAAAGAAAGGTGTATGATTGTTAATTCCACTTGAAAAGGAAAGCACTTGGCACCATGTCTAAAATTCCCATTTGAGGAGGGACTTTGATGTCTTAGTACAATGTAACTTGCTCATCTGATTCTTCTCTTGTCATTGAAAATATAACCCTATATGTTCCAACTATGTGTCACTTAGACTTATGTTCTCAGCTACATTATCTAGTCATCAATTGTTAGTATGACTCGAGCTAAGTTTAGCTTTTGTGCAATGGAATTTTAATTTGCTCAGATGATCATCACAGGGCTTTAAAGTTTAAACTATTGTCACTATAGGTAGTAGCATTGAGCATTCAACCCCACTTTAAACTGCTAATTGGAAGCTACTATTTTGGAAGACCTTTCAAGTGTCCATACGATGATTCCCTAGGTTTGTAGCATAGCTATTGTACAGGAATTGTAGGCTTTAGATGCCAAAACAAAAGGGGAAAAATAAAAAGTTATCAACTGTGAAATTCACTCTGAAATTGGAATTTCCTGAATTAGTTTCTAAAATTTAAGAAACTCATTTCTCAGCTTGGATCGGTGAGGTGTACACGATAAATCTGTTTCATAAATTTGTAATATGTTGCTTTTGACTTTCCTCAATTATTGTGGTTCAGATCAGCGTTCTGTTATTTGGAAAAAATTTGCGTCATTAGAAATCATAAAATATTATAATACTACAGGAGAGAATACATAAAATTATGCTAATACTAACATTTTAACATGTCTATTTCACCGTCAAAATATTTATTATATATTCCTAAACCTTATAATAAATTACACCTAGTTAGGCGGGAATGGACTTCTTTGCCTGTTATAGGATAAGACGTATAGGTATGAAAAGGTGGAGAACTAGAGCTTTAAGTGTGTGGGGGGACAAAACAAAAAGCAAAATAGAATAGAAAATGAATAAAAAATGAATAAAAATAGATTAAAAATATAATAAAAATTTGATTGTTTGATTAAAGAAATAGATGAGAAATAATATATATATATATATATATATATATATATATAAGAAAGATGAGAAATAAATAAATAAATATAAATAAATAAGATAGTAAAAATCTATCACTTTTTAATTTCTTCTTAATCAAATTATCTTACTTATTTCAGGGTTCGAATCATGCCTTGTATATGCAGTCGCGTTAAATTTTGAGGTCAGTTATTCTACTCTTTGAAGTATCTCCAACGTAGCGAGGAGATTAATCACTGCTATCAGCGGTGGATACCCCAGGAACGAACCAAAAAAAACTATCTTACTTATTTACATCTTTATTTATACTCTCTCTATCCTATTTTTTTTATCTTATTTTTTATTCATTTCTCCTTATTCAAACAAGGCATAAAGACATTTGTTATGCTAATAATATTAATAAATTTCAAAACAGAAATAAGTCAAAAGATAGGTCTTAACAAGTAAAAAGAAGACAAAGGAACTACTTCTTTTTTAGTCTTTCTTACACGTCACTGAACGTAATATTCATAAATAAATATTATATTTAAATATATCAATTATATTTAAAATTTATATAAATAAATATTTTTAAATATATAAATTATATTTTATATTTAAAATATATTATATTGTGATATAAAATAATTTTAATTATTAAAAGCATATTTTAAAATATTAAAACTTAATTCATAAATAAGTATGATAAATAAAAAATAAATTATAAAAATTTCTTAAACCACTTCTATCGAATAATAATTTTTAAAAACATTCACACAAAATAATTATTCGTATTTACTTAATATATAAGAATTAATCATCCAAAATTACTTTTAACTCAAAAGTAACAAATGTCACTTTTATTTAGGCATGGCAACGGGGCGGGGCGGGGGCGGGTTTTACGTTCCCCGCCCCCGCCCCCGCAAATTTAAACCGCCCCCGTACCCGCCCCCGATACCCGCCGGGGGTAAAATCTAGGTCCCCATCCCCGTCCCCGGCGGGGTTCGGGTTTCCCCGCCCCGTCCCCGCCCCCGCTCCTATTTTTTTTCTTTTTTTTTTCTTATTTTTTTCTTTTAAATAAATATGAATAATTTTAAAAAAATAAAAGAAAAGAAAAATAATATAAATTTTTACATAGAAATATTTTTAATTTTGGTTTATATATATATAAAAATAATTTTTTAATTATATTATTAAGCGGGGCGGGGGCGGGGGCGGGTATGGGTGCGGGGGCGGGGGTGGGTATTAACATCCCCGTCCCCGCCCCCGCCCCCGATTTTATCAATCGGGGAAAACCCGAACCCGATAAACACGGGTTTTCCCCGTCCAAATCGGGGCGGGTTCAGGCGGGTACCCACGGGGACGGGTTAGATTGCCATGCCTAGTTTTATTCATCTTACATTCATTCTTGTTGAATGATTCAAAATTATGTTGAAAATTTTGCTAACGTGACTTAAGATAAAAATTCGCATGTTTAATTCTAAGTTGAAGAACTAATTTTAGATTCATTAGATTTTGAGTCGAAACAACTTTAGGTAATTTTTGAGTTGAATAAAAAAAATTATCCTCAATTTTGTTACTAACTTACTTTTAAAATAAAAATATAAAAACATAAATCATATTACTTCAAAATCAATTTCACTCAAAATTAATTTCATTTGAGATCAACTTTGTAAATGCCCACCCAAATACACAAGAAGGCCAATTATTAGAGCCATGCGAAAGAAATGGAGATATAGCCACGTAGGAATCTTGTGAGAATTAGAAACAAAATCTTAGGCACTAGAGGAGTTCATTGCATCACATTAATTCGATAAATCCGATAATTTGAATTAAATTAATTAAATTAGTTTAATTTTTTTTTAGTCTAATTCGAACAAAATTAATTAAATTTAATATTGATTGGTTCAAGTATCATTTAAAATTTGAACCAACTCGAATCAAACTAATTATTTTATATATTATTTATTTTATTAACAATTAATATATATGTAACATTTTGATTATTTTGAATAAATTTTTGATACAATACGTAAATTTTTTTATTTTTTAAATATTTAAATAAAAAAAAAGAAATATATTATAATATATTTAGTGTCATTTTCAAATATTGTAATACATTTGAAATCCTTAAATATGTTAAAAAAATCAAAAAAAAATTATATTATAAATTTTATCAATTTAATTAATTTTTAATAATATATCAATTTAGTTAACGTTGAAAATTCTATTTATTATATAAAAAAAATATTTTTTTAATGTGTTTTTTTTTTAAAATCATTAGATACTCAAATTCAACCAATACAATCGGTATCAGATTGATTTGATTCTGATTAAAAAAAAATATAAAAAATTAAACCAATTAAATTTAATAAGCCTAGGAACTCATAATATATCATGAGCATAACCGTTTCTTATAAATATTATATCTCTTGCGCAATTGGAAGGGAAAAAAACATCGAGAAAATATTTATTTCGAATATTATAAGTAAACCACGACAAGCGAATTAGATATTACATCCTATTCAAAATCTTAATATATTAATTAATGGTGAAGTTTTCTCCGTGTTGATTCACATTAATGGGAATGACGCATGAGTCATGACCTTCACACATATTAGGATACATCCAAATTTCCAATACAAAGAGTAAACATTGAATGGTTTTCAACCAACTCAACATAAACAAACTATGCAAATAATTTTAACTATACGGTTTAACCCAAAATCTCAAAACATTAAATATTATATATTATTTAACTTTATCATTGATCTTATGTAATATAGAACCTTCTCAGTCTGAAAATACCCACAGCTATAATTTGGTGATCATTGATATGGACAAAAAAAAATGGCTTGATTTATGTTTAATTAGTGAATATATGAAAGGAAATGTCGCTAACCGAAAAAAAATTATTTGTCAACGTAAAAGAGAGTAGTAAAGCAATATAACTTCTCCGTATAAAAATACTACCACATCTATGGATAATATTAATAAGTATTCTTTATGCATGGTAAATAAAAAATTATGAAACTTTGAAGAAGAAAAATGTAATCAATACATTTTCATAATGATTTTTAATATATATTCATACCTTAATTTCCAATAAAAAAATTTTTTTATTGATTTCTTAGCTTTGTATGTAAGAAAAACGCGTTAGCAAGATTTTATAATTATTTTAACATCCTTTTATAAAAGTATTTTATATATTAAATCATGGGTTTAAATTTAAAGTATGTTTAAATTGCATTATTTTTGTTATTCAGATAAACAAATGAAGGTGAGATGTATTTTGATAAAGTCACTTACGATATATGGATAAAATATTTAGAAATTGGATACCAATTATTTTTGTTTTCCATAATCATCTTCTTCTTGCCCTTTATAATTTTATATAAATCCAATTATGAATCTATATGACTAAAATGGATATAATTAAATCAGACAGATGATGATGGTGATGAGGAACCCACTACTTCACTCTTTCAAGTTTCAATTACTTATTAAAAGCACGTGACACTTTTTTAAATTGTATTAATACACGAATTTTGTGAAAGGCATAGTAAGTCATACACGGTCTTTTAATTAAACTTTTTTTTGGCCACCAAACGTCCTATGGTTCAACATCTCTTTAGTTTTTAATTAAAAATATTTGGATCAACCTAAGGTCGTTCATCTAGATAATTATTTGAACAAGAAGAATACTATATCAACGTTTTTTTTAGGATATTGTTTATGTTTAACGATTATTTTAAATAATTATGAAGATTTTTTTATTCAAAATATAATATTTATTAAATTTATATTTTATATAATGAACATTATACTGAGAAATTAGAATGACTAAAATAAATATTAATAAATAACATGAACAATATATTTTTTTATAGTTCGGCTATATATAATTATTTATCGTTGGACTTTATATTATGAGTCGCGACCTCCAATGAAGAAACCAACAGATATAAATCTATATATGTTTATATATGTTATTTTTTATGTATTAAAAAATATGTTCTTGTTCAATTTATTTATGGTATAAAAACTTTATTTTTTTCCAATGAACCTATATGGACTTTGTGTGTATGATTGAAAAAAACAATATACTACTTTCCTTACATGTTAGTTTTACAATACACGCTGGTTACTTAAAAAAATAATAAGTGTTTATTTTCATTAATTTTATAATATTGTCTTTATTGCAAAAATGAAAATTCTAATTAACGAAGAGTCTAATAAAAAAGAGTTTATATTTCTTAATATAATGGATCAATATTCGAATCCTAGTCAAAAGAGATATCCATATTTTGCATCTAATCAAACTTTGAATAGAATAGTCTTTGAGAAAGAATACAAGTGATAAATTAAAAAACAATATAATGAAAATTTTAATTAATAACTTTAATTAAAAAAATACATATGAAACAAAAAAATTAGTAACATCTATTACGATTTTTAATTACAAAATTATATTTACTTTATGCAGTTTGATAATATGTCTTTACAGAAATTCAATTCTTAATTTATATAAGATAATAAAAAAAAATATTTTAGCTTACTTACCCACTTGTTGGTAATTTATGAATTTTATCTTTTGATGCATGTAGATAAAAATATTTATTCTACTCTCTATACTTATAATATTTTTTTTTAAGTCTATGCCTTCAAATTTTGTAAGACTAAAACAAAATTTTATGAAATTATAGGGACTATAAAAGTAAAATTGAAATTTTATGTAATTATAAAGACTAAAACAGAAAATTAATACAATTACCTTATTATATAAAATTGTTAGCATTTAGAATGAGCTTTAAAGGACAATTCAGTAAATTTTAATTACTACAAATAAGAGTTTAATACATATTATTAACAACATTTCTTTCTATAATTAATTATAATTATTGTATGAGTTAAAAAAATTTAGGCGAGTTAAAATATATATATATCTGTCTGTGCGTGCGTGTGTGTGCTGCAAATTTTGTATTAAAATTTGCAACAAATGTTATTCCTACGAATTTTTTTGTGAAATTTTATTGGCGGGTAATACTTTCGTGGATAATATATTTTTGCAAATTTTAAAATTCGCAAGAAATTTTCCTGCGAAGTTTCTTGCAAAAAAAAAATTACAGGAAAGTTTTAAAGAAATTACTGCTCACAATGAATTCATCCGAAGCATTTGTTTTCAAACCTTCAACATGTGATACATAATCTTTTAAACTCTAAGATTGTAGATTATAAGGCTAACACTTAACCATACAAATCAACTTGTAAGGTAAGTGTTGCCCCAACTTATATACTATTTAATTATTTTATTTTCAACCGATGTGGGACTTAAAGTTTTTTTAAAATATTAAACTTATAAATTTTAATATTTTTTTTTATTTTTACTGCGAATTAAAATTGGCAGGAAAATTCGCAGGAAAAGTTACCTACGAAATTTTCTACCATTTAGTAAATTTTACTTGTAAATTTATTTTTGCAAGAAAATCTGCAATAAAAAAAATAAAATTCTTACAATATTTTCTGCATATTTTTACCATGGAAAAAACATTTCCATGATCATTAAAGTTGTAGCAAAATTCGCAAAAAATTCTTGTAAATTATTTTTCATAAAAAAAAATTGTAAGAAATATCTGTAAATTATTTTTTTGCAAATAAATTCGTAAAAAGAATTTGCAAAATTATTATTACAAGAGAAATTGCAAAAAAAAAAATTGCAAATATTTTTTTGTAGGAAAATTCATAGAAAAATGACACTTTTCTAGTAGTGATTGTTAACATTTATAGGAAGTTTTTTCCCCAAAACACATTTACCTAAATGAAGGAAAATTCAATTAGGGATGGAAAAATATACCCAAATTCTCTAGATACACACAAAAAAAAATACCCTTAATAGAGAGGATAAAAAAGACCCGCATGGTACGAGGGTAGAGATTTACCAACAAAATTCATGGAGACTTTGGGATGGGAAGCGGTGTTTGATTTAATTATATGTGATATATGTTTAATTGTTGAATTGTAGTTATTACTATTATTTTGGAGCTTTGGGGTCAAAGGACCCTTCAGAGATAAGTTATCTTTGAGATAATCTCAAACAGAGTTAAGTTGGTTCAATTTAAAGAAGGGTATATAAGGTTTTTCTTAAGACATGAACCTCATAATTTTATGTTTTAAGAAAAAAAAAACTAGAGTGAAGTTAAAGAGAAGGTCTTTGGAACCAAAAGCTTTCTTCTTCCTCTTTTCTAGTGACTCAACTTGGCCCACACACAAATTTCACATAAAGCTTGGAGGAGACAACTTAAATAATAACTACTCATTTAAAAGTCAACTTACTTATAACTTAATAAACTATCAACTTACAACTTAATCAACTATAAACATCATACAAATTTATAACTTAATCAACTATCAACTTACAACTTAGCAACATAAAATATCACCATATATTATCTTGGATTAGTACATAATGAATTACCACCGTACAACATTAGTTATGTAAATGAATCAACATACTTCAAAACTCAAACAACTTAAAACACCAAATTTATATCCAACAACTCACGTTTAATGTCATTCTTCCTACGCACAAACGTTAATTGAGATAAAGAGCCTTTGACTCGATCATGCCCAACATGGATGAGACATAAAGCCTTTAAGTTAATAGTGTTTGGCATGGCTAAACCCACGCCTAGCCTCATTCAAGCAAAAGACCTCTACTTAACTCATGCTTGACTTCACAACATTGACACCCAACATTGTTTGGGCAGAGAGTCTTTGTTTGATCATGCTTGGTACCACTCATCTACACTCATGCATGACACCTATCACTTTACACCCAACATGATTAATTGAGAGAGCTCATCTTTGATCCATGTATTATCTCCATTACTAAATTTGAAATTTTAAAATTACAGAGAAGATTATAATTTTTAATAAAATACTTGGTTAATTTATCATATTATTATTATTATTATTAGTCAAGTGGAAAGTATCTACCAGTTTTTATAAAGAATGAATGAGAACCACTATGTCATTTTAGCGAGAGTTGTTGGGATAATATCGTAAAGGTCCTTTTTTTGGTAAATTATATACCTGAGATCTTAAGTTTAAATTCTAGTGCAATATATCATTATATATATATATATATATATATATATATATATATATATATATTATAGTAATAATAAGAATAATAATAATAAAGATGAATAAGTTTGGTGATGAGCAAGGCTTGTTGGCCTACTTAGCCTATAAATATATTTATGGGTCTTGCCTAAAATAAATTATGTAAATAAGCTTTTAGACCAAGCAAAATTTTAAACAAGTGAAGTCAAACCTTTTAAAAAAAGATCTGTAACATGTAAATAAGATAAATTAGACTCAAGCTCCCTAAAGTCTAGCCTATTGGCTTCTTTTGACTCTTATTAATGATAATATTTAAAATTTTATGTTTCTAGTGTTGTTTGATTATGAGTTATGATTTATGGTTGAACAATTTAAAGTTGTGTTTGGATAATTTAAGAATTAATTTTTAATTTAGTTGTAACAATTTTCTTGATTAATATTTTTTGTTGATTTATTATTTTTGTTAACATAAGTAAAGTACAATGAATAGGTGCAGATATCGGTATATAATTATCCAAGGAGTATGGAGATAATAATTAAAGTTGTTATTTATACAAATATCAGAGCAAGTACGAATACTTTTTTCCAAATGTAAGTACGAGGACATTTACTATAGTAGGCTACTCATTGTCATTCCTAAATTCAATAAAGGTTTAACACATATTATTTATAACATTTCTTTTTATAATTAATTTCAATTATAAGCACATTTTTCTTATATATGTGTTGAAAGGGAATATATAGTAAAACTGTAAAGCAATGTATCTTTTTTTTTTAGTGATTACTATAAATTATACCACAATAGAATGCAGATTTAAATTTTTTTTTTGTCTTTTACTTTATATGTTTTAAAGATTTATATTTCTAAAAAAATTAATATATTGTCATATAAAATTGTTAACATTTGGAAAAAGTTTTTATCCAAAAACATTTAATTAAATGAAGAATAATTAAGTAAATTTTAATTGAGTTCAAATAAGAGTTTAATATATGTTATTAACAAGACTTCTTTCTCTAGTTAATTTCAATTATTATATGATTGATTGATTATGCATAATGACTAATTAAGTGTTAATATCTTATTATATAAAGTTGTTAACATTTGGAGGGAGTTTATCTCTCCCAATGTCTTCTTAAATAAAAGATAGTTTAGGTGGGTGTATTGAATTGAAATTTTATATAAAAAAAATTTAGCACAAAAAATATCTTGTAAATTTTAAAAGACTTTGCAAAAAATTTAATGAATTTTATATTTTTCAAAAGACTTTATAGGATGTAATGACTTTTAAGATTCTTTTTTTAAAAAAAATTTAATCAAGATTTTGTAATATGGGTTTTAATGAATTTGTTCTTAAGAATTTATAAGATTTGAAATGATTTGATTAGATTTCAAAGAACAATATGAATTTTTAAAAAATAATACAATTTTTCTACACATAGAAATGTCAAGGTTTGAATAAAGAAAGGTTTGAATAAGGAGGATAAAATAATTTTTTTTCAATCTTTTAATAAGCAATTAATTATAGTTTCATGATCTCCTAAGTAACATATCTCTATATAAAATCTTCTATGCATTTATATTTTCTCATTCATACTATTAAAATTGAACAATATGTTTAAATTTATGATATTTATTAATCGTTAGAATTGTCAAAATATATTTTTAATATATGTTAAAAAATTTGATATTTCAATATTAAATTTTACTAAATATAAACATTTGTTAATTTTAATAATTTAAAAATTTAAAAATTTATAATATTTAATAATTCAAGGATAAATTTATATATTTAATAATTAAAAAACAAGTATTGATAAATTATATATCAATATTGATAGATAAAAATGTAACAAAAAATATTGAATGATGAAAAATATAGGAGGAAAATAGAGAGAAGAATAAATAAATGAGATAAATGAACAAAAAAAAAAAGATAATATAAGATAGAGAAAACATGAAAAGAGAGGGAAACAAAAAGAAAAGAAAATGAGTTAGGGAATAAATAGAAGGAAAAAAAAAGATAGAGAAGCAAATTAGACAGAGAAAAAAAATAAATGAGAAAAAAAAAAGATTGTGAAATTTTAATAATTTTGATGAAATTTTAATAAGTGACCTACATGTAAACTTTACTAAAAAATCTTATGAAATTCATCTATCAAAATAATTCATTAAAATCTCTATATTTTAAAAAATCAACAAGTTTTTTTAAATGAAAAAGAAATTTAATTGAATACCACTAAATTTTGATATACTTCTAAAAAATCTTGTTAATTAAATGTTACCAAATTTTGATATACTCTTAAAAACTCAATCCAATACATCTCCTTAATAAATTTTAATTGACTCAAAATAAGGATTTAATATATATTTTATTATATAAAATTGTTAATATTTAGAAGAAGTTTTCCCCTAAAATTTTACCTAAATAAAAGATAATTGAGTAAATTTTAATTTCAATTAACTGTAAATAAGAGTTTTGTATATATTATTGATAAGATTTATTCATTAATTAATTATAATTATTATATAAATTTTTAAAAATAATACAATTTTTCTACACATAGAAATGTCAAGGTTTGAATAAAGAGAAAAAATAAATTTTTAAATCTTTTAATAAGCAATTAATTATAGTTTCATGATCTCCTAAGTAACATATCTCTATATAAAATCTTCTATGCATTTATATTTTCTCATTCATACTATTAAAATTGAACAATATGTTTAAATTTATAATATTTATTAATCGTTAGAATTGTCAAAATATATTTTTAATATATGTTAAAAAATTTGATATTTCAATATTAAATTTTACTGACTATAAACATTTGTTAAATTTTAATAATTAAACAAATTTAACAATTTATAATATTTAATAATTCAAAGATAAATTTATATATTTAATAATTAAAAAACAAGTATTGATAAATTATATATCAATATTGATAGATAAAAATATAACAAAATATTGAATGATGAAAAAGATAGGAGGAAAATAGAGAGAAGAATAAATAAATGAGATAAATGAACAAAAAAAAATAATATAAGTAGAGAAAACATGAAAAGAGAGAGAAAAAAAAAAGATGAGTTAGGGAAGAAACAGAAGGAAGAAAAAGATAGAGAAGCAAATTAGACAGAGAAAAAAAAATAAAAGAAAAAAAATTGTGAAATTTTAATAATTTTGATGAAATTTTAATAAGTGACCTATATGTAAATTTTACAAAAAAATCTTATGAAATTCATCTATCAAAATAATTCATTAAAATCTCTATATTTTAAAAAACCAACAAGTTTTTTTAAATAAAAAAGAAATTTAATTGAATACCACTAAATTTTGATATACTTCTAAAAAAAATCTTGACATGTTAATTGAATGTTACCAAATTTTGATATACTCTTAAAAACTCAATCCAATACACCTCCTTAATAATTTTTAATTGACTCAAAATAAGGATTTAATATATATTTTATTATATAAAATTGTTAATATTTAGAAGAAGTTTTCCCCTAAAATTTTACCTAAATAAAAGATAATTGAGTAAATTTTAATTTCAATTAACTGTAAATAAGAGTTTTGTATATATTATTGATAAGATTTATTCATTAATTAATTATAATTATTATATAAATTTTTTTAATATTTAGGAGAAGTTTTTTCCCCCAAAAATTTATACTTAAATAAAAGATAATTCAGTAAAATTTAATTAACTTGAAATAAGAGTTTAATACATTTTATTTATAAGATTTCTTTCTATAATTAATTACAATTATTATATTAGTCTAAAAAATTTAATTATTTTTTTATTTATATAGTTTATTAGTACATTAAATTTGTATTTTTTTTTGGAACATTGATTTTGTTTTTTTGTAACATTCAACTGATTCAAGTATATAATAAAACTAGGAACCAATGGGTCTTCTATTTTATTTATTACTAGAAATTATACTGCGTAATAGAACGTAAATTCAAGATTTGTACTTACTTATATTTAATTTGTAATAATTAATTGGCACCTTTTTTTGTGAAGAATAAAGAAAAAAAATAAAATAAAAAAATGGCGCCTCCGTACCCTTGTTAACAGAGCATTTAATAATTGCTGGACGGACTAATAATGCATTTAAAGTGAGCTGTGGCTCACACTCTCTGCCCGAATTCGAAGCTTCTCTTCCTCACTTCTCTCTCTCTCTCTTTTCAATTATTTTTCTTCTCCGATGGGCTTTCCGGTGGGCTACGCGGAGGTCTTTTTCCCCAACCCCTTTATTCAAACGCTGGCCTTCCTCGGCTTCCTCCGAAACCTCGTATTCCTCCTCTTCGACACCCTCGGACTCTCCGACTTCCTCCAGACCGACGTCGCCTGGCCGGACCCCGCCGCCCCCGACGCCGCGCCGCGCCCGCCCTCCGCCTCCGCGCTGCTGATCCGCGAGCTGCTGCCGGTGGCGAGGTTCGGGGACTCCGAGGAGAGCGCGTGCGCGGTGTGTCTGTTGGAATTCTCCTCGGAGGAGGAGATTCGGTGCATGAGGAACTGCAAGCACATTTTCCACCGCGCCTGCGTGGACCGTTGGATCGATCACGATCACAAAACCTGCCCTCTCTGCCGCTCTCCCTTCGTGCCCGATGATATGCTCGATGATTACAATCAACGGCTCTGGGCCGCTTCTGGAGTCACCGAGTTTTACGCTGACTACACTTCCTCCTTCTGATTCCCACCCCTCATGCATCCATCCTCAAACTCAAATGTATATAACAAGACCAAAAATAAAAATAAAAAAACAAAAGAAAATTTTGAACATTACACTTTTTTTGTTGCTACTCTTGTTATTGGTGTGTTGTCTCCAAATTTCATCCTCTGCTGCCACTGCATATAATTGCTGTACCATGGTAGATAGTAAATTAGTAATACAACAGGGTTTAAAGTTAAATTACATTTTTGTCCCACTTCCTATTTTAAATTATTTTTTATCTTTTATCTTATTGATTTAAGATAATTTAGTCTTTATAAAATAATGATAATTTCTCTTTCGATTTATTTACATAAAGATTAATTGTTGTTTAAATAAAAAGGGTTATAATAAAAGTGAAGATGGCGTGAAGAGAAAATCTCACAACAGCATATTAGAAATTTTAATTACTTGGTTGACTGGTGAATTTATTTTCACGACTTCAAGTATATTATATCAGTTCGCTTTAGTAGTTTTCGTTGAATCCAATGAGACAAAAGTAACATTTTGAATTAATATAAAATATTCAAAATTTTATTCTAAAGCCCACAGTGATTATTGTTTTAGAATAATCAAATTAATCAAAATTTAAAAGATCAAAATAAATATTAAAAATAAAATAAAAAATAAAAATACTTAGCTTTTTTTAACTAAAATATCATATTTGAGAGTAAAAAATGGCGATTAAAAACAGAGAAAATAGGTAATGTATTAATAGTGTATAATTATACTATTATCTAACCATAAACTATATGAATAATAAATTGTTAATTTTTATAATAATAATTAAAAAGTTGTTACAATCATAATATCTGATTGATTGATAATATAAAATTATTTTATACTATCTATGCATGATTATTTAACTCTTTATAAAAATATTAGCGAAATTTTCTGATGATTGAAATTAATAGATATAGGTACTTTGTACCTAACAAAAATATAGTATTTTATTTATGTTATTATTATTATTATTATTGAAACACGACTCTCTTGGAATGTCCTCTGTTTAGTGTGGCTTTTGGGGTCACCAAATAGTAATCCATGGTCATTCATCGAATATTTCTATTTTCTAAAAGTTAATTTGGATATCTGTGACAAACTAGTTCATTTGTTGCTTAAAATTAATAATAATTTTTTTTATTACATAGTAAAATGAAACAGTTCCTTTCTTTCTTTTTTCTTTTGTGGGTCAGCGATTCTTGAATTGGTGGGTACTTACCTTAGATTACAAGTATTGAAAAGTAAGCAATAGCTTTCGGCATATGATTTTGCAAAAGGAATTAATTATACTTGCAGTGGGTGTGTGAGCTTCTCTCTTTTTTCTGCTACTTTAATGACAAAAATTACAAATTTGAGCCTCATTTTGTAATTATAGCAGTTTCAAATGCCAACTAGAATTTTCTTTTTCTGTTAACATGTTTTTGAAGTAGATAATATTTGTTTCTAAAAAAATAGATTTTTTTTAAAAAAAAAAGATTAATTAAACAAACATAAATTTTTTTTATTTTATTTAAAAATGTTTTTATAAGAAAAAAAATAATTTGAACTAACAGGCACATTGTATCTTGTTTCATTTTTTTAACATTGTTGTCTCGCAATGAATAATTTATAAGAGCATTTCTAAAGGTGTCTTTATGAATTAACTAAGAATAAAATATTATTTCAATATCACACGTAATTTTAGATCGTTCAAAATTAAAGAGCTATTTAAATTAATAGTGTAAGCGAGTAGTTACTCATCCATAAATTTGACTTATCAAAATCAACTCAATTACATTTTTGTAGGTTAAGTTGAGACATCGAATCGGATTGAATAATTTTTACATTACTTGATTATAAATGGGTTGGTTATCAGATCAAGACATTTGTTATCCAATAAACTCGAATCAACCTGACCTATAATAAATTATAAAGTTAAATTAAAAATATTACACATAACAAAATGCTTAATATACTCATCTGCATATATTTAAGTCTACCTTCTTTTTTTTTTAATAAAATATTATAGTAATGAGTTAATTGACTAAATTGAAGAAGGAACACAGTAAGAAGAATAATTTAATTCTACTTGTTATGCAATTCAAAGTTTGTTACATTAGTAACACAATGTTTGATTATTTGTGATATTTGTGATTTCTTATATATGATTGTTGTATTGTTATTTGTACTTTGAATTATGTACTAAAATTTTAATTAAGTATTTTTTTTATTGGTTTAAACTTTTTAAAATATATTTTTTAATTACTCAATTTGATGACTTGAATTGGTCCAACCCGATTGTAGTATGGTAAAGTCATTTGAAGAAAAAAAAGTTCATGAATCTAACCCAACCTAACTTGATTAAGTTTAATTGAATTTCACACTAAAATAGTTTAAATTTGACACAATCTGACCCGTTTATACTTGTAATCTATATGAACAATTATTTTTGTGAGTTACTTAGTATTTATGTGTGACCATGAAAAAGAGTAAATATATTTGTAAGTTAAACAAATTTTTTTAATAAGGACTTGAATTAGAATGATAATTAAATGTATTGTTTAAAATTCAAGTAATACGTGTAAACCTACTTAAAGAGATGAAGTAAATTATTTATTTAAAGAACATCATAGATGTTCTAGTAAATTATTTACGAGTTGATGTTAAAGTTGACTAAGTTTAGGAGAAGGTATATAAGGGTTTTTCTTTTTAAGATTTGAATTTCATATGTTTATTTCCTTAAAAAATTTAGAGAGAAATTAGAGAAATAGGTTTTGGAGGCAAAGGACACTATTTTCTCTTCGAACATCATGGAACCGCTCTAATTCATCCCTAGAGCTTAGTTGTAGGAGTGGAGTGGAGATTCAAAGCTTCGAGAGCTGAGAATCAAGTGTTGGTGGTGTTGTGTAGAGAAAGCTTGGAGGATTGTGCTCTTCCTTCTTATACTTCTTTTCTTAGTGATTTGAGTTAAGGGAAGCTTGCAGAGTTGATTCTTGTTGTATTGTACGAATTATATGTTGCTTGGATTCATCAAATCATGTTTGTGTTGTTGATTTGAAGAATGGAAATCTTGATACTTGATTTTCTTCTTGTTCCTCATAAAATGAAAGAAAATTGATGATTTAGAATCTTTGATGGTTGCATGTTGGAATTCTCTAGTTATTTGAGTTGTTAGTGATGTATAAGTGTGATATTGTGAGTTGCATGCTGGATTGGAAGTGATTTTACAAGTCATTGGAGCCATATCGCAATTTTGTCAAGTGCAAAAAATTGTCATTGCGCCAAGCGTGATGCAGATTAGGGGCTCTTTGCCTTGGTCATGTTGGGTGTGGGTTGAGGGCATCAAGTATTGGAGTCATTAAGTCATAATATTCCCTTTCCTAAAATTGCTCCTCAATTTCAAATTCAAAATATTCATTTATTTGTCATTTACTATTGTTGTAACAATCCCTATAATTTAGCTTTATGGTGTAGGTTATAAATGCATACCATGTACACATGTTCTGCAAGTTTGGAAATTATTCAATCAAATCCTTTATTCACATGGTATCAGTTTAAGCCTTAAGCCTCACAGCAAATACGATCCTATCATGGCTACCTCTTCCAAACCCATCATTGAACTCACCTCAGCCTATACCCTTCCCATCAAGCTTAACTCTAGCAACCATCACACATGGTACAACCAAATTATTCATCTTCTCAAGGCCAATGACTTGTTTGGTTATGTGATTGGTGATGTCCCCTGTCCCTCACCCAACATTGAATCCAATTCCACTCTCATTGACAACCCCGATTATGCTCATTGGAAACGCCAAGACCACTATGTCTATCTCGCTCTATTGGCATCATGCAGCAGTGATGCTCAAATTGTTATGACTTCTGCCGAAACATCTGCGGCAGCCTGGACTCGCCTAAACAAACAATATGACAATCGCTCTCGCACACACGTTATGTCCCTCAAAGAGCGACTCGCATCAATCTCCAAAGGCACTTCCTCTGTCAGTGACTATCTCCGCTCCATTCGAGTAATTGGTGATGAACTTGCTCTAATTGGTCACCCCATTGATGACATTGACCTTGTCATTACTGCTCTTAATGGCCTTGGGCCCTCCTTTCGCGAATTTACTGCCTCCATTCGCACTAGAGACTCTCCACTTTTGTTTGATGATCTCGCTGACAAGCTTGTTGACTTTGAAATTTTTCTCAACCGTGACGATCAACGGACCCACTCTCTCCCCGTCACGGCCAATTACTCTCATCGGACCCGTGGCTCCTCCCGTGGTGGTTACCGGTCCCGCCAACCAATCTCTCACTCTCCCCCTCGTGGTGCTACAGATTCCAATATGGAAAGCTCTAATTCACGTCGTGCTCCACCTGTGTGCACATACTGTCATCGTCGTGGTCACACGGAAGCCGTTTGCTACCGGAAGCATGGTTTTCCAAAACATTACTTTAAACACCAAGCAAATTCAGTCCATCTTCCTAATGACGATAATGATGGCTCTTCTTGGCTCCTTGATTCTGGTGCTTCTCACCATGTCACTCATGACCTTGGTCAGCTTTCCATCTCATCGGACTATCATGGTAATGACAAACTAGTGGTGGCAAATGGTAAGGCCCTTCCCATTCGTCATTTTGGTACCACTTCTATTCCTACCTCATCCATACCTTTAAAATTAACTCAAGTTTTACATGTCCCTACGGTTTCCAAAAATCTTATTTCTGTTTCTCAATTATGTAAAACTAATCATGTGTCTGTTGAATTCTTTCCATGTCATTTTGAGGTAAAGAGCCTGACCACGGGGGCGGTCCTTCTGCGCGGAAGGAATGAAGATCAATTGTACAAGGTCCAACCATCCTTTGCCCAAGCCAACCATGTTCATACCCAACATTCCCTCTCCCTCTGGCATCGCCGTCTTGGTCACCCACATTCACCAATTCTCAAGCATATTCTACATCACAAGTCCTCAATTTCCTCATTAAAATGTTTTGATTGTTTAGAAAATAAGGCCCACAAGTTGCCATTTTCTGATTCTAGTTTGAACCTTTAGACATTATCTTTTCTGATGTATGGGGTCCCATGTCCATTACCTCAATAAATGGTTTTTCCTATTATGTTCTATTCATTGATCACTTCTCAAAATATGTCTGGATTTACCCAATTAAATTCAAATCTGATGTTTCCACTATTTTTCCGATTTTTAAATCACTCGTTGAAAATAAATTTGATTCCAAAATTAAAACCTTTTATAGTGATAATGGTGGTGAATTCATTAAACTCCGTTCCTTTTTCCAAACACATGGTATTACTCATCTCACAACTCCACCTCACACTCCAGAACATAATGGTCTTTCGGAACGAAAACATAGACACCTTATAGAAACCACTCGCTGCTTACTCACTCAAGCCTCATTACCCTTAAATTTTTGGTCATATGCTCTTCAAACGGCTGCATATTTAATTAATCGTATGCCCACTACGGTATTAAATATGGCAACTCCCTTTGAAAAATTGTTTCACTCTCCACCTAATTACTCTAAATTAAGAGTCTTTGGTTGTCTATGTTTTCCTTGGCTTGGTCCTTACACCACAAATAAATTACAAGCCAAATCTAAACCATGTATATTTTTGGGATACAGTCCCACTCAAAGTGCTTATTTGTGTTATAATTTGGAATCTAAAAATTTATACACATCCAGACATGTAACATTTATTGAGGATACTTTTCCTCATGCCTCGCTGATATCTCCACCGACAAATCCTTCTATCCCTTTAATCCCTCCAATTACAAATAAATCCATTTCCCAGCCTTTTCTACCAACTCTCTCTAATCAGGACCCCATGCACCATTTTCTTTCCAATCCCATAATTCCATCCATCCCACCAACTCACTCTTCTTCCAATCCCCACGTGCCTCATTCTTCCACTCTCACCAATTTTCCAACTCACTTACCCTCCATCCCATCCATGCAACCTACTACTCCCTTGGTCAACTCCCCCTCTCTCTCCAATCAATCCACCCAAACCGTACCAATTTCAAATGGCCCTCAATCTTTAATTCAATGCCTTATCACTCCATCAAATACCAACATAACTCCACAAAATCCTCACTCCATTACTTCAGCCCACAATCCTAATATCACGCCACTCCCCCCTAATTCTCTTCCAAATCCATCAACTTTAATTCCTCCTATTTCCCACGTGAACCAAATCACGTCCACTACCCAAACTAATCCAATTCCAAATCCATCACATGCAACCTCAACCCAACTAATTTCCAATCCACTACTTCTCTCCTCATCTAATCACAATCCTTATTCATCTTCTCATCCCATATCCAATATTTCATCAGATACACCTCTTCCATCACCTATCTCAAATCAAAAACCTTCCACCATATCCTTACCACCACCAAACGCCCAATCCTTACCTGCCCCTTTACACATTTCTCCACCGGGACAGTACACTTCGGTCTCTCACTCCACCAGTGCAGAAGCATCTCCCCCGCAACAACAGGTACATCCCATGATTACAAGAGCCAAAAATGGCATATTCAAACCCAAACAAATACACTTAGCCACAAAATTTCCTCTACCTCCACCAATAGAACCAACTTGTCTCACTCAGGCTATCAAACACCCCGAATGGAAGGCTGCTATGTCTGATGAATTCAATGCCCTTTTAGCCAATGGCACTTGGACACTTGTACTGAAGCAATCTCACTTCAACATTATTGGCAACAAATGGGTTTATCGACTCAAACGTAACACTGATGGCACCATTGCACGATACAAAGCTCGTTTGGTTGCAAAAGGCTTTCACCAACGTCCAGGCATCGATTTTCATGACACCTTCAGTCCGGTTGTCAAACCTCAGACCATTAAATTGGTCCTATGCGTTGCCTTGTCAAAACAATGGTCGTTAACCCATATGGATGTCAATAATGCTTTCCTCCATGGCACTATTACTGAGGATATTTACATGGCTCAACCTCCAGGCTTCATTCATCCTACTTTACCTCATCATGTCTGCAAATTAAGAAAATCTCTCTATGGTTTAAAACAAGCCCCTCGTGCTTGGTTTCATGAATTGAAAAGTTTCTTAATTCGATTTGGTTTCACCAACTCTAAATCGGATACATCACTCTTTATATATCACAATGGACATGTCTTGGCCTATTTCCTAGTTTATGTGGATGATATTCTTCTTACAGGCAATGACTCCAAATTCCTCACCACTTTCAAATCTGCACTCGCCAACACCTTCTCTCTCAAGGATTTGGGGTTCCCTAGCCATTTTCTTGGCATCGAATTCATTCCATCCTCTGCTGGTATATTTTTAACACAACATCATTACATTAGAAATTTGCTACAGAGTACTAATATGCACGATGCCAAGCCTGTCTCAACACCCTTGTCAACTTCGGTGAGTTTGGCTGTAACCGGTGACACCTCTACCTGTGATCCTCATGAGTATCGAAAAATTGTTGGGTCTTTACAGTACATCTCCCTTACTCGTCCTGATATGGCATTCACTATCAATAGGCTATCTCAATATATGCAAGCTCCTACACTTATCCACTTACAGGCTGCCAAGCGTGCTCTACGCTACTTAAAAGGCACTCTAGATTATGGACTCCAGCTCCGTCCTGCACATGACCTTCAACTTCGTGCCTTTTGTGACTCTGATTGGGCAGGCGATTCTTCTGATATGAAGTCCACTGGGGCATTCCTGATTTACTGCGATCCAAATGTCATTTCCTGGCAATGCAAGAAGCAGCAAACCATTGCTAAGTCTTCCACTGAGGCAGAATATCGAACTATTGGGTCCACCGCCGATGAGCTTCTTTGGTTTAGAGAACTCTTCCGCGAACTTCGCCTTCCCTTTGCATTGCCACCCACCGTTTACTCTGACAACATCGGTGCCACCTACCTCTGTGCCAATCCTGTTTTTCACTCACGCATGAAGCATCTTGCTATCCACTATCATTTTGTTCGTGATTTGGTCACTAACAAAGAAATTCAGGTTCATCACATACCATCAAGTCATCAACTAGCTGATCTCCTCACCAAATCTCTTTCCCCGACTCGGCACTCAACACTCATGACCAAGATTGGTGTTCTTTCCTCTACCACCATCTTGCGGGGGCGTATTGGAGTCATTAAGTCATAATATTCCCTTTCCTAAAATTGCTCCTCAATTTCAAATTCAAAATATTCATTTATTTGTCATTTACTATTGTTGTAACAATCTCTATAATTTAGCTTTATGGTGTAGGTTATAAATGCATACCATGTACACATGTTCTGCAAGTTTGGAAATTATTCAATCAAATCCTTTATTCACATCAAGCGTGATTGCCCTGAGAATTCTCTAACTCGGCAACATCGGACACAAGATGAGTAGTGTCGAGCATGAGCAAGTTAGTGATTCCGCCTCAATGATGCCAGACGCGAGTTGTGCGGCATTGGGTGTGAGTGAGGTAGAGACTCTTTACCTAGATGACGTTGGATGTGAGAGGATTCACATTGGACATGAATGATCTAGAAGCTATTTGCCTCATTGACGTCAAGCGTGGGGAAGTGACGTGAGCGCGGGTAGGTCACACCATACTTGATTATATTGAATGTATAATTTTTATGTTTGTTGTGATTAAATGAGAAGTATGTTGAATTGTAGTATACAGTTGAGATATGTAAGAGGTATGTTGTAATGTTGAAATATGTTGATGAGGTGCATCATGCATGGAGTTGTGTTGTGTTGTTAACTTAGGAGTACGGGAGAGGTATTATTTAAAAATTTGAAATATTCCATTGTGTGGTTATGTGTTATGGTTCTCTGAGAGTCCAATTATTGAAAATCTTCCTTGAATATTGTTGTATCTTATAGTGAAGTGTTGAGTTTCCTCTAGGTTTTTAGTTATTATAATTGAGTAAGGTATGAAGTCGATGGTAAAATTCTTAACAAATTATTGTAAAAGTGTGTGGTATCACGAGAATAGTTATTGGGTTGTACCCATATGTAACTTGGTTAATGCATGCTAATGTCGTGACGAACTCATACCCAAACTATATTATTCCTAACGATGGGTACCAAACTTTCTTAGTTTAAGTGATGAAATTCGAGAAATTGTGTTGTGTTGTGGATTGATATTCAAATTTGTTGTTAACCTAACAAGCCAAAAAAATCGATCTATTAAGTTTGGTTCAGTTGGCTCGAGTCACTTAAACTACTTATCAGTATTGTAAGAGATCTCTTAGTTAAAATTAATGCGTGACGACACATTGTGTTGTCGTGTTGCTATGTTGCAGTGTTATTTAAGTTGTTATGTTGTGAGTTATTATGTTGATCACATGTTGTGTTGAAAGTTGTATTATTGATATGTTAAGTTGGTATGCTAGTACGTAGTGTGGTTTATATATCAATTAGGATACGATGAAGAGTTATATATCATGTTGTATGCTAAGTATCTGTTGAGTTGTAAATCTATGTTATATGTTGTTATGTGTTGCTAAAGTATGCATTGTGTCCTAGTTGTGTTGAAAGGATGATATGTTATGCAGTGTTGATATGATGATATTAATAATATATTTGTAATTTACTTCTACATTATGTGTTGCTTTGTTGTCAATAAACTTACTCTTACATTTTTCTTGTTGTTAGATTGCGACAATCATATTATTATAAGAGTAGGATAAGATTAGGTGGGAGGGTGAACTAGATCTTTTGACTATCATGCTAAAAGTGTTGGTGTTATATTGGTGACTGTTTTGACACAGTGTATATAATAGTTACTTGATCGACAACTTAAGATTTATGTTTATAATTTTATATTATTGTATATGTGTATGTGAGTAGAATTGTGTTACAGTTTCACTAAAAGACCTTTATATTTTCAATTAAATTATTTTTTATGCATATATATTATTATATGTATATCTAGAAATTATTTAATAATAATTCTAAATAATAATATTTATATTTTTCACTATTTAATTATTAAACTGTAATAATAATAGAACTTGATACTGATTACTTAAATTCTATCGTCATTATAATAATAATAATAATAAATAAAAGCATGATTATCAATTTCAAGGCTAATCAGGTGGTAAGGTTTATGCTGATGTGTTGCAATTTTGCAACAAAATATGAATTCGAGTGGCGCCGTTGCACCACGTTCTTGGGAGCGCGTGTAAGTTATCTTCAGTTGGATGAGTGAAGGATGGACTAGTGTACACATACAAATTCAATGTTAGATAAAGAAATCTAAGAGTTGGAAAAATAATAAAGAAAATAATATTCTACTATTTAAATTATAATATATTTTAATCTGTGATTTCTATCTTTATTTTTAAATCAAATTTTATTATATTTTAAAATAAAAAACTATTATAAATTTAAAATATAATTATACATCCATAATATTTATTTATCATAAATATAATTTATATATTTAAAAGTATTCATTATTATAAATTAGAATTATATAAAATAAATATTTATATTGCATATCGTAATAATTTTCATTTTTTTTAATTAGAACAAATTGATATGATCTTTAACAACAACTTGCAATTAGAAATATTATTATTATATTAAATAATGGATATAATTTTGTCCTCTGAATGGGTTAGTTATTTAGGTTCTACGCATGACGTACTTAAAAAGAAAGTGATAATTGAATTCAGTTTATAAGTGCCCTAAAAGAAAAGAAACCAAAATTAATGCCAAAAAAACTTGAGTCTATCATAAAAGCAATAAAGTAGTGAAGAATTTGCACATAAATACAAAGAAAAAAAAAAGAAGAAAAAAAAGAAAAAGAAAAAAAAAAAGGCAAAGGGTATGTGAAGGTAACGTTAAGATGGCGTGCAAGTTCAATGCATAATATTAAAGTTCAAAGTTCCAACCGTGGACACGCAATGGGAGCAGGCTCTTCTCTCTAGTCTAAATATATAATAATTCCAATTTGTTTTAACATACTATTAAGTTGACTAGTCTACTTTAACAATTGAATAAATACCACTCAACAAAAATACATTCAACTGAAAATGAAATACGTATAGTGAGATTAGATTAAATCAAATTTATTTTTTTATTTCAAAATTTACGCACTTGGGTTAATTTTATCTTTTTTTTATATTTATTTTTATAATATATATATATATATATATATATTAACTAATAAAGTCGAGATACTTTACCTTTCTATTTATTTTCCATAGAACATAAGAACTTTGGAAGTAATTATATATCAACTGTAATAAGAGAAGATGAAGTGAGATGAAAAGTAAGAGAAAAAAAATAATTATATGTATAGTGAGAAGTTTTTATTTATAATAAAAATATAACATACAATTATTTTAAAAAGTTAAAAGATTCAAATGTAAAAATAAAAATTTAGAAAAAAAAATGAATTATTTTTTTTTATAGAAGTTTTGAAAGATGAAATATGGTCCAATTAAAAATAGAGTCTAAAAGCAATCATAAGAAAATATATACACTTTCTCTATTTATAGATTATGATAACATGTGATATTTATTTTTAAATCAATAGTTTGGTTGTTTTACATTAAGAATTAATTTTACACATTGCTGATGTATTTTAATAGAAAAAATATTATTAAAAATATCTTAAATTCACATCCTAATTACATTTAAAGATTTAAAATTCATTTCATTCAATTTAAAAACAAATGTTTAATATCATACTAAAGTTAAAGTTGCATCTTTTTTATTAATGAATATATTTAGATTGTGTTAATTTCTTTTTAGTAATTTAATGAATACAATGCCAGCTGATCCTCCTCACTAAAATAAATAAAAACACCATTTTCTTGTCCTTTCAAGATTCATCAAAGTGACCATTATACCCCAAATCTTTAAATTAGTTTTCAAAATTGTATTACTGAGACATTCTAATATCTAAGATTTTAAAATTATCTTTTAGTTTTTAATTTTATAAAATGTGATTTGTTTTATATTTTTTTTTTTCACTTTAATTGTTCTAGTGTTTTCTACCTAAAGAGACTAAAATGAATGACATTCTGTAAAGTAAGAGACTATACACTTAAATCTCATAATAATTTCCTCCCATTTTATCTCTAAATACATTATTTAGTTGACATATGCTTCATCTCTTTCTCTGCATCCTTTTCTCAGTGGGCCTGTCCTGTCACCATCTGATTGGTATCATTCAATGTGCACATGTGAAGAATCACATAAACATGAGAACTTTTTTTATTGGGTCAGATAAACAGAAGAAGTAAATGTCAGAAATTGTGTAAAGAAAAGGCCTTATTGGAGGCCCAGAACATTTCTCGTGAGCATTGCACGAAAACCAAAACTAATCCTGAATTTACGAGGTTTTGCATTGGTACACTTTTTGTCTCTACTTCTCATAGTAATATTGCTATTTGTTTATGACAAGTAGGGTTAAAGTAGAACTAACATAAAATCTCAATTAATTAGTGAATTACAAATTTTAATGAAAAATTCAAATTTAAAATTTCACATAAATTATTAATGTAATTAAAATAAAGTATATGAATGTGAACAATACTTACCTAACCAACTAACTTTGTAGAATTAAATCGTACTTAAATTTAATTTCTTAAGAAAAATAGTTGCATTTTAGTGTACGAGGACATTAAGAAAATTTATATCAATGTTGTAATATAATTTAGGACATGTAAATGTAATCTTTTTGAATGCTAAATTATATGTATTTCGCATTTTTGTTAGCTTTGGTGTGCTATCTCTTCTTCACGATTAGTTTATTTAAACTTTCTTTCTACATACGTCTAACCAGGAGTTAGGATAAAAATTTAGGAATTGTGTTGTGTAGGTAATACCAATGAAATTAGTTTTGTAGAAGTTCTTAATGTTCTGATTGCAGTAAACATGTATCACTTACAAACTAGGGTTTTCCTCATTGGGCTATGGACAACTAGAATCACGAGGAAGCATAAGCCCATCTATTTCAAAATATTATTCCAGATCTGATTGAAAACATATATTCCACACAATTTGTAAATAATCCAAGTCTGAATCTAATGCAATAAATTTATATCCTTGATTTCTTTGGATTAATCTTTTTAATCTAGTACTGCTACTACTGCACTTCCTTAATTAACTTCCTCATAACAGAAATATTAATAATTAGTTTTTTCAAACTTTTTTTCAAAATTTTGTTATTATTAATACTAACATGTAGATTAACCAAAACATAATTATTTTAATTTAATAAGAAGTTTTCAATTTAAGTCTTACATATTTATCTGGTGAGTGGCGAACTTACAAGTAGCTGAAAGGGTGCACTTGCGTTCATTTACTTTAACTTGATAATACATATGTATCTTAAAGTTATAATTTTTTTGTCTCTTTAAATTTATAATTTGAATTCACTATTTCTAATTTCTCAATTGCTGTTAATTCTTTTATTAATTAATTTTTTCTTATATTTTTATCTCACTTTTCATTCTTAATAAGTGTTTTTTTATATGTAATATTTATCTTTTTGTATATATATAAACAAAACTTTCTAGGAGATAATGAAAAAAGGAAGACTTCAGAGTTTTTCTGGAGACCACCTATATTTTCACTCAAAAACTAAAAAAATATGATCGAGTTAAATAAAATGAAATTTAAGATAACGTTACATACTTAAAAGTTAAAATTTGAATTAAAAATTATTCGTTAAATTTGAACAGCCATGTGTCTGTTGACTCATGTGCACTTACATACATTTTAAATTTATATATTAAAATTCATATAATGCGTCTCTTAGTTTTGGTAAATGTGTAATTATATATTTGTTTTGTAACAAAATTGGTTCCCATAACATACTAAAGCTAGCTATCGAAAGTAATCTACGCAGTTCTTTAGAAGAATTACTATGGTTGATTTAGTTGTGAGGTTAGAGTAGTATATATAAAGTTTTAAATTTGAATTTTATTGCTGTTATTGTAAATCTTACATTAAAAAAAGACTCCAGCAAATATCTTTCTTCCATTTCAAGCAATCATATTTGGTTTTTGTTAAATTTGATGCCCATTTTTATAAAATTATTTAGATTCTGGTGGCTTGCTTAATTTATCTAGATTATAGTAACATGTTTCACGAGGCCTGGATGTATTTAGAAAGTGATAAATAAGGTATAAAAGTCCTGGAAAAAACATTTTTCCCCACACATTTAGACAGTTGACTAGTTTATAAGTAAGCCCCTCACACCTCACAAGCAAAGTCAAGCTGAAAAAAAATCTCTCAATAGCTTTCACAACAATTAGCCTTCTATAATTATATTCTCTCTTATAACAAAATTCTCCTTTTAAATTTCTTTGCAATTAGCAACTCGTTTTACATTACACTTCCAACTACTTAATTAACTAATTAATCCCTCTCTTCAAATTCCAACAGGATTCTTGAAGCAAGAAATGAAAAAATTCATTTATGAACAATGAAAAGAGGTCAGGGTAGAGAGGGAGTGAGGGACCCAATGCCAATTTGTCCTATGGAAGTAATTAAAAGGGTCTTTCTTTTTGCAATTAAATGGAAAAAAAAATATCATTTTACTTTCCCGAAAGTTCCTGAGATTGCAAACAGACAACACGGGCAAAACAGAAATTAATAAAGGATGCTTCAAGTACTACTTTCTTTGATCTTACATTTATATGCTGAATCCAATTATTTTGGCACTTTTAGTTCAATGTTGCTTTGTTAACTTTTTTCTGTTGATGTTATCCAATAAGACTAAAAGGGTAAGTTTTATGATGAAATGATCAAGTGTGGTGTTGGCTGAAGCCGCAGACGATGTTTACCAGTGTCAATTGCTCTCTCCAAACTACCATGTCAAAAGCTTCTTGTTTCCTTTCTTCCTCTCACAAACATGTTTGAATGATGTCAATATGATAAATTAACCTAACAATAATTATTTGGTTCCAATCAAGCGACAAGTTTTAGGCTTACAGAAACATACTTAAATTTATTTGGTTACGGTAATTATTTTTTTCATAGGCTCATCATCCGATCATGCACTAAATTTAAATTATGCTTCTTTATATAAAAGCTAAGCTCGGAACTTTAATTATCAACAGAAGAAACTCAGCTGCATTATACACTTATGAGTTGGTTGAGATTTCCTGATAATGCGGAATTTCCATATCCACATTCGGAATTCCCCAATTTGGTAGATATTTGACTTCAAATTACATAAAGGAACTAAGTTAAATATAGTTGGTAGATAGCTTAATTATAGCTAGGATTTCTTGAACTATGTTGTCGAGGTTCAATTCCTGATAAAAAGATTTATGTTGAGACGGATAAAACTTACTTTAATAATTTTTATATCTAAAAAAGAATTAGTAACTTTAACTATTAGTCGAAGATATTTTTTATGAAAAAATAAATAAAATTACATAAAGAAATAAAATAACATATAAATAAAATATTAGAGATAGTGAGTGAGTCAAAATTTATTGGCTTGATTAGTTAACTTTCATCACAATAACAACAGTAAATTCTTTGTATAGATATACTCCAATTATCACCAAGTATTCAAAAATAATTTGGGATGTGTGGATCAAGTATTCAAGGACACAAAATTGATAGTTTAGAGTTGGATTAAAGTCAAATTTAGAAATGTAAATTTTTTCTTTTATCAAAGGCATTCTGAATCTCTTTTGTGCCTTAATAGAATAGTACTCCTTTGATGGAGATAAATGTATGTTTGTTGGCTATTGTATTTCTACCGAGTTGATGATGAACATTATATTATGTTGATAGATAAATATGAAATTCGGACCAAATATGAATAGTATTTGAGAGAGTTAGTCAATATCATAATCTTGATATTAAATTTTTTTGGTTAAAGGATAGTAGTTAGAGAATCCTTAGTGATATGAACTCTAAGAGAACCTAGCTGTCAAGGATATAAATATTTTTCTTCAATCCCAATTTCTTGAAATAAGCCTTCATTTTATTTTTCATAATGAACCTATAAATCACATTTATAATTGTAATCAAATACTTGCAAGAATCATGGAAATTACTGTCTTAATTAGTCTTAAAAAATCTGTAAGTGATCTTAAATTTGACTTGTTTGGTCGGATGGGGAGTTGAAGGATACGTGACCCTCCATGCTTAATTGTTAACATTACAAAAAATCTTTACTCAGTCGATTCAGTCAATTTGGTCAATTGAGGTTTAGAGGGTACACAGTGTCAAAGGCGTGAAAAGTCTTGAGTTGACCAATTCAATTGGTTGGAAAGTGTATTTTCTTTACTTGTTATTATGTTTAATTACTAGTTAAACCATCCTCACATATAGAATTATTCTTATTATCCCATTTTACAATTTGATGGTCAAATCTTGTTGTCAAGTACAAGCCAGTTGTTATTATCTCACCTCTCACTTAAATACACTTAAATATGAAATTGCGACCGGAAGTATCCATTAGTTATTATAGGAGCCGATTCACTTATACCTCATTAATAATTCAAAAAAAGTACAAAGCAATTATCTTAATTGCGGACTCATGGTATATACCGTATATAATAAGGATCCGAGTGGGTTATGTTATTATGGGATATATATAGTGGGTATGTGATAATTAAGGATTCATGGATTTTAGTGCGTAATTTTTGTTTTTTTTTTCATCATAAGAACATTTTCATGTTCTTGGCACACGAGGGTTTTAATTTTCTCCATAATGCTAAAAGTTTTGTCTTGCCATAGCATGGCATGCAGATACTAACATTTGAGATGATGGTGTTTAATAAGCAGACACTCCAGACAGCATGTGCTTAATAAACAGACAGCATAGGACCATAGCATGTCTTAAATTTTAGGCTTTTAGTTGTCAAGGTTTTTTCCGTAAAATAAGCATTATTTATATATTAGGTTGTTTTTGTCCTCAAGTCTGAATACAGTTAGTTAAGTGTGACACTGCAATTCCATTTTTATCCCTCTTCCAATTAAAACTGACAACTCCAAAAATTGGGGGATACTTTAGGTGAAGAACAGTAAGGTCATGGTAAAAGTGCACAGAAATTAAAAAAAAATGCTAATTTTGCACGTTGTTGAATGTTGATCTAATGAACATAGAACATTCAAGATTCATTCAACTACTGGCTTGAAAAGGCACTTATATCTGTAGTTTGCCCTTTATTCCTCTTTCACAAACAACTCCAATTCTGGTTAACAAAACATTTATTCGGCACCACGTTGATATGTAATTTCCAATAAAAGTTTTTTTTAAGGTACGCAAACTAATCTTTTTATTGGCGGAAACATTTAACTTGTTATATACGCCACGTTAACGATCCATAACCTGACTGGTACTATATTAAATGTCGGCTTCAATATCGTCCGTTTTTTATTTATAATCGTTTAAAATTTTGCACGAAATTTAAAAAATGATTAAAATTTTAGTTTTTAAAAATTTATTATTTATTTTTCTATTTTACCCTCTATTTTTTTTATTTATAGTATTTCATTAGAAACGTATTATCCTTTTAAATGTAACATTAACTTCACATAAGTGGTTAGAAAAAAAATAGATAGACATTAGAAATAAATAGACACATTGTTTAATAAACATACATTAATTATTAAGAATAAAAATGAGAAGAAAAAAATTAATAAGTCATTAATTTTAGTAAAATGACAATGAAAAAAGAATAAATTCTGACAAAACGACTATAAATAAAAAATGGAAAGAGTATATTCTTAAAAAAAATACATGTACTAAAACTCTTATTTGTAACAATTTGAATGCTTCAGGTACTCACATATTTGTATATGAATCCATTTACATGTATTTCAGTTCATTTGAATGCGGTCTTCTATCATGTGTTTGTTTGGCAAACTAATAAAATATAATTTTAAATACGTTTTTATCATTCAAGTATTATTATTTGAAATTTTAGTTCTACAAATTTTAATCAAATAATTTTAATGTTTCAAATATTATAATTGTATGATTTTAATTTTTCTAATTAAAAATTTAATAATTTTTATAAAAGAAAATTTAATTAATATTTTCTAATTGAATTGTTTCTATTATATATATCTTATCTAATATATTTATATTTTTAAAAATATATTAATGTTTACTAATTTATATTATGAAATTATTAATGTATATATAAATATATTAATAATATTATTGATATTAATTTATTATTAATATTATAATAGTAGTATATAAATTTTATTTATTTAGTAATAATAAATATATATCATCCAGTACATTAATGAAAATTCATATATATATATATATATATATATTCACTTAAATAGGTAAGTAATTGCATAATTTTAAAATTAAAAGATAAAAATGCAATATAATATTATTGTAATACTAATCTTATCGATGAAAACCAATGAAGAAAGAGCCATGCATAAAAGTATATTATATAACTTAATTAAATCGTAAATAATTTTTCAATATAATTAATTTAAACTTTTTTTTTAATTCTAATTATAAAATACAATAAATTAATATATTATATAAGTACGGTACGTTGGACAATAGAGTACCTCTATAAACATTCATAATTTTTGTTGATTTATAGGTAGTTATTAATATCCAAACCTAAACCTATTTCAAATGTTAACCTTATAAATCTTTTTGGATGGACCAAAGGTATTGAGTAACTTTGTAACCTAGAATTTGAATTTAAGATTATTGATTAAGTTAAAATAACTATACATTATATAATTTATGTGCTTGGTGGAGTTATCGCTTTTTCTTAAAATAAGAAATTTAGACTGTTATCATATATTCTTTTAACGAAATTAGACAATTTTTATTATAAATTTACATAATACCATTTTTATATTATTTAATTAATAATATCATCTATTATTTAAAAATTAAATTTTATTGACCTATTCTCTCTCTTCTAAAATGATTACAATTTTAATATTTGAAAATAATTTATCTTCTCAGTTTTCAGCGTAATATTACAAAATTTAGTTGACCCCACTTAAATTACATCAATTTTAATAAATATCGGGTAATTTACTAATTAAAATAATGTATTTATTGAAAAAATGAGACTATTTAAAAAATATATATTAAAAAAGATATATTTATTGTTGTTCTTAGTTTGTGAATAAAAACTTAAATAGCAGATATTTTGATACAAGCGGATTAACATGTTTTGAAATTGGTTTAACTGCACTTTTCAACACTTAAGCTTCATGATTTTTGTGAATTGTTGTCTAACTTTTAAAATTGTACATTTTTTTTACCTAGTTAGTTAACTATCTTACATTGTTATTTAATTTTTGATATGATATTAATCTCTAACATATATGATAATTATTAATGTAACATAATATGTCACATTATCATTTTCATGTTACATCATTAATCTATATCAATGATTAACGTACCACTTCTGTAATTAGCATTCACAATAGTGATCAATATATTATATGAGTAATCAACTAATGACATTAGACCTCAACTAATAAGATGACAAAATTGTATTTGAAGAAAAAAAATATACTAATGTTATTTTAAAAGTTGAGTTGTAAATTACAAAATTGTAAAACATGAGTGTTTAAAAGTATAATTTAACATTCTCTCTTTTTTATAATGAGTGTCGTATTTGAAGAAAAAAAAAGTCCCAAAATAAGTCTTATGTTAACTTTTCAATATATCATTAATTAATTTATTCATTTCCATTTGTGTTCTTTATAATATTCTTTAGAAAGTTATTATTACTAAAGGTGTCTAACAAGTTAGACCGACCCAAACTCAGTCTAACTTACACAGACCAAATGTTATTTTAGATTAAGTTGACTTGATTTATTTATTTATTTATTTTTTACTACCATTTTTTAGCTCAACCTGCCCCATGTTGGGTCATTAAACCATCAAACCAAATTAGCTTAATTAAAAAATATTAAAAACAAAAATTTATAATGTTATTAATTGATATTATATACTAGTTACAAATGAGCAATCAGTCAGTTAGAGTTACATGGTCTTGGATAATTACAAATGTCCATACATCATAAGTCAAACATATTCTATCCGGAGTAGTAGTTAACATATTTTTTAGCTTTTTTTGTTCAATTAAAAATACTTTATTTCAATCAATTGTTGAAGTATTTCTACCATTAGATTTAAAATCAGGATGTAACACTTCATTCATTGTCCAAAGCCCTTCAAATTCAACATAACTATATAGGAGATCATACTTGATAATACACGTACAAGTGCATCTTTATATGTATGAGGATCAAGTTTTTATTACTTTAAAAAACTAGTTTTGTTATCTAACATGACCCCAATATTTTGGTACTTAGAATATCTAATACATTTAATAATATAATATATTAAATAATTAGTACTTGAAATGCAGAGAAATTTTCACAACGAATAACCTAAATTTGAGCTTTTAACCATAATTTTATAAATGAACACAAAAGAGTGAAAGTTATTACTATTATTATATTTGATTCAATTTTTTATAATACATTACAAATTTACATATTAATAATGACAAAAATTTATATTATTTCCCTTATTAGTTTAATGTACCAGTTTATAAGCCTGTGACCAACTTGACCTGGACCTATTTAGCCTATCGGACTTAGTGGGCTGGGTCAAAACAACATTGTTCTATTTTGACTATTATTTTAAATATTCAATCTAACTTTATTTTCAGGTTAGTCGAATTGGTCTATTAGATTGAATCTAAATTAACAACTCAATATTATGTTACATATTTTTAACAAAAAGAAAATAATAATATTAATTTTATGAAATTATTATTCTCTTTAATTTTTTTAAATATTTTTTCTTAATATATGAACTTAAAAATAACTTTTATTATAGATGAGAGAAAGTATTAAAAGATAATTTTCTGATATAGTAACCCGCTAATTTCCAACTTGGCCCAAAATCTCCTAGACCCTCAGGTGCGGTATGGCCCGACAGGATATTGAAATTTTTTTGGATCGTACATATCCTTATTCCAACAGTGGCTGGCCGGATTCAGAACTTAATGGGTCAGCAAATGTTAAAAAGTAAACAACCATTTTGTGAAAATAAGAAATTATATACTCCCTCTCATTCTTATTATAACATACAAATAACTAATTTATTAACATCAAGAAAAGTTAATTTTTTTATTAAGATCAATAATTATGCTTTAAATTTTAATTTCTTTCCTAAACTACTTCTAAATTAATAAGATACTTAATATATGTTTTTAAAGTTTTTTATTTCAAAAACAAAAATAGAAGACTATTTGTAGTTTAAAAGACATTAATTAAATGAATATCACTTATTTGTTAAACTAAAAAAAAAATCAATAAATATATTTTTGTAAATTAAAAATTAATAGTTGAGACATAATAGATTGGATCTAATAAAATGATTAAACTAATTTAAAAATTCAATGGAGGAAGTAATATTTTTAAAAATATATATACGCACGCGCGCGAGCGCACACATATATATATAGGGATGACAAAAATACCTGCACCCGCGGGTATTTGTGGGTAAAATCCGCTACGGATAATAAATGGATAGGCTAATTGGATACCCACGGATAATGGGGACGGATAATTTTTTACCCGTTTATAAATGGGGCGGGGGCGGGGGCGGGGGGCGGGGGCGGGGGGCGGGTATGATGATATCCATACCCGTGGGTACCCGTTTAATAATATTTATTAAATATCCTAATTATCCTTATACCACATAACCCTAAAACTGCACTGTAATCTTATTTTCTTTCTATAGAATTATGTTGGATGTAATTTGATTAATTTTCTAGCTTTGATTGGACCAATAAGATTTATGTATTTTAAGTTGTTTACATACGTTTGGAATTATGAGATTGAATTATTGTAACTTTGTGATATGAGACTTTCTCTTACTTGTGTAAGATTGATATATTTTAAGTTATTGATTATCTTACATTTTTATTATTATTTCAACCGAATTAACATTAAATACAAATTCAAAATTAACATTGAATTTTTATTTTTAATATTTCATTGACATTAAATATAAATTTAAAATTATTTGTAATATAATTTTTTTAATTTCTTAAAAAAATTATAAATATCCATGGATATCCATGGATATCTGTGAGTATTCAAGAAATTCATGGATACCCGCTTAATCGATACCCGCGTGGATATGGGGTGGGTATGGGGCTAATTTTCATACAGTGGGGCGGGGACGAATTTACTATTACCCGCCCCCATGGAACCCCATTGCCATCCTTATATATATATATATATAAATATATATATATATATATATATATAATATTTTTAGATTAATTTTTGAAATTACTGAAATAATAGTTTACTCAAAGGTTAAATGTAGAAGAAAAATGAAAAAGGACAATGGAGTGAAGCTTTAGGTGATATTTGATACATGATTTTTTTTAATTTATGAAATTATGATTCATGAAAATAATAAATTTTGAGAATCATGATTTTTAAGAATGATGAAAATCTGTTTGCTAGCTAATAAATATATATATTTTTGGAATGTTTATAAATGTTATCTAAGAATCTAAGTTTTTTACTACATTAAATAAATAAATAAAGGTAATGTGATGTTTTTACTACATTGAAACTTTTTTTTTAACTCAAGAATGTTAGTTTTCCACTTCCCTATGGGAACAATTTTTGTAGGAAACATGTGGAAAAAAAACATTTATGAGAAACAATGTTTCCTAAGAATATTATTTTTTAAATAACAAATCAAACATGAGAAACTATCATTTCCAACTTTAGATTCTCGATAAAATAAAAACTTTTTGTATCAACATCTACTTAAGGCTTGTAGGCAACTTGAAGCAACTTCAACCCAAAATAACATTAAGCACAATTGCATAAGAGGAAAGTTCAACACAAAAGTCTTGTACATTAGATGTGAGTGTAGAGTTCTCAATTTGAGTCTGTTCTAATAAGTCAGTTTGAGCAACTCACAAATAAGGCCAAGTTGGACCTTGAAAATGATGCCCTAAATAAAATCAAACCATTTTGACCTGACCCATTAAGCTCGATAAACCAAATGGGATTCAGTCAGGTTGACCTAGAAACTTATAAGATGACTTATTAAACTAATAAGTAGAATAATTTGAATTACCATCAATTTGTAAATATGTAATTTATCATAAGTTAATAAAATAAATTATAATAATACTATAATAGTAATAGTTTTTCAATGTTTTACAAGATTGTGATTACAGACTTAAAGTTAGGATTAGCCGTTGCGAAAGTTTTTCTACTTCTGTTACGTCCTTGAAGGCTTGACCTTGTGACTTGTCATCTCTATGTTATTTGTCGAAGAAGACGAAGA
This sequence comes from Cajanus cajan, assembly GCF_000230855.2. Classification (NCBI taxonomy): domain Eukaryota; kingdom Viridiplantae; phylum Streptophyta; class Magnoliopsida; order Fabales; family Fabaceae; genus Cajanus; species Cajanus cajan. Next base: position 2,997,192 of record NC_138519.1, read on the forward strand.
TGCAGTCAAACTTACACTTATACTCATAGATGACGACAATGACTCACCATCACTGCTTTGGCCATGTTATTATAAGGTACACTTTACTCTACAAACTACTTTTATTTTAGTTTGAATATTTTTAGCCTTTCAAGTAAGAAATCTTAATTCTTTTTATGGTATGATTTTTTTTTTGCTTAATTGTTCAAGTATATTTACTTAATTAATTGAGTCTTTTTTCTTGTTTTGATATTTTTTCTATCTTATTTAGTTATCATCTGCACAAAAATAACTAGGTATTTTATGATAGTATATAATATCAATTAATCATGTTATAAATTTTTTTATCTTTTTATTATAAAATATTATATTAATTTTTTAAAATATATTTTTTTAATTAGACCAATAATTTAATACATGAGTTAGATTGGACCAACAAATGATAATCCAAAAAAAATATAAACTAAACCAACTTAATTTAAAATAATATTTGACTTATATAAATCAAAAACCAAACACAACCAATTCAACCCATTTAACATCTTTATATAAATCTCATAACTTAAATATCATACATATTAAGTTTCTTATTCTTCTATATTTGGGACTCTTAACAATATGAATAATTTAATCATATCTAAACCATTTAGTAATAGAAATTGGACTAAGTGTAAGAATTTAAATTTGATTCTTATTATGATCGTTATAATATTTTGATAAAAAACTTAATTATCAATAATTTTTTAAGATCTAAAATAACATTCAGAGCATACGTTAAAAGATATCAATTATTTTAAGATATTAATAACATTCACAGGATACGTTAAAAGATATTAATTATTTTAAGATATTAATATATGGTTAGTCTCACTAAAACAAAATTTGGATATCTTAAAAAGTTATATGTAATGTAACATAAAGATATGTACATATATAACGCAGTGATGAAAAACTCTAACCCTTTAACCGCGAATATGCTAGTTAACCAAAAAATATAATACTTTTTGAGTTTAAAAATTAATCAAACTGAAATGAGAATTTAAAATGAGTTAAAGTTTAAGCTAAGGCGTGCATTATCAAATAAACTGTAAATAACTTTCCCTTTGTTAAATACCGTAACGCATAATTTGTTTAAGAGTTTAATTGTTTTAAAAAAACAATTTAATAGTAGAACAAACTATCATATATATATTTTTTATTATTATTATCGTTAAAAAAATTATTATATCTAAATAAATATAAATAATAACATGTTTAATATATTAATAATTTCATGATTTCTTTAAAAATTTAATTAGATTCTTAATCTTAAAAAAATTACAATTAAATTCTTGATCTTTTATAATTTTTGTAATCACTTTTTACATATAAGTTAGAATAAATTTTATGTTATACAAATAATTTCATTCTCCTTATTTTCATTAACATTCCTCCTCATTTGATTACTCTTATCTCATTAAGAAGTGAATTTCACTCTCTTAAAGCATGACTGACTCTTTATATTATTCAAATTTAATGAACAATATATTATTTAGAATGTACGTAGTAAATGGATATTGTAGCACCATATTTTCCTAATTATGTATATTGATGAAATATGTAATTAAGAGTGATGTTTTGTGTTGTTTTTATCCTATGTGGGGTGAGGTTAAAGTTGAAATAACTCTAGGCTTAAGTTATAGAAGATATAGCTCAAGTGTGTGAGAGTTAGCCCGATGAGAACTAAGGTATATAAGACAAATTCTAATAAATGAACTTCATAAGTTCATTACTCTAGAATTTTAGACAAAATTTAGAGAGAATTTCTTTAGAGCCCATAGAGTTTAATCTTTCATCCGATTCCATTAAAAGATCTATTTTCTTCCCTTGATTGATAGTTTGTGTGGTAGAAGCCAATATTCAAGCTAAAGAATTGATAGTCATAGAGAGAAGTCGATTATGGAGGGTTTTAGGGTTTCTCCTTTTCTTCCTTCCTTTCCTTGATTTAGGAGAAATTGAGTAAGAAAAGCTTGTAGATTTATTCCTTTGTGTTGCATGTGTTGATTTTTGTGTTGTTTGACCCATTGGTGGCATTATGTTGAAAATACATAAATTTGATGTTGTTGGATTTTGGGGTTTTTAAAGGTTGAAGATGAGTTAATGATTTTGAGTTTTGTAGTAGTTGCATGTGATGTTTTTGAGGTATTTGGAGTTGAATGAAGTGTCGAGAAGAAGAATTATGGAATACATGTGTGGAAGAAAATATGCACAAAGTTTTGATGATGCCAAAGCATTGAAGAAAATAAAGGTCAAGTTAAAGCAAGCTGATCAAGAAGTAAAGATATCAAGTAATAACTAGATAAGTCTTGACTGCTTAGCTTAGTATGTAAAATGAACTTTTAGAATTTGCAAATTTGACTTGGCCATTAAAATAAGAATTTCAAGAAAACCTAAACTTAATACTTTTGAATATAAGAATAAGTTGTTTGAAAAAAAAGGAAAAAGAGTATTCAAAAGATTAAATAAAAATATTTTTAACTGGAAAATAGAAGCTCTTTATATCTTAAGTTTTCATAAGCCAAAACAAGTGACATGTTTCTGGTAATCGATTACCACTTGCTGTAATCGATTACTAGAGAAAGAAAACCTTTCAAAATGTTAAAATGTTCTCTGGTAATCGATTACCAGTGATTGTAATCGATTACCAGAAGAGAAATTTTCAAAATTCGAATTTGAATTATACAATGTTTCAAACATTTTGAACTTAAACCGTTGTAATCGATTACCAAGTCTTGTAATCGATTACCAGAGCCTATTTTCTGAAAAATTATAGAGAGTTACAACTCTTCATGAAAAGACATAACTTAAGAAACAATTGTCTATAAATACATATAATTTTTCAGAGAAAAGTGACGAACTCTATTGTGAAAATAATCTTTACAAATCACTTGGCCAAAATCATTTGCAAAATCTCTAAAGAGTTCATCAAAGATCATGAAAGTGTAATATCCACTCTTCAAGAGAGTCATTCTGTAATACTTAATAGATCATTGGATCTGTAAAGGAGAAAGGGTTTTTCTCCTTGTTGGTGTTTGAATCTCAACACAAGGAAAGGGAGTTCCGAGGTGTTGGAGGATTCATTTTCTTGTAAGGTTTACAAGAGTAGTGGAAATCTCAAGTGGGAGACTTGAGGACTGGATGTAGGCAGGATTGGTCGAACCAATATAAAATCAAGTTTGCAATTCTTCTTTCCCTACACTTTTAATTTCTTGTTATTAATTATAATTGTGTAGTTTGCATCATCATTCATTCTTTACATACAAATTTTGTCTAAGAAATTATATTTGATAAAGAAGTAATTGGAAAAGTTTTTATAAGAGGAAATTTAAGAAAACTTAATTCATCCCCCCCTCTTAAGTTAATTGAGGCTAAGGGACTAACAACATGTATTATTTTTTATTTGGTTAGCTAGATTTCATTGAGAGAATGTGATTTTCATAAAGGAACATCACATTCTCGCTCAACTAAAGGTGTATGGTAACTCAACATTCATATAAAAATGAAGATATTAACCTAATCTTCATATTTTCGCTGAACAGTGAATTTTGGTTGCTCAGTAAGGAGCTCTAAAGATCTCAACTTGCTAAATGAGAAAACAATCGCTCAACAATTAGTAGATGGCCAAATTAAGCTTTGTGTTTTTCACAAAAGTTGTAGTCTTGCATGTTATCTTTTCAATGGTTTTGAAATCACCTAAAATGGAACTCTATAACTTCATGTATGACTTTTTTAGTGAACAAAGGTCAAACTATCAACTTTAAGATAAAATGTTGCAATTTTAATTTGTGATTTTCATAATAATAGAAATTTTAATTAAAACTGCAGGTCAACATATTGGAAAATCTTCTTAGCTCTTATATGAGATAAAGATGAACTTGAGATGATTAGTAGAACTACATATGTGTTGTTTTGTGTGGAAGTTGTTATACTGATATGTTGCTATGATGATAATTATTTCTTGTATATTATTAAGGATGATAATTTAGTTGGTGATATGATGAAGTTGATAATGATGTCTATGAGATTATTTATGATATTGAAATATATTGATGATGATGTGAGTTGAAATTATGATCTTGGACCATGTAGTTGATACATGTTTGAGTTGTATAAGATATGTGTGTTTGTCTATATATATATATATATATATATATATATATATATATATATATATATATATATATATATTATTTTCAAGGATGCACGTTGAGATTATGTTGAGTGATGGTTGAATTTTAAGTGAGAATTTGTATATCCTTGAGTGGAAACCCTGTTTTCACCCAATGAGACATAATGTCTGATACCCACAACAAGTTTTGCTTGCCCAATGAGCTATGGTCGTTTGGAAAGGAAAGCAATAAAGCATTTCCTACACTAAGTGAGAGTAATATCGCCTAGTGAGAAGCTTCAAAGAGCTTAATTTTTCCAATGATGACCTTGTTTTAAGTCTCTTTTATGATTATAGCTTTTACCTTGTATGAGAAGTTTTAAGTTCTATATCTGTGGAGTTATGATGAAGAATCATGGTGTAGTATGTAACAATCTAGCAGGTCTTACACTTTACAGGTTAACAAATAAGTAATAGAAAATATAAATCTAATTACCTATAATTATAATGCAAACAATTCCTAAATATACATGCCATATAATATATATATATATATTAATATATATATATATATATATATATATATATAATTCAAAAATTGAAAACATAAATTTAAATCCCTTTGAGGGACTACATCTCAATCTTGTACACACACACACACAAACACACACACACACACACACACAAACACACACACACACACACACACACACATATATATATATACATAATAATCTAGACCGTAAAACATAGATTTTAAGTTGTTGATCAAGCAACTACTATCTACAAGTTATTTTAGAATAGCATAACCAAACACCATTATCTCCAACATGGCCTTCAAAATCCTTCTCACCCTCCAGCCCAATCCTTCTTACTCCCATCATAATATGATCATCGTAGTCCAATAATAAGGAAAGTGTAAGAGTAAGCTCGTAAATAAGAAATCAGCATAAATAATATAGAAGCAAATAAGCTAACTCTAATACAATCTCAACGTTGCAACGCAGTTACGACCCAATGCCTAGTTTAACAACACATAATTGCATGCAACAAAAGATTTATAACTTAACACCATTTACAACTTAGTATATAAACAACACAATTTATCAACAACTCAACAACACAACTACTAAACAACATATTAACTTACAACATAATACACCTCAACAACATTTCAACTTATCAATACAATTATACAATCTTATCATCATTGCACATCATATTATCATCTCAACTTTTCAACACAACTTATGAATCAACATATCAACTCACAACTTAAACAATATTGCAACATGACAACACAACAACACAATGAGTCATCACATATTTCAACTAAAAGATCTCTTACAACATAAGTGAGTAGTTTAAGTGGCTTGACCTTATTGAACCAACTTAACAACGCGATCTTTTTGGACTTGTTAGATCAACAAAAAATTTGGATATCAATTCACAACACAACATGATTTCTTGAATTTCGCCACTTAAACTATAACAGTTCAGTACCCATCATAAAAAAAATACCAGAACTTGGGTATGAGTCTGGCATTACATTGACATGCATTAACCAAGTCACCTATATATACAACTCGCTAACTATCCTTGCAATATCACATACCTTTTTAGTAGTCAGTTACAGATTTTACTCATGGACTTCATACCTTACTCAACTTGGCCATTTCTAACCTAGTATGATTCGATCTGACCCCCATATATAGTATTAACTAAGGATCTAGAGGAGACTTAACACTCCACTTCGAGAGACACTACATTTTTAAACAATTAGACTCTTAAAGCACCATAACATATATACACACAATGAGATATCTCAACTTTTTAAAATAATACCTTTCCTTTAGTCTTAAGTCCACAACATAGGGCAACTACATGTACCAAGCATCTCATCAACATATTTCACACAACTTGCCATTTACATATCTCAATACAACACTACTCAACAACATGCCTCCTATACGTCCCAACATAATACTACTCATCCATATACTTCCTATACATTCACAACACAACATACAACAATATGTTATTAATATTCAATTCAACATACTAACGTCTGTTGTGATTAGTTTATTCCGACGCCATTCATCCAACACCTAACACCACCATTAAGGCGGAGAGTTGTTGACTCACTCACGCTCGATGCCAATCCTCTTGCACCCAGTGTCAATGAGACACTGATTCCTTGTCTAAATCAATCCTCATGTTAAGATATTTGTATATATATATATATATATATATATATGTGTGTGTGTGTGTGTGTGTGTGTGTGTGTGTTCAAGATTGAGTTGTAATTCCATGTGTGTGTGTTCAAGATTGAGTTGTAATTCTATCGAGGGAATTTATGTTTTAAGTTGTTTATTCATATATATCGCTGCATGAATATCAATGTACTACTTGCATGAAAATCTTAATTTTTGTAGTTAGCGTATAAAGACTTGTTAGGTTGTTACAAATATAAAATAATATATTTGTATTAATTTTATATTTATTTTAATATTTTTTTATCTTTTTTTCTTTTTACCTTTTTATCTCTTTGAATATATCATGTTTTGCCTTCACTTCAACATATATGTTTTATAAAAATTACCAAATAGTTAAAAATAATTTTATATCATAATATAAATTATTTATCATAAATAAAATATGATTTATATGTTCAAAATTAATTATTTATTATAAATTTTAATTATAATATATAATAAAATATTTATTTATTATAAATTTTAGTTATATAAAATAAATAATTATCTTGTACATTCCATAATTTAAATAATAAAATTGACACAAATTATTGTCAAGCCTAAATGCATTTTTTGGTCTCTCAAGTATATTGAAGTTGTCGAATTTTAGTCTTTTAAATTTTAATTAAGTAATTTTAATACCTTAATTATTGTAATTGTGCGATTTTGATTTCTCAAGTTTTAATCAAATTAAACAATTTTAATCTTTTCAATACAACAGTTGTCAAATTTAGTCTCTCCCATTGAAATCTAATAATTTTTGTAGATACAACTTGAGTGACATGATGTATCAATATTTCTAATTTATATTTATGAAATTATTAATTTATTTATAAATATACTAATGATGTTGTTGATATTAATATATCAATAATATATATATATATATATATTTATTTATTTAATAAAATAAATACATATCATTTAATACATGAATGATAATTAATATGCGTGTAATATAAATAGGTCAATAATTGTATAATTTAAAGAAATTATGTGTGTATATATATATATATATATTATAATTTTAAAATTATTAAATTTTTATTGAGAAAGACGATAATTACACAATTATGATACTTTAAAGAATTGCAATTGATCAATTAAAATTTGTGGGATCAAAATCATATAACTATTAAAATTGTTCAATTAAAATAGCACAATTACAATATTTAATAAATAAAAACAAATTTAAATCTTATTATTATAATTAATATTACATTCAACTATATGATAATCAATAATTAGATGACAACGTAAAAAATTCGGCTATATATTTGAATTAAATTCTATGATTATAACAAACTAAATTATAATAATTTTGTTACGAATTGACCCAAGCATGTGATTCAGCGGTAGGGATTGATCCACGCTTAAGCAAGGTCAAGGGTTCAAATCTTGCTTTGTGTATGCAGCCGCGTTAAATCTTGGGGCCAACTATCCCACCCTTTGAGGTGCCTCCAACCTAGCGAGGAAATAAAAAAAAATACAATTCAAATAATTCAATAAAATTTATTAATTATTAATAAATGATAAGAAAGAAAATCACACATATATATATATAACAAATATTGTATTAAATTCAACCATATTGAAAATATTTTTATATGTAAAAATAATTGTTCAAAAAATTTAATTTTTTAAATAAATTTCAGTACTTCAAAGAGCTAATTAATCCTTGTATACTGGTACCGGTCCACCCGATGTTGAAAAAAATTATATTATATAACCATATTTTTTTCTACAAAAATGCACCATTTAATACCGTTGGTTTAGTGAGTTTTAAATATACATATCATTTAGTATATATACATATATATATATATATATATATAACATTTAATTTTTATCTATATTTATATGTATTTAATATACATATAGTACAATTAAATAAAAAAAGAATATTAAATGATATATTTATTAATCATAATCATTTATTACTCCGTATTTTTTTTTTTAATAAATATTGCATTTAATATCAATGTTTACTAATATATGTGTGTTGTATTAAATGATTTATTTATTAGAAGATAAAAAAAATCCTTTATTTGTAAAATGTGATATATAATTTACTCTAATAATATTATCAAATGTTATATTTAATACTTAGAATATATACTCCCTCCGTCTCAAAATTATCGTCAATTTTGAATGTTTTACACATAACGAAAAATAATAAAAAGATGAGAGAGATCGATAATTTCATAAAACTAATCTTATTTAATTTGCAAAAAATCATAAATAAATGATAGAATCTTATTATTAAGGGTATTAATAGAAAAGAACAATTAATATTACCTTTAAAAGCTAAATGACAAATATTTTGGGACAAACTTTTACTCATTTTGTTTATCATATAAACTCTTTGTTTGTGTTATCATTAGTTGATACCAAACTTAATTTTTTTTTCAATACTCCCTTTCAAGTCTCGTACTATTGGACTTAATATATAGATAAATAATTGATGATCACTTTTAATGATATAGGATAGATAATACTCGTATTTTTGATAGAAATTAGTTATTAATAAAATTAATAAATATTTCGCACAAATAACATAGTATATATATATATATATATATATATATATATATATATATATATATATAAATATAAATTTTTAAAAGAAAGCTAGTCCATTTTTTTATTAAATGAGTCATATATAAATAAATAATATATATATATATATATATATATATATATATATTTATATATGACTCATTTAATATATATATATATATATATATATATATTTATATATGACTCATTTAATAAAAAAAATGGACTAGCTTTCTTTTAAAAATGTTCTATAATTGAATTTTTTTTGAAAATGTTCTATAATTGAAAAATGGGATCCTATTTGCAAATTTTACACTTGTGGTGTTTCATTTTAATATATTTTTTTTTTTGAAAATATGAATAAGATTTTTATAATAACAATTGTTCATATATATATATATATATATATATATATATATTTACAAATATAAAATATTTATTGACTTTATCAATAATTAGTCTTTTCTTAAAAATTTGACCGATTACTTTCAATAAAATTTATTTTTCTCAAAAACATTATTTTGAATTATTAATAATTTACTTTAAAAATATTAAAATTATTTATAAATAAATATGATAAATAAAAAATAAAATAGATAAAAAGCCATAAAAATCCCTAAAATCTTCAATTAAGGAAAGACTCCTAAAAACTTTATCGTCGAAGAGAAATTTTGTAGATTATTATGTTTATACTAAAATTTGATTTGTTTTTCAATAAAAAGTAATACTAAAAAGTAACCCTAATTTGTTTTATAATTTTTTGTCCATTAATAAAACTTATTTTTTGTAGTGTCATAAGGGAAGTGGAGTTACAGTGATCCTACCTAACCAAACATTTTTATTTTGATACAGATGAAGTCATCGTAATATTTGTGTAAGTTAGTGAATTAATACTCAAGAATATGAAACAGGAATAGGTCATGTTATATGTACATTAATTTCAAACAAGCATACAAACGGGTAATATAGTACGACCTATATCAAGCCACCCTCATTCTGTAATGTCGACACTCATTTTCCACCCTCTATCATTTTTCATTACGTTGTTGGCCACTAGGAACTACAAAAACAATATTCTAGTCATCATACCCCACCTTCACAATAATAATAGTAATTAGTAATAATCAAACAAGATTTTATATGGTATATAAGACTGCGTTATCGTGTATATATAATATATATCTTATCGATATGTTAAATAATACTTCATCAGCAAAAATTATATCTCGCAAATACTTTTGATTATTAGTTTTAAAATATTGTATAGATTATGCTTATGAGAAGAAAAAAAAAAATCTTATCTATGTTAATACCACACACTTACACCTCAAATGACCAAAGGACAATAAGAATCTGTTTAATTATTTATGTATCCTACATCCACGAATTCAATTTCAAGCCACTTCATTTCATTTCATGATATATGATTTTATATGGTTCTGTCTTTGACCATAGGTGCAGGATAGCTAGGTAGCTCCACTTTAGTGAATAAACAAGAAATCCCAGTGTAATCATTCTGCGATTGCAGTACAATGGTGATGTACTTAGCCTGAGAGCTGGCACTGACTCGTTGTGGCAGGAGAGTAAGATATATAGCAAGCCACAAGGACGAGTGGGTCTGGATCGATACTCTCTGAATCAGAGACACTCAGGCATGCAAACAAGGATTATCAAAGATAGTGATTACTTGTCAGTTGTGAGACAAGTGTTTTTACACACAATGATCAAAGTTTTAGACCTCAACTTACATGATATAGTTCACGGATAACTTTATCATTCAAGTGTGTGATAAAAGATTCAACTTTAAGATTGTTGAGAAAGATTAACTCCTTAAAGAATCTTAGTATCTCAAGAGATTAGTAACCGACTCTCGACAAGAGATATTCTAAATTCACCAACACAAAATCTTTTCGACCAAAAACACCACTTTGAAGCAATGGCAATGTGAAAACACAAGGGAATAAGGGCCCCAGAGAGCACATGTTGTGGCAGTCAAAGCAAATCAGTGTAATTTGCACACCAAGTTGACGACTCAGGACTCTGCCATTGCCCTGCTACTTTTGCATCCATTTGGTATAAGTGGTTTAATAAAAAAGAAAAGGTTTGGCTCAGGTATTGACTGGTACAAAATATGTTAAAAGATGCAATGCCAAGCCCTCCTTCGCTCCACTTCATCACTTATCTGGCAGTTTTGTGCTAAAGAAACATACACAAACACTTTAAACATCAAACACCAATTTATGTGGTAAATATATTAATAACTATAGCCTCGTATATAAGCTATCTGTTACCTGGTACTGTTCCTTACATCGAAACATTTTGTTTTATCCACCTCTATTCATTACTTGTAGACCATTTACTTTGTCTCCTCATTCAAATTCTCTATGTGCATTACTATAATTTAGCTAGGTTTAGGGTTAAACTTGAAACACTTTATTTCATTATCTTTTTGTGTTATTTGGTTATATACCATGCTTAGGGTTTGAAGTAGTGGTGTATTTTGAGCCTTCATCTCCTCCTCCGTCTCTGCATCTGAATAAAATGAGATACAGAACGTGTTCATTTGTGTTATTTAAGTTGAAACTATCACATGGTAAAAAAACTTGAAATAAAACACACAAACAAGGGATAGATTATAGAAAATAGAGAGGTTTTCTGAGCTTAGAATAACTATATATATTTACCTAATTTCCTTGTTTGGCTTTCCTGATTCTTTTGACTATCCACGATTGTGTTTATGAATTCATATTGAATCTGTAATAAACTAAAACACCCTATAAATATATCACTGTGCGTGTGTTTATTTTTCTGCTCTGTTTTTCCTTTTCGTGCATACTATTTCCTGCTGAGTGAAACAGAAACCACAGAGATCGGTTCGTATGGAATTCTTGGTGTTTCTGTGGAAGATATATGCTGCCACGGAGTTCATGAGATCCCAGAAATAGTGCTGAGTCTGCTGAACAGTTTCCTGTTTTCAGTAGAACATTATTATTATTATTATTACTACCACTATTATTATCAGTACAATGAAATTGCAAAAATAAAAATATATACCTGGGAATTTGTGGCTTCGTATGATTGGGTTCCCTGATATACAGGAAGCGGAAAGAACGATATCCTGTTCGCTGCATTTATAAATTCTGTCAAAACAAAACAAACAGAAAGAAACCCTGTTTCTTGTTAACTAGTGAGACAATGTATAGCAGCTAGCTAGATGTTATACATAGCAAAGAACCAGAAGAAATAAAATGTAATGATATAGACGAAACTCAACCAAACTCTGTTTCTTCTGTTCATTTATCCTCCACATATAGCAAATCCAAGAGGATCACAAATATATCGATAAAGCCTGACATAATTAATAGATGATCATACTTTTTTAAGTATGTAATTAGAAATTTGATTTTAGGTCTGCATATATATATATGAATAAACATATTTTAAAAAAGATTAATTCTTTAAATGAATCTTCATATCTTAATATATTAGTATTTGACTATCGGTTGAATATCCTGAAATTAACAAAAAATATATATGCATGTGTTAATGAGACTGATCTTAATTAATTACTTATTTTCACAAAAACAATAAATCTTGATGATACAATTATATGTATATGAAAGGTTAAGATTAATTTAATTATTTATATATAAATATATAGTAATTTTCAGTAGCAACTTTTTAGTCTCATAGTTTGGCTAATAAAACTCGCAGAGTAAGAATGGCGAAAAGTGGTTACATGAAATAATGAATCTTGGTATTAGGTGAAAAGGTTAAACAGAAGAAAGATTGCACACAAGAATTTCTACGTGGAAGGGTTCACTTGTATGCGTACGTCTTGGCATCGTTTTTATTTAATTATCTGGTTAGGGGTTTCCCTGTTTCTAAAATAACGTTTTTTTTTATTGTGAGCTATCTCTTTCCAAATACTATCGTCATGATTGATATATTACTTTATGAAGTAAGCCAAATAATCAAATATATATAACGTATTATTATTATTATTCTCGTGGCTTCAGTATTAAAAGGATATATTTTGTAACACTCGTATACTTCAATAAGAAAAAATGATGAGCACAGATCTCGTATGATGAAGACAAGGAGTAGCCTTATTTAAACAACTAGAGTTATAGATTTTGTTGTATTTTTTTTTTTTTTAATTATCGGGGGAAGACTGAGGAAAAAAAGAGAGACAGAAAAGGAGATTAAAAAAGGTGTGTGCTTTCTATTATATTACTCTTTTTAGTCTTTACCCACACCTGCTGCACAAATTGGCTGCAACTCTTTTCATCCCTGTGTGCCCCACAAACTAGTGCTTGTGTTTAGTCATTTTTACAGAAAAAAGGGTCAGGTATATATATATATAGTGCCATACACTTGCGAGGGCTCGGATCACACAGCTTATATATTTATATATAATATATGATAAATACTACTTCACAGACAGAGAACTGAAAATTGTCCTTTTTTTTATACTTTTGCCCTAGGTGTAATTCCGAATAGATTAATTTATTTATTTTGGTTTCAATATTTTTATCAACCGTGGTTGTTACCTAGGTGCCCTACCATTTGGTCATGCCAAAAGGTTAAATGTGAATCACTCATGGCTAAATTGAATTCCTTCGGGGTTGACCATTGGGGTGTCAATAAATTCACCAACAGTTATAAACGTTAAAGAAAGAAAGAAAAAAGAAACTAAAAAAAATATATATATATAAAAAATATGGGTAGAACTGAAAAAAGAATTGAGGGAAATGGTAATAAGAGACAAGTCCTATAATTGCAAGGGTAACGGCGAGGGTGATGCGTATATGTTGGTTGGGAAATGAATCGAGGTTTTAGTGCCACGTATTATGTGTTGCTGCAATTGCAAAGGGTGGAGTGTTTGGTATCAGATACCCCAAAGTTTAAAACTTTTCATGCAAGTCCCTCACATTACTTCCGTTTCCATCATCAGAACCGTTCATCCTTTTAGGCTCCAAATGGGTCCCAATCAAGTACAATGGTCCAGCCATTTTTTCTGTGGGCCACTCTTGTTGGCCACTCCTACCGCACGCAGGGGCAAGATTTCCTGCGTCTCACACACGCGCCTCCATTTCTAGACAAAAAATTAAAAAATTAAAAAATTAAAAAAAAATTAGTTTGCCGAATAGTGAAAATTATCGTAAATATAATTATCCATTAGAAAACTTTGTTCCAAAAATAACCCGGAGACATTGATAAAAACTAGTGTTGCGAGAGGGAAAAATGAGAATGCGATGATGCATAGGAGTTTAGTGTGGGTTGTATGTAGGGGATGATTCGGTAAGAAAAACAATAAATTAATGTGTTTAGGACAACCCAGAGTGACGTGGATGTAGCTAGCGGCAGGGGTTCCTTTAGAGCGATTCGTTGAGTAAATAGATCCGAAACCTAAGGGCAAAATGGTGAGAAGAAAAAAGGAAGAGAAACATGAATGAAGGGGCGAGCGAGAGCGAGGAAGCAAAAACCCTGATTATTTATCATCGAGAGGTGAGTGAGTGAGTGAGTGAGTGAAATAGAGATTAGAGAGTGAGAGATCTGCAGCAAAGAGAAAGAAAGAGCGTGTTGGTGTGTTGGTGTGTGTTTTCCCTCCCCGAGTCCCCAGAGATTACATAAAATCTAAACCTATCTTTTGATCGGAGGAAGAAAGATGAGGATCCGCAAGAACGCCAAGCTTTCCCCTCTTCTGTTCTCGTCGTGCGTAGAAGGTGGTTCGGTTCCGGTGGAGACGCACGTGTGCCAGCTCAACCAGTCTCCATGGGATGTGATCCCCTTCGACTCCGACTCGATCCAGGTTCCTAACTCTTCCAATCTCTTCGCTTCTCTCTATTCATTATTCCCTCTTCCTCCTAGATCTCCACCCTCATTTAGGGTTTCCCTCCTCTCGCAGTTAGGGTTCAACACCCTAAATTCTCCTCGCTTCCCAATTAGGTTTACGCTTTACCCCTATCCCTCATTTCTCACTCTCACTCTTCCCCTTTCTTCCTCAGTTCCAACTCCACCCCACCTTCCCCGCGGGAAACAATGGCACCGCACCCCACTCCTTCGGCCCCGTAGAAAGGTACGCAACGTAATCTCTATCCCTATTCCAGTTAGGGTTTTTATTCTTATTACATCAACTTAATTCTCCGAATTTTTCATTCCATACCGATTATTATTATTATTATTATTATCGTGCTCTCGCGCGCCACCACCACCAGCCTCGCCTCCATCATGGATACCGATAACTCCCACCACGCGATGACGACGATAGTGCCACTAAATAATAACAAGGTGGCGACCATGAATATCGGCGCCACCGCACCCATGCCCAACCCTTGTCAGAAATTTGATAACAAGGGTTGGCCATGTAAGGTGGAAGCCAGCCAAGGGCAATCGTTTTGCAACCAACATTTGTCTTTGTCTTTGTCCGTTCCATACAACAAGAAGCCTCAAACTCAGGTTCAAGCTCAGGTTCAAGCTCAAGCTCAAGCTCAAGCTCAAGCTCAATCCTCCGCCACCGGAACTCGGCGTTCCAAGTCTCGTGCGGCGGGGAAGAAGGCGGCGGCGGGGAGCTCCAACCCTTACGAATTCTACTATTATTCGGGGTTTGGGCCCTTGTGGGGCAAACGAAGAGGTGATAGGAACGGAGAAGGGAGCAAGAGTGGTTTGAATTCGACGGTGGAGTCGGAGGATGTGGCGGTGGATGATATTAACGATAATGTGGCGGGTGTGGGGGGTGGTACTTCGGTTTCGGAGATGGATAATGAGGGGATAATCGATTATGTGGATGATGACGAGGAAGAGGTAGACGATAGCGGGAAGAAGCGAATGAGGAAGCCCGTGAAAGCAAGGTCGCTGAAATCGCTCATGTGAGGGTATTGGGTGGGTATCTATGTAGGGGTGGGGAGATATAGTAAAATCGAGGGTTGGGGTTCAATGTCTTTTGTGATTATCGTAATTTGTTGTTGTCTTTTTATTATTTTTATTTCGGTGTTGGGTTGGGATATTTAGGGTTATGAAAATAATGATGTTAATTTTCGGGTTCACATGACGATGGGTTAGTTCGCGGGTGAGGTTAGCCTTGCCAATATGACTGACGGTAGGGGTTTTTTTCTGCTGCGGAGGAGGTGGACCGTAAGAACTCTGTGTTTCAAAATGAAAGGGTGTAATGGTAAATTGGGTTCATGGATTTTAGACTTTTTTTTTTTTTTTTTTTTCTTAAGGTGGTTCTTTGTTTTGCCTTTAATATCTAGGAGCTTTATCCAGAAGGGGTGGATTGGACTTTTTAAATTGGCAGTTATATCCATGCATAAATATACTGTGGGCCACCTTGGCAGCATATTTTGAAAGTTACTTCTTTTTTGTGGTCTTGATCTATTTTATTTTTTATCTTTTTTTATTTTTTTTGTTTTCGAGTATGGCATTTGCGATACTGAAATCTACTCTTTTAATTCACCAGGTTTTTTCTAATCGAAATAAAAGCGCTAATAATAATGATAGTAACAGAACGATGAAATATGACATTTTTCATTCGGCCAATGTTTATTTATTTATTTAGCCACTTTACTTATTAAAATGTTGGCATTGGTAAGAGAGCCAAAGGACTGAAATGATAATTTTTAGAATTAAAATATTAAATAGTTAAATACAATAATCATCATTACACGGTTATTTAACCGGATGCGTATAGATTTTTTAGCGCTACCTAAAATCTAGCAAAATTCCAAGTATTTAGCGTTAACAACTCTTTCGCATGCGAAAATTTTAGACAACAATTTTTCATGTGTTTTTCTATCCCGTGCTAATAAAAAAATTGTTATTAATTAAATTTAATCATTTTTAGATTTTCATTCGGACAACAAAGTTAATCCTAAGCCTAAGGATTACTAAGTCCATTTTATTTAATTTACATGTAATTAAATAGATCAGTATCTGGTAATCGCATGTCTCGGTGAAAATATTATTATGTCTAGTTAATACACGCGCAACCCAAAAAAATAACAAAAGGATAGAATTTGATAGTATATCATTTTAAAATTATACTTTTTGTATGAATATTCATGTTTTTCCTAAAAATAGCATTATTGCATAGTTTCTTCCTAAAAATCAAATTTGACAACAGAAAATATAATATTAATAATGCTGACGGCTTAAAATTGTATGTAATTTCAAAAAAAATAATCTTGAAAGTGTTGGAAACGTGATTTTGCTCGTAAAAGTTGTGATTTATATCGGAAATGATGTAATTAATTCAACACGTTTTGGAAACCAACCCCCACCCCGCTAATTTTGAACCTAATAGAACTTGTCTTGTAATTTTCTTTTTTACCGTCACGTGCATTTGTTACAAAAAGTTTTCATGGTGTGGAAGTACTACAAGATCTTCACAATAACAATATGGCATAATTCTTTTGAGGAAAGGATTATCTAACCCTGTCATTTTAATGGACAATAAACAAAATAATATTAATAAGGATTACAAAGTAGGTTAATTTACTTTAATCCACTTATAACATACCTTAAGGAATATTTGGTATACAAAATATCTTTATTTTTAAAAAAAAATCTTAAATAGAAAATATTGGTTTTTCATGTAAAATATAATTTTTTAATAATCATTTTTATCCTAGTTTCTCACAAAAAAATTTCATGAGAAGTGAAAATTCAACTTTCTTGAATTAAGAAAGAGTTTTATTTATAAAAATGATTATATTATCCCTTTTTAAAACAAAAAAGAAGAAGAAGAAAACTTTTCTCTTATTCTATTTTTCTTTCTCTCTCTCTTTCTCGCTCTCACTCTTCCCCTCCTTCTATCTCTCTTTCTCTCTCTCCCTCTCCCCCTCCTCTCTCTCTTTTCCTCCCATATTTTTATTTCTTTTTTTTTTTCTTCTTATATATCATTATTTCTTGACCTTTCATGTTAATTTTAATAATATTATTAAAGTCTATTTTGTTTATACATTTTAATGGTATTTGTTAACATTTTTTTAATTTTTTTATTTAAATGATATGAAATAATGTATTTTTTATCTTCTTAATTATAATGTAGCATTTTCCCTTTTTTTTGTTGAATTATCTATTTAAATAATTTTCATGATTTTTAAACTTTTTAAAATAGTTTAATATCATATTTGTAATAAGACTTGAGTAAATAAATATACCTAATGAGCTTCTTTTAATAAAGGATATTTTTGTTAAAAATATTTATATACCCAAGAATATACTATTATAACCAAATACGAAAATCTTTAATTTTCAAAAAACCTGTATGAATATTCTTAAGAATTTTTATGAGTAGTCAAACATATTTTAGCTATTTCCAAGAATCATAATTCCTATGTATAAAAAACTTCTCCCCTACCAAATGTCTCCTAAGTGGATGGATTGATTTGATAAAAAAAAAAAAAAAAAGTGGGTTCAAAAACATATCATGTCCAACTCAAGTGGAGTAAGTTATCCCATAAAAAAACATTAGATTGAAAAACATAATACTCTATTTATAAGTGAGTTAGCATGTCAAAAAATGGCTGGACATAAATAGAGTGAGCTGGCACATAAATGAGTGGCAAAACATCCTAACCTATTTTGACCTGCTCACAACCTGTCTTAAGTGGGATGAGAAGGGAAAAAATAAGTTGATTTGCCGGATGAAACAAGTTGGAAAACATAATCAAACTCATTTAGAGGTGAATTGGTTTGCCAAAGAGTGGAATGGAAACTTAGTAGGTATTGGGATACAAACAAGTCCCACATCGACAAATATCATAACAAAATAATAACCCCATAAATGATTGAGAGGCCTTTTGGGTGATGAACAAAAGTAAAACCGTGAGGGCTTAGGTCCAAAGTGAACGATATCTCATCATTGTGTAGTTGTATGTAAAATAATCTTATAAAAAAAATAACTCTTATAAAATAACTCCTTAGACAATATCATAAAATAATACCAACAGTGGTATCAGAATCGCTAGGTTGGATTCGGTAACAAACCTTATAACCCTTCATAACTCATAATTGATAATGTGATAAATATAAAGACAAATTTTGATGTATGAAAGGTTAGGTCCCTTATCTGAGGAGAGGATTGTTGAGATACAAACAAGTCTCACATCGATAAAATAAGAAAAAAATAGTAACTTATAAAACACACTCATACTTCAATAATTGAGAAACCTTTTGAGTGATGATCAAAAGTAAAACAGTAAATGATTAGGCTTAAAGTGAACAAATGAATTGATTCACCTCAGTAAAGAGGTAAATTGACGTGTCAAAATTTCTATAAAAAATAATTAAAATATCATCAAAACACTTAACAACTCCTTTAATTTTATTTCATTCCAAGTATCAATAATTTAACATCTCCTATAACACTTAACAAATTGTTAATCAAAATAAAATTAAATTCATCCTTTTAAATAATGTTTTAAATTCAAGTCTTATAGATAAAAAATATATATAATTAATTTTTTTAATTAAAAATAACCAATTAAATTTTTCAGTCGTTAATAAATAATTTACACCGATAATATGAGTATAAAAAAGTATAACTTCATTATGATATAAAAAAAACTCTTGAACTCAACAAATTCAATAAGTAAAAATAGAAATATTTGATAATAAAATCACATTCTTCGATACACAAAGGACATAAAACTTTTAGAAACCAAATACCTTAATAAATTACCAATATATCCATAAATAGTAATTAATCCATTAGCACAAGTTCAATGCATATTAATCATTCAAAAGTCTAAAAATACAAAAAAAAAAAAAAAAAAAAAAAAAACTAAAATTGTGAGTTATCAAGCCAACTCAATAATATGCATTTGTCTCGCTCACTAAATTGGCATTTTAAGTAGAACAAATTTGGCTAGTCACTAAATTAAACACACATAATATATATTTTCTAATATTTATTTATTCCAAATCAAATTTTAAGTTTTCACGGTTTATACTTTACATATTATTTGTATTAAATGTCAACTATTTCAAGGCAATTCATATCAATATATTAAAGTAGAATTTCCTCTTTTTTTTAAGTATCAATTATATTATTCTAATATCTTATTACTAAGTTGATTTTAATAATATATGTTCTCTATATTATAGCATATGGATATATATCATATTTAAATATTTAAATATTTAAAATTATAATTTCAAAATTTTAAAAATAATTTTTGCATATTTTATTTATAAGTTTATATTTATATGTTTTTTTTGCCTATTTTATTAAAATTTCATATAAATTGTATATATCGCTCTTATAATTTTATGTTGTTTTAAAAAGCATTTATATGTTGTGTGTAGGTACGTATTGTCATGTCAAGTTTAGTTATGAAGCAGCGTTTGTCGCAATTTAAAATTGTCTATAAGAGGAAAAAAAATAACAAAATAATATGGTACATGTACAACACGCGCTTGCTTGTGCGTGTGGTTTGTAGCACAATACTGAATTTGGGCCACCAGGTCCAAATTTTGGGTTATTGCTTCAGAATCAGTAAGACACTGAGCTTTTCTTCTCTACCCAGTAATTGAAATGCGGCTACAATACACCCATTCAGACGCAAAATTACATATGACCATTTTGTGTGTTCAAACCCATTTACCTAATTTTTAACACTAATATATACAATTATCTAAAACTCATGATCTGCCAAACCCCTTTTGTGATTTACATTTTTTGCATTAATATTAAGAGAATGGGAAGAGGAAAATTAATTAACTCACTACATTGGAGTTTTGTATGCTTTCACAATCGAAAACCTAATTGTTTAGAAGGTTGCATGTGTTAATTGGTTATTCCATAACAAACCCCGATTTTGCACTTTCAAAACCTTTTGATAGCAACAGATTCTTCCAGATTGTTGTCAATTTCAGACAACCCAATATGGCAAAATGCATGACCTAAGGTTTATGAAAAATTACACAAGCTACAATGATGTACTAGATCAAACATTGCTACAACAAAGGCAAAATTATATTAAAAAAATCTACATTCATATTAAACTATCTCCTGTGTAACAAAAATAAATCCAAATAGAGTCCAAGAAATACCTGATATAAGGAAGAGTTTGCATTAACTAATAGAATTTTCCTCTTTCAAAACTGGGCATATGCATGAAGGTTTCTTCTTGTTTGACTTGAGTTGTTACACAAAGATTTTTACTTTCGAATTTAGTAAAATCTCTAATCAAAAAATGATTCTGATTGTGACAATAAGATATAAGTTGCGTAATAAGGTAATAATCTTATTTAATAGGATAAATTTTAATTTTTGCAAAAAAAAATTTCTTAACTAATTATTAGGATGTCTATCAATTTCAAATTTTATAAAATTTCTAATCTAAAATAAAAAAGTATTATTTAGGTTGTCTTCAATTTTTTTGTGATGATAATATGTTGCTTAATTAAAAGTATTACTTACATTGAAGTTCAAGTAAAATATGTCGTTATTTTGTTGTAGACTTTTTATCAATAAATTCTTGTTTATATTGAAATGATTCAAAATTGATAAGGAGTTGGTCAATGATATTCGAGTATTCACTTGTTTTGAGTGCCTTTTTATTTTCTATAGGCATCCTTGGGTTGATCACGAACCAAAATATGGTTAGAGCCCTTATGTGTCTTGAACTTATAATGAATGCAGTTAATTATATACAAATCTCATAACCTTTTCTGATTTTTTTGATAGTCGACAATTAAAAGGAAATATTTTTTCAATTTTTTTTATAGCTGTTGCAGTCGCTGAAGCAGCTATCGGACCGGCTATTGTTTCCTCAATTTACCGGAATAGAAAATTAACCCGTATCAATCAATCGAATTTGTTGAATAAATACTGTACTATCCGTACCACGAGCCGAGTTCCTAGCTCGGCATCATAACGCATGATGACCTAGGATACGCGTTATGTGACGTCATCTCGTCACTTAACCAGATCATAACTGATCTGAAGAGATCCGTTATCTAATCATATTATATCTTATCTCAGGCCCAAGGCCCAAAGCAACCCTAAACCACACTAAGGTACGCGCATTACTTATACGAGACTCATACTCATACAAACCCTAACTTTAACATCGGAATCTCTTTTGCAGGTACCACCCCCATCTTGGAACATCAAGCGTACCAGCGAAGGAGGCTCACCAATCTTACTCGGAGAATCATCCCTACGACAGATTTCCGGTAAGAACAAATACTATTACTCATAAAAGATCAAAAAAAGTATAATTTAGAAAAGTGTGCACTATTAATCAATTAAAATTAACATATATGATATATAACTTATGATCATGTTTGTGAAAACAAACATATATAAGAAATCAAAGTATCTTGGTTGTATTATCTTTTTATTAATTTGATAAGTCGATTTTGATTAGCAAAATTCTGAAAAATCATTGATTCATCTGGTGTCTAATATATCCTTCATTTACAAGTTTACTAGATTGAAAATGTTGATTTTTTTATGTTCAAGGATTACGATCCAATGTCACATTCAGTAAAGATTTATGATACATGTATAGGATGTACTCAATGTGTCTGAGCCTGCCCCATAGATGTATTAGAAATGATACCTTGGGACAGATGTAAAGCTAAACAAATTGCTTCTGCCCCAAAAATAGAGGATTGTGTTGGTTGTAAGAGGTGTGAATCCGCTTGTCCGACGAATTTCTTAAGTATTAGAGTTTATTTATGGCATGAAACAACGCAAAGAATGGGCCTAGCTTATTGATACGTCTCAAAAAGAACCACACACAAGTACATTTTTTTACCGGGAATGGAAATAGGTCAAGTTAAGTTAGGTTCTGAATATATAGATTGTGTTTGTTTTGCAAAATTAAAGTTCAAATTTGACCTATTATTTATTATAGACTTTTTCTATAAGTTTAACTTGACTTTTTTAAAGTCTGGCCTATTAACCTATTAGCATATTTAAAATTATTAATGTTAATTAGGTTGGTGGACTTGTAACAACCTAAACACACTAGAATTAGAAGGATCTAGAGATTGTACAAGTATGAGATTGTATAGTTGATGATGATTTAAATGAATTAATTTGTACTACCTATACCAACAAGATGTATCTACTTTTCGGTAGCTCAATATATAAGAACTTCACAATTAAGTGTGTTTGGCTTAGAGCAATTAAGGGATACGTGACCTTTTGAGAAGTTTCTTATAAAACATGCGAGTGAGGACAAAACACGTTGAAATGTCTTATGTTGGTTTGACTTGTTAGGTCAACAAAAAATTGGATATAAACCTACAAAGCAACGTCATTTCTCAATTTTTGTCACCTAAACTATGAAAGTTTGGTATTCGTCATCTAGAATAGTATAACTTAGGTATGAGTCTACCATGACATTGACATGAATTAACCTAATCACCTATGGGTACAACCCACTAACTATCATTGCGATATCACACCTTTTCAGTAATTAGTTAAGAATTTTATCCCTTGACTTCATACCTTACTCAATTCTAACTAAGGACTTAGAGGGACTTAACACTCTACTCCAAGATACAACAATATTCAAGGATGATTTTTCAACAACTGGACTCCAAGAACACTACAACATATATCCACACAATGAAATATTTCAACTTTTAAAACAACACATATCCTCTAGTCTTAAGTTAACAACACAACACAATTCAATGCATAATATATTTATGACACAACTCCATATAACAACATATTAATTTGCATATCTTAGTACAACACTACTCGACAACATAATTCATATATTTTATCAACACAATTTAACTCTACAATATGTTTCCTACACATCTCATTCAATACTACACATTAACATGCTTCTCATGCATCAACAACACAACATACAACAATGTATAATTCAAATACATTTAACATAATCACGCCTAGAATGGCCTACCCCTACCTAGTGCCCGCGTTTGGCATTACCTTCCCATGTTCAACATCAATGAGGCATAGAGTTTTTGGATCACTTACACTTGGTGTGGATCCTCCCATGCTCGACATCATCTTGACAAAGAGTCTTTGCCTAACCCATGTTTGGCACCACACAACTTGTACTTAGTGTCGTCAAGGCAAAAAGTCACTATCTTGATCACATTCGGCACTTCACAACTCGCACCTGACTTTATCAAGGGAAATAGCTCACATGGAAATCTCAGCCAATGCCCTTCAACCCATGTTTAGCATAACCAAGTTAGAGAGTTTCCTTCTAAGTCACGTCTAAGGTTTCCTATCTTGCTCTTGTCATTAGTAAGGTAGAAAGCCTTTGACTTGTATCACGTCCAGCTCCATGAAGCTATGCCTGGTGGGATAGCAAATTCTTCACTTGGCAGAATCATGATTTGGCTGATCAAAACCTGCAAAATTCACTTCCAATCCATCATGCAACATACAAGATCACAAGTATACACTTTGACCAACTTAGACACATCAACAATATCTGAACATATGCAACTAACCAAATGTTCAAATCATCACTTTCTCCTTCAAACCACCAAAACCCAAATAATAATAACATCTCATATTCACATCTCAATTTCAACATCAAAATCATCTCAAACAGGAATCAACTCAGCAAATTATGCTCATACAACATAGAAGATTCAATTATAAGCTTTCCTTACTTCAATGTACAAAGAAAACAGGTAGAAGAAGGAAGGATGTGGTTCACCGAAGTTTCCTCCACATGACACCACTAACACTTGGATTCTCAACTCTCCACGCCTTAAATCTCAATTCAACTACACAATCTATGCTTTGGTGAAGGATAAAAGCAATTTATGAAGTCAGGAGGAAGAAAAAAACTTTTCTCTTTTAAAATGTTTATATTTGTTATCATTAAAACTTAAAGTATAAGGGGTTTAAGATTGTTTGTTAACCTAATAAATTCTTTTACTATAGAAAAAAAAAATCACTTTGGTACTAATTATTTATATTTATTTTCTTAGTTTGTTAAAAGTAGTCCATCAACTCTAAATTAATTCCATCAAATTCTATCTAATAATTAAAAGATGTAATGACATCAAGTATCAAGGATATAACATTTTGATGACAATAACTAAAAATAATTTAAAAGTATATCACCTATTTTTAATTAAATGTATAATTTTGGAAGAATTTTATACTACAATCAATTTAAATTAAATTAAGGGTCGATTTAGTGATGGTTATTGCAATAATATGCACAATGATAAAGAAGTTTGTGTTCAAATTTTGTTGTCATAATTGTAATTCTTACAAATAAAATAAAATAAAATAAATTATATAGAACCAACTCAAGAATTAATGGTATGTTTGGTTGAAGGGAAAGGAAATAGAAAGGAAAAATAATATGGATAATAATGTATTTTTTTGTCTGGTTGAAATAAAATGAAAAAAAATCGATTTCATATAAATAAGATTTTTTTAAAAAAAATTCTTTTTATTTTCCTTCCATTTAAATTTCATGACTTTTCTTTCCTTCCTACTTTCTTTCCGTTATACCAAAATTGGTTGTAAAAGTAAAAGAAGGAATTTGATTTTAGTCCTATGAAGTAATAGTCGTCATCATTGTTTCTTCCAACAATGCAAGCAATCTATTACACCCTCCATTTGAAGGTCACCTAATAATGTGTTTGAAAAATCATTAACAGCATTAATTTAGCATTGATTTAGAATAAGATAATTTTTTAGTTAAAATTGATTTTGAAGTAATATGATTTATACTTGTATGTTTTTATTATAAAAATAAATTAATAAAAAAATTATCCAACGTGAAAGCTAACTAATGTTACTTTAACTCAATAAATTATAAATTTAAAATCAATGTAAAATTAAACATTTAGAAACTTACATAATCTTTTAATATGTTTATAGAATAGACAACATTAATCCAAACATGTATTGATAAACACACATCATTGTTGATGGAGAATATGAACAACTTTGAACAACTTGTGATCAATCTTAATACTTTACGGGCAAAGCACACTTGTGATGCCAACTCTTTTGAGTTCGTCCATGGCAAGGTCCATAAATTAGAGGGTGGTGATCAGATTGTAGCTCAAGTAATTGAAGGTATGATCCATTTATATAATAACTTTATTTTATATTTCTTCTGTCTATATGTCTCTATCACAATTGGATTGACTTTTTTTGTGTTGTCAAAATTGAATTAAATTTAGGAGAAGTACGATGAAAAATTAATATTTTGGAATAAACATACATTTTATTTTGGGATGTTTTATAGAGAGAGAAAATGAAAAATATTTTTACAATAAGTAATATGATTAGGAGAGAAAAAAGAAAGTAAGTTAAAATTAAATAAAAATAACCATATTTTTAATTATTTCACTTAAAATTAAGAAATATTAATTCATTTTTCATGCTTTTTAAATTATTTACTTTAGCTACTCTAATATAATTGGTTTTTAGTAGTTGTTTGACTAACAACCTAGATTTACAATTTCAATACTGGATTACTGTATTTATATACTTATACAATATTATAGTTGTAGTCTTGTTGAGAGATTTATTTTATTATCTTAGTTGTTGATGAAGTTTTTATACATGTATTTATTATTGCATATATTTTTAAGTATTATTTGCATATTAACTCTAGGTAATTAAATTCATATTTTTTGCTATTATAAGTTTCAAACTATAAACTATAAGAACCTACTATGTCGTTACAATTTCAATTAAGTCTCTCTAGTTAAAAAAAATTAAATACTTTAAAAATGTCATTTTAATTTTAAGAAACGTATAACTAAATCCTTATATATTAATTTTGTTGCAACTCTGAATTATCCGGTGACATGAGAATGATTTGTTTATTTATTATTATTAGGGTAAAATATTTTTTAATCTCTATATTATCAAAATTTATTTTTAGTCCTTTTAAATTTTTGTCTTATTTTAGTCCAATGCATCACTTTTAGTCTTTTAAGTACTTTAGATAACACTTGAAAATGATTATAAAAAGCTTTTTAAAATACTTTAAGGATTAAAAGTATTACATTTTCAAATTAGAAGGACTAAAATAAGATAAAAAAATTAAATGAACTAAAATCGAACTTGAGAGATTTTATAAAGACAAAAACATATTTTACCCTTATTATTATCATGTTCATGTATTAACATTATTATAAGTCATTAGATTTTTTTAATATCCTAATGAAATAATTATTATTCCCTCCTCAAAACGATTGCATACAATTGCATTTTAATAATGTTTTTACATACAAATTAAAGATTACCATAAATACATCACTTTTTGATTCTATCTAAAATATAATTTTTTATGTTTAAAGTTTTTACACATCTTTTAAGAATATTTAATACTAGTATGTTAAGTTTAAAATACTCTATTTAATATCTTAGAATATATAGAATAAGAACAATTATGATTATGAAGTAGGAATATTAATAGTTAAATAAGGATACATATGAGAAAAAAAAATTAATATAACTTAGAATCTGTAAAACATAAAAAAAAATGAATCAAAAGAAAAAGTTTAAAACAAAATATTATGGTATAGAGTATAATTTTACTAAAATAATACACTCTATCAATAAATGCATTATCTTTTATTATAGTGGTTAAATAATTTATGAATAGATAAATTAGAAGAAAAAAAGAAAGAAAGAAAGCAAACTTCACTTTTTTGAGACATTTTTTAATATTAAAACTGTAATTATTATTGAAAGAAAAAAGTGTAACACTCCAATTTTTTTCAAAGGTATTTTTGTAATTAATGGCATTTTGTAATTTTAATAAAGGAATAAGGGTATTTTTGTAATTTTATTATTAATGGCATTTTCGCAATTTTATTAAAGTTTGAGGGGTAAAAGAGTAATTTGGAACGGGCCGTTCCAAGCAATAAAAATATACTGAAATTTCAAGTTGAGAACGGTCCCAGAACGGGCCGTTCCAACAAGGAGAACGGGCCGTTCTGCTGAGATTGAGAACGGGCCGTTCTGCTGAGATTGAGAACGGGCCGTTCTGCTTTTTGGGAACAGGACGTTCTGATATTGGAACGGGCCGTTCCAGTTGAAAATTTTGCCCACGTTTGAAGGATCCGGAACGGGCTGTTCCGAAATCAGTACGGGCCGTTCTGGGTGCGTCAGATTGCCTATAAATAGGAGGCAGGGGGCTGTGAAAAATCATACAGAAATGGAAATTTAGAAAGAGAAAGAGAAAGAGAGAGAGAGAGAGAGAGAGAGAGGGAGAGAGAGAGAAAGAGAAAGAAAGAGGGAAAGAGAGGGAAAGAAAAAGGGAATCCAGATGGGGGAGGTTCTGCTCAAGTTTTAGCTCCTACTTATCCAGGTAAGGGGGAGGAGAACCTTATCTCTTTAAAATTTTATCTACTACTATTTTTATTTATTTATGTTATTTTTTTATGTATATTTATTTAGTGGGGTGTCTCTAACCTCATTTATTTGCTTAACCTTTGATTATTTTTGTCTATAATAATTATTAAGGTGTTCATATTTTATATTGTTTCATTATTTTATAATGATTGTCATTTTTATTTATATTATTGGTACTATTAATATATTCTTTTTACGTAAATATATTTATTGTAAATATATTTATAATTAACTATGATATAGTTTTGTTAAAGTCTATTTGACTCATATTGTTATTATTTCTTCACGTATTTATGAAGATAAATATTGTTCTATGGCCATAGAAGATAAAGTTTGAATTATTTGTAGCTGGAGGTTTGACCTTGGGGATTTAAATGAGTAAAGAATGAAGGTGAAATATCCTATTGTTGGTTAAGGTGAAATATCCTTTTATTGGTTGATATTTTGATGATGCTCATTTATCCTGACTAGTCACTACAAGTATAATTCAAATTTTATTGTATCATGAAAATCTAATATATGAGTTGTATATATATTTATATTTATATATATACATATATATATGTTTAATATTGATTATATAATTCTGTTTATTCTTTTGAATTATTGTATTTATTGGATATTGTTCTTACTCCTCTCTTTTCTTTGTTTTTATAAATTAAATATATTACAAAATAGATGGATCTACTTTGGATTCCAGATCATTTTGCAGTTGTTATAGCTGTTGTCTTCCTTGGAAGGAATTGGAATGTGGAGGCTATTTGATGAATCTATTACAATTTTTGTAAATTTATTTTCACTATCAATGTAAATATTGTAATAAAAGTGAAAGAAAAATATATTGGGTAAAATAATACATTATTGTAAATATTTTAGAACGATATATCATGTATTAAATTCACAAAATATGATTGTTTCTTTATCTTTATCCATAAAAAAAAATATTGTTAACGATATAATTGTAAAAATATTATATAAGAAAATATATAATTATTATTATATAAATTGGGCGTTAGTATCGGGCGTTACAAAAAGTCTTTTATTTGAATCTTTTGTATTTTTTAGAAGTTTTTGAATTTCCTCGTTCAAACACACTTGAATATGGTAATTTATTTTAAACGGTGATTGTAATACTCTAATGAATGTTGCCTATCATGCTTGATGCACCATTGAAAAGCAAAAGCTTTCTGCCCTTAAGGGCTTAACTAGTTAGGATAAAAAGAAGTTGGTACTACCAAAGGTTGTCCACGAACAAAGCAAAAAAGAAATTACATAAGGGCTTCGTTGTGGCATCAACACCTGGTTAAAACAAAATTAGCATATGACAAAACCTATGACTCTCATATATTGTGAGCTAAATAAAATCAGGGATTTGTATTTTTAAAATATATAAAAATAAAAGGATGATTACGTTGTTAGGATAATATGTTAACATAATAAATAAATAAATAAATAAACACTATCATGCCACAACATTCAATCAGCGTAAACTAATGGACATATAAGAGTGTTAGAATGTGATGATTTAATTACAAGTTTTTTTATATTATAAGAATCTTTTTAAGTATTTTTAACCGTAAAGACTTGATTAAAATCTTACAAAAATTATAGAGATTCACAATTTAATTTAATCTTTTAAATATTGAAAAGTTATAATTAAAAATTAAATATAAATTAAGAAGGATAAAATGAGTTAAATTTAACATCTAAACCAGTCTAATTAAATTGTAAAAAGATGGAGATTGAGTCGAGGAACTCAACCCACTTTAACTCGTTAGTCAAATGAGTGTGAATGGGTTATTTTTTGGATTAATTCATTGTTTTTTTTCAACAATAAAATAAAGTAATCCTAATAAGAATGGCAGAAGAAAAGAAAAGAAAAAAACTCCTAAAATACCTTACACCTATAGGGATTTAAGTAAAACCCTGAATAGTTAAACAGATACCTGCTTTAAAATCACGAATTACATATATTTTTATTCTTTATAAATATAAAAATATTTATTTTTCATCCTTCAAAAGAAAAATGTATGCTTTTAGTTTCTCGTTTATAAAAATGTATCAGATGTAAAGTTTTATATATTTTTTAAACCAAAAACTTCAATAAGTTTTAGATTGGAAGAAAAAACTTGCCCCCATCATGTATTAGTTAGATTCATTGCAGCTCTTTACGAGTTGAATCCGGGTTGATTCATGTTATGTTTTTTTTTTTATATACGCAAGAATTACGATAATAATAATAACAGAATTTGAACCATATTACTTTGATATTTCATGTTATGTTTGAATTAATTAGAAAAAACATAATTTCTTTGAGAATAAAAATACTCGAGTTCTCTTAGCTAAAATTCAAACACGTACTCAATCTTGGAAAATTTATTCATTCCTTTGAATTATTTGCACCTTTCATGTGTTGAGACATATTTATACTTATATCTAAGTATCTCAGCCCAAAATAAATTCTTTTTATCACATCCATGCCCCAACCCAGTTCGTAACAGAAGTACTAGTATTTTTGTTTGGAGACCGTGAAAGCCCAATTCCCAAGGATTTTGCTTTCCCATAACCCACTTTCCCAATAAACAGAGTTTGTTTTTACTTTTTACCACGTTTAGAGCAAGAGTCTCATATTTTGAATGGAAGAAGAAGGTTAATTAGGTTTTAAAAAATAATAAAAATTCCTCTGCCAAAAAAATAATAATTAAAAATTAAGACAAGTTTTATGTCTATATATGACATGAATCAAACTGTTTATTATTAGGAAAAAAAAATTAACCTCGAAAATGAATGAGCAGGGAGAATGGAAGAATAAAGGACCAATTTGGAAACTTAAAAAAAAGTTGGGACAAATGAGTTAAATTTTTTTAATCTCAGTCATTAATATTTAAGAAAATTGTCAACTGACCATGTTAAATGAAGTAAGATGTTGCCTACACCATCTATTCTATGTTATAAGTAAAAAATACAAACACATTATTTGTTCTTAAATATAAATAAATTTTAACCAATTTTAGCTTATTTAATAATATTTATTCTAAAATATCTCTCATGATTTTCAATTGTGTTATATTTTTTTTTTACATTTATAACAAGGATAATTTAGAAATAATATTATGAGATTAATAAAATTTAATATATATAACTAATTTTTTAATGTGTAAATTTTTTTTTTTTTTTATATTTCTAATAGATACAGACAAAGTATTAAGTAAGATAAAAAAAATTAAAAAAAAAACATAAAAATGTGAGATAGTCATGTGAGATCCCACCATTTATTTTGCTAAAACCCATCCTCATTATAAAAATGTTATACCAACAAAAAAAATTATTGAAGAGATAAATTCTCATGTAGTGATATTGTCAATGCAGAGAATCTATTCTCCTCGAATGATATCAGGTCAAAAAAATCATGAAAGATAATATTATTTATCTACTTTCAAATAAATGTAAAAAACTAAAATAGTAATTTTAAAATTTAAAAAATAAACATAAGAAAACGTATTACATAAAACTAAAATTACTTTTTTATAAAAAATTTTTTTTAAAAATATACAACAACAAAAATATTTTTTTTACCCATTTTATAATCACCCAAAACTTATTTATGGTTTCTGTAAAAAAAAAAAAAAAAAAAAAAAAAAAAAAAAAAAAAAAAACACTTATTTAAGGTAAAGATGTGTTAATTTACAAAGGTGCTTTACAACCCACAAAATCCAAAGTGGCAGTTGGCATCTCGCGTCTTGTATTTATTACTAGACAAATGTGCTTTTTCTTTTTATTATTTATTTCTCTGTACATAAATTTAATTATTTTTTTTATTCGTCAGAATCACCACGATTCAAACCTTTAAAAAAAAAACAATTAATTTGAGCACTTTATTATACAACTTTTTTCTTTTACAACTTTGATCTCTTTTTTCTTCTTCTTTTTATTGCATATATATATATATATATATATATATACTTTCTTTATTATATTTTTTCTTTTTTTTTTATCTTGTCTTACAACCTCAATCCATTCAGTGCCTAGAAAGATGTCAGGATTTATTCTAATTGAACTATAAAAAACAGAGCATTCAAGAGTGTAATTTAATATTTTAAATTTAGGTTTTTAGTCTTTATAATTACTTGTTGATAAGTCTTGTACACTCCAAAAATATCGAAATTTTCTAAAATAGCTTTAGTACTATAATTTTTAGTTATTAAAAATAAGATTTTTATTCTTAATATAACTCTTTATTACGAAATTATTCTGATCCCCTTTCTTGGGAGGGACTCTCTCTAGAAGTCAGCATGTTATCGATCTCCTAATATCTCCTAGACCATGCTTTTATCGTTCAGGTATCGGCCAAGACCTCTCTAGGGATCTTGACCAAGAACTTCTCGAAATTTATCGAGGATAATACACCTATCTTCCAGTCATAAGCTTAAGAGATGAAAGGATTTGATCAAAATCTTTTGGTGAGACCATCTCGAAATTTATCCAGGATGTTATACTTATCCTCAAGTTCTAAGTCTAGGAGGCAAAAGGGTTTGACCAAGACCTCTTGGTGAGACCATCTTGAAATTTATCCGAATGGTACTGATAATAATTTATCATGTTTGTTTTTAAAATTTTGGAACTAAGTTTCTATTTTTTCGTACAAATGTAACTAGTATGGAATGTGAGGAAAGAAAAACAAACGAACAAGTGAAAGAGGTTTTACCGATGAAATTTGAGAACAAGCATTCCTAGTGCCAATAATTAATGTTTTTCCGAGAACCCGTGGATTCTCTGCAGATTGAGCGTGCAAATAAAAAAACCAAAAATACAACGCATGTTTAACGTGGTATACTAAAAATTAACTATAAAATCATTTGGCTCTCCTTCGTTTGGAATTTGTGCATTTGTATTTTGTTCATTCCACAGCCATACGTTGACTTCGAAACTCATATATGTTGCTTCCAGAGATCGATCATCGTTCATCTTATTCTTCCTAGGTTTCTCATTCTCCTCTTTGTTTTATTTTATTCCTTACTTTTGCCTTGGCATGGGTGAGAGATTCCATTTGCATGCTAGTTAGTGATTTCATTTTACATACGAGTTTCAAGCATAGAGATCGTAAACTTATTAATTATCCAAATTGTGTCTGGATCTGTCTTATTTTTCTGGTTTGAAATTCTAATACTTATGCACGTGTACAATTTATTTGCTTTTCCAAGTAACACGGAATCATAACCGAGTTGAAATAGTATACATGAGGTTTTAGATTTGAATTCTATTATTTTTATTGTAATTTAATTTTAGATTTGAAGTGGATAGTAACTGCCCGTACAAGTATTCATGCTTAATAAAATTCAGCCAAGCAACCTTTTTGAGGGATATGGGATGGTTTAATAAATGTTGCTCCTTTTGTGATTCAGAGTTATGTTTTGTGTTTTGGGTCTAACAAAGAACACTTATTATGTTTGATTGATATGCAGAAAAAATGGAATCTGAAGCACTGATATTGGGAGACAAACTGATACTGAGGGGATTGTCATTCTATGGTTTTCATGGAGCAAGGCCAGAAGAAAGGACACTGGGCCAGAAGTTCATGGTTGATATTGATGCTTGGATGGATCTCACCCCAGCTGGCAAATCTGACCACTTATCAGATGCTGTTGATTACACACAAATATTTGAGTGAGCCACCAACAAATTCATCACATCTTTCTTCTGCTTTCATTCTTTGATTAGTGCCACTCTTTATATTGCTCATTTACTAATCATTATGTTTTAGTCTCTCTATATCGCAATCTTTATGTTTTTTAGTCTCCATATCTATATATCTAAAATGATAATGACTAAAACAAGTAATTTCTTGGTTTATAGAATAAAACATAAAACTTATAAAAAATAAAGATGAAATGAGTAATTAAATCTTTACTACTTTAGTAGCTGCAATAGTATTAACATATGAATAATTGGTGATGCAGTATAGCTAAGGAAGTTCTTGAAGGGTCACCTCACAACCTTCTGGAGTCACTGTCCCAAAAAATTGCAGTTACTACTTTGAGAAATCATAAACAAATATCTGCTGTAAGAGTGAAGATTATAAAGCCTCATGTGCCAGTCGAGGGTCAACTTGATTGCTTAGGGGTTGAGATACTTAGACGCAGAAGCGATTTGCCATACTAGAACTTTCATATCTACAGCTTCTGTCGTATTTATTGTTCTCATTTTGTTACTTTGTGTGTCCACCATTTCCACCTCAGTTGTGTCTTTTTTTTCTGTTTTCCTTTTTCTTACTTTTCGTCTGTTTGAAGTACCTCTCTTTGCCGTTTGAATCAAGAGAGAATGCATAAATAAGTACCTTTTTTTTTACTTAATTGAAAAAAAATAAAACAGGCCGGCTCTGAGCCTTAATTTCATGGGCCACTGCCCAGGCTCCATGATTAAAAGGATCTATTTTTTTTAAGAAAATTATATAATAGTGTTATAATTTTTATATTATTTTATTATTTTTAAAAGTAAATTAAAATTATATTTTTTATATTTAAAAAATAAATAATACAATTATAATGTTTTTTTTATCTTTATAACAATTTTTTTTTTATGTATTATATTTATAAAAGGGAAAAATATGTTTTTGATTCCTCTAAAAAAAATAATTTGGTTCTAGTTTTTTAATTTATTTATTTTTTCTAATTTGGAAATATATTACTTTTGATCCTTAAATTTATATATATATAATATTTTATGATAAACGATAGTATAAAATTAAATTGAATAAAAAAATATAGTATATCTATTTTAGATTTGTTAAAATTGTTATTTCTTTAATGTAATAAAAACATGTTATTTTCGATTAAAAGTTTAGTAAATTGTTTGATATATGAACTTTTTGAAAATTTTTAATTAGGTCTCTAAACTAAAAAAGATGTAATCGAATCATTTATTTTTTTATTTTTTTTTTAATGTAACCTTTAAGATTAGAGATTTATTTACATTTCATAAAATGACTTTTTTTAATATCTTTATATCTGCAAAGTCACTTCAAATTATTATTTCATATATCATCATATATGTTTACGTATAAAAATTTTCATAATTTCTTTAATCATATAAATAATAAAAAAATATTAATCATTAAAGTTTAAAATCTAATATACATAAATGATGGTATTACATAATAATTTAATATGATTGACTAATTACAAGGAAATAAAAAATATTATGTCAAATTAAATATCATGAATTATAAACGAATCTTTAATCGTAGGGATAAAATAAAAAGACGAAGGACCAAATTATAAAAAAAAAATAACTTAAAACCTAATTAAAAATTCTAAAAAAATTCATAAACCAAATGATATATCAAACCTTAATAAAATCATGTATATATTTTTATATTATAAATATTTATATTTAAATTATTTTTATATAAGTGTATAATACCTTATTGTTTTGCCCAAAGTTCATAAAATGTCAGGATCAATTCTACTTTAAAAAAAAAAAAGTTTACATATTGACTTAGTAGGTGTTTGAATTAAATTCTATTTTTCTAGAATTAATTCCAATTCCATATTGAAAATCAAAACAATTCTTTTAAGAAAAAAATTACCATAATTTTTTAGACCAAAATTGTTGATAGTTATCCAAATACATTAGATTTTTTGCGTTTACTCAAATATAGTTGTATATCTTTAAACATTGCAATCAATAATGCGCAAACCTACAAGTAATGCCTAGAACAGAAGAGTGTCTGCCTTAATTTGTTACCATTGTTGATACTTGAATTTGTCATAAATTAATGTTAATAATGTCATTTTATTGTCCGTACCAATCAGTTTAGTCATTAATGGTGATTTCAGTCACTTACAAACAAAGCAGATAACATTAAGCTAATCTAAGGAAAATGAAAAAAGAAAAAAAAAAAAAAAGAAAGAAAGAAAGAAAAAGGATAACTGTTGAGAAGTTTTAATTCCAAGAAAGCTTGTTAACATTAGTTCTTTGCCAAAGAAACAATGAGAGACAAAGAAAAGCTTAAAAAATAAAATTTTGTTTATATTAAAAACATAAAAATATCGTCCTCTTTCTTGATAAGAAATTTTTTTCCTTATGATGTGTTTGGATGAAGAATTTTACAAATTAAAATAATTTTAAATTCTTGATATTTAAATTACTTTATTTCAATTTCTATCATTTTTAAAATATTTTGTTTGGATAAATCAATTTAAATTTCTCAAATTTGAAATTGTTGAGCAGGATATGATAATTTAATTTCACCATGATAAAATTAATTTTAAAAATATATTTATATATTAATATTTTTAAATTAAATTTTTATAAAAATAAATATTAGCTAATTTTTAAATATTTAATAATTTTAAAAAAATATTAAATAATATTTAATAAT
This sequence comes from Cajanus cajan, assembly GCF_000230855.2. NCBI lineage: Eukaryota > Viridiplantae > Streptophyta > Magnoliopsida > Fabales > Fabaceae > Cajanus > Cajanus cajan. Next base: position 3,033,866 of record NC_138519.1, read on the forward strand.
TTTAAAAATATTTTTGAATATTCAATAATTAAAGAGATAAGAAATAAGATAAAATATATAAGTGAAATAAGAAGAAAAAAAATATGAGAAATTTTAAATTCTTACTTTTTTTTTTTAAGAATTTAAAATTCTAATATTTCAAGGAATTTCACAAATGCTTGAATTTCAAATTCTTTATAAATTTTTCATCCAAACAAAATATTTCACCTCAAAGAATTTAAAATTTTTTAAATAAATAAATTACTCCATTTAAATTCTCTATTCAAACACACTATTAATGTCAATTTTAAAGCTCCCGTTAATTTATATAGATATGGTCCCTCCTAAATTGCTTTTCTACATTGTAAAATCTAGAATCCTATATCATTCACAAACGAACTGCATTTCAAAGCGAGAACTCAGGTATGACCAAAAGTTCAAATGAATATTAAGTATGAATAGAAGATAACTATTGGCTAGACACTAAAACCTTCTACATTTAGCCGATATAATATTTTAATCACATAAGACATATCAACTTAAACATGTTTCATAGCTTGATAACAAAAATGAAATGCAAAGCATTTTCAAACCTAAGCAAAATGGATTGGCTACTAGCTGACAATTGCAAAGCAAAATACTGAACATTTTGCCATGAACTGAGTCATGCCTAAACCTAAATCACCTCCTATGTTGAATAAGTTACACTAATCTCGTATTCGTGAAGAATCCACAAAATTGAACAAAATTCACATCAGCACTCCCATATGAATTGAGTCACTTACTCACCCAAGCTGATCTAATCACTAAAAACAAAGTCCTAACAGAATTCAGACTTTGCCTTCATCACCATGCATCCCAATATTAGTTGAGATACCTTGGTTATATCATATGATACTTGATCCATCTAAATCACAACCCTGGAATTGAGCTCTTATTTCTTTTCTTGGATGCTGACTTGCTTTTCTTATCCCTTGATGCAATATTCAGATGTTCATCATTTCCTTCAGACTTCTTGCGGTCTTTGCTCTGTTTAGATCTTTTCTTTCTTTCACTGCCATCTAGTATGTGTTCTTTGCTTCTGGAAGATTTTTTTCTTTTCAAAGGTGACACTTCAACTTCTTCATTAACCATGATCTCGGGCTGAGTTTGTTCCTTGCACGGTAGCAAAACCGCTCCTGAGGATATATTTGCTTATATAAAATTAGAGGTGTTGGTAGAATAAGTCAATAACCTCAATCACCAAAGTCATCATGGTAATAATAAAAAGCATATAAATGTTGAGATATAGCAAGGACAGCGATTTAGGACAAAAATAAAGTAACCCAGAGACATAAAAGGAAATTTTAAGCCTTAAAGCATTGTGAGATTTTGGAGGAGCATAACATCCACAACAAATCCATTTCGGTGCCTGTTACTAAATTATACAGGACTCTCTTAACAAGTTGATTATTTTAATATATCAGAAAGAATACTGACAGCTGTATCCCTTGAATCATTGTTTGTTTCAGACCCAAGTTTTCTTGTTCATCAAACTAATGCTAAGGTGCAACACTAGTGAGACTCCAGGCAAAAAGAATCACTGACACTGAAGATCTTATAATGCTATATTGAAGAAGAAAAATACTAACCTTTAACAATAAAATTAGAGTCAAAAAGAACGTGCATAATAGGTTGCTTCAGGAAAACCTGCAATCAGTAAAAATAATATAAATGATTATGATATCAATACAGAATTATTTAAAAACCAACTAACTAAAAGTTTACAGATACCAACAACTATAATCCAAAAATAACTACAAATTACATGAAATTCTAACAACCATTGGGGATCCTAATTAGTTCGACTGAAGAAAGGTTTCCATGTCAAAGCCATAAAAAACTGGGTTTCTTCACAATACACGATCTTTTTCCATGGCCCTCACAACTCTTAACAGTATAGGAAAAACTGAGTAAGTTAAAAGAAATACAAAGAAGTCCCTATGAGAATATAGGTTTAGTCTTAACACAGGTTAATGGGCTTTAGTTTATAGGTTTTATAACAGGGTCACTTTATATGATATTCCAATAAATAGGTTAGAAATTATAATGGACAAAATATCACCGAATCATTTTATTTCCAGGCCTATATATACCAACAACAAGAACTACAGAGCATACTGCCATGGACAAAGAAATGGGGTATAAAACCTACAGCAGAAAGAAGCTGTCTTGTCTTTGTATCCCAGAGGCGTAAATAGTTGTCCAGTCCTGAAAAGAAAGATAATGATATATCATTAGGGTGGGTATTGCAAAATGAATTGATTACAGGAACTTAATATATTTTTATCAGACCGAGAAATATGAATCACGTATCATCTAGAAAAAATGTGATCCAATAACTACACGACTTTACTTTTTGGATGACTTTTTGGATGACTTTTAGGAATAATCATGCAAAAGATACATGAAGCTATAAATTTGTAACAGAAGATATAAAATTTGTTCCGGAAACCAAAACAATTTTAGAAACAAGTAATAAATTTTAGGGATACAAAGACTGCATCAGAGAACCTTCATTGCAATAAAAAGAATATGTAGTAAATGAAGGGGATACAAAGTAAGCTAACCAGATGAAGCTACCACAGGTAGCTCAGGGTGCCTGACTATGGATCTGATGCTTCCAGAGCATTTTCCAGAAAAACATCCAAGCATTTTTCCTGCAATAAAATTATTTGCAAAAAAAATTAAAAAGAAAAACTCATTTAAAAAGGTCAACAGCAACAACCAAGCCTTTTCTGACTAAGCAAAGTTGGTTCCATGTATCAAACAGCACCATAATGTTCCATTGTAAATCATGACTACAGATAAAATATTGAACTCTAAATCCTTATTAATTATTTCACCAATAGATTTTCTCAGTCTCCCACTGCCACCTTTCTATTTGGGATAGCAAGTTTTTGTCGCTTTTTCTACAATGTGTAATATGTCCCAAATAAGACAACAGGAGCAAAATAAAATAAAATAAAGTTTGTAACAAATAGAAGCTAAGTTGATGCAATTCCACCATTTGACAACCAATAATGCATGTGGATAGATTAGCGACAAGGCCAAGTGAAGCTTCTCAACTATACTTCCATAAATAATCATATTTTGAGAGAACTGTTACGCAAATTCTGAAAAAGACCCCCTCCCTCTCTCATCAATAAAAGGAAGTATGGAGAATACTATAACTTTTGATAAACAATTATTAGAACCCATCACCTAATATTAATTGATATTTATATAGTCTTGATTAAGCTATATGGGAAATAGTTTGATGGTTGGGTTTCAGACAGTGGGTGGTTGAACCTGCACAAGTGTGCCAGCATAGAGGTTAAACAAGGCATAAATAAAACTTTATACGGGTATCTTGCTATCTTAAGCTTAATCTGAGCTAAAATCCAGAGTAACTTTTGTCCTCCATAAAGGTAAATGCAAGCATGGTTGCATTTTGTTTCACACGGACTTCAGGATAATGAATATCAAGGAAAAATAGTTAACTATGGGAGCATGTTAAACAATGCTATAATTACTGTTCTTAAATTCATGATAATTTTCCTATGACTATGGGATACCTGTGCGTATATCAACAGAAGCCATGTCACCTGACCCATTCCCTATATAGATTGAGTAACCATCTATATCCTCAGCCAGTGCTTTAATTGGAGTCTCACGGAAATCAAAGGAGAGAACAGGCCTCCTCTGAGCAGAGATGTCATAAAGGCGAACCTGTTCAATAGATCAAGGTTGTAAAGAGTAATGGGACAACGCATAATTATGTAGAGCTGCTAGAGGAACAAATAACAAAAACAAAGAATTTTCCCTCTCTGAATTGAAAAGGTTAAGAAAAAAGCAAATCTGCCGTTTGAAATCATATTACTTTATATTTGTTGATTAAATGGGAAAGATCTTAAGTGACTTAAAGATCATGTACTCAACTATTCTTTTTAAAGAGATTTCTTGCAAAATATCATTTTCTCTTTCTCTGTAATTCTAGGTCAAGAACAAATTATTAATCCTATTCAATAGTCTCTCTAACACACCTTTTTCAAGGATATCAAAGAGGAATGTTCCATGCATTATTAGCTAGTCATAAGAAAATACGTTTCTTCATTTATTTTAGAATTTGAGAAGAATCCACTAATTAAATTTACCTGATGGCTGTTGGTGCCAGCAACAAATTTTCGATGGTCATCTTTCATAAGAAATGTAGCAGATGTGAACCAAGTCGGCGTAAATATACCAAGGCTATTCTTTGGTGGCTGCATAGGTTAAGAGGAATTGCAAAATCAAGCACTTGAAAAGGAATGTGCACTACGAAAAGATAAACTTTAGGAAGTTAAAAATTAATGACAAAGATGAAAAGTAGGGGTTGAAGTAAAGACTCACAGATTTAGAATTCCAGATCTTAGTGAAGTTGTTAAGATCCCAAATATTAATTTCAACACCTTTCCTACAGGTTAAGTACATATTGATTACTTCTCAGCTCAAAATAAGTACAGATAACAGTTATGTGTCAGTGACAACTTGTTTAGATTCTCAAAGTTTATGGATACATGTACCCCATTTTCCGTTGTTTACATTCGCTATAATATCCCTGAAATTGTTGCATAATCTATCTTATACATGTTTCTGCAGTAAGGAAGCCAGTATTTCATTAAGCATTTCACTTTATGAACCTTCCATAATGAAATGCTCCATTGGAGATTATTTGGCTTCCTCAAACTCATGAAACAATTCAATTCCATATACATTTTGGTAACTGGACTGTGCAGAAAATCCTTAATGCCACTTGAAATTAGCATGCAACAAGCAAACAAGTTGTCAAATCTTTCAGGCCCAATAGCCAATGTTATTTCATTGCACCAATCACAAATAAGCAGCTGGGATGGCAGAGGCCACATAAAGCTTTACTTCTGAAAATTACAAATTTTGTAATCTCCAAACTCCAAAGGCAACAATTATTTGCTTTTACAGTTTGGTTGAGTCAAGTGTTATCTATTATGAGGAATTTGATCAGGAGTTATTGTATAAAGCATGTTTGCCCACAAAGCTGTGGATTTATTATGGTGTTTGAGCCACTATAGAAGAGGATGGTCTTTTGAAAAGAAATCTCTTTGCTAATCATTATTTTAGGGGACCTCCTGTCTGATTTTCAAAGCAGAACAACCCATTATTTTGAATATCCTTTCCTTTTGTAGGTTCCCATTTTTTACCATGTCTGGTGAATTGTCTTATATTTTCTTCATCTCTTTTGTATTCATAAAATGTTTCATTATCAAAGTTGAATACTTAATTTATTAAAACTGTTTAATACTCATTTTTGCATTCAACTGAACTTTCAAGTTACTGTGTCACATTTATGCAAAATGTATAAACTCACCCTCCGAATAAAGCAAACTTCTCATTTCCATCAACCTTGGAACACAAGATGTTACCACCAGAACATACATTCCATGTTTTTGGAGAATCAATACAGGAAGATCCTGTAGATGAATCAGCAACTTCAACAGACCTTATGCTTGCATTTCCTTTGGTTGTGCATGAAAGTAGAGTACAATACCTAAAAACAATCACCACACCCAAATGATTTAGGGAGAACACCAACACAAAAACAAGTAGCTGATAAGACAGTCACACACATGCAACAACAGATACATTCACACATACATACATAAGAGCATAATGCAAGTAATTAATGTACTTTGAACATGAATGCGCATAGACTGAAGATACAAGTTCAGAATATAGAGGTCAACAACAAGTAAGGAAAATTGTTTTGGATACCCTCCTCCAACTCTGTATCAATGAGTATCCAGGGTCAAGAAGAGCAATACTACCATTCAGTCTTTCCCAGGAATTCAAGAGCTGAAATCTGAATTATTGACCAACTAACCAATTCCTTCAACTTTATTATAGATACCCATTAGTTAGTTAGTTAATTAGTAACATAAATAGTTAGAAGTTTGTTCGTTAAAGAAATAAGGTTGCCTATAAATAACAAGGGAGGTTAAGAGACGTCCCATCATTTGTCAGAGCATCGTAGCTTTTGCGCATTGGGATATCTAGATCTACAAAAGTTCTGCTAGTTAGCCACTGTATTCGGGGGAGAATTTATTATTTTTTTTCTAATAAGATACCAAGTTCCAATTACATTTTCTAGCTCTTTTATAGCAACCTAACCAATTCACTGACCCCAACAGCTTTAGTAACAAAGTCTACCCAAAACTAAAAAGGCCATACTAACAGTGGCCATCCAGTTGATTTGTAGGTTCCATCCTTATTTTTCCTAGAGTAAACATTTCTAATTGGGGTCAGAATACTAAACGCTTAAACTTCTAAGTTTTTCTGATATTCTAGTCAAGCAATCATCTAAAAGGACCAAAACTATATTAAGGTATGGCTTATATAATATAATAGTAATAATAAGAAGAATACCTTAATTGAAGGACGAGAATAAAAGACAAGCTTAAGTTAAACAGTCAAGAGAACAGCAATTGATATACCTGGAAGCTAAATCCAAATCTTGTTTTGCAAATAAATGCAAACCAACAATATTATTCTCTTCAGATCGAATATCTAAATCATTGGCATCCGAAATTGTAGCCTGAATATCTCCATTTACAGGGCTCAAAATCTCAATCTGTAGAATGAATATATAAGTGCTAAATGTTTAATAATAAATATAGAAAATCAAACCTTTTCCAAATCAAACAATAGAAGTATAGAGCCGTGAAATAACTTACTTGGTTGTTTTTCCTTGCTACAGCTAGTAACTGCAATATATCAGAAATGATAGAAAAATAATGAGAATCTTTTCCGTTTCATTTCTTTAGAGTCAAACTAAAAGGAAAGCTCTACCAAACAGATAGACAACCAACAATGTTATATGTTAGTCAGGTAGTGAATGCATGGTGGTATAGTGCCAATGAAATAAAAGAATAATTTTAGTGAAAAAGAGAATGCTTAAGCAGATGAGTTCGCTGATGATATACAAAAGTCAATAACATTAGGAATGACCGTATTTCAATAAAAGTACAAGCAGCATCTATGAAAGAGAGGATGATAACTCGCCTAAAGTTGTTTGGTTGTGTGGGAAGAATAGTAGACTCCAGAGAGAAAGGTGGATCAGAATAAAGATAGATTGAAGAGACTAAGGAATGACAAAAAAACATTACAAGAAATCATTAAAAAAATCCCTTGTTCTAAATGGTTTTAGTAGAAGTTAATGCCATGAACTGATCTATATAATCAACCCAATATAATGAATAAGGCTCAAATGTTGTTGTGTTAGAATAACACGAAATTCATATATTACACATCACACGAGTTCATGAATCAAATGTTTTCAAAGGAATTAGCATTTTAGGATTTAGGAAGTAGCACTCATTTACTTTTTTCTTTTACCTTTGAAATAAACCCCAATATAAGTCTATATATAGAGAATTAAAGATGTTCTGCATAACCAATCTACTACACAACACATTCAAGCAATATCAATCAGGTTATTCCATCCTATATCCCTCTCTCTATATTTCATTCTATCTCCTTCCAAATTCAAAGTTAAGGAGTGCATAAATATTTATAACTACATTAGTACAAAGGTTAAAAATAAAAATCTCATACATATTTTATTCCTACATCACTATAATTATAATATAAACCTCTGTCTAAACCAGATTATACACGCACAAAAAAAAAAGTATATGTAGAATTCTATGCCATGCATTCACCACCAGACCACTATGAACGCAGGTATGCACATTAATAACTAACCATTGCAAAAGAACAAATATTTCAAGGTATCCATTCAACAGCTTGTAAACTAAATAGATTATCCATCTATGAGACATACATCCAGTTTGATTATTTGGGGGAGATGCCATATAAGATCTGCAAAGGGATGGTATCTTGAGGAATGAGGATACATTGTCCTCGCCCCATTTTAGTTCTTTTCATTTTATATCACTTCTTTTATACACACTTACACTCTAATGTATTAATTTACATTCACTGCCTAAATGAGGGGCAAAAATCTAACCAAACTACCTACGACAAGATTTATCCAGCAGCAGGTACAAAGAATGCCTACAGGCTACAACTAAAGAGGAGAAGACAAAAATGGATATTGGATAATTAACTACTTAATCTGAAACTGCAAATCCATTGGGAAGACATGCATTGGGAGCTTTATTTCACTGTTTCTCAATTTCCATCTCCAAGGGTTAAAAGAAAGACACAACACACAGAACAAAGTTGTACTCAAACAATAAACATACCCACAACAGGAAAAAAAAAAAATCCAACACATACAGGGTTGGAGTTGCGGTCAATCATCGAAACAGCAGTGACACATTTGGATGCTTCAGAGTTGCCCCATCTCTCCACCACCTGGGGAACTCCTCGTTGCCTATCACGGGCCTCCACAACTAACAACACAAGCCAAACCCAAAAAGATAAGAAAAAGAAAGTGACATCTCATGACAAGTAAGAAAAGGGCATGCGAAAAAATCATCACCTTTGATGAGACCAAGCGCGTCAAACGTTAGAGCACGAAGTGGAGGGCAACCAGAGCACTCCAAAGTGGTTGTACGAGGCATCTTTCACAGTCAGAGGAAGAAAACGGCAATATTGAAGGGAGCTTAAGCTTAGTTATATAAAAATCAAAAGCATAAGTGAGATAAAATCATCCCTATGACAAACCATAGACTAAACATCAAAAGGAAAACTAATGTTCACTTAATTGGTATTCTAATAGAGAAACCAAATCAACAATTACATTGCAATAACATTATAAAGTCGTAAACAGAGGAAGAGGGAGAGGAAAAGGAAGGTACCAGAAGAAGCGATGAGAGTGGAGAGTGGATGTAGGGTTGGAAATTGGAATCGAGAGAGAGCGGCGAGGGAAGAGGAGCTGTGCGGCGCTAATCTTCAACTGCTTTTCTATTGCACCTTAAATTAATTCAAACTACATAAATATATAAATATATACATATAAATATAATTGATTGTATTAAATATATTTTTAGAACCTAAATTTTTTAAGTTTTATTTTAATTTTTAAAATTTTATTTAATTTTAGTTCTGAATTTATTTTTATGAATAAAAAATTATGCTTTCAAAACCAAAATTAAAATATTAATGAATGAAAAGTTTAAAAACTAAAAGTTAAAATTTATAAAATTTAAAGACTAAAATTAATAAAAATATTTGTTCAGAAATTTTAAAAAAAATAAAAATAACGATAAAATGTTTAAGAAAAAACATATATAATCCTAGTCGATTTATATCTTATAAAATTCAAATATATAATTCAGAGAATATTTTATTCTTTTCTTTCAATTATATATTTTCTATAATCAATAAAATATTTATTAAAAAAAGCAATAAAATACTTATTATTTCAAAATATTGGATATATATTTTACACACTATTTATGTAATTGGTGTTTTGGTGAGAAAAATTATCTCTAACTAGTCTAAATGATAATCATTTTATTTTTATTTTTATTTTTATTTTTATATTCATATTTATATATTTAATCTACTTAACTGTTTATCTTTTTTTTTTATCTCTAACTAGTTGTGATTTATTATTTATTTAATTGATGTCAATTAAATGACTTATGTTGTTGTCATTGTTTTAAATGTTTTAAAACTCTAAAGATTAAAAAAAAATTATGACTTTAGTTGTTTAGGGGTTGTCTTGTATTGAGGTTAAAGTTGACCAAGTTTTAGGGCAAGGTATATAATATTTTCTTAAAAATTGTAAAAAGAGATTTTACAGAGATAAATTTTGAGGGCAAAATAGTTCTTTTCTTCTTCTAACTCCATAGAAGCGTCTCAATCCTTCCCTATAGCAAACTTATGGTGTTTGATTGGAGATTCAAAGATTGGAGTATTGAGAATCAAATATTGGAGTTGTCAAACAATGAAAGCTTGAAGGCTCCTGTTCTTCATTGTTCTTCCTTCTCTACTTTTTTTTTATAGAAGATTTGAGGTAAGTGAAGCTTATAAATCACTCTTTATGGTGTTGCATGTGTTGATTCTTTTGTTGAATTGTCCATTAGTGGTTGGACGGTTGAATTCGAAGAAGTAAAGAGTGATGTTCTAGGTTTCATGGTTATTCATGGTGGGATGAAATAGGAACTTATTCTTTGATATGGTTGCATGTTGATTTTCTTGTTCAATTCAAGTTATTATGATGTATATGTGTTGCTTTTGAAGATTGCATTTTGTTTTGGTATGGTTGGAAAGATTGAAATTGTTAATGATAATTGAATTGTTTAAGTTGATGAACTTTGTTCTTGAGCTGGGTTTTCCATTTGGGTGTGCTCGCTCAAAGCGAGAACTTACTTGCTTAAGCAAGTTGGTGTAACCATTTTAAAGGTGTTATTTGACTTGTCTCTGAAATTGATAACTTACTCACTTAAGCGAGTTGATCACTTCTTCCAAGTGTACTCTGTGTTTGAGCTCACTTAAAGCAATTTGTGAGCACTTGGAGCAAATTTCGCTCACTTTGAGCACTATCTTCATGGCTTGAAGTACCTATTTCCTTTGAAACTTGTAACCTTCTAAGTCATATCTTATTGTGTTGGTTGTTTACATGAATATTGATGATGTATGATGAAGATTTAAGTTGTTTTAAAGTTGAAAGTAGCTTGTTGTTTGAAGTTATAAGATGTTAAGTTATGTATAAGGTATTTTATTGTGTAAAACTCTATTGTGAATGCACAATACATGATGTTGAATTATGTTGAGAACTTGGGACTAGAGAAGAATTATTTTAAAAGAAATATCCCAATGTGTGGATATGTGTTGTGATGCTCTAAGAGCCTAATATTAAAAAATCCTTTTTGAGTATTGTTATATCTTGAAGTGGAGTGTTAAGTATCATTTACATCCTTAGTTGATATCATATGGGGACCAAGTCGAGCCATACTAGTTTAGAAGTGGCTAAATTAAGTAAAGTATGAAGTTGATGGGTAAAATCCTTAACTAATTACTAGAAAGGTGAATGGTATCACAGGGATAGTTGGCGGGCTATTCCCATATGTGACTTGGTTGATGCATGTCAATGTCATGGCAGGTCCAAACCCAAGTCATGTTATACTTGACAACGAGTATTGGACTTTTCTAGTATAAGTGGCAAAATTAGAAATTATGTTATGTTGTAGATTGATATCCAACTTTGTTGTTGATCTAGAAAGCTAAAAAGATCATGTTATTGTTAGTTCAGTTGGGTCAAGTTACTTAGACTACTCACTTGTATTGTAAGAAATCTCTTAATTGAAATATGTGATGACATATGATGTAGTTATGTTATTTTTATACTAAGTTGATATATTGATAAATTGCATAGTTGTGTTGTAAGTTGAAATGTTGCCATGTTGTTAAGTCATAAAATTGAGTTGATATATTGGCTTGTGTTATTAAGTTGAGCCTTAGACTGTTGTTGCAAGTTGAGTTAATGAAGTTGTTTTATAGCTAGTTAATTGCTTCTCTATTATATTGTTTTCTTATTCATGAGCTTATCCTTGCATTTTCTTATTCTTGAACTGTGATAATCATATTATAGGTTTAAGGTAGGATTAGGTTAGAGGGTGAGCAGGTTGAGGTGTCAAGCAGGTGATGACGGTGTTGTGGTGGAGGTTGTTCTAACACAACATGTATAGTTATTGTTTGACTAGCAACCTATAGGATCTTTATGTTTTGCAACCTGATATTTGCATATGTGTGTGCATGATCTAGTTATAATCCCATTATGGGATTTTATGTTTTCCGTTGTTTATTTCCCTACATATATATTGTTGCATGAATATCCAATAATTAATTGCATGATAATTCTGTTATAATATATTATTTTTGTTGCACTGTAGTTGGACTATAAAGTGTAGAGACCTATTGGGTCGTTACAACAGACACTCATAGATTAATGATTAAAGCAATTATCATGAAATCGACCATACATATGTCTCAATCATTAAAAAAAAAAAAGCAAGGCATATAAGAAGAGTACAAAACATAATTTCATAGGTTATGAGAAATAATTAGGTTTATCCCTCACAACATACAAGAACAAATAAGAGATTAGGGGTCAATCTCTTTACCCGCAAATATCCCACTTCGAAAACAAGACTACTCACTCTCCTACATTGATAAACAATCATAGACAAACACAAGCCTCTAGAGTGGTTGCTTTCGTATCTTTTAGTAGTTCCTCAGTTTCTTCAAAGCATGGAGAAAAGAATGTAAGCGTGAAAACAAGAAGTGCAAGCAGTCTACGCTTAAAACCCTAATCTATGATTAAAAAAAAATTGCTCAAAACTCCATAATAAAAGTATTTGGTGACCAACAAGTTGTTGGTCCAAGTGGTACGTAACTCAATTCTCTTAAGCAAGGTCTTGAGTTTGAGTCTTGTGCATGAAAAAAAATGGTTGGGAAGGGATATGTCACTGAAGGTGACCAGTGCCAGGTTCTCAGACAGAGATTAGTCACTAGCAAAGCTAGAGGATACTCCATATTACTAAATGTGACATCGCATATTTTCTAAATAAGTTAATAAAAACATATTTGTAAAATAATTTTTTATAGTAACATACAAACAAAATATGTGTTTTAATTAATTATTTAATTAACACATTTTAGAAATATGTGTTTTATATTATGAGATATTTAATTATTTTTTGACATTAACTTAAATACGTTTTTAGTTCATGTAAAACGAGTGAGTTTTGATTTTGGTCCTTGTAGAAAAACTTATTTATTTTTCATCCTTCTAACATGTATAACATTATTTCTGGTCCTTGTGAAATAAATAAATTTTGATTTTGATCCTTGTAAAATATTTTTCTTTGATTTTTCCTTTTAAATATTAAAAACACTATTTTTTTTTTGTTTTAAGCGATCATTTTAAGGTAGATAAATAACCATTATTTTAAGTATCTATACAGATTTTAGAGATGTCAAATATTAATATGATATCACTAACAATCATGGGTAACATCTAAGATGACCACTTAATCTCTTAATAAACCAAAAAGTTGTTAAAAATGATCACAAAATATAGGACTAAAAACAATAGTTTCAATTTTAGAGAAATGAAAATAAGAAATTTTTTACAAAGATCAAAATCAAAATTAGTTAATTTTGTAAGGATTAAAAACATAACTTTGTTAATTTTACTTAAGTCTACATATGTTTAGTCCCTACATAATGAACAAATTTTAATTTTAGTTTCTGTAAAAAGAATTGTTTTCATCCTTTTAAACTTTAGAACGATTATTTTTATTTCCTAGTATTATATAATCATTTTTAATTATTTAATTATTTATTAAAATTTTAAATGACCATCTCAAGTATTATTTACAATTATTAGTAATATCATACTATATGACACTTTTTATAATAAAAAAATTATAGGTTATCAAAATAAAGGCTAAATCATACTTTTGATTTTTTTTTATCTTATTTTGTAGACTTATTTTAGTCCTTAATCTTATATATTTAGATCGATTTAATTCTTTCAAAATAATGATTATTTTCAATTTTGTAATATGATTTTGAATCATTTTTTTATTGATTCAATAGTGAAACTTATAACATTTTATCTATCTTAAAATCATTCTTACGATAAAAAAATAATGATTTTAGATTTTAGAATGATGAAAATAAAAAAGTAAATAAATTTAAATTATAAAAACCAAAAATAACGTTTACAAATTTATAAAGACAAAAAAAATTAAAAAAAAAATTAAAGGCCAAAACTAAAACTTACTCATTTTACAATGATTTAAAAAAACATATTCAATTCTTTTTCTCATTTAACTTTTTGTTTTCTTCTTTTAAAATTAGAATCCTCAAATAATGTGACGACTCATGTTTTTTCTAGATTTTTTCTAGAAAGAGGATCACATGGATGATCAATTACTTTCAAAATAGAGATGTATTTTAAGTTCACAAATTTTGTTGGAGAATATAATATGTAGAATTTTTTTATTAAAGCCATTTTTATTTTTATATATTTTTTAATTTGGTCTCGAAATTAAAAATTTGTTTACTAATGATAAAAAATTGTTTACTAATAACTAAATCATGTGAAATAATTTCAATTGGTCATTTTATACATGTATGACTCAATCCTAACCTCATACAAGTTTTTACGTAAAATCTAGAGGAGACAACTTAAAACACCACAATAGGATATTTTAATTTTTAAAACAATTGTATTGTCTTCTAGTCTTTAAGTAATTCAACTAAGACATGTATCATAATCACATGCATAATAGCTTAACAACTCAATCAACTATAAACATCATACGACTTTGCAACTTAATCAACTATCAACTTATAATTTAACCACATAAACATCACTATACATTATCCAAGCTCAATGCATAATGAGCTACTATCATTGTTAAGTCAAAAGACGATCTTAGATCCCTTAAGTCTTAAGTTTTAATGATGATAAACATAAATGTTTTTCTAGAGAAAATCTTTTCAGATCAATCATTAACATAATATTGGTATAAGACAATAGGTTATCATCACATTAAGTCTCACAAATGAAACACTTGATCTGTAATATAAATTGTTCTTAAATTATATTATTTATGATGTTTGATAATCGAATCATCTTTGTTCATGTGATTCCTTAAAAAATCAAATTGAAAATTTTTTTTCAATACTCTCAATTCTTTAGAGGAACTAAAGACATGTTTTTTGCCAGAAAAAGGATTGATATATCCTGTAAAGCACAAAAAACTACAAGAAAAACTATTACAGATTGACACATGCATAGTTTATTTCTTTCGGTAGCTAAAAAGTGATAAGTAGTTTTCTTGATTAAATAAGAAGTGATAATTTGATGAAATACATTTAATGCACCAACAAACAATTCCCTCCATAAGGAACAATGATAAAGATAAACAAAGCAAGCCTGTGAGAAATGCTCAAGGATTTGTAACATTCATCTTCATGAAGTACCTATAGAAAAAAGTTTGAAGATTCAAAAAATAAAGAGACAGATTTACACAAGCATCATTGTACATTTCATTATTTCTATAAAGAGACTTGTACTTAATTGGTTGTATCATGTCTTGATAGTAAGATGAGACAACATTGTTAATTTACCCAACTTTAACTTAGTGTTATTGTTTTGAGCCTAAAAATGCTTGATTGTAAAAGAATACTTGGTTGTTTGAGCTTGAAAAGACTTGATTTTAAAAAAATACTTGGTTGTTTGAAGCTCAGAGAGGCTTAGTATTAAAAGAATACTTGGGTAGTTACTTGGAGAGACAAGTCAAATAACACTTAAGTTGAAACAAAAATGGCTTGTGAAAAAATACTTGTATATTTGTAAAATATAGTGGAATTTGATATGGTTGATGAAGAATTGGGCGTAGTCTTGGTGGTTGAAAAAAACTAGTATAAAAACACTGTGTTCTTCTTATTTATCTCTTATACACTTTATAATCATGTTACTACTTCGTCATTTTAAAAATTATTGAGTTTTTAATTGATATTATTCAATCTCATTCTCTCCACAATCATATTACATTAATTACTCAAGTGTATCCTCATTCATCCACCCTTAAACAACTTAAAGCACCAAATTTTCATCCAACAAATCATGCTCTGCATCACTCTTCTCGAGCTCGACATTAATTAAGGCAAAAAGCCTCTAGCTCGCCCATACCTAGAACCAATCCACCCATGTCTGGTGTGGATGAGGTAGAGAGCCTCTATGGCAATAGCGCCTGATGTGGTTACACCCACACCTAGCCTCGTTCAGATAGAGAGTCTTTGCCTGATTCATGTTTGGCATCACAACACCAACGCTTGATGTCGTCTAGGTAGAAAGTCTTTTTCTTGATCATGCTTGGTGTTACTCATCTTAAGGCCCACATCACTAAGTCAAAAAGTTCCTTGAATACTCCTGCCCAACACCTATAACTCCACACCCTCCGTGACTAAGTTGGAGAACTTCTCACTAATCAACGCCAGATGCTATCAACCCCAAGCTCGACATGATCAGGGAAAAAAGCTCCTAACTTGAGTCACATCCGATGCCATGAAGGTATTCCCAGCTTTCATACTTGACAAAATCTCATTTTAACTCAACCCACCTGAAACTCAAAAAAAGACCAACATGCAACACCTAATTCAACATATATGCATCATTAACATCTCAAAATTAGCTTAATAAGCAACATACAACCATTACATTCCATGGATCATCAAATTCACCTAAAAGCACCTTTAAAACCAACATCTGATGCATTCAATTAGCTTACAAACAATAGAACACAATTCATCAATCAAAAACCTTTTTTTACCTCAAATCCCTTGAAAGTGAAAAAAACAAGGAAGAAGGAAGAAGAATGCAACAACTTTGCACAACTCTCACCGTTAGATTCTCAGCTTCCTGAAGCTCGAATCTCCAATCCACTAACTTTGATCATTTGTAGGAAATTTTAGGAGAAATTAAGGAAAATGAGGGAAGGAAAGACTTCTTTGGCTCTAAAGACCTTCTCTCTAATTTTTCTTAAAACATAAACTTATGAGGTTTAATTATTTAAAAAACCTTATATACCCTTACTCCATCAACTAATCCAACTAACTTTAACCAAAACTATCTTAGAGACCCAAAGTTCTAAATAGCAACAACAACAATAAAACAACAATTTAACCATATAATTCATATAATTGAATATAAAAAAAACACCTAAAAGATACAATGTTACAAGTTACTCTAAATTAGGACTTTTGATGTTGTGTGCCTCTTGTATCCTTACTTGCAAGGCCCATTGTTGAGACATCTTTCTTTACTCTCACAAAATTGAAACCTTTACCATGTTAATGAAAAACATACAACGTTACAAAAAAATTAACCCATCTTCTTCTTTTCCACACACCGCCTTCCTTTTCCCTATCAGTTTTCACATTCAACCCATTGTCTTCCTCCCATTTGTCACCTATTTCAATAGGTAGTTTTAATCCTCTCTATTTTCACTTTACTCTCTTTTCCCTCACCTCTTTTAGTTTTCACATGTACCCAAACTATAGAATTATTGCACGACGACGTTGTAGACATGTGCGACTTCCTCAATAGTTTCGAAGGTGTTGAGTCAAACACACATTTTTTCTTTGAACACTTCCTCCCCTTTCACAACTTTAAAAACCTCAACATTAAATTTTGTGCTATGAAAAATACTTTTCAAAATACTAATTTCACTATTCTAAAAAATACTAGTTTTAAAACACTAAATTTACAATTTTAGAAAAAAATTTAACTGTAAATTTAGTGTTCTAAAAAGTATTTTGCAGAATTATGTTAAAAAAACAATTCCAAAACATACTTTCTAAAATACTAATTTCACTATCCTAAAAAAATACTTTATAGAATATTCAAATTATTTGATGTTATGCTTTCTAGATGTGTAAATTGGGGAAGTGTTAAGAGAAAAGACATTTGATTTAGTACTTTCGATAATGTCAAGGAAGCTACATGTACCTGGAGTGCTATCGAAAACTAGTTTTAAGCCCCGAATGTGTGTGAAAATTAAAAGAAGGGAGAGAAATAATAATAGTGTGAAAATCGAAAGAAAATGGAGAAGAAAGTAATAGTCAGAAAATTGAAAAAAGGAAAGAAAAGAGAGTAATATAAAAAAACAAAAAAAATAAAATTACCTACCGAAATAGGTAAAAAGTGAAAAAAAAAAAAGTAAGAAAATACATGTAAAAACTGAAAAGATGAAAAAAAAAAAAAAGGTGTGTAAAAAAGAAAAAAAAATATTAAATTAAATGTTGAACATTAAAAATGAAAAATTAAAAATTTTAAAATTGAAGATATTTTTTTTAAATAAAAGTCCACTTATTTATATATATATATATATGTATATCCTTAAAAAAATTAGGAATTAAATTTTAAAGCGTAATCCAATTTAGAACTTGGTCTATTTTATCGTAAACGATTTTACTTTTATTCTTGGTTTATTCTTCGTTTTCTTATGATTAAAAATTGCTGCACAATTTTCTTGAACCTACGTAAATTTCTTTCTCAAAACAAACTCATATTCAACGTTGTGACTGCGACTCTGCGAGGGTGGCATACATAATCACAGTTAATTTTTCAGAAAAAGTTCACTACTTTAATAATTTTAAAGGCAAAGTCCTCATTTTAGATTAAAAATAATTAATTTGGCTTTGACAAATCACATGGGTAATGCTATTGGGAATATCATTTATTGGCAATACTATATTGCTATTGCATAAAGTTCTTTCTTTGTGCATGATTTACGTGAGATGATGACCTATACAACAACTTTATCAGTCTCTATCATTTAACTTTCTTTATTTTCTCATTTTACCAACTTTAATTAAATACTTTCCAACATTTTTCATTCAAAATCCGGTGCCGTGTCTTACGACCCACTTTGTCTTTGATTTCATAAAGTTTAGTCAGAGAATATTATAATTATAATTTTAGGGACGGATGTAATATGAATATTAAATTGCATAAATCTAACATCTCATCATCACAATATGAATATTAATGCAATATTTTACACTTCAGTTAGAAAAAATAATAATTATAAATTGTGTAGCTCCTAACATCTTCTCACCCATCATCATTAACCTAATTTGCAGTAAATTTTGTTAAAGTTTCAAAAAGAAAAATCAAATATTAAATAATAATAAAACAATAATAATTACTTGTAATTTGGGAAAACTATGTGATACTCATATTCTCATAGACAATGATCATTTTGAAAAATTTGCTTCATTCTGATTATTTAAAGTTTGAAACTTTCCATAAATAAATAATTATAATTTGCAATTTCTATATCTTTTAATTATTTTGAACAATGATGTCAACATTGAAATCAAAAGACATGATGCATTTGAGAAAAAACTATCCCATGATAGAAATTCATTAAATGAATTATTTATTATAACAATTAAGTCTTTTAAAAAGGAAAAAATTGAATCTATAGAATCTCTTGTTTGGTGTCTGATGTTGATTTTTATCTTTTCTAGTTTGTGTAATATATAGACATATTTGTTATATATAAATAAATTTTTTATTAAAAAATATATATATTATTTTCAATTTTTAAATCGGAATATACAAATATTTTGAATATATAAATTATATTTTAAATTTATGATAAATAATATGTATTGTAACAAAATTTATTTATTTATTGATTGATAATTTATTTTAAATTATTAATATTTAATATATAAATAATTATGATAGATAAAAATTAAATTAAATAAAACGTTAATGAAACCTCTACAAATCCTTTTGTTGAAGAAAAAATTTCTAAAAACACTTTTATGCAAGACAAAAGTTCATATTTAATATATAAAGATTTAAGTATTTTAGTTTATGTGATGCACAAACATATTTGTTATATATAATTAACATTTGTATTAGAATATTATGTTTAAATTTTTAAATTATATTTAAAATTAATGTACATAATTTTTTTTTTAATTTTTGAACGTATAAATTATATTTTAGATTTATGATAAATAATTTGTATTGTAATAAAATTTATTTATAATTTATTTTAAATTATTAAAATTTAATACATAAATAATTATAATTAATAAAAATTGAATTAGATAAAAAAAATTAAATATCTCTACAAACTCTCTTGTAAAAAAGACTCTTAAAAATATTCTCATGCAAGGTAGAGACTCTTGTTTAAATATAATGATTAACATTTTAGCTCATGCAATACATAGGCAAAATATTTATTATATGTAACTAAAATTTATAATAAATTATGAGGAGAGTTCAAACGACACCGGTGTAACTTTTACTAAGTGTTACACCGCTCAATAACTTTATATTAAATATGAATTTTAAAAATTCAACCGTTAGATTGAAAGTTCATATCTCTTAGATCATATATGTCAAATTTTGTATTAATCTAAGATGATTTGATACTTCATTCTCATAAAACAAAATTGACGTAATATATACATTTCAAAATATACTAAAATATGAACACTTTGATTACCTTCAAATTGTTGTTCAATTTTAACAAAATTTGACATATATGATCTAAGATATACGAACTTTCAATCTAACGGTTGAATTTTTAAAATTCACATTTAATATAAAGTTATTGAGCGGTGTAACACTTAGTAAAAGTTACACCGATGTCGTTTGAACCATCCTCATAAATTATATATATAAATAAATATTATATTTGAATATATAAATTATATTTAAATTTTGTGTAAATAGATAATTTTTAAAATAAATTATATTTTAGATTTATGATCAATAATTTATATTGTAACATAATATTATATTTATTTATTGATAACTAATTTAAATGTATTAAAATTTAAATAATAAATAATTATGATTAATAAAAATTAAAGTAGACAAAAGTTAAAAAATCCTTAAATTTTCTCTCATTGAATAAAATCTCATAAAAATGTTTATAAATATTTATATTTAATATATAAATATTGATGTTGATGATTTATTTTAAAAATATTAAAGTTTAATTTATAAATTATTATAATAAATAAAAATCAAATTGATAAAAAGATGAAAGAATCACTAGAAATCCTAAAAAAAGTCTCTAAAAACATTATCATGTAATTAATATATTTGTACTTAATATATTGGGATCTATTAATTTTACCCTTATACATTTGCTATTTAAATCCCTCTATTATTTTCACTCTTTTTTAATAGAAGTAGGGCGGTGTCTTTTATTCTCATTTGTATTTAAATAAAGAAAATATTTGTTATAATTATATCTATTCTCAAAGTAATAGTAATAATCTTATTATTTTACTTACTATACATAATAATATATTAAATGCATTATTTATATATTTTAAAATATTGTAATCACCTTAATAGGAAAATAAGAATTCATTCTTATACACGAACTTTTATATCGTGTAAAAATATTTTTAGAAACTTTTTTTAATAGAAATATTTTTAGGTTTTTTTTATCTAATAAGACTTTTAAAACTTCTATCAACATCTTATCTATTTCAATTTATATTTATCATATTTATTTTTAAATTAGATTTTAATATTTTAAATAATTTATCAATAATTAAAAATGATTTTACAATATACTATAAATTATTTATCATAAATTTAGAATATAATTTTATATGTTCAAAACTATTTATTCATATAATTTTTAAATTAATGTAACTTTATATTAAAATATAATATATATATATTTAATATAAATTTTATTTATATATAATTAATATGAAAAAGATATTTCGTACTTGTGTGTATCTTAAAATAAAATAAAAACAATTAGGATTCAATAATAGTTTGTTGTTAATAAATTAGATGATTTGTGTGATTTTTTTTTTGTAACGACTTAACAAATCTTACACTTATTATAGTTAAGTTACTATGCAACAAAGACAATAACATGATATACAACTAGACTAAAGCTATCATGCAATAGATAATGGATCTCATGCACATTGATATATGTAAGGAATAGAAAACTAAAACAACTCATGTACATATATACGATCTACATAAGACGTCATTGTACATAAGAAAAATGCTACTTATCGGTTAAGCACCTATATAAGACCTGAATTGCATCAGAGAAATACCATAAAAAAGAAAATTGGTTGTCTCCAGCATGACCCTCCATAGCTAGACAAGTTAATATGCTAATCCTACTATACTCTCATACAAAGTATGATCATTACAGTTCCAACTACAAGAAAAACATAAGATAAATTTGTGAAAAGAATCGATCTACAATACAACATTGAGTAACAACTTGAACCAACCAAATAGCAAAATTCAACTTAACAAACAACTTCAACTTATTAATCACTGCAACACATACAACCTACACCGCAATACCTCTTAACAACTTTAGCATAACAACATTATCAACATAAACAACAATGGATAACTAATGTGTTGTCATGCATATCAACTATGAATATCTCCTAAAATAAAGATGACCAGTTTAAGCGGCTAGACCCTATCGAACCACAACGTTTGACCTATCATAATTAAATCTAGTATAAACAACTTTAGGTCTCATAGAGATCCTATTTAATAACTTAATTTGATTTTTCAAGTTTCACCACTTAAATTAGAAAGTCTATTACTCTATTAGGGTAGGATAGTTTATTGGACTCTCGGAGCTCCACAATGTATATACACACAATGAGATATTTAATTTTTAAAATATATTTTACTTTCTTCTAATTTTCATGTATCTTAGCAAAGACATATATCTTCACCATGTTCCTAACAACTTAATCAACTATAGCAACATATAACTTTACAATATAATGATCTATCAACATACAACTTAAAACATGATACATCTTACAACTTCAAAAATACACACCATAAACAACTTTAAAAATCATCATATATCATCATTCATATAAATAATTCATCATACTTCAACAATCAGACAACTTAGAACATCATTTTTCATTTCAACATATCATACCTATCACCACTCTCCATGCACTTGACGTTATCAAGGTAGGGGGCTTTATATCTCATCCACACCCAATTTCAATCCAACTACGCTCGACATGGATGAGGTAGAAAGGCTCCAAGCCTCTCACACTTGGCATGGAAAAATCCATGTCCAGCCACACTTAGGTAGAGAGTTTCCACCTAACTCACATCTGACGCCACTCAACCTAGGCCCGACATCACTTAGGCAAAGACCCACTAACTTGGTCACGCTTAGAGTCACACCTCTAGGCTCAGTATCACCAAGTTAGAGGATTCTCAAGATCTCACACCTAACGCCATTCATTTAATGTATAGCATGACTAAGTCAAAGAACTTCTCTTTGACCCACATCCGACGCTACTAATCTTGTGCTTGACGTGATTAGGGTATAGAGCTCCTTAACTTGAGCCACGTCTGACGTAATGAAGGTGTGCTCGGCATGATGCTCGTTTTGCACATAGCAAAATTCCCAAATGGCTCAAAACCTGTAATCCAACTAGCCAAACACAACATACAACCTCTAAGCACCAAAAATAGCTCTCATTTACAACATGTAACGATTATAAATCATAGACCATCACTTCTCTTTCAAAACACAACCAAGAACCCTAACACCACATATTCATCATCTCATTCAGATTTTTAATCCAAAACAACCATCAATAATGTAATCAAACAAGTCATCAACATGCAATCTAATAGAATCAAACACAATGTTTTCCTTGCATCTTGGAGAACCAAATCAACAAGAAGGGAAGAGAAAAATCAAGAGACAAGCTCCATACAACTTCTAACTTGGTGTTCTTAGTTCTGCAAGCTTCAAAGCACCAACTCAACAATTCTGATCATCTACAAAGAAGAAGAAGGGAAAGATTTTTCAAAAAAAGAAAGAAAAAAAGGAAGAAAATTTTGAGTTATAGAGAGACTCATTAACTTCTCTATAGAATTCTTACTAAAACTTGAACTTATGAGGTTTTCTTCTTAAGAAAATCTTATATACCTTTCTTGAGCTAACTCAACTTATCTATAGTTCAACTATCACATAGACCAACTTAACCCTCATAATCCCTTGACTCCAGAGTTCTAAGCCAATACTACTAACAACAATCAACAAATAAATCATACATCACATATAATAAGATTAAACATCTAAAACTCACAGTATTACATTTTGAATGATTATAAAGGATAAAATAAGACATAATATAGAAATTATAATGACAAAATTATCAACAACAAAAATTGTGCACACCAAAATATGATATCTTTTTTATTATTATTATTAGTATCAGTGTAGAATTTTTTTTTATTCATAAACATGGTTCACACAACATCAAATAACCAAAGACTAAAACCATTTAGCTTGCACAATACATAGACTAAAATACTAGTTACCTATATATATTAAAATCATTTCAACTAGTATAAGGGTTTGTGTTTAATATATTTATCTTTTTCTCAAAAGAATAAAATAGAAAGAAAAAATATACAAAACATCAATTGTTTACATCAATAATAACCACCCACTTATTTTGCAATTAAATTTTTATCTCTGTTTTTGTTTATTATATATTATTTTTCTTGATTCACATGTTGTATAATCTCTATTATTTTTGTTTTTTAAACAAAATAGTACAAAGGTACAAAGTGACTCTTTTTAATTAGTCTTAATTAATATAATTATATATTTTATAAATTAAAAAATATAAGAAAACAGCTGTGTTTTTTTATATGTATAATCGATAAATTATTTCTTTAGTTTGTTTTTAAAAGAATTATTTTATTTAGCTTTGACCCCCTCTTTTTAAATTATTATCATTATTTGGTTTAATTCAATTAGATTGACTAATACATAATTCATAGTCCACTCGCCTGCGTCTTCATGGTCTGGGAACAACCTTGAATTTACCAAAAAGAAAACAAAAGAAAAAAAAAATGTCTTTGAATTCGATTCTTTGGTGTCATCTCAACCTGATTCCTGTCAGTGCGTTGCTTTTTTGTTGTTGTTCTATTGGTCTCTGCTCTGCAAACGATGAACTTGGAGCCACTGATGATGTCTTCACTGTTTCCAGCTTCAGCTACCCTGAGACCACCATTAGACCCTATGATTTGCGCTACATCAGAGGTTGCTGACCCTTTTGTTTATTTGCTTCAATTCTTCTGCTTTTGTTGTTCATGATGCATTTCACAGTTTGCTGTTTAATGGGTCGGAATTGAATTTTGAAGGGTATAGGTGAATTAGCATTGTAGAAAATTTTCTTCTCTCTCTTTGGGTTTTTTTCTTTGTTGATTGACTTATTAAAATGAGTCAATTATCCCTGGTCTTCAAATTGTTATTGGTTTAAGGAATTCAAGGTAATTGTTCTTATTATGTATGCAATTGTTCATAATTAAACTATACTGAGGGAACTTGCAACAATTTAATGAAGTTGATCTTATGAGTGTTGTGTTGCAGAGTTAGGTAAACTGCTCTGTGGACATGCCTTATTATGTGGATACAATTGTGTGTTGTAACACTAGGAACCATGACTTGAAGTATAATAGGATGGTATCTTATGATTGTTGGGTCGTTAACTTGTCATTTGTTCTTTAATTTATGATTTGTGATTCACTGAATTTTGTTTGATGAGGTTGCTACTATGTTGTCCGAGATTTTGTGGTTTTTGTATGCTGTCTCATTTCATTACTCTTTTTCTCCCTGCCGGTGCTTGATTATTCAAATTCAAATGTACATCGTTTCATATGTTTTGATTGATTTAAACCGTTGACACTTCTTGTAATGCTGTATATATGTCAAACTATCATGCACTGAATCCCTGCATGAATGGGTACTAACAAGCTGTTTCAGATGGAAAAAGTGATGAGATAATAACAATTTGAATGAAGAAGATAAATATTTTTATCCTTTTCTACTGTTTTGACAATTCAATTGGTTACAGGACATGGGTGCCGTTTTCCTTCTATCAATAAAAATAAAAACTATTGTCAAACTTATGGATGATCTTACTTTTATCTTGATTTTTCTTGTTTCAGTTGATATACCTCCATGGTTTTCTGCGGTGTCCATAGCATTGAACTCAGATGTAGACCTTGTAAGTAATCCAATAATTCTTTCTATATATTCAATCAAACTATTTTTTTTTATGATTTACTTATTATTTATTTATTTATTTATTTAAATTGTTTCATTCTTGGTTTTGCTACAGAAAAATTTCAAGGGAACCTGATTTCATAGTATCATCTCTTTGTTGACTAATTATTGCCCCTTATTGGTTCATAATTACGTTGTTTTTAGGATATTGCCAGAGTTGAAAGGATTCCAAAAAGCTCACTGCCAATAATATGCTTTAGAGATGGCAGTCCTCCTCTTCCAGATGCTTTAAACACATCCTTGAAGGATTCGGCTGCCACAGGTAGAAACCCCACCTAAATATATTCAACCATAGTTAAATTAAACTGTTTTATAAACTTGATATTTAAGCACATAAATTCTATGTTGAATTTCATTCTAAGATATTTAAAGACTTGTTTCAATTTTTTTATTCATCAACATGATAGAACCATTGGAGCCCCAGTAAATTCCCGCCACTCATTAAATAAGCATCATAGTTTCTACAGAAGATTCTTCTTTTAATTAGTGTATGTTTAGTTCTTTTGCCCGTACTTTTACATACCCTACTATATTTTCTTTTGGTCATAGTGTAAAGGATGAATACTAAACTCATGAACATGTAATGTTTTCTTCATTTTTAGTGTTTCACTTGTTTTGAAGCACCATGGCAGTACTTCTTCCCTTGTTTCATCTTCCTCGTTTTCTGTCTCCCTCTCAACAAAGAAAAAGGACTACAATTTTCTTTTCTTTTCAAAACTGTCATGAGTTGTGCCACTATAATTATTTTTTATTCCCCTTTTTTCTTAGGAATAAATGGTCTTGATGTCGAGCAGTGCTTTCCTATGGAGAAAAACATCACTATGAAATTGACAAACGAACAGGTATTGTGATAAGTCCTTTTTACTTTTGGCAATATCTTTATTTGCTTATAGTATCTTTAAGTTCAATGTCTCCTTTCCTTTGAGATCTATAATGACATAGTTATACTTGTCTTAGTTTTAAATTACTACATTAATAATGGGAAAGTATTAGTTCGAAATGAATTTACTTATTGTCCTCTTATAATATAGAAATAAATATATGAATTATTCTTCAGATATCTCCAGGTGCTTGGTACATTGGTCTTTTCAATGGCATTGGAGCTACAAGAACACAATCGAAAATGGTATGGTTTATTACCCAAACATTACTTTTATCACAATGAAGACCGAGATTTCAAGTATTTTTCATCATATGCTATAACTAGTCTCATTTAGAGTTTAGACGAGAAATGTTCAGCACACCTAGTGTAATACAGTATTTCAATATTTAGTAACCCATTTTCTTCTAGAGCCAAGGGTATGGATTGCTATTGATATTTGATAGAAATGGTACTGTACGGTAGGTGTATCTAATAAATTCTCCATCCAAAATGTCGGATTGGAAACATGTCCATACTGATTTCCGCTTTTATTTTTGCAATCTATCTCAAAACTAAAATTCCTTAACTTCCATTTGACTTGCTCTATCTCTCAGCAAAGTTCTTGATGCAATAACTATGCATGGATGAGTCACAATTACTAATCTACCTCTGCAGATTATTCGAGGCTCAGCATACTCATTCAGTGCCAATATAAGTGTGGAAGCATGCTCAAATTCAATGATGAGGGGAGAGTTATGTAACAGTACAGTCTATCCACTTTCATGCACAGCATCTGATGTCTACAACACTATGAAGGAGACGGTGAAGAAGCCAATGATGGAAAATGTAATGAGCTGCAAAAGTAACATAGAAACGTTCTGTGTTCAAGAGGGTGTACCAGAATTGTACTCCTTGGAGATAACAAATGTTGTAGAAGAATTGACCATTATGGCCGCAAATGTTAGATTCAATACTACAGCTTCAAATAACATTTCCGGAGCAAATGATTTTAATTTAATGTGTTTTGCTCGCCATGGTGCTATTCCTTCAGAGACTTTGCATGATTATTCTGGTGATTTAAATAAAGCTCCTCTGATTATCCGTTATCCACAGATTGGTAATTTGTACATTAGTATATCACCAGTGAATGTTACAAAAAAGTTTGGAGGGACTCTGGATGACAATTTAAAAGTTTGCTATTCGATGGAATCACAAGTGCTTCAGTGCCCACTTGGGAAAGCTGGACCAAATTGCACAATGGACAGCTACACACTTCAGGTAGTATTGATTGCTTGATGCATCTCTATCTCTATTCTATTTGTGCTGGTGCATTTTTTTTTAGTTCAAAGGTTCACTCTAATGTAAGTGCTATATTTATTAGACAACAAAACTTGTGCTTTGGGTTATAACTTAGAATGGGGATACGATCACATGCAAGCATATCTTGATGGTTAAGAAAAAATTAGATGTAACAATTAAAAATAATGAAAGAAAATAAAATATACAAACATAAACCTTCTGGTGGCAAATAAAAAGATTATGATAACATCTGAAATCGTACTGCATAGAATCCATTCAAATGTTTATGATTTTCAGAAATAGGAATGTGCCTAGTCATTGTACTGCAGACATTAGCATACATGTGGTGCTTATCTCTTGGGGAAGTCTACATCCTGGCTTCTTTCCTGCAATAGACTGAATTTGTTCTACAAGACTGAACTATTTTATGTGCAATGCTAAAATATATGGATTGAAGAACTTGTTCAACATATTAAGTTTCCTTGTATAAAAATTAAAATATTGGAGCTTTTCACCAAATACTATCCAATGGGAATTTTGAAGCATTTCCCAGAAATCTTGTTTAACGACACTGGTAGAATAAGTTCTACGTCTTGATCCTTAAAGATGTTTACTCACAAGAAGTTATTAACAAGATAGAAATGGTTGTCTGCAGACAGTTCTAAGGAGAGGTCCAACCCCCTTTGAATCATATTATTTACCTGTGTCTGCTGGTGAAGGAGCATCTTCTGCAAATTTTCCTCTCGAGCCACTTTTAAACAAGTCATCAAATGCAGGAGATACTGATGAAATTTGGACTTACTTTACTTTGGATATTCCTCGTGGTGCAGCTGGACGGAATATTCACATTCGTCTGTCTGCAAATGTGAAGATCAATTATGAAGTTTATGCTAAATTTGGTGGATTGCCTTCTCTTGATAGCTGGGACTATTATTATGCTAACAGGACAAGGAGGAGTGAACAATCCATGTTTTTCATGCTATATGATTCAAGTGATGACAAAATTGATTTTTACATTATTTATGCCAGAGAAGGAACTTGGGGTTTAGGTCTAAGACATCTTGATACTAGCAGTGATTCTTTGAAAGCGCAAACTGTCATGTCTATTTCACTTGAAGGATGCCCAAAAGAATGCTCCTCTCATGGAGACTGTAAATATTCTTTTGATGCCAGTGGATTGACATCTTACAGGTTTATGATATTCCCTTTGCTTGTTCTTAATTTATCAGTTCTGTTTACATTTCATTTGTTTGTTTTAAGGAGACAAGAACCATATGAATCATTGGTATTGACTGAACCATTTTTGTAAAAGAGTCTGATACTAAGTGACAGAATTCCAGATTTCTTGATTTGTATTTGTTGCACAACTTCCTAAAGAAATTTACCATTTTTAATGTTTACTTTTTGGACTCAGCTTCTGCTCTTGTGATCGAAACCATGGTGGCTTTGACTGTAGCATTGAAATTGTATCACATAAAGGTAATTGTTTAATTTAGAAATTGATAATTTGTTGTTTCTGGTACAAGTATCATGGTTCAACTCTTTTTACATATCTTCATCCCCCTCTCTTTTTGTTGAGTCATCAGTATCCTGTTTCCTGGATACTATTTTAGTCAGAAATAGTTCTGTTTAAGTGTCAGCATTCAGCAGAGAACCCAAACTAAATAGTTTACAAATATATTCAGGTCAATAGTTATTTTGGTTTTTCCATTTTATGATATTATTTATAGTGATTTGTTGCAACCAATATCAATATATCAATGTATGTATTTTTGTTGGCAATCAACTGAATAAAATAGGTAAACATAGTTTGAGTCCAGTTTAGTTTGGCAGGTTCAGTCTAATTATAAAATGTTAAAAACCAAGTATGCTTTTCTCCTGTTTTTCCCTGCGATTCATCAAATACATGGATATGGGTTTGCTGTTGTATTTATTTTTCGTATGTGATTTTTTTGTTCTTTATTTTGGTTGTTGAAAATTTGTTGTAGGGCATATACTGCAATCAATTTTTCTCATTGGATCAAATGCTGCAGCCATTCTTCCTGCCTATTGGTCTCTTCGGCAGAAGGTAATTCTTGTTCTTTCTTTCCTTTTTTTTTTATCTATTTTTTCTCCCAATTACTTGGTTGGATGATTTATCTACCAGCATATGGAAATTGATGGAATTTAGAATGATATATTAACTTAAATGTTAAGGACAAATAATTTTTAAGTTAACACAATAAGGAGACTAATGATTTGGATTCCCCAAAAGTACTTATATTATTGATTTGAGAGTATTACATCAAAATTTCTAACAAAATAAATTGACTTGTTAAATAGATTGTGTTGACAATGGAACCGGTAATTTCCTTTTTGCAGGCATATGCAGAATGGATTTTATTCACGTCTAGTGGAATTGCTAGTGGGATATATCATGCATGTGACGTTGGCACCTGGTGTATATTGAACTTTAATGTTTTACAGGTTACTGCTCTTCCTTTAGTGGTTTCTCACACTGTATCTTAAAATTGAAAAAATAAAAAATAAAAAGGTTGGGGAACTAACAATGTTACTGAGAATCTGAGATATGATACAGAAAGATGTTATCTCACTTGCACAGCTTGACTAGCCTCAACAACCTTCTGTAACCTGAGTTCCAAATAGTATTCTATTTCTTTGGGTGTCAACCATAGTAGCATGCATAAACACTCAGATTAGAAGCTAAAAATCACTTCATTAAAGATGTTGGGATCTAAATTACAACTCAACAATAGCTATACTTCAATATAGTGACTTAATATTTCAACATTTCAGTTCATGGACTTCTGGCTCTCTTTCATGGCTGTGGTTAGCACTTTTGTATATCTATCTACCATTGACGAAGTTTATAAGAGGGCAATCCACACAGCTGTTGCCATCCTTACTGCCCTCTTGGCTTCAACTAAGGCAACTAGGTAAATTGAACTAGTGGACAAACAACTTTGTATATATACTGCTAAAGGTGTTTAAGTTTTGTTTACATGTATCTACACCAAATTGTGCAGATCTTCCAATATTGTTCTTGTCATTGTGATTGGAGCTGCTGGTCTTCTAATTGCATGGTTGATAGAAATCTCAAAAAAGTATAGGTCCCTCTCCTTTTCATTTGAATTATCGCTGAGTTTCCTTCAAAGGTGAGATCTATGTGCTTTGTAAATTTTTTTGAACACTGCATTTTCCGGACAAAATAATAGTAATTGATGGTAAATTTGTGTACAATAATATATTTTTGAAGTATATTGTGTGCATTCATTGGTTTCCAATTTGGGCTTCCCCCAGTGATGGCAACAAATATGGCTGATAGAATCATGACCTGGTGGCATGTATGGTACTGTTTAGCACGTGTTCCCCAATTCTCTCACATAAGTTGAAAGGGTTCATAAACATCGAGGGATACTGTTCCCGGCAATAAAAATATATAATCTTGATTTGTGACTTAGGTGCTCCAAGTCGAGATATTTCCAACTTAGGAATATTAACCAGTGGTTTGATTGATAATGTATCTTATCTGCACTGTAGGGCATATTTTCTGCTAATTTTCATTTTGAACTGATAGTATAACATCTGTCATGATATCATCATTGGATCAAATCTCACAGGAAAACCCTTTTGTAAATTTCCAATTTAACGATACTACTGTTTTCTCGTTCATTCAATTCATGGTCCGGCTCCTGCATGTAGTCACTGATTTTGTCTGGAGTATGGCTTTTTGTCATAGCCACTGAAGCTGAAAAGCTTAAAAACCAGATAATTCAACCTTCAAATAGCTTTTTGTTTTGTTCATTCAAGCAACAAAGGTGGTGGTGGGAATTCAAGATGAACCACACACAGTTCCTTCCACAAATACCTTGAATCTTATATGTTAACCAACCCTTCTTGGTACCTTCAAGCTGGTCATTGTCAATACTGTACTCATAACATGATCATTGATCACAATTTTATATTTTTAATTTAAACGTAGATGTGCTTAAAGATAAATTTCCACTGCAGCTTGCAAACTATAAAGCAATGGTTTTGTAATCTGGTCAAGACACTTTTGAGACGGTTTCGCTGGGGTTTTCTGTTGGTTGGTTTCATTACATTGGCCATGGCAGGAATGAGCTGGACATTTGAAACCAGTGCAAACTATTGGTTTTGGCATAGGTATTACAATACTAATACTACTCTCTCCACTATCTCTTTCTTTTTCTCTGTCTTCTCTAGTCTCATGTTTTGCTCTTTTAAAATTGTTACAGCTTTTGGCATGTTACAATATATACATCTTCTTTCCTCTTCCTTTGCTCAAAAGCAAATATTGTTGATGCTGAAAATTCACTCCCGGCAAGTGGAAACTATGCACTGACTCGTCAGGATTCTTTTCCAAGAGGTGATTAGAACATATATGGGATTGGTGGGTGCAAAAAGGAAAGGGGTGGATCTTTTGGAACTTAATTTTTCACTAATGTGACATAAAATTGTTAGGCTGGCATTATTGTGTAGGTGAAAGATATGGCTGCTGAGTAGAACTAGAAATCAACATAAGAGTGAATTGTGAGGCCTAAGATGTTAACAGGGATCAACAAAGCAGTCTCTTGTACATTCTTTTTCTCACAAGGTTTCCTTATTTACATTCATTTTAGGGTATATATATTTATTCACCACAAACATCTTCTATGCCATAAGATAGGAGAAAGAAATGAAACAAGGGATACATTTAGTCATATAGGATAAAGGGTTGGAGATTTGGTCATGTAATTATAAATTGGAATATTAATATTGATAGCCTGGGAATTGTATTATATGTAGAGTTCTGTCGGTAAAAACAACTCAACATAACTTGATAGGTCTTTGTTATTTAATTTAGCTGCTATTTGTTTTTTTAAAACAAAACATGTTTTTGGAATACGGGTAAGGTATCGCTATGTGTATAGGTACGAGATTCACAATTTTTTTAAAAATCAAGGATATGGATACGTTGATATAATTTATATATATATATATATATATATATATAAACATAGTAAATTGTATAAAAAAAATCTCTAGATAAACATAATTTGTAATATAAAAGAGATTAAAATTTTCATTATGATAAAATATATGTAAATGTCTAACAATAAAATTTATAACCCTTAAACGTAATTATAATATTACACTTTAATTGTAATAACAACAATATTTTGATCACAATTTAACTTTGATTCATAAAAGAAAGAATAACAACAATAAAAATATCGATTCATTTAAATGATTCTCATTCATTTATACTAATGTCCCATATTTTGTTCTCACTTTTACTTTTCTTTTTTTTTAGAGAAAGTGATTTATAAGTATAAGAATTAAATCTTTGATCGATGATGAGTTGTGTGGTATTACTTATAAGTAAGAATTGAGTTTTGGAAGTAAATAAGATTAATGAAAATTTTATTTTGTATTAATTGAATGAGTTTTTATTTATTAGAGTACGATATTTATCCAAAAAAAAATTCATGTGTACTTAATTTTTTTAAAATATATTTTGGATACGTATATGATATATGTATTTAGGAGTACCCAATGTGTACTAAATATGTACTTAGTCCGTATATGTACGAAATAAATTTTGAGATATTGATGCTTCGGATTGATTGATGCTTAACATTTATTATCTCCGGATGAAAAAATAAATACACGGATAAAATAAAGAGATTTATGTGATTTTATTACAATCATACACCTTATAAATATTTTGCATTTCATAAACATACAGTTTGTTTTCAATAATGTAAACTGCTTATACAAAACTAGCTAACATAAGAGGATTATAAAGAAGTGGACGTACTTCCATAAAGAAAAATAATAAAAATTGCTGGTACTTATTTGAAAGTAATTAAGGAATGTCAATAATTAATTATTACGATAAAAAAAAATAAAACGTTAGAAATACTATAAACTTCTTTTATTTTAATTTTCCCCTTTTAAGCGATTTCACATATAAAAAAAATTGTAGCATTTAGTATTAAGAAAAATATAAACTGAAAGCATATTAAAATTTCTCTCATGTCATGCATGTCCCTTTCAATAATCAATAAATTAAAGAAAACCAGAAAAATAAGAACGTAGCAGTTGAGTTGCAAATCGGGGTGTTTTATTTTCATTTTATTTATAACTTTCTTGGAGTTCTATGACTTGGCATTATTTTCATGTTTGTTTGAAATTCTACGCAGTATGACGTGGCTATATCATAGAAGTAGGTAAGTAGCATCATAAAGAAGAAGTATAATACATTTGTCCAATAAAATACGCAAAAAGTGTATTGCTTAAAGAATAAATTTCAAATTAACAATTTCTAGGCTACCTGTGGTTAATGTTACAAAAATATGAACTATTTTATAACGGAATTCAATAAATAAAAAATAAAAAAATTCGTCAGATAACAATGCAACTACGCAAGTGTCTTTGTCTTGGGTCACTTCGTCAATCATCTCACAATAATCAATACAATGGAGAGTTGTTTTTTTGGGAATTTCTCTTTACTTCTTTGAACTTTATGGTCTTTGGCCTTATCAATGTAAGATCACTAGTAAATAATGTGAGACCCTAACCTTTTTCCCATTTCACCCTCACCCTTTCCTACTCACTTTTTCTCAAAACTCTCACTTGCACATTTCACTCTCTTGTTTGCCTTGGTCCCAATCCCCTGGATTCTTGGGTGTGTAGGTGCTGATTCTCGTGATTGAAACTAGCAGGAAAGCCGGAAATCTCTTCTCCGTTCTCCACCTCTTTCGAGCTCTTTCTTCTTCATTTTCTCTTCCCGGAAGCTCGGATTCTTCACCGAGGTAAGGGAAGCTAGGTTCTTTTGCCGTTTCCGGATGAAAATGAGTTCTAGGAACTCTTTGGTTGTTGCTGTTTGATGATTTTTGGTTGAAAATGATGAGATTGAGGGTTTCGGTTTTTGGGGCTTTTGAGAAAATTTTGGGAAATTCTTGTTCTGTGGTTGCATGTGGTAAATGATTGATTTTTATTGATCTATGATGAAAATGTGAACTGTTGACCGGATTGCATGTTGGATTTTCTGGTTATTTTGCAGGATTTGTGAAGTTTTTGAACTTGGATAGGTTGCTGGCGAGTCTCGCGCTGAGCGCGGTTCTTCGCGCCGGGCGCGAGACCACCTGGGGGCTCCTTTTTGACAAGCCCGATGGACGCAAAGATGTGTGCGCCGGGGGAGCTTGAGAAGGTGAGCCTCTGGTTGGTCCACGCCGGGCGGGGAAAGGATCGCGCTAAGCGCGCAGACAATATTTGAGTGGTGGTTCAGCGCTGAGCGCGACCCTAGTCGCGCTGAGCGCGAGACTCCTTGGGAGTCTCTGCCTGGAGGGCGCTGGGCGCAATTCAAATTGCGCTGAGCATGAGACCTAAGGGAGGTCTCTGCCTTCCCCGCGCTGGGCGTGGGTTCAGGCACGCTGGGCGCGTGGGGCTCCATGGAGTCTCTGCCTGGCAAGCACTGGGCGCAATTCTCAATTGTGCCAGGCGCGTGAGGGGCCCCGCTGGGCGCGAGCAGTCTAGCGCTGGGCGTGTTGGCCCCTTGATGCTCTCGGGTTGAGCTGCACTGGGCGCAACCTTGGGTGCGCCGAGCGCGTAGAAAAATGTGGTATTAATATGCTTTTATTCGTTAAACTCTGCTGAAATTGATAATTATGTTGTGTTGAATAGAGGTTAATGCTGTGCTGAGCTGGCTGTAATTGATGAAATTAATTGCTGTATTTTATAATTCTGCTGTGCTCTAGAATGATGAGCTGAGGTGTGTGTAGTAAGCTGTGTTGAATGTTACTTAATCGAGCTGTATGCTGATATGTTGTGCTGTGCTGAGAAATGTTTTGCTGTGCTGTTTATTTTGCTGAGTTGTGTGCTGTTATAGCCACTTGTCGGTGCTGTTAGCCACTATTGTGGTGCTGTTATAGTCGCTTGTCGGTGCTGTTAGCCACTATTGTGGTGCTGTTATAGCCGCTATGTCGGTGCTGTTAACCACTATGGTGGTGCTATTATAGCCGCTGAGCGGTGCTGATATTACTGAGTTACTGTGGTGTAGTATAATTTGTGCGGGTGTGTTGATAGCTGTAGATGTTTCTATTCATATATTTTTATATGTATGTTAAATTCTTTACACTAGCTTACCCTTTGTTGTCTCCATGATGTTTGGACTGCGATGATCATACTATGTATGGGAGCAGAGCAGGGATAGGTCGGTGGCTGGTAGTTGGGCTGTAGCTGCCATTTGGAGCTGACCCTTTTGGGTTGTTTTGCTTTCTTTTGTTGTTTAGCTACTTGGTGTAGCAGTTGATGATGTATTCTTTTTGTACACTCTAACTCTGGTCAGATTGGGACTTTGTATATCTATATATTCTAGATCCTATATTTATATACCTGTTCTATCTGTCTGGTGTTTCCAGTGTGTTGTACCGTGTGTAGTGACCAGCTGGGTCGTTACAAATAAGATGCTT
Source organism: Cajanus cajan (assembly GCF_000230855.2). Taxonomy (NCBI): domain Eukaryota; kingdom Viridiplantae; phylum Streptophyta; class Magnoliopsida; order Fabales; family Fabaceae; genus Cajanus; species Cajanus cajan. Next base: position 3,070,165 of record NC_138519.1, read on the forward strand.
GCATTTATCTTCTCGGATTCTAGTATGCCTTGGGAAATGTTTCATGAAATTCCAGGGCAAAATAGAGGAGGTCAAATATGGAAAGTTCGTCAAGAAATGTGAGAGATTCTAATCTCCATTGTAAAAGGAAAGTTTCTCCCATGTTCATATGTTTATGGAAGAACTTGTTGTATAATATCACAAAATCTTAAAATTAGAGGACTAAAATGTCGATGTGTTTTTTTATGTGAAACAAAGAATTCAAAAATAAATATTTTCTCTATAAGTGAATTATTACATATTACTATTACTTGATAGAAGAAGGTTAGGATGAGTGGTAGATGACTTCTCCTTAGCTTCTCCTTTGCTCGGATCTTCTTCAAGGAGATGGAAACCACAAAAATGAACACTAGATGGAGGAAGAATCTCGGATATAGAAGAGGCTTAAGCCTTGGATGGAAGCATCCAAGCTTAAGGTGCAAGGGAAAGCTCACTTCAAAGAGGAGGAAAACCTAGTAGGGTTCCTAAGGTGAAGCTTTCTCTCATGGTGACTCTTGAACGAAATTTGGCTGAATAAGCTCTCAAATTTCATTATTCTCAAAAGTGAATACAAAAATGTGAAGGGAAGACTTAAGTATGCACGGAAATGAAGCACATAGGCACCTAAACCAAAGCTACACAAATTGGCGCCTAAAGTTTGAATTCAAATTTGAAATTTGAATTCAAACTTTGGTGCACATGTGTAAGTCCGAAAATTTAGGTACCAAGGTGCATTTAGGTCTGATTTGAGAGTCATTTAGGGTTAATTTGAGTGTCACATGTTCAGCCACCAATGGTGCAAAACATGTGACTCAAATGTAACTTAAATGGCTTCCAAATTAAACCTAGTTTAACCTAATTAGCATACTTTAGTATTCCTTGTATTTTCCTATTCTAATGACCTAATTACATTGGTCAAACAATTACAATGGAAAGGAAAAATTACAAGAATGAAAATGAGCCCAATATTGGGTACCAAAAGCCCAAAGGCCCATGAAGCCCAAAACTAGGCCCAACAAGCCTAAAACCTAAAATGCTACTCTATGTGGTCCAAAATACAAGACCAAAATATATGATACCTATACTAACATGATGTATACAAAACATATGAAAATAGCTATAACAAAATATGGCCCATGAAAAGTTCAACTTGGGCCTTCCCAGGCCCATCAGACCCATTGGGCCCTGACTGGCCCAAACTTTCATGTCTAGCCAACTCCTCTTGGATCTTTGAGTGTGTCACCTCTTGCATTCCCAAGTATGATTCCATCATCCCCTCCCTCTTGAAAAGGATTTGTCCTCAAATCTAGAGGATGCATGGAAGAAACATTAGCACCTACATGTAAAACATGCAAGGAATAAGAAGTGACATGGTAAGAAAAAAGATCATGGATCCTAAGAGGAGTCCTACTTTCTAACCTAACAAAGAAAGATAAAATATTAGACTCTCTAGAAATAGGCTCCTCTCCTAAGCATAACCTAGAAGTAAAACCTAAAAATGTGAGAACACTATGACTAAGACAATGGAAAGATTGATTTTTAAACACTACTATATCTTGCCTAAAGTACCCTAAATGGTAACCTAGGCTTTTCCTAAAAAATAAAGAAAAAACTACTAGAAAACATCCTAAACAATTTTGGATTTGATTGTTTGCTAGATACTTATAATCATATAAACTATATTTGTCTTGTAAGGAAGGAATCATATTAAGTTCAAAAGAATAAGATCTTCCCATAGAAGCAAACATAGAATATAGATTATTACAAGTTGTATCTACCAAACAATGTAAACCAAAAATTGGGTGCTTTATTAAGACCACAAAAATACTTTCTCCCTTGTGCACCTCCAAGGAAGTAGTATAAGGAGTAAAACTAAAAATAGTCCTCTCCTTCTTCACTATATCCCGAAGTTGAGAATTCTTTGTTTGAAATTGATTTTGTTCCTCATTCTCAACTTTAAGATTAGTGGCAGCATTAGGATAAGAGTCAAAACTTTTATGAATAAAAAGAGTTCTTTGCAAGGCTTGTTTGGTAATAAAATAACTCTCCTTGTTCACAAATGTTTTAGTGGAGTCCCCTTCATCCACACTCTTTCCTTTTTTCCTTTCTTTATTTATTTTTCTTTTCATTTGCTTTTGATCCTCAAACACTTGGTATGGTGTTAAAGGATTAAAAACAATTTCCTTATCTTTATGAGTGAAGGTTATTTTGTTAGTGAGGCCACCATGTATAGTGTGTTTATCAAATTGCCATGGCCTACCAAGAAAAATATGACAAGCTTCCATAGGGATCACATCACATAAAACTTTGTCTTTATAGTCCCCTATAGAAAACTTGACCTTCACTTGTTGATTTACCTCCAATTCCTCACCTTCATTGAGCCAATGAAGTTTATAAGGATGAGGGTGAGGAATAGTGGTAAGGGCTAACTTGTTAACCAACCTTGTACTACAACAATTAGAGCATGATCCATTATCAACAATAAGAGAACAATTTCTTTTGGAAACTAAACATCTTGTGTGAAAGATGTTCTCTCTTTGTGATAGTGAAGTGGGACAAGGTTGACTTCCAAGAAGCCTTTTGATCATAAGAAGATCACCATCAACAGGATATAGCTTTTCACTTGGATGATCTTCCTCACTAGTCTCACTATCACTTGAAGTGGTAGAACTAGATTCATCATGACTGCTATAAATGTCTTGTCCTCTCAAAATCATAACCTTTTTAGTTGGACATTGAGAAGCTATATGGCCTCTCCCAAGACATTTAAAACATTTGATATCACTAGTTTTATTACTAGAAGTGACAACATTTTTATTTTTATCTTTTTCTTTTTCTATTTCTTTTTCTTGACCCTTACTAGAGTTTTTAGAAGAGTCATATTGACCCTCCCTCTTGTCTTCTTTCTTGATATAAGAGCTAGTTTGAGTTTTACCTTTAAAAGAATTTTTCCTTAAATTTTGTTGTTCCACCCTTATACAAAGTTGGACCAAATCATCAAGGTCCCTATAAGGGAGTAACTCAACCCTATCTCTTATGTCAAAATTGAGACCACTTAAAAATCTAGCAATGGTCAATCTTTCTTTTTCCCTTATCCCAGCCCTCATGAGATATAACTCCATTTTTTGTCTATACTCCTCTACACTCATGTTCTTTTGTTGGAGTCTTTGGAGCTTATCCATAAGCTCCCTACTATAATAAGAAGGAATATGCCTTCTTCTCATAGCACTCCTCAATTCATTCCAATAAGTGATGGGAGGATCATTGTGAAGTCTTCTCTCTCTTTCCAAGGATGTCTACCAATACATGGCTTGTCCTTGAAAAGCTAGGGTGGCCAAAGGAACTTTTCTTTCCTCACCTACTTGATGACAAGTGAAGATTTGCTCCACTTTCATCTCCCAATCCAAGTAGGCGTCCACATTTTCTTTTCCATGAAAGTAAGGGAGATCAACCCTTGATTCCCTCACTTTTGTTTCTTTAATGACTCTCCTAGGTCTAGGTTGGTAGAAAGCATCCATATTTAAGCTACCATCATATTCTTGGCTTTGAGAGTCATTGGAACTCTTAGTGGAACCTTTTGAGGAACTTTTTTGACTTTTGTTTTTATGTAATTTTTTTAAAAGTTTTGCTTCTTGTTGCTTAATCTTTTGAATCTCTTCTTCTAAAGCAAGAAGTTGTACTTCTCTTTCAATCTTTTCTTTCTGTTTTTGAAGTACTTCTTCATGCTTCCAAAGTTTTAGTGTTTCAACCTCCTTGACAATTTTTCTAAAACTTTTAGGAGTATCAAAGTCACTACTACTTGGAGAATGATGACTCATGATTAAACAATAAGAATTTGTATGCTATGCAAAAAGGTATAAAATGTTTTTGGGATTTTCTAGGAATGAAAATAGCACTTGGAAGTCTAAGTGTACAAATTGCACTATCAAGGGAGGTGAGCTACAAAGAGCCACTTAATAACCAAGCCTTTTCAAGTGGAAATCACTAAACTCCTTTGTGGTACTTCCAATTCCCCAAAACTTTTCACAAAAATTTTGAATGCTTTTCACAATTGGTTTGTTTTTGAAACTAAACTAAACGTGAACAATTAAAACTACACAATTCTAGACGTTTCAAGGCAGCAAAATAAAGCAATTAAAAGACAAGGAACTTAAAGGAAGCAAGATAAGTAACTAGTCGGGTTCCCTAAGTGGAAGCTTGAAACATATGAAATTTGCAAGCCACTTCCACTAGTACTACATGTGAGTAGGCTACCAAGGAGTTAGATATACCTGACCAGCTTCTTAATACTCCCTCCAAGCTTTACAAATTGGTTTAAAAATACAAGAGATTTTGCAAAAATGTAAACTAGCCTAGAAAGCAATAAATGGCGGTTTTGGTGACCAATTAGTGACGAATTTGTTGTTCAAATTTCTAACACTTATTCAAGTGTTTAATCCGCCACTAATCCTTCAAATATGATGCTCCTGGACCTGCAAAAGAAACACAACAAAGAGGTTAATGGTGGCTGCCTCCCAAGGTGAAAGGAATGGTCACTTAAGTGAAGGAAGTTTAGGAAAAGCTAGGTCACTAAATTAGGTCAAAATTTTGTAGTCTTAGTGTCCAAACTTTTCCTACTCTTTGTTGAGCAATGCCTGATCCTTGAGCAAGGATTTGAGGCCACTTCCAGCACAGGAAATTTAATGAAAGAAAACTAGACAAGCAATAAAAGCACAATTTGAAAAGCTTATACCAAAAGTAAAGAGTAATAGGTGTATATGACAAGACACAAAGAGGTTCAACAAGTAAAACTGAAAATTAAGACTCCAAATAAAGCTAGCACTCAGTTAGGAATGTTCCTAGATAGGTACTAGAGTAGATGAACAAAACAAAAAAAAATTGAAAGCAATTGGATAAGTATAGAAAAAGTAGTAGTCAAAACAATAACAAGGAATCAAGTAGATTTTTCAGCTTGTACACCTCTCAGCTTTTTCCTTTTAATTTGTATTATATAATTTTTTTTTATTCTTTCTTTTTCTAGATCCAAATTACGATTCCAGAGAAGGTAATTGCCTTTTGTTTCAAATTTTTCTATGATTCCAAGCTATAGAAACCGAGACTACAAGTTAGGTCAAAATTCAAGTGAAAACAAGGAAACTAGTGCACTAGTTTTAGGTTTTTGTATTGAATTCTTTTTGCACACTTTTCTTTTGAACTTTAGAACTTTTCTTTTGTTTTAGGCTCTGTTTTATCTCTGTTTTCAGCCTCTAATTTTTTTTTAAAAAATTGAATCCACAAAATTAGTGCACTAGAAGTAAGATTAAGCACTTCAGATTTTAGGTAACACAAATTTTCTTAAGAATTTTCAAAGGAAAGTGAATTGAAAACTTAAGTACACAATGGAAACCTAACTCTAAAGAAATTTGCTAGAACTAATAGCAAATTATGAACTCAATAAGGCAAAAGGAAAAGCACATATAGGTAGGCACAATAGAAAGCAAACCGAAAGCAACAATGATGAATAATGCACTCAAAACAAATTAGGTCAACATGCTATTCAAGGAATTCTTAAACACATAAGGACTAAACACAAACTCTAAGACAAAACATGGATTCAAAACCAAAATCTAATGCAATGCATGAAGTCCAATCATGGACACATACAAGAATGGAGAGACTCAAAGAGAAACAAAAATAAGCACAAGCTAATAGGTCCTAAACAAGTTGATTGTGGAAGAAATCAAGAACAATCAAACAATGGATCTATGGAAGAAATTTGATTCAAAACAATTAGATCCGAATAGAAACTCAAAGAAGACATACAAGAGTACACAAACAGCAAAACAATCGGACAAAACACAAGAGAACTTATCTCCAAGAAGACCTTGCTCTTGATACCAAAAATGATGGAGATGAGTAGAAGAAGTGAAACACAAACTCCTCCTAAGCTCCTCCTAGGCTCGGATCCTCTTCAATGGAGATGCAAACCGAATGGAATGGAGGCTTAAGTAGATGGAGATTTTCGGAATGGAAGGAGGTTAAGCTTAGAAGGAAGTATCCAAGCTCAAGCATTAATGGATTGTCCACTTCAAAGAGAAGGAGCAATGGTGAACTCCTAAAACTAGAGAGAAATTCTTGGTGACTTTGAGGGAGAAACTTGGCTCAATGGCTCTCAAATTTCTGAATATTCAAAGTGAATACAAAAATGTGAAGGGAGGACTTAAGTATGCACGGAAATGAAGCACATAGGCACCTAAACCAAAGCTACACAAATTGGCGCCTAAAGTTTGAATTCAAACTTTGGTGCACATGTGTAAGTCCGAAAATTTAGGTACCAAGGTGCATTTAGGTCTGATTTGAGAGTCATTTAGGGTTAATTTGAGTGTCACATGTTCAGCCACCAATGGTGCAAAACATGTGACTCAAATGTAACTTAAATGGCTTCCAAATTAAACCTAGTTTAACCTAATTAGCATACTTTAGTATTCCTTGTATTTTCCTATTCTAATGACCTAATTACATTGGTCAAACAATTACAATGGAAAGGAAAAATTACAAGAATGAAAATGAGCCCAATATTGGGTACCAAAAGCCCAAAGGCCCATGAAGCCCAAAACTAGGCCCAACAAGCCTAAAACCTAAAATGCTACTCTATGTGGTCCAAAATACAAGACCAAAATATATGATACCTATACTAACATGATGTATACAAAACATATGAAAATAGCTATAAAAAACTATGGCCCATGAAAAGTTCAACTTGGGCCTTCCCAGACCCATCAGGCCCATTGGGCCCTGACTGGCCCAAACCTTCATGTCTAGCCAACTCCTCTTGGATCTTTGAGTGTGTCACCTCTTGCATTCCCAAGTATGATTCCATCATTACTCCTTTTGACATTTATTATAAGACACTTATATTTAATTATATACATCAATATAAGTAATTATATTAATTAATTTTATTATATTTATAATATAAAATTATGATGTATAAATTTTATTTATCTTATTTATTATTAAATTTTTATGTGAAAGAGAAAGATAATACTCTTTTATCAAAACTTATGCATCTATACCAATAAAATTAATAAAAAATAATTAAAGTGTTTAAGACGAAAAAGAAACTACTCTTTTATTTTAAATTATCTTTTCATTATTTAATTACAAAAATATATATTATCACAATCACAATTTTTAATAGGGAAAAGATGAAAAATAAAATTAAAATTTTATAAAAAATTATAAAATATCTTATGAAAAAAATTATAATTTTTTTCTAAATTTTTTCTTATAATAAAAATAAAAAAAAGGTATTAATAATAATACATTTATCAGTTTCACAAATTAACTACGGGAGTAAATCTCAACCTTTTAATAACTTGCTAATCGATGGGTATTATGAAAGACAATGATGATTGTTGATTCCTTAATGCTTAACAAATAGTTTTTTATTTTAAATTTCATATATTAAATAATGTGTAAGTATAAGAAAAGTTAAGTCGGGTAAATAAACTACCTGTTCCTACCCCATTCTTATAAAAAAATCTCAAAAAAATAAAACAATGCATTTAGTGAATTTTTTACTGGAATAATATTTTTTTTTTTAAATTACAAGAATGATCACTGTGCAGGATTATTTACCAAGATAGAACCATTTACTGTTCAAGCTCAGAATTCGGTTCCCGGGGAACCGAATTCTGAGCATCAAAATGTAATTTTTTTTGTTTTTTCAACTCAGAATTTGGTTCCCGGGGAACCGAATTCTGAGTTGGTTTTAAATTTTTTTTTTTTTTTCGTGTATGGGGCAAATGTGGGCTGATCTGGGAAGCGGAACGGCCCGTTCCAAAAGCAGAACGGATCGTTCTGCTTAAAAAAACAGAGTGCAAATTCTGAATGTGAAACGGCCCGTTCCAAAAGCAGAACGGCTCGTTCTGCTTAAAGAATTTGCACTCTGTTTCTTTAAGCAGAACGGCCCGTTCTGCTTTTGGAACGGGCCGTTCCGCTTCCCAGATCAGCCCACATTTGCCCCATACACGAAAAAAAAAAAAAAATTAAAACCAACTCAGAATTCGGTTCCCTCAGAATTCGGTTCCCCGGGAACCGAATTCTGAGTTGAAAAAACAAAAAAAAATTACATTTTGATGCTCAGAATTCGGTTCCCGGGGAACCGAATTCTGAGCTTGAACAGTAAATGGTTCTATCTTGGTAAATAATCCTGCACAGTGATCATTCTTGTAATTTTTTTTAAAAAAAATATTATTTCAGAAAAAAATTCTGCATTTAGTATTCATGTTCATAAATTCCAACTTTATTATCCTGGATATCATCTTTTATGAAAAAATATTCGTAATCATTTATTAGACAATTTTTCTTCCTATTATGCATATATTTTTGTATGTATATATGAAGTCTGAATCTATTCATCTTCCCAATTAGTGATATAAAAATTAGTTCGAGCAAGTCTGATCGATGCTAAAACCAAAACGATTTTGCTTATCAGACCGATTACGTAGTTGAACCGGATCAAACTGAATGAAACTGGTCGGTTTTTTACAAAAAAATGTTGATGAACCGGTTTGATTTTCAATTTTGTTTTTCGCAGAAAAAAAAATCATTTTTTTTTCAAAATAATCTGAAAAGTAAATTTCCAAAAAATAAGTTAAAAAGTGTTTGGACTTTATAAAAGTTATATTTTGAAGCACTAATAACTTGGACATAAATTTAAATATTGATGCTATTTATATTTTAATTTTTAAACTTATTTATAAGTCATTGAATTTAAATTAATTTATTATTATGAATTTTAATTTAATTGTTATTTTAGATATCGAGTACTTTATAATGATAATAGTTTTAAATTTGAAGTATGAAATTACATTATTATGACTTTTGATATTAAATTTAAAGTTTGAACATATGATATTTATCATTTAATGTGTCAATAATTTTATTTTTAATGTATAAAATATTTTAAATTATGTTAATTATATATTTTTATTTTTAATATATATATACCGACTTAATTAATAATCTATCAGATTTAACTATTAAACTATCAAATCACTACATTAATCGATTCGATATTTATGGTATTTCCGATTATGGAATTCCACTAAAAGAAGGATCTTCGTAACTAGACCTAAAGGAATTAATAATTGAAAGTATTTATTAAAAATCATATTAAGTAATCATATATTTAAAATCACGATGAGAAGCATTAATAATTTTTTTAATAAAAATTTTCGGTTTTCATTTCTTAACTAGTGGTCTTCAAACCGTCACACTTGCAATTGCAGCGGTCCAAGCAACCACTTGCACTAAGCACGTGGGCCATTTTGCTTCCCACGAATATAAATAGGATTAAGATCAATTTATCACCAACTGACCCACCTTATTTATTACCAAACCACATGAAGCATGTATATTCAACCAAGTCCCAATAGGATCAACAAAAATAAGTGAAGCATATATTTAACCTCAAATGGAATATTATACCATAGAAATACCAATCAATCAAGTTTCCAATCAATATAATACAAGTTTTCCTATTTGTGTGTCCCAAGAAGAAAAAGAAATGCACATTAAGGAAAGCAGAGGGAAGTATGCTCCCCCATTCCTATACACAAGCCAAAACTCTCATGTACAATTTCCACAAATATGAATTTCTCCATGTCACTCACTACCACCCTAGTCCAACATCAACCACATTCCTAGGTGCCAAAGTTGCCTATCATTATATAGAATCGTTTTTTCTTTCCCTTGGCTATGCTTTGTTTCTTCTAACTTTCATTCTTTGATGCAACTTTAGCCTTCTCACTCTCTCACTGAGGTGCTCCTTTGGGAAGTAGTGGAAAATGAGCGAAGGTTTGAAGCTGCTAGCTCTCTGAAATCCTTGCGGATGGCCCAAAGGATCTCGGCACATCTCTTCATAGAAGGTCTGCTTTGTCTACGTGGAGCCAAACACTGTAAGGCTAGCTCAAGAATCTTTTGCAGTGCCAAAGAATTTGCAGCAGTTTGATCTAGTCTTGGGTCCAACACCGAGATAGCATCTCCATCAATGAACCTCTTCATAGCCTGCACTTGTAGCGAATATGTTACATTGAAGAATTTGGATGTGTCTGAGTTAAGAGTTCTATTTAAGCGCTTATTCAAATAGCTTATCACATTAGAGCGCCTATGAAACTTTCTGAAGTTAAAAAGAACTTATTTTCATAAGCAGAAAACTGTGAAACTTGGTATTAAAAGAATTAATAATACATGGCACTGATAATGGAAAGGTCTTTTATATTTTATTCAATCACAAATTATCAATATATGATAACTTTGTTGACTTTTATGATAATTATCTTAAAAGTTACACTAATGATGATTTCTGATTGATTTAGTGTGTAAAAACTTTTATATTAACAATACATGTTATTAAACTCTTACTAAATTAAGGTAAAAAGAGCTTATAGAAATGTCATCATTTTAGTGAGCTAGCATTATTACGCTCTTTCAAATGCCCCCTCCATCCTTCTTGCCAATTAAAGCTTTGAACAACAGGTATTGAGATTATGTAATTATGAAGAGGAGGTGCTTAACAACTGACTACTGAGCAAAAAGAGGTATCATAGAAGACATTGCTTTTCAAGAAATTATGGAAAACTACTAAATAGCAAACAAGAAGAATAAATTGAAGGCAAATAGTACACATTACACACCCATTTTGCTGTGATTCGCTCCTTGAGTTCAAATTTTGGTTCGATGGGGCGTCTACCTGTGACAAGTTCAACAAGCAAAACTCCAAATGAATACACGTCACTCTTTTCAGTTAGTTGATAAGTTTTCAGGTATTCAGGGTCCAAGTAACCAGCTGTTCCTTTGACTTGAGTGGAAACATGTGTCATGCCAGAGTCACTGTCAGGGGCTTGTCTAGCAAAACCAAAGTCTGCTACCTTAGCTCGAAGATGTTCGGTCAGAAGAATGTTTGAAGATTTTATGTCTCTATGAATGATAGGATGATCTACAAAGAAAATACAATATATACAGTAAATGTCAGATTCTTTTTCAGCCTTCTAACGAATAAACCATCAATTTTGTCCCAGAAGTATTACCCTCTCTCGTAAGTAGTCCCTAAACTAATAAAACTGTATAAGTAATCTCCTAAGTGTTGAAAATCTATTAGTTTAGGTACTAAATTGACATAATTTTATTAATGTTAAGGACCAATTTGGAGGGTTTTCTAATACTCGAAAGACGAAATTGATGGTTTACTACAAATATGCACTTTGCCGTGATTGAGTTGCTTGATGACCAGAGAGTTGCACCTATATACATATGAAGATAGGTGATAGCATGAGAAACATCAATTGCTATATCTAGACGAGAAGCAAGGTCCAGAACGGTTCCATGAATGCCTGTAATAATGATTTGATCAAAGCAGGCACAAAAAGACAATGTTGGAGGCAAGGGCAAATCACAAACACAATAGTTAAAAGGGTAGAGAAACTCACCATCCAAATGCTCTCTAAGGGTTCCATTTGGAACATACTCCACAACAACAATCCTTTCATCCCCTTGCTCCAAATAGCCAAAGAACTTGACCAAGTTCAAATGTTCCACCCGTGATAGTGTTTGGATCTCACTCTGGAACTCCACTCCCAAATGTTTCTCATACACACTCTACAAAGCATAAGGTAATAATCAACTTTGAACAATTAACTTTGTGCACGTTTGTTATCACTAACATTCTCATTGAATAAATAGTTGTTGTGGTCCCTGAAAGTAGTGGATGCTATTACATTAGCCCCTAAAACTAAAAATGTCAAATAAGTCCCTAGAATGTCAAATTAGTCCCAAAACTTCACTAATTATTGTTATTTTTTCTCTGAATATATATCAATATTATCATTTTAGGCACACATTTTTTTTTTAAATTTTGGATCAATTTGATTGTTAATTTACACTTCCAGGACTTATTTGACACTTTCCTACTTATAGAGACTAATATTAGATTGTTTTCCAAATTAAGGGGCCAAAATAATCATTTACTTCATTCTCATTCCATGTAAATGGTGACACAATTGAGCACACGATTAGGCTAGAAACAACTTAAAGTTAAACGACCTTCTTAGCACGCTTTACTGCAACAACAGTCCCATCGAGGAGTTTGGCCTTGTAGACAGCTCCAAAACCACCTTGGCCAATCTTGAAAGAAGGGGAGAAGTTTCTTGTGACTTGGAAGATTTCCTCCATGGTGAACTTCACAATGCCAGGCTCTTTCTCCGGGACTAAGTTGAGTGAACTGATGCTGGTACCTCGATTTGAGCCACGCCCTCTCTGACTACTAGTTCTTGAAGAATTCGATACAGCTAAGAACACAAACACAAAGCTCAATTTTAAATTCTAATTCATCCACTCCATTGATAAGCATGAACATAAATGTGCCTATATATAGCAGCACTTCAAGTTCAATAATGCTGAAAACCTAAAGAAAAACTATGCAAACTAGTGACCTGAATGCAATGCATTGATGAGGAGTTAAGTAACTTTAAATCAAACATTTAGCCGCAGAACTTCAAAATCGATAGTGTTTCTGTCCTGGTACATGTATAGATGTTAATTTTTTAATTTCGGTGACAACACGTGCTAAAATTTTGTAATTAAACCATTCAAATCATGACCTAAATGCAAATATGTATTACATTAATTAAAAACTAAGCTATTAGAGAATGTGCAATCTTAGTTCAAAAGTTAACCAGCTCACACAAACAAAAATGGAGATTTGCTGAATTATCCATACCCAAAACAGAAAGACATGATTTTGAGAACTGGGATTTGACCAAATTCTGGACCCATGATTAAAATTCAAAATCAAAAGCCCGATCAATATTTTAATGACGCAGACAAAAATCCCAAACTCCAATTCAAATTTTCGCGACAGTTCTACCCTTTTTCTCTGCAGCTTAAAAACAGAAACTTCTTCACACATGGGTTCAAACTCCGAGATCCAAAACAACATAGAATAGAAAATCCCCCACCACACACACACACGTCCACCAAAAGAATAACCATTTCTCACAAAGATACACTTTTTTTTTTTTTGTGGGTGTGTTTTTAGTACTATTATCTAATTAAAATTGAAGTCTTACCAGAACAATTGAAGCAATAAGGATTTGCATTAAAGTTTCACACAAATTACAAAATAAAACTTGGTGAAACTGTATCTAAGTTTTTTGGATAAAAAAAGATGGAGAGAAAAGTCAAAGTAGTACTGGATGAAGACTTGAACTCCTCGGAATCCCCGAGGGTCTTGGAGGTGTCGGTCTCCGGCGGGGCGAAGCAGGCGGAGAATATCCCGGCGAAGGACCTGGCGGCAGTAGTGACGGGGTTGCGGCGGGTCTCGGCGGAGGAGGTGCTGAACTCGGAGGAGGCGTAGCTGGGAGAGAGGGGTGGTCTGGTGGGCGTGGTCCGGTGGTGGGAGTCGGATCGGCGGCGGGGAGGATAGGGAGACGTCGTCATTTGTGCGTTTTAGAGAGAGAAATAGAAAATTGGCGCGTTGGTTGAAGAGAGAGTGAGTCAACCCAAGTGAAGTAGCAAGTGCAACGACTTTGCAAATTTGCTTGTAAAAGGGTGGGTGACGCTATTATGCGCGGACAAGTGGAAGCCAAGTTATGTTAAGGTTGGATGCCAATTTGCACATTGCTATGTCTTCGATTTTGTGTAACGAGTGGTTGTCGTTTCTATCGGTTTGACGTAGGAACCACCGATTCAAATTATAATTTATGTTCAATATACTTTTATTTATAAGTATTTGAAACTTTAATATTTAAATTAATATGTCAAAAATAATATAAATACAAATATTATTATATATTAGTAAGGTCAAAATATTTTGTGCCTCTATTAAAAATAAAATAAAAATAAAAATTAAATAATAAAAATATATTGATCTAATTGGTTTTATGATTAATTCATTAGTTTTAAGTTCTTAAATTTGATAAAAATAATATTTTTTTTATTTTTTAAAATAGAAGGATATAATAGTTAAAAAATGTGAAGACCAAGTTGGTTATTAAAAATGGTATTCCTTTTATATATTAGTATAGATTATTCTTCATTCCATAATGACTACAATTTTAGTATTCAAAAAATGTCTCGAGAAGATTTATGTTTTTATTTTTCAATGTAATGTTAATTAACCTTTTTCTAATTTATATTTTTCATAAATTATTTAATCACAACAATTGAAAGTAATATAATATTTATATAGTGAATTATTTTAATAAAATTATATATATAAAAAAAATTGATCTATTTTAATAATCTTCAATCTACATTTAAAAACTTAAAATTTTAATCATCAAAAAGTATAATATTGTACTATGTTAAATTAAATGATATATAATATAATTTAATATATATTATATATATAATTTTATACCAACTCTAGTCATATTCAATTATATACAAACATAGTCTACTACGATTAGTGTACTTGTCTAAGGACACACCAGTAATCTTTTCGTAATCTGAAGATCGAACGACAGTTCCGAACAAATATTCCGACAAGGAGGAGTTATCTACAAAAGGCACTCCGACGTTCAAGTGAGGACAAACGCGAATATCGATAATAATAAATGAACAATAACTTTACCTAAAGATGTGAACTATTTATATTGATATTAATGTGGTTGGATTGCATTTGACATCCTAGGTGGCCGAATTGCGTTCGAATCTCTTGGTGGCCGAAAACCGTCAAAATAAAGGACATTAGACCTTATGGTCTAATCTCTCGACACAAAACATATTTCGGCCACCTATGGTGCTAAGTATGTCTCGGTCCTTTATTTTGAAAATTTTCGACTATCGAGAGTATCGAACGCAATTTGGTCACCTAGGGTGACGAACGCAATCTAACCATTTACTTATTATTATCGATATTCGTGTTTATCCTGACTTGAGCGTTGGAATGTCTTTTGTAAGTATCTCTCTCCTGTCGAAATATTTGTTCGAAGTCCTCATTCGGTCTTTAGATTATTGAGTATTTAGATAGGTACAATTAATATATATAAATATAACTTTTTAAATAATAAATTCTTCACGAATCCTATGATTTTAGTATGGATTTTTGTATTATCATGAGCATGAATCTTACCAAAAATGTAGGCAATTCACTTATTTCGATCAGAAATGTACAATTACATTCCTCTTTGGAATACGAAGGGAAGGATAGTTAGTTGGGAAAGTGGAAGAAGGATTTTAAGTGTGTTGCAAGTTGCACTTGCACCCAGTGTTTAAAAAACCGGACCGAACCGGCCGGTCGGACCGGTTGGACCGGGAACCGGTGGTCCAGCCGGTCCGAACCTTAAGTTGGATCGGTTATGCAGTCGACCCGTTTCAAACCGGATTGAACCGGTCAATTTTCCGGTTCAACCGGTGAACCGGTGGGTCAAACCGGTTCAACCACTTTTTTTTTTTTTATAAATTTTTTTTAAGGGACCATAAACCACAAAAATAATAATGAAAATTAAATCTTTTAATGGAAGAACAAAGATTCTTATTAAATATAACAATGACTACTTGTTCTAATGTATTTGTTTATATAATATACAACTTAAATAACTTTTATAGTATATTATTAATTTTATTATATATTTAATAATATAATATATATGTAGATATTACATATATTATTTTCTGATATCAATTACAAACATATTATATATGTACATCTTATTTATATTTTTAATTTATATTAATATACAGTTTAACATGTAATTTTTTATATATTTTTTACAAAATAAAAATAAAAATAATTTTAAATAAGATAGAAAAATTGAAATTTAAAATACGATATGAATTTATTAAAATTTATAAGTATAAAATATATTTAATATGAATATTTTTTTAATAAAAATAAATAAAAACTGAGTCATGCGGTTCAACTAGTGACCCACCGGTTCAACCTTTGACCCACTGACCTAGTACCTTAACCGGTTCGATGACCGGTCCGGTTTTTAAAACTATGCTTGCACCTGTCACGCCGAATTTGGAGTTACATACCTTTATCAGATACAGCATAGATGCCCCTTGATTATTTATTACGAATTACGATCCACGGTACGTTACTGGTCAGTGGTACTATATATTGAAAAATGAAAAGTATAACCGTTGACTATCAACTTATTTCCTCACAATTGCTCAATAAAAGTCCACCATTAAAGCTTTACCTTCTATTAAAATTTACAAATATTTCTATATAGACTTAAAATATGTTTTCTTTAAATATTTTTATTTATAATTTTACTTACCATACTATTTATTTTTTATAACTTAAAATAAATATTTTAGTTTATATACTTATTTTTTTAATTATTTTAGTCTTTATAATCTAAAGATTATTTTAGTCTTTATATTTTTAATTTTTTAATATTGTCTCCTTTAATATTGACGTGACAGAATGTTAAATTTATTTTATTGATGTTACTTTAAATTAGAACTTTTTTACTCTCATAAAATTAATTATCTTTATCATGTTAACACAAAATATACAATATTATTAAAAAAAATAATAAAAAAATATAGAAATTAAAAATGATTAAAAAAGGTAAATATATAAATTAAAAATGTCTATTTTAATTATAACAACTAAAAGATAAAATAAGTGAAAGTATAGGGGAAAAAAAGTATTTTAACCATATGTTTTTAATTTGTAAATTGGACGAATTTTAATTCTATTCGTGTAATTTTTTTTCTTTTGTTTTTTATTCTTCTAAAATTTGTGAAAAATATTTTTTATTTTATAAAATATTTTTTATATTTGTAAAATGAGTAATTTTTATTTTAGTCTCTTTAAAAAATTTACTTTTTTCTCTAAAATTTAAAATAGTTATTTCTAGTTCATAATGATGATTTAAGATAAATAAATAATATTTATTTTGAGAGCATATAAAATAATTAGAGGTATCACACACTAGCATGATATTACTAACAGTTATGAATAATATATGATATTATCGGTTAACATTTTACTAAATAAATAAGTAGTTAAATGATTATATAATAACAATAACAACAATTGTAAAGTTTATAGGATGAAGAACAAAGAAATTTTTTTCACAAACATCAAAGCTAAAAATCTTTTAGAAGGATTAAAAACATATTTAAACCTAAAAAATTAATTATAAATTTTTTGGTTGTGATATATTATGTAAAAATTTCATACCAAAAAATTATTATTCATTTTTAATAAATATTAAGAAGTTTAAGATTATAATCGTCCTAAAAATTAAGATTTTATTATTTTTATAATTGATCGTACATATATTAATTATTATTGTAATTTCAATTAATAATTTTAAATTAGTAGTTATAGTTTCGTATTTTGTATTCAAAAGTGGACTTATGCTTTAGAAGAATAAAATTAAAAAAAAATATGAAGTTATGTAACAATGTATAAATATTTATAAAAAAAATACTTTTACATAATAAGTTAATATAAAAATTTAACATAAAAAAATCTATTATCATCATATAAATAATGTTTATAACCACAAGAAATAAATTATAGGAGAATTAGTTATTTAATGCTCATTTACGGAAAGGAAAATGTTTCTTCCTTTCACTCAAGTGCCTTGAGTACCATCTAAACGATAAACATACATAGGATTACTAATTAATTTCGTAGACCAAATTCCTTCCTCATTGTGAATCGATTGAAGCTGTGTTCAATTTGGAGGTGGTTAAGGTTTAATTTTCTAGGTTGTTGGTTGACAATTAAGACATATTCCAAGTTCAATCTTGTTGAACAATTTCAAATTAGGCTTTGTTAATTGCCTTGAAAAGTAAAAACGACTACTAGTCTACTACTACCATTTTTTTCCTTTCCGTGTGCCAATCTACGTTTTTCAATATCAAGTCTTGTAATTTCAGACAGGCATAATCTTCTTCTATGTGCTAATTCACATTACAAGAAGATGGGTTTGGATCATTTCTCACCCGATTTTTGCATAATTATAAACTTAAAATAAGCTTTATACAACAATCTTAAGATAAGATCGTTTATGATGACTTTCTTGTTTAACTGTGGGCTTTATTATATACGATGGTTATTTATTTCAAAGTTCTAGGTTTTGAATTCTCTATGTCTCTATAAGATGTTACTTAAGAATTTTGAAAATGCATGCGGGGCTTGCAACACATTTTGTTACTAACTGAAAAGCACGAATCACTATATAATGTGTATATACTTTTGCAATATAAACAACAAAAGATGTTGCAGCATATAAATGTTTGGGGATTGCTCCGGTACCCTCTTATTTGAAGGGGTTTTGGTGCCCCTCAGTACAAAAGTTGGGTTTTTAGGGGCAATAAGGTAAATTGATAGCCTTCGGTCAATTTATCAATTTACCTTATTGCCCCTAAAAACCCAACTTTTGTACTGAGGGGCACCAAAACCCCTTCAAATAAGAGGGCACCGGAGCAATAGCCTAAATGTTTTCATGCAATCTCAGGAGTCAGGACCCGCATTGTAGATCTGCAAGATATATGGCAGTGGAATGAATGGCTAAATCACGGAAATTCAGTTTGTGAGGTCATCACCAAATTAAATGCACATACAATCTATCTGATAACACAATTAAATTAATCACACGCTTGGTTTTTAATGGGACCAATTTGACCAGCCAAGTTGGTCGGATATCATCAATCGAATTTCAAATGGTTCACATTAGTTTCTTTACCTTTGATTAAAAGTTAATTAACTGTTTCCTGCAGGTAAAAAGTTTGATTGTCATATATCTAACAGATAACTAACACTAACACTTCTGCAAGGCACAATGATGTAGATTATCATGGCTTTAATTGTAGCTTAAAAACAACACCCGCGGTTCAAATTTGACACAGCCCTTTCACTAGATGCGAAAAACTTTGGATATTGACATATTGTTTTACTCACAACAACAAATATCTATGGGTGGAACGTTTGTTTAGCATGTTAGTTCAAACACAACCACTGATATTCAAACCACCACTTTAGGGCGCTCATCTTCGAAGGAAAGCATTGAATAAGAAGAAAAAAAAATAGATATTGATCTTTATCTACTTTTAATTGTTATTTTACTAATCAAAATTAAAGTATTTTTTTGTTCATTGGAATTGAACTTGGTACTAAAGGGTTATAACAATTTATACACTCGTCTCAGAAAGACTCTCTTGATAATTACTTACTGTATAACTTGAGTAACTTATGCTAACATTTAAATTTTGTCGTATTGGATAATCCATGCAAGTACAAATTATGTAGATCATACATCCTTTATAAATTCATACCATATTTTTCCTTCATTGGCCAAAGCAGCATTTTCAGCGTAGCATACATTTCTACAGCATTAGGGTGAGTCTTATCATTGGATACAAACAAATGAACTTGATTACCAATCTCTATCCAGCTGCAACCAGGGACTCTCGCATCACACTTGTTCCCCATCAATCTTCGAACTATTTCCACATCATACCAATGTCTATGAGAAGCATAAATGTTAGACATGACTGCATAGTTAACATTCTTCTCTGGCTCTATGATGAAGAGCTTCTCTGCAGCCCATTTAGCCAGTCCAATATTTGCATGCAGATTGCAAGATCCAATAAATGCTCCCAACACATTTGATTCAGCTTCCATTGGCATTGACCTCAACAATTCAAAAGCCTCATTTACAAGACCATATCGTCCAAGAAGGTCAACAAGGCAAGTATAGTGACCTGAATCAGGAACAATCTGATACACACTGATCATCAGGTTAAAGTAGTGAAGTCCCTTAGCCACAAGGCCACAATGAGAACAAGCAGAGAGAACACCAAGAAAAGAAATTGGATCCGGTGTTACTCCACAAGATAGCATCTTCTCAAACATTTCAATTGCTTCTTTGGCAAGACCATGGAATGCATATGCGTTTATCAATGAAGTCCATGTAACAAGATCGGGTTCTGCAGTTAATCTAAAGCATTTACATGCACTAGCAATACTACCACACTTGGAGTACGCACTTATCAGAGAATTGGCAACGGATAAAAATTCTTGAAATGATGATTTAACAGCAAAAGCATGAACTTGCATTGTTTCGGTGAAGGCAGATGCATAGCCACATGAACTTAAAGTGCTGGAAATAGTCAGTTCATCAGGGGAAAACCCTTCGCGAAGCATCTCTATGAAAAGCTTCATAACATCATTCCCTTCACAATTTCCACACCCAACAATAATTGTGTTCCATGTCACAACATTTCGAATCACCATCCTATCAAATAGTTTGCGCGCGTCAATTATATTTTCATTTTTCGCATACATGTTGATCAATGCACTAGCTACTAACACATCTGAATCAAATGACTGTTTTAGAATATGACTGTGAACCTGCTTTCCAATATCATAATATTCCAAAGTATCACATATACTTAGCAGGCTGCTAAAAGTGAACTCATCCCCATTTGCACCATCCGATCTCATCAAGTTGAACATGCCAACAGCCTCTTCTGGTAAACAATTCAAGGCATAACAAGAAATCATCACATTCCACATAACCAAATCTCTTTGCACAACAACATGAAAAACCCTCCTTGCTTTCTCAACTAAACCACATTTTGCATACAAATCAACAAGAACACTTCCCACAAAACAATCTAAATCAAGTCCTAGTTTCACTACAAAACAATGCAGCTGGTAACCCACGTCAATATCATGAAACTTAACGCAAACACCAATGAGACCATTAAAAGTTGTACCATCCGGAACCACCATTTCCAACAGCATCCTTTTAAAATAAGAAAAACAAAGCTGTGGATTCGAGTCATTTTCATATGCATTGCCACATCCAACAATACCGCGAATCAAAATGTTCCACGACACCACATTTCTCACAGGCAATCCCTCGAACAGCTTCTCTGCATCTTCAGTTTCCTTACATTTAAGATAAAAGGTCAAAATCTGATTTTGTAGGGACAGAATGTGGGAAAATCCAAACTTTATCAAATGGGCATGTAGCTGTTTCCCTTCAGGGAGAAGGGCCCTTTTGGCAGAGACTTTGAGAGCATTGGCACAAAACAAATGAATAGTGTAAGGGTCCCTGAAATGGGTTTCATGAGGGACTGGCACAGAAGCTCTGAGGGTGCTCCATGAGTGGGAGCATCGACTGAAAAATGAGTAAGGGGTTGGAGGGAAAAGGAGCTGCCTCTTGAAATTAAATTTGCACAACATAAGATGAATTGGAACATGTGAAATTTATATATATATATATATATATATATATATATATATATATATATATATATATTCTGAAAAAATTAACACATCGTCTATATAGACTAATGCAAATTTTGAATAAGGATTTATGATAGTATTCATTATATTTTGGAATTCTGATGGAGCATTTTTAAGTCCCATAGGCATTACATTCCACTCGTATTGACCAAAAGGAACTACAATTGGCTCAAACAAAAATAAGATTTTTGGGTCATGATATATATCAAGGAACAATAACTCCTATTAAAAGAAGTATTGAATTTTCTGAAAAATTTCCCAATGAAATAAAAGATAAGACTCAATTACAAAGATTTTTGGGATGTGTAAATTATGTAGCAGATTTTATCCCTAATATAAGAATTCTTTGTAAACCCCTTTATAATAGGTTAAGAAAAAATCCAAAACCTTGGACCCCCGAATTAACAAGAATAGTTCAAGAAGTAAAAGCCCAAGTGAAAACCTTACCTTGTCTAGGAATACCACACCCTGAAGCTCAACTAATAGTAGAAACAGATGCTTCGGACCAAGGGTATGGAGGAATATTAAAACAAAAAATAGATAACCACCCTGAACAAATAATAAAATATCATTCGGGTATATGGAACCCAGCCCAATCCAAATATAGTACAATTAAAAAAGAAATTTTGAGCATTGTTTTATGCATGAATAAATTTCAGCATGATTTAATAAATAAAAAATTTCTTTTACGAATAGATTGTAAATCTGCAAAAGAAGTTTTAGAAAAAGATGTTAAAAACCTGGTTTCTAAACAAATTTTTGCCAGATGGCAAAGTTTAATATCTTGTTTTGATTTTGAAATTGAATTTATAAAAGGAAAGAATAATTCTATACCAGACTTTTTAACAAGAGAATTTTTGCAGGGCTCCGTTTATGTCGAACCCCATAAAGAAAATGGGCTCTCAGCCCAATCCTCCTGAAAAATTTGGGCCATCTAGCCTTTCGCTAGATGACTTCTCCCCCTCATATTTAAACCAGACTAGAAAACTCCCAAATACTCTGAAGACCCCTCTTGAAAACAAATTTACTGTATTAGCCCATACACCAAAAACCCCTGAAAAGGCCACTTCCTCTACCACCAAAAATATCCCTAAAGAATTTCATATTTTAGAAAATTGTGAACATGTGGTTACTCTTGAAGATCACTGGACTGAAGAAGATCCATGGAAGATTATGCAAAGTCTAGCTCCTCCTAAATGGAGTTGGATCCCAAAAAATGAAAATTTAAAGAAAAATAAAAAGTTTTATCAATTTATTTTAATAGATACAGGTTCTGTTGAAATAACTCCTGTATCAGATACCCGAGATCCTTCTATAGTAAATTATTCAAAATTAAGAATTATCAAGGTCCTCTCTTACCTTGATTGGAAGACCCATCCCTTCACAGAAAAAACCTTTTCCAGACCTTTCGATCCTCCTTCATATTCATATTTTGATTATCAAAAGGCCTGGTCATATATTCTCCTTGAAAATAACCCAAAACATTCTTGGTACATTTCCTTTAAAAATGAATTACCTAGTTCAATTCCCAATTGGTTTGTAGATTGGTTCTTTAAAATCAGCCCAGTCCAATCTATCATACCTGAAAATGTTTTGACTATATACCGAAAATATAAAGTTCTTACCCCAAAAGAATTGCCCCATCTCAGATTAATAAAATTCTGTTCAGCCATGGGAATTAGTTGGCTCATGGCCCATCTTCTTGAAGTTCATCAACACAAAGAAGAAACCTACCCGAAAACTATTTGTAGAAAAACAAAAGTTTTTTGGTGGAAAAAATTTGAAGTGAAATATGTTGAAGATCGTTTTCAAAAATGGAAAACAATGGGCCTTCAAACATCATCATATAAGGTCCAGCCCAAATTGAAAATAGGAGAATCTCTAACATCTGAAAATTTAGAGAAAATTTCCTCATCCAAAGAAGAGAAGACGCTCTTGAAGAAAAAACTGATGGAAGCCTTATCTTCCTTGGGTTCAGACTCTGAAGACGAAGAAGAAGTTGAAGATTGTTATGCCATCCAAATGGCCCAGAAGCCTGAAGAAGATGAAGAAATTGATTTTCTTAATTTATAGCAATCATCTGAAAAGATTGTTTTAATTAAGAAAAATGTTGAAGAACATCCTGAAAAACAAAATATGCAAAATAAGAAGAAAATGAATGAACAAGTGCAACGTATCTTGGAAAAATTGAAGATAAAATCAGATGAAGATCAGTACTGGAATACTATTGAAGAATAGTTTAGTGCATCTGAGTAAGAAGTCGTGGGTCCCTTTTCTCCCACGTCGCCCAAAAGATGCTTTCTTTAGTTTGTCGTTTGTGTCGGCAGCCGAAAGTAAAGGCTTGCCAGTTGTAATTTCTTTTTCTTAGATTGCAACACGTGTATGTATAGGATGTGTTGCTTTAAGTCGTGAGGCTCTTTTCTCATCTATAAAAGAGTATTCATTCGGAGTAAGAGGACACAGCTCTCCTGAGCCTTAAAACCTCTATCTTCCTTTGAGTCTCCTTCATAGTTAAGACGCCCAGCCTTGAAATGAGTCTGTAAAAATTTGTAAGTTTAATAATAATGCTTAAATATTTTATTGATGGTTTTGCACATGTACATCTGTATGATAATTATAATCTCTTTGAATCTTTTGTAATTATCGAATTTTATTTTTATGAAATTTCATTTTTAATTCCTGTTTATATATATAATCAAGAAATTAATAGTGATGAAGAATATAATAACTTTATTAGCATATTTCTTCTTTCAAGTGGTAACTTTGAATATTTAGAAGATTTTGTAAATTTGTTTTTATAATTCTTATCTTCTCTTCTCTTCTTCTTCCGCATAAATGAGCGCGCTGATACCAAAATGGTATATATATATATATATATATATATATATATATATATATATTATCGAAATTAATTTCCATCAAATAATAATCTCAAAACATGCAAAATAATAATAAACAAAATATTGACAAAAAGAAGCAATGGAATTGAAAAAAAAATAATCGAGAAGATCTGAGATTAATTTAAAGAGAAGAAAAAGTTTAGAAGCCTGCAAAAAAAAAATTCAAACCCAACAATCTAAATAATAAAAACGGATCTAATTTAAGGAAAAAAAATCAAATCAATTCATTTTGTAAATACAACCCAATTAATTTGTTTTATGTTTAATAGAGTTAGTTTGATTTTATAAAAATAATTCTTATATATAAAACATGAATAATTATCATATTAGTAACATTTTTAAATATTTTTTAATGAAAAGGTTTGTAGAAATTATTTTAATTTTATATCTAATTTAATTTTTATTTATCTTAATTATTTATAAATTAAATTTTAATATTTTTAAATTAAATTATTAATAAAAAAAAATGTTGTCATGCAATATTAATGATTTATCACAAATCTAAAATATTATTTGTATATTTAAAAATATCCATTTAAAAGTGTAATTTGTTCATCCTTGTTCTAGGGTTAAGATTTTTATATTTGACAGTCATGGGTTTATGGGTCCCGAGAATTTCAAAATTTAATAAGGTAGTTAGTTATCATTGAGTATCATATCTTAGTATATGATCTTGATTATTAAAGATAAGACTTTGGACTAGATTATTCAGGATTGGACTAATTTTGATTTTCTTTAAGTGTGATTAGTTAGTCATATACTAGGTATGAGGGATCAGATTATTCTTATCAACGTCATATTTATAGCTTAATCGATTATCTATTAGGCGACGAGGTTAGTTTGAATTCAACTCGATTTAAGAATAGAGTAATTTGTTATTTATCTTCGTCTCCCTAACTCAGGGAGTCCATGTCAGAATATATCTAGGATGATACACTTATCCGTCAGTCCCAAGCTTGAAAGGTGTAGGGGTTAAGGCAAAACACTCTTTGGATAGATGATATCAATAGTATCCCGTTGAAATGGGATGGTGCACTTGTCCACTAGTCCCAAGTCTGAAAGGTGTAAAGGTTGGGGCAAAACACTCTCCGAACAGATGATATCAGTAGTATCATGTCGGAATATATCCAAGAAGGTACAATTGCCCACCAGTCTCAAGTTTGAAAAGTATAAGGGTTAAGATAAAGCACTCGTTGGACAAATGATATTAGATTAACCTTAATATATTTTATAGACGATATCAGTAGTATCTTGTCTTCACATGATAGTTGGTGTACGATTGATTCTACTTATGCTACGATTGTCAATGTACAACCAATTTAAGTCACGACTCTTCGCTTTTTTGTTTTCATGTGGTAATCGGTGTACAACCGATTCTACTCATGTCATGCTTGTTTGTGTATGACTAATTTAAGTCACATGCCTTTGCTTTTTAGTCTTTGCATTGTAATTCGTGTATGACTGATTCAAATCACGAGTCTTCACATTTTTATCTTCACGTGACAGTAATTCTACTCACATTGTGCTTGTTGGTATACAATTGATTCAAGTCACGAGTCTTTGCTTTTTTGTCTTTGTGGCAATTGATGTACAATTGATTCTATTCACATTGCGTTTGTTAGACTGATTCAAGTCATGTGCCTTCTTTTTTTGTCTTCGCGTAACAATTAGTGTACAATCGATTCTACTTACGTTGTGTTTGTTGGTGTACAATCAATTCAAGTCACATGTCTTTAGAGTCGATTTTGTAATGTTGAGTAATTGCCAAAAAAATAAACTTTAATAATTTTTTTTGAATGTGTGAGCCTACTTTATTAAGAAACATACTTTGACAAAAATTAGCAAAATCGATAATTTGATCATATATATATTGACCAACAATCAATGAACAATATGTTTGCTATCAGTTTTTTTGTACATTATCTTCTAGTAGTCAATTTTACAAGTTTATCTAGTGTTATTCTCTTTTATTTTTATTTTTCATGCTAAATAAATCTCAACAAGTTAATTTTTTTTATAAAAAAAATAGTTGTGGTATATTTTAAATTGAATAAATGTGACTAATAAAATAGTAACTCATATAACTATTATACTAAACATAATAATTAAAAATTTAAATCGATAAACTTAATAAAATTTATCTTTCCAATTATTAAATATAAGATAATAACACACAAATTTTTCATTTCAACTTTTTTAACATAATTATTATCAAAATATAAATTTCATGAGAATAATATTGACACATAAAATAAATTAAAAATAAAATAAATAAATGTATGAAAAAGTATTTAAATTAAATGATAAGATTCTAAAAATAAGAAAAAAGAGTAATAGGAAACAAATACAAATACCAGTATGAGACCAAAAGAATAAGTGGGAATTCAAAAAAACATTCAAATTAGTAGAAAATATTTAAGAAGATAAATAAATTCGAATACAGGCATGAAATCAAAAGAGGTTAAAAAGATTTTGAGCAATGGAGAATTTTTTTTTTGTTGGAAACAATTCTTATGAATTTTTAAATAAGCAAAAAATATTTTTGGAGGTTGAGTAGTCAATGACAAATTATACACTTATTTTAAATTTGAAAAAAAAACTTCATGAAAACTAGAATCCTTGAATTTCAAATGATTTTTTAGGTTTAACCTTATATCATGTAATAAGTAATTAATAATGATAATTATGTAAAATAAATATTATGTATCTAGTCTATCAATTAGAAATAAATATAATAATTTCTAAATAAATAATTATAATAAAGATGCTATAAAATGGTTTCAAATTAATTGAACAATTATAATATTACTTGATTATAACCAAAATAATTAAAACAATGTTATTGTATTTATTATACAAAAGGAAGGTGATAGGAGTGATGATATTATTTTTTATTCTTAACTTTTTTTTTAATAATCAACCATTAATTTATCTAAAATTGTTATCAAAATCAATTGCATTTTGCTAATATACATAAAAAAATTTGAAATTGATACAAATTTATGAGATTAAACATTTTAAAATTAGCATGTATGTATAAATAAAAATAAAAATAATAATACAATATTAAAATAAATTGCATTAAACTACGTTGCATGAATTAAATCCAATTTAAATATCTAGGATCTTATTGTGTACATTGTCAATTGGTTAGGTTTAACCCAATTTACTAATAAATAAAAGTATTAAAAAGTAATTCATATATTATATATAATGATGCATTTTATAAGTTTGGAACTATATATATTTTTTATGCAATTATTATTTATACATGTTTTGGTAAAATAAAATTTGACCTTAAAAAATGAGAGATAGGAATTAGATACTTAGTTACCTTTTATTTCAAGCTTGATAACTACATAAACATGTTGAAAGATTAAGAGGTGTCTAGTGGCAAAACTGAAATTTAACCACTTGACTGTGAGTTAGTGCCCGTGGGAAAAGTTTTCTTAAAGATCCATGATGGGCACCAAAATGTTTTGATCTAAAGAATGTTATGAGATTAATCTTATCACTCAACTAAAATCAGAGCCTTCAAAAGTGTAATTTATCCATCTTTGCTCTAGAGTTAGGATTTTTATACTTGATTGTCATGGATTTATGGGTCCCAAAAATTTCAAGATTTGATAAGGTAATTACTTATCATTGGATATCATATATTGGTGCATGATCTTAATTGTTAAATATAAGATTCTAGGCTAAATGATCAAACTAATTTCGACTTCTTTTAAGCATGATAAGTTAGTTATATACTAAGTATGAATGATTATATTAATCTTATCATCTCCTATTCCTCGCTTAATCGATTATGGAAAATGTTGTATCATCCAAAAAGAGAAGCCAAAATTTCGTTCGAACAATTAAAAAATTATTATTATTTTAATAAATTTATTATAAAACAATTATTTTATAATAAATTTACTAAAAAATAATATTTTTTTAATTATTCGGACGAAATTTCGACTTCCGTTTCAGACACTGTAACAATGCTCATCGATTATCTATTAGGTGACAAGGTCGGTTTGAATCCAACCCAATTTAAGATGGTGTTACTTATCTTTTTCTCTCTAACTCAACGAGTTCATGTCAAATTATATTTAGGATAGTATAATATATACAATTTATATAAATTATTTATATTTAAATATAATATTTTTATATAATTTATTTTAAAATTTGATTATATGTCATAAATATTTAACTTGCTCAACGTACAAACTCAAATACCAGTTATATATATGAAGCATGATTAATTGAATTGCTTATTTAAATTAAAAAACAATAATCTAACTTTAAAACAATCTAACGAAACTATTATATAAAAATGGTTCCGATTAACTGAAGCGTTTTCATAAAATAGATCGATTTTATTCTATTAGAGTTTTTTAAAATTCTGATACAGAACAGCCCAAAAAAAATGAGGGGAGTTTGCAGGGAGGAGAGGACAATGAGGTTGAAAGTGAACATGGGATAGTAGAATTTCAAAAAGTCTAAAAAATTTAGTAGTGTGGAGTAGAAAAGGGAAGTGTAAATAGAAACTACTTTATTTTATAACATGTTTTCTTTCTAATGTTTTGGGCCGTGGAGTCGACATGCTTTTCCAACATTATGAGTTGCTACAAGATTGTGTCCAAATCCAAAATAAAAACTTAAAATAAGGTTATATATAAAAAAAATTAAAAAAATACGTCAAGTATACATTATACATATCAAACTAATGCATTCAGTATTGAGGTAGAAAAAAACATATTAAACTCATAGCTAATACCCCACTTTGTTTCGTTCAATCCATTATTACTTTAACTAAGATCATTAGAGTCAAAATATAATAAAAGTTTAATAAAATGTAATTTTTTATTTTTTAAAACTATCTTTTTATTCTAACTGTAAATTTCTTATTTTTAATAAATATTTTTGTTTTTCATTGAAATTTAAATTTAACCGTTATGATATATTTAATTTAAATTTGTGTGCGTATCTTGATTGTTTAAAAATTATAAAATTATATTTTAGTTTTAATTTTTAATGTTTTAAAATTATGACGATATTAATTTTTATGTCATTTATTTATTTTTATTATTAATTTATTTATATCAACTTGATTATTTTCTCCCTTTTTAGTAGCCACTTTTAAGTTTTAATTGTGTTTGAGTTTAAGGTTTAATGTTTAGGATTGTTGAGTGTTTTTCCCCTCTAACATGCAAATAGAAGTAAACCCAATAGTGAATATCGTAGAAACATCTTATGATATTTTGTAAAATGGGAAATAAAATTTATATAAAAAAAATGCGAAATATGAGAGGTTATATGGCTTTAAAAGTAAAAAATTGCAATTAAACCTAAAATTTTATTTCCAAAAGAGGCGGGACCCATTTTACCAATTGTTGCCCTCCCTAAATTATTGTAAGCTTTGAAAAACCTTGAATTGCTATAATTCATCTAATAATAAAACGAATGTTTAATATCTTTAGAATCCTAATAAATGATTTGTTTGTCATGTATCGGGTGATTTGGACAATCTATTTTTTATTCTTTAATAATGTGTCGGTTTGTGTTTGCATGAACATTGTTTTATACTCTTTAATATCATATTATGTTAGAATAGTGGATTAAGCCTAACTCAACCCTACAAAACCGGCTTATAAGGTAAGGGTTGTTTTCCACTTATATATTATTCAATTGCCTAATCTCTAGTCGATGTGGGACTTGGGTTTTTCCCAATACACCCCCTCACGTCCAGCACTATTGGGCTTGGTACGTGGATAAATGGTGGGTGGCCCTTTTTAATGATCTAGGATTGGCGGGACTTGGGTTTTTCCCAATACACCCCCTCATGCCTATGAGACATGCATCAATGGTAGGTGGCCCATTTTTAAAGTGGATCTAAATGGCTCTGATACCATGTTAGAATAGTAGATTAAGCCTAACTCAACCCTACAAAACCGGCTTGTAAGGTGAGGGTAGCTCTCCACTTATATACTATTTAATTGCCTAATCTCTAGTCGATGTGGGACTTGGGTTTTTCCCAATACACCCTCTCACGTCCAGCACTATTGGGCTTGGTACGTGGATAAATGGTGGGTGGTCCTTTTTAATGATCTAGGATTGGCGGGACTTGAATACACCCCCTCATGTTCAACCCTACAAAACCGGCTTGTAAGGTGAGGGTTGCTTTCCACTTATATATTATTCAATTGCCTAATCTCTAGTCGATGTGGGACTTGGGTTTTTTCCCAATACACCCCCTCACGTCCAGCACTATTGGGCTTGGTACGTGGATAAATGGTGGGTGGCCCTTTTTAATGATCTAGGATTGGCGGGACTTGGGTTTTTCCCAATACACCCCCTCATGCCTATGAGACATGCATCAATAGTGGGTGGCCCATTTTTAAAGTGGATCTAAATGGCTTTGATACCATGTTAGAATAGTGGATTAAGCCTAACTCAACCCTACAAAACCGGCTTGTATGGTGAGGGTTGCTTTCCACTTATATACTATTTAATTGCCTAATCTCTAGTCGATGTGGGACTTGGGTTTTTCCCAATATACCCCCCTCACGTCCAGCACTATTAGGCTTGGTACGTGGATAAATGGTAGGTGGCCCTTTTTTTCAATGATCTAGGATTGGCGGGACTTGAAATACACCCCCTCATGCCCATGGTGCATGTATCAATGAATAGTAGGTGGCCCTTTTTTTAATGACGGGACTTGAATACACCCCTCATGCCCATGGTGCATGTATCAATGAATGGTGGGTGGCCCATTTTTAAGAATCTAGGATAGCTCTGATACCATCTTAGAATAGTGGATTAAGCCTAACTCAACCCTACAAAACCGGCTTGTAAGGTGAGAGTTGCTTTCTACTTATATACTATTCAATTGCCTAATCTCTAGTCGATGTGGGACTTGGGTTTTTCCCAATACACCCCCTCACGTCCAGCACTATTGGGCTTGGTACGTGGATAAATGGTGGGTGGCCCTTTTTAATGATATAGGATAGGCGGGACTTGGGTTATTGGGAAAAACCCAAGTCCCACATCGACTAGAGATTAGGCAATTAAATAGTATATAAGTGGAGAGCAACCCTCACCTTACAAGCCGGTTTTTGTAGGGTTGAGTTAGGCTTCAATCCACTATTCTAAGATGGTATCAGAGCCATTTAGATCCACTTTAAAAATGGGCCACCCACCATTCATTGATACATGCACCATGGGCATGAGGGGGTGTATTTCAAGTCCCGTCAATTAGAAAAGGGCCACCTACCATTCATTGCTACATGCACCATGGACATGAGGGGGTGTATTCAAGTCCCGCCAATCCTAGATCATTAAAAAGGGCCACCTACCATTTATCCACGTACCAAGCCCAATAGTGCTGGACGTGAGGGGGTGTATTGGGAAAAACCCAAGTCCCACATCGACTAGAGATTAGGCAATTAAATAGTATATAAGTGGAGAGCAACCATTAGAATAGTGGATTGAAGCCTAACTCAACCCTACAAAACCGGCTTGTAAGGTGAGGGTTGTTTTTCACTTATATACTATTCAATTGCCTAATCTCTAGTCGATGTGGGACTTGGGTTTTTCCCAATACACCCCCTCACGTTGTTAGAATAGTGGATTAAGCCTAACTCAACCCTACAAAACCGGCTTGTAAGGTAAGGGTTGCTTTCCACTTATATACTATTCAATTGCCTAATCTCTAGTCGATGTGGGACTTGGGTTTTTCCCAATACACCCCCTCACGTCCAGCACTATTGAGCTTGGTACATGAATAAATGGTGGATGCCCCTTTTTAATGATCTAGGATTGGCGGGACTTGAATTTTTCCCAATACACCCCCTCATGCCTGTGAGGCATGCATCAATGGTGGGTGGCCCATTTTTAAAGTGGATCTAAATGGCTCTGATACCATGTTAGAATAGTGGATTAAGCCTAACTCAACCCTACAAAACCGGCTTGTAAGGTGAGGGTTGCTTTCCACTTATATACTATTCAATTGCCTAATCTCTAGTCGATGTGGGACTTGGGTTTTTCCCAATACACCCCCTCACGTCCAGCACTATTGAGCTTGGTACATGAATAAATGGTGGATGGCCATTTTTAATGATCTAGGATTGGCGGGACTTGGAATACACCCCCTC